>NC_044983.1:57742367-58414431 GCF_008728515.1 Papio anubis
CAGTTTATAGTTCAGTGGCATTAATTACATTCACATTGTTGTGCAACCATCTCCACAATCTATATTTGGAAATTTTTCATCATCCCAAACTGAAATTCTGTACCCATTAAACAATGACTCCTCATTTCCTCTCTCCTAGTTTCTGATAACTACTATTCTACTTTTTGTTTCTATGGATTTCACTATTCTAGGTACCTCATCTAAACAGAATCATATACTATTTGTTCTCTTTGGTCTGTCTTATTTCACTCAGCATAATGTCTTCAAGGTTTTTCCTTTATCTTTTGTTCCAGATTTGAAAATGATACACCAGGAGATGCAGTGTGAATAAAAGAATACTGAAAAGGAAATTTTTGAATTCTTCAGAATATATAGCTAGTCTGGGAAGGTTTCCAGAATTAGGCCTATCTGCAGAGAGCTATGCTAATTATGACATAAAAGAACAGGTCTGTGGCTTGTGTCTTGAGATTCAAAGGCTAAATTCCTATCAAGTTTCTGACTAATTGAAAGCTCAGACAGTAATTTTGGAAACAGCTGCCTGGAAATGAAAATTTTAAATGCAGAATAATCTTGAAAAGATTTTTTTTTTTTTTAAGTTGCAGATCACAGGTTAAACCTCAAAATAGGCCCATCATTAGAATCCCACGCAGGCAGGTGGAAGCTGATCAGTCAGAGATACCCACAGCAATGTGGTTTTTCATGCCTTCCATGAAGACATTCACTTCCATCACCAAGTGTAAAAGGTTTCTGTTTGTCTCCTTGGGCGTCTCCTTGAGAGTGTCTTTTCATGACACCAGGCACATGCTCAGTGGCTCCTTCTAGGGTGACATGCATGAATAATAAGTGTGTTCTTATAGATTCTAATCTGCAGAGAAAATAAAATGTAGAGTGACAGGTGGCTCCTTGTTGATGTGAAGATTTTTGTTTTGTTTTGTTTTTCATGATGGCACCTTTCTAAGAATCCGAACATTGAATCTGACCCTTCTGAGAGGACACTACACCACTAGAGGGAATCAAACAGAAGATACAAAATTTCTGCTCTCAGTTCTGTAAGTGAATCAATCATCTAGAGAACTTCAGCAAGTCAGCTTTCCTCTTTGTCTCTTCCTAAACATTTTGTAATGCTTGCGATGTTTTACTCTATCGTCTGTAATATGTTAACACTGCAGCAGCCTTAATTACCTGGGTATTGGAACCTCCTCAAGGGAAGAAATGTTGAATTCAACTTATTTTTTTTTCATGCAGAAATCCTAGTGTGTATATGATCTATTGAGGAATGATGGTCTATGTGAAGTATTATGACTAAGACTCTAAGAGGAACACTTTCTACATCATACTTTGAGGTTGAAATTAAGTATTAGAATTGGAAACTGTAAATAATCCTAGAATTGACCTACATCAATCTCAGGAAAGCTGTGGTCCAAGCATGTTAGGCTGTTTCTAAATTGCAAAGCTAGTAAAAATTGAGATTAAGAATATCAGTTCCTGACTGCTCGAAAAGTTAAAAGGTAATTTTTAGAATTAGTTTGCCTATGAATATAGTAGTAGCTTGTGCTATTAATATTAGTAGCTAGTGCTACTAAAAATAATTTATTTAAAGTGGTAACTCACTGATTAGAGCTGAGAATAAGCCAATAATCAGAATTAAACACAGGCTGGGGAAACATTACCTGAGATTATATAGGTGAAACTTCACGAACAACTCAAAAGCATGGCTAAAACTGTTTAATGTTTAATTTTCTCTTTCTGCCTTTTTTTTTTTTTCCTTCTTTTTAGATGGAGTCTCACTCTGTCACCAGGCTGGAGTGCAATGGTGCAATCTCAGCTCACTGCAACCTCCGCCTCCTGGGTTCAAGCGATTCTCCTGCCTCAGCCTCCCAAGTAGCTGGGATTACAGGCACGTGCCACCACGCCTAGCTATTTTTTTGTATTTTTAGGGAAGACAGGTTTCACTGTGTTAGCCAGGATGATCTCGATCTCCTGACCTCATGAACCACCCGCCTCGGCCTCCCAAAGTGCTGGGATTACAGGCATGAGCCACCATGCCTGGTCCTCTCTTTCTGCTTTTAATTGTGAACTTTGCATAGTGACGTTTTAAAAAATAGGTTAAATTTATATGTACTGAAATGTACAGATTTTTAGCATACAATTTGATGCTTTGATGAATTTATACACCAGGGTAACTACTATTCCTGTGAGGATGGAATATTTTCATCACCTCAGAATGTTCCTTCATGCTCTCTTCCCATTAAGTCCCTATTCCCCTTAGGCAAAAACTTCTAATTTTCATCTTCATAAGTTAATTCATTTTTCCCGTTCTTGAGTTTTACATAAATGGAATCATACAGAATGAATTTTATATCTATTTGTTTGCTGCAGCATAATATTTGGGGGGTTCATCCTGTCACAACATTGCTATGGTTTGAATGGGTCCCTCCAAGATTCAAGTGTTGAAACATAATGGTCATTGTGATAGTATTAAGTGACGGGGCCTTTAGAAGGTAATTAGGTCATGAGGTTCATTCCTTATAAGGACTATAAGGGTCCTTATAAAAAAGGCTTCACACGGTATTTCTTTGGTGCTCTTACCCTTTTTCCTTTCACCATGTGAGGACATGTGTTCCTCCCTCCAACTCTGAAGCAGAGAGCAGCCTGTGCCAGACAACTAAACCTGCCAGTACCTTGTTCTTGGATGCCCAGCCTCCAGAACAGTGAGAGATACATTTCTGTTCCTTATAAATTACCTGGTGTCAGGGATTTTGTATTAGCAGCCTGAGTGGACTGAGACAAATGTATATTATATAGTTCATTATTTCTTTTTTTGTATTATACTTTATGCTCTAGGGTACATGTGCACAAGGTGCAGGTTTGTTACATATGTATACATGTGCCATGTTAGTGTGCTGCACCCATTAACTAGTTGTTTACATTAGGTATATCTCCTAATGCTATCCCTCCCCGCTCCCCCCACCCCACAACAGGCCCCGGTGTGTGATGTTCCCCTTCCTGTGTCCAGGTGTTCTCATTGTTCAATTCCCACCTATGAGTGAGAACATGTGGTGTTATTATTTCTTACTGAATAGATTTCAGTGTGTGAATTTGTCTTCTCCATTCTCAAGATAATTGACTTTTGCTTCCTATATGTCTAGGATCTATATCAGATTTTTAAAACTTTGATATGATTTTAAATGTATAGAAAAATGGAAAATAGCACAAAGAAATCTCTTATTTTTAAATAAAATTAACTAATTGTAGAGAAAAGGGAACCCTTGCACACTGTTGTTGGGAAAGTAAACTAGCACAGTCATAATGGAAAACAGAATAGAGGTTCCTCAAAATGTTAAAAATAGAATTATCATATGATCCAGAAATCCCACTCATGAGGGCATCTGTAAAGAAAATGAAATCAGTCTGCTGGAGAGATATCTGCTCTCCTATGTTCGTTGTAGCACTCTTTACAGTAACCAAAATATAGAATCAACCTAAATGTTCATCACTGGATGAAAGGATAAAGAAAATGTGTTATCTACACAGAGGAATACTACTCAGCCTTTTAAAAAAGGAAATCTTGTCATTTGAGACAAGATGGGTGACCTGGAGAACATCATGTTAATAAAATAAACCATCATGTTAATGAAATAAACCAGGTATACAAAGATCTCACTTAAATGTAGAATCTAAAAAAGTTGGTCTCATAGAAGCAGAGAGCACAAAGATGGTGATCAGGGGTTGGGAGTAGGGAAGTTGGGGAGATGTTGGTCAAAGGGTATGAAATTTCAGTTAGATAGGAAGAATAAGTTCAAGAGATTTATTGTACAACACAGTGACTATAGCTAATAACAACATATTGTATTCTTGAAAATCTCTAAGACAATAGATTTTAAGTATTGTTCCCTCAAAAAACGGTAACTATGTGAGGTAATATGCATGTTAATTAGCTTGATTTAGCCATTCTATGATCTATACATATTTCAAAATATATTGCATACAATAAATACGTACAATTTTTGTCAATTAAAAATAATTTAGGAAATTCAGCAATTGCTTGTATTTTGTTTTATTTGTTTTAATGTTTTCTCTCTTCTCTGCATATATACATGTACATATGTATGTGTGTACCAAGGATAGAAAGAAACTATATGTATACATATTTATACAAATATAGTATTTGTGTACCAATACACATATAAATATGTGTGTGTACATATATTAACACATATGTATAGGCTTAAAGATTTTTTAAAAATCTATAAGTTTGTAACTTTAAAGTCTTTAAGCCCATACATCTGTGGATATATATGTGCACACAAAAATAGGATGAAATGTATGTGTGTACATATATGCATATGTTTATACATAGCTTAGTCAGGATTTTTAAGAGAAACAGAACCAATAGAATATAAATAGATATCAAGTGAAGTTTGATTATGAGGATTGGCCCATGCAATTATAGAGGCCAAGAAGTCTTACATGGTAAATTGTATTTCATAATTTAAAGCTTTTTCTCATTAAAAGACACTATTAATAAAAGGAAATAAAAGCCATGAATGGGAGAAAATATTTGCAAAAAAGTATAGGTGATAATAGCTTGTATCTACAATAAGCAAAGAACATGAAATTCTTGCAAATCAATAATAGAAGACAAAACACACAATTAAAAAAATAGGTTAAAGATTTGGACAGACACTTCACCAAAAAGGATGCAGGAATGGCAAATAAGTGAACAAAAAGTTTGCTTAGTATTTTCAGTCATTAGGAAAATCATTATTATTCCTATGCCAGCTTTAGTAAGATAAACTTCACGTGCTATAAAATTCACCTACAGTGTATGGTTTAGTGGCTTTTGGTATACTCACTGGGTTGTGCAAACATCATCACAGTCTATTTGGCAACATTTTTGCCACCTCAAAAAGCAAACCTGTACTGTTTAGCTACTATTTCCATTCTCTCAATCTCCACAGACAGAAGCAATCATTCACCTATTTTCTGTCTCTATGAGTTGCCTATTCTAAATATGTCATATAGTAAATCATGTAATATGTGGTCTTTCATTAGTGGCTTACTTCACTTGGCATGATGTCTTCAGGGATCATCCATGTTGTAGCAAATTATCCCTATTGTATAGATATGCCACATTTTATTTATCCATTAATCAGTTGGTGAGCATTTGAGTTGTTTCCACTATTTGGCTATTATGAATAATGTGGTTATAAACAATTGTGTACAAGTGTTTGTGTAGACATATGTTATTTTCTTTCGAATATATACATAAAAGTGGGAATGCTTGGTCATAGGGTAATTCTATGTTTACTATTTGAGAAATTACTAGAGTATTTTTCTAAGTGTCTGCATCCTTTTACATTCAGGCCCACAAAGTAAAACCCTTCTGATATTCCACATACTCAACATTTGTAATCATCTGTCTTTTTTTTTGTGCAGAACGTGGAGGTTTGTTACATAGGTATACACATGTCATGGTGGTTTGCTGCACCCATCAACCCATCATCTACATTAGGTATTTCTCCTAATGCTATCCTTCCCCTAGCCCTCCACTCCCTGACAGGCCCTGCTGTGTGATGTTTCCCTCCCTGTGTCCATGTGTTCTCATTGTTCAACTTTCACTTATGAGTGAGAACATGTGGTCTTTGGTTTTCTCCTCCTGTGTTAGTTTGCTGAGAATGATGGTTTCCTGCTTCATTCATATACATCCACGGTGTATATGTGCCACATTTTCTTTATCCAGTCTATCATTGATGGACATTTGGGTTGGTTCCAAGTCTTTGCTATTGTGAATAGTGCTGGAATAAACATACGTGTGTATGTGTCTTTGTAGTAGAATGATGTATAATCCTTTGGGTATATACCCAGTTATGGGATTCCAGGATCAGATGGATTCACAGACGATTCTACTAGAGGTACAAAGAGGAGCTGGTACCATTTCTTCTGAAACTCTTCCAAACAATAGAAAAAGAGGAAATCCTCCCTAATTCATTTTATGAGGACAGCATCATCCTTATAACAAAACCTGGCAGAGACACAACAAAAAAGAAAATTTCAGGCCAATATCCCTGATGAACATTGATGTGACAATCCTCAATAAAATACTGGCAAACCGAATCCAGCAGCACATCAAAATCCTTATCGACCATGATCAAGTCAGCTTCATACCTGGGATGCAAAGCTGGTTCAACAGACACATATCAATAAACATAACCCATCACATAAACAGAACCAATGACAAAAACCACATGATGATCTCAACAGATGCAGAAAAGGCCTTCGATAAAATTCAACACCCTTTCATGCTAAAAAACTCTCAATAAGCTTGGTATTGATGGAATGTATCTCAAAACAATAAGAGCTATTTTTGACAAACCCACAGCAAAAGCTGGAAGCATTCCCTTTGAAAACCGGCACAAGACAATGATGCCCTCTCTCACCACTCCTATTCAACATAGTATTGGAAGTTCTGATTAGGGCAATCAGGGAAGAGAAAGAAATAAAGGGTATTCAAATAGGAGGAGAGGAAGTCAAATTGTCTCTGTTTGCAGATGACATGATTGGATATTTAGAAAACTCCATTGTCTCAGCCCAAAATCTTCTTAAGCTGGTAAGCAACTTCAGCAAAGTCTCAGTATACAAAATCAATGTGCAAAAATCACAAGCATTTTTATACACCAATAGTAGCCAAACCATGAACGAACTCCCATTCACAATTGCTACAAAGAACAAAATACCTAAAAATACAACTTACAAGGGACGTGAAGGACCTCTTCAAGGAGAACTACAAACCACTGTTCAAGGAAATAAGAGAGGACACAAATGGAAAAACAATCCATGCTCACGGATAGGAAGAATCAATATCGTGAAAATAGACAAAGTAATTTATAGATTCAATGGCACTTCCCTCAAGCTACCATTGACTTTCTTCACAGAATTAGAAAAAAAAAATACTTTAAATTTCATATGGAATCAAAAAGAGCTCAGATAGCCAAGATAACCCTAAGCAAAAAGAACAAAGCTGGAGGCATCATTCCACATGACTTCAAACTATACTACAAGACTACAGTAACCAAAACAGAATGGTACTGGTACCAAAACAGATATATAGATGAGCGGAACAGAACAGTGCTTCATAAATAATGTCATGCATGTACAACCATCTGATCTTTGACAAACCTGACAAAAACATGCAATGGGGAAAGGATTCCCTATTTAATAAATGGTGTTGGGAAAACTGGCTAGCCATATGCAGGAAACAGAAACTGGACTCCTTCCTTACACCTTATACAAAAATTCTCAAGATGAATTAAAGACTTAAATGTAAGACTAAAACAGTAAAAACCCTGGAAGAAAACCTAGGTAATACCATTCAGGACGTACACTGGGCAAACCACTTCATGACTAAAACACCAAAAGCAAGGGCAACAAAAGCCAAAATTGACAAACGGGCTCTAATTAAACTAAAGAGCTTCTGCACAGCAAAAGAAGCTATCATCAGAGTGAACAGGCAACCTACAGAATGAGAGAAAATGTTTGCAATCTATCTACCTGACAAGGTCTAATATCCAGAATCTGCAAGGAACTTAAACAAATTTACAAGAAACAAACAACCCCCTCAAAAAATGGGTGAAGGATATCAACAGCCACTTCTCAAAAGAAGACATTTATGAAGTCAACAAACATACGAAAAAAGCTCATCATCACTGTCATTAGAGAAATGCAAATCAAAACCACAATGAGATGCCATCTCACACCAGTTAGAATGGCAATCATTAAAAAGTCAGGAAGCAACAGATGCTGGTGATGATGTGGAGAAATTGGAATGCTTTTACGCTGTTGGTGGGAGTATAAATTAGTTCAACCATAGTGGAAGACAGTGTGGCAATTCCTCAAGGATCCAGAACCAGAAATATTATGTCTTTTTAATTGTTGTTATCCTAGTGCTTGTAATGTTTTATTGATGTCTTGATTTGCATTTGCATTCATAAGAATTATTTATATATCCTAGACACAAGTCCTTCATCAGATATATGATTTTAAAATATATTCTCCTATATTGTTGGTTATGTTTTCAAGTTTTTGATAGTATCACTTGAAGGAAAAAAGTTTTAAATTTTTATGAAGTCACTTATCTGTTTTGTAATTGCTGTTGTTTATACATTGATGTCATGTCTAAAAATACATTTCCAAAATTGAGATCATGCAGATATAACCCTATGCTTTCTTCTAGGAATTTTATCTCTTACATTTAAGCCTTTATTCAATTTTTAGCTGAGTTTTATATATTGCGTAAAGTAAGGGTCCAACTTCATTCTTTTGCACATGGATATCCAGTTGTCCCAGTACCATTTGTTGAAAAAGTCACAAATTATTAACATACATAATAATAAGTAGATGTGATTTGCCAACATTTTCTTATGAATTTTTGCATCTACAACCTTGAAAGATACTGTCCATAATTTCCTTTTCTTGGAATAGCTCCTCAATGTTCCGATATCACAGCAATACTGACCTCTTAAAATGAGTAGGAAAATGTTTCTCTATGTTTTTGAAATATTTTGTGAAGAATTGGTATTATTTATCTCTTCCCAGGAATATTCAACAAGAAACTTCTCTGGTCCTGAAAATTTCAGAATGAGAATGTTGATCACTATGAATTCAATTATTTAATATATATTTAGCTATTCATATTTCTCTATTTCTTCATTAGTGAGTCTGAAAAATTTTTATCTATCTAGAATTTGCCTGTTTTATTTAAGCTGTTGAACTAAATGAAATAAAGTTGTTCACCGTATGTCTTTATTATCTTTTTGATGTTCAGTATCCATAGCAATGTTTGAGCTTTCATTCTGTTTTCAAAAATTTTTACTTTAAATTCTAGGATGCATGTGCAGAACATGCAGGTTTTTTACATAGGAATACATGTGCCCTGGTGGTTTGTTGCACCCATCAACCCATCATCTAGGTTTTAAGCCCTGTATGCATTAGGTATTTGTCCTAATGCTCTCCCTCTCCTTCCCCTTCACCCCCTGACAGCCCCCTGTGTGTGATGTTCCCCTCTCTGTGTCCATGTGTTCTCATTGTTCAACTCCCACTTATGAGTGAGAACATGTGGTGTTTTTGGATTTCTGTTCCTGTGTTAGTTTGCGGAGAATGATGGTTTCCAGCTTCATCCACGTCCCTGCAAAGGACATGAACTCATTTTTTATGGCTGCATAGTATTCCATGACGTATATGTGCCACATTTTCTTTATGCTGTCTATCATTGATGGCATTTGGGTTGGTTCCAAGTCTTTGCTATTGTGAATAGTGCTGCAATAAACATAAAATGTGCATGTTTCTTTATAAAAGAGTGACTTATAATCCTTTGGGTATATCTAATGAGATTGCTGGGTCAAATAGTATTTCTGGTTCTAGATCCTTGGGGAATCACCACACTGGTTGAACTAATTTACACGCCCACCAAGAGTATAAAAGCATTCCTATTTCTCTACATCCTCTCCAGCATCTGTTGTTTCTTGACATATAAAAAGGCATATTATAAATGTCAGTCCTGCTTTGACATATTCCCTTCTCTACCCAGTTCAAAGGAATCTATCTCTCCTCGGAATACTCTTTTGTGTAATTCCTCTTTGGATACTTAAAACAAAGGCATTTATGTAAATATTCTGACTAACATTATTAGACAGTAGACAAATGAGGGCAGAATCCATATATAAGTTATATCCAATACTTAACACAATGCTTCGCCCATAGCAATTCCTCCATAAAAAATACAGATTCTGTTAGTGAAATGTTCAGATGGTATGTCTAGAGATGCCTCTATATGAATAAGACTGGTAAAAGAGGAAAAATAGATAATATTATACTTAGGAAAATTACAGCAAGGAATAAATTTATCTCAAAAGAAACAAAATTAGAAGAACCAGGTAAAGCTACATAAGAATTTTGCAATCATGGTTCCAGGTCTCATGGAAACCTGGTAATTATATTAGCCTCTATTCCTTGGATGTTTAATGTGCTTAAATATGGAACTGCAATCACTGTTGAATTTCACTAATAGGCCATAAATCAAAAATACCAAACATCAGATGATTTTAGTCCCATCAGGGACACACAGTATGGACAATAAAGGAAGGGTGCATAGGAGCACAGTAATAAATGAAAGTGGCAGATAAAGGATGTGATGAACAAGAGCCACAGATCTCGCCAGATAAGACCTTTCCCAGGACAGATGGTATGGTGGATACTCAAGCTTACTCCGATGAAGTGAGGCAGAGCCTGGGGCATGAGCTACAAAATGATATGTAAACTAAAAAGGAGATGTCTCAATAAATGCCTTTCTGCTCCTAATTTTAATATTGTGGCAAAACTTCCTTAAATTTTCCCATTCTATTCTTTCCCTTATTGTCTTTGATCAATATGTCATCTCCTACATATAAAATTTATCATGTGCACTATCATTTTGTACACATACAGTTATTTGTCATTATTATATTTTACTTGCTTCCTTTACTTTTCTGTCTCTGTTTCTTGGCATCATTGCCCTCATCAAAAGATTACAAAAAATCCAGGGGTAGGAACTATTGCCTGATAAAGGTATAGAAAGCGCCCCCTGCCCTCCGCCGCCCTAAACCTAGTGTAGAACTCTGCATACTATGAGTGAACAATACATGGGCCTTTAGTGAAAAACTGAATTATGAAGAGATTCTTTTTGAAAAACTTATTTGATTAGTATGATCTAATGAGATGGCATAGATTCATTTCTCCCTGCACATTCTCAGTAAGTACAACTATAAACATTGGAAATGATGTAAGAGAAAACCAAAGGAGAGCTCTGAAGGGTAGAGAGAGAAAACATGCTTTGGGACCCAGACTTAAGGAAGAGCACCTATCAGAAAAAGGTGATCTGGCTTGGCACCTCCCCACCACAACCTAGCAACAGCAGGCAGCCCAAGTAGACTCATTACATCTCTGGTTGAATGGGAGTCCCTCCTACAACAGCTGGGGAGCCCTGCACCACCAGAAGGGGCGATTATCAGAGCCCCACTAACAGTGAACAGCAGGGGAATCTCTTTTCTCCTCTCCCCAGTGGAAGATATGGGGGTGGAACAGGCAACAGTGGCAGGACAGATTTCACCCCAACAACCGATCAGACCAGGGAAGCTTCCTAGTGTTTATGGGTCAGGCCTGGGACTCCTCTTCCCCACTAAGAGATACCTGGCTGCCTGGTCCAGGAAAATCCTTTTTGTCCCTTCAGGCAATACTGACAAGGACTAGTGGGAGCCCCAGTGACAGCATATTAACCAAGCAGACCAAAATGACACCACAAAGGTTCTGAAAATTTAAGAGTAGTTCTAGACCCACATAATACATCTAAACAGGGTGACTCTTGCTAAAATAAGAGATTTAAATCAGACTCAGAGTCTCCTAATGTAGTAGACAAAAAGAGCAGGATACAATACCCATCATATCAAGAATCAGGAAAATCAAACTTGAATGAGAAATACAATCAATTCACACCAAGATGAATCGTGTATTGGAATTATCTGATAAGAATTTTAAAGCAAACATAAAAATGGCTCAACACTAATAAATTCTCTTGAAACAAAAGATAGAAAATCCCAACAAAGAAATGTTATAAAAAAGACCTAAATAAAAATTACCCAACAAAAAAAACCATAAAAATTAAAATAAAAATAAACCTCACTAGGAGCTCAGTAGTACAGTGGAAATCACAGAGGACAGAATCAGTGAACTTGAGGTCTAATTGTGTCCGGAGTTGGTTCTTTCTGGTGGGTTCATGGTCTCCCTGACTTCAAGAATGAAGCCGCAGACCTTCAGGTGAGCGTTACAGCTCTTAAAGGTGGCACGGACCCAAAGAGTGTGCAGCAGCAAGATTTATTGTGAACAGCGAAAGAACAAAGCTTCCACAGCATGGAAGAGGACCCAAGCGAGTTGCTGTTGCTGGCTGGGGTGGCCAGTTTTTATTCCCTTATTTGTCCCTGCTTATGACCTGCTGATTGGTCCATTTTACAGAGTGTTGATTGGTCAATTTTACAGGGTGCTGATTGGTCCATTTTACAAACCTCTAGCTAACCACAGAGTGCCCATTAGTGCGTTTTTACAGAGCGCTGATTGGTGCATTTTACAAACCTCTTGTAAGCCAGAACAGTTCTCCAAGTCCCCACTCGACCGAGGAAGTCCAGCTGGCTTCAGCTTTCAAAATTAACAAACGTTACCCAATCTGAAAAACAAAAATAAACTCTTTTGCCCCTCAAAATGAACAGAGTCTCAGAGCTCTATAGAACAATAACAAAAGACCTAACCTTTGTATCATCAGCATCTGATATGGTTTGGCTGTATCCCCATCCAGGTCTCAACTTAATTTGTATCTCCCAGAATTGCACATGTTGTGGGAAGGCCCCAGGGGAGGTAATTGAATCATGGGGGCCAGTCTTTCCCATGCTGTTCTTGTAATAGTGAATAAGTCTCATGAGATCTGATGGATTTATCAGGAGTTTCTGCTTTTGCTTCTTCCTCATTTCTCTCTTGCTGCCACCATGTAAGAAGTGCCTTTCACTCTCCACCATGATTATGAGACCTCCCTAGCCGTGTGGAACTGTAAGTCAAATTTTCTTACTCTTTTTCTTCCCAGTCTCAGATATGTCTTTATCAGCAATGTAAAAACGGACTAATACAGCATCTCAGAAAAAAGGAGAAACCGAGTGTGTGGGGTCGAAAGAGTATTTTAAAGAAAGTTCCATACTTTCCAAACTTGGCAAAAGGCCCAAGACTCCAGATTCAAGGTGAGCAAATCTGGGAAAGAATAAACCCAAAATATTCATGTTGAGACACATTATAATTAAACTTTAAAAAAAAAAGACAAAGAAAAATCATGAAGGCAGCCAAGAAGAAATGACTCATTACTCATAGGGTTACACTAATTTAAGTGATAGCAGATTTCTCTTCTGAAACCATTAAGGCCAGATGGAAGTGACACATTTTTCAAGTGCTAAGATAAGAACTGTCAACTGTGAACTAGGTATGTGGCAAAACTATTCCTAAGGAATAAAGGGGAAATAAAGGCATTTTCTGATAAAGAATAACTAAAAGAATTTGTCAAATCTACCCTCAAAAACTGGCCAAAGTAATGTCTTCAAACAGAGAGAATCTTTAAAAGTAAAGATTCTGGGAGCATAAGGAAGGAAGAAGGAGGACAAGTGGGTTCATACAGTAGACTATCATTTCTTTCATGAGTTTTATTAATTGATTGCCTAATTGAATCAAAGATTATCACACCATCTGATACTCAAGAAAATGGTATTTAACTGTAAGCATAGCAAAGGAACCTAAAAGAAAGTTAGATTTCCGCTCTCTATATGAAGTGAAAAAAATGTTGATTCTTAGTAGAATGTGATGCCATATATGTATATTGTTATACCCTGTGAAGCAACTATAAAAGTGACACAAACAGATGCACTCAAAATATAAATTAATCAAAATGGAATTTTAAATAATTTCTAAATAACTCGGGGAGGTAAGAAAAGGAAAACAGTAAAAAAACCAGAGAGAAATAACATAAAACACAAAATTAAATGGCAAACTTAAGCTCTAGCATATCAGTAATTACCTTAAGCATAAATAATCTAAATTCACCTATAAAAAGACAGAGATTTGCAAAGTGGATGAAAAAACATGAACTAACTATATACTGTTTACAAGAAGGTCACCTCAAATTCAACACCATAGGTAGCTTGAAATGAAATGATGAAAAAAAATGCTATGCAAACGTTATATAATATATTAATAATATAGATTGTACGTGTGTGTGTGTGTGTGTGTGTGTGTGTGTGTTAAAAACCTAGTAAAGGTCTGAATGACAGAAGATGAAGGAGCCAAACCAGTGTACATCACTGAATCTGGGTAGGAAGTTTACCGCTAATGTTACGGAATTTAACAAGAATATGTAAACACATTGTCTCAGTGGGTTCTCCAAATATATCTGTGGAACTGGCATGTCTAACTGGCCTTCTCTAGCAAACAAGGGGCCTAGGGAATTGTCTCAGGCTGGTGTTCCAGGTGCTGTGGTCACTTTGGGACTGACTGGGATTCAACATGTAGAGCAAAGGAAACTTTGCTTCTGAAAATCAGATTCTGAAAGGTTGGAAGAAAGAAGCCAGCAAGAGGAAAAATGACTCCTAAGGCAAATTGGCAACAGGGAAGACGTTAAATTGAGCAAACATGTTGCAGAAGGCCTGAACTCACATTGTTCTGAAAGACTATTCAGAGCAAAAAGCTAAGTCCCATTTGTGAGATGATGGAAGAGACACCCAAGGGCAGGAAGAAAGCTGCTGTTACTTGGCAGGACTGAGAGTCTTCCCATTTTGTGAAAAATGAAATGAACTGACATGTTGAAAGTCACATCATAAGTGATAGCACCAAAATCTCAGAACGCAAACCTAAGTAATTACCACCTGTTCCCCAATAACTGTTGAAATAAAAAAGTCAGCTGATGATTAACCAAAATAACACTAATAATTGGTAGAGTTGGGATTGAAATCTAGGGCACGTTCTTCAATATCATGTGACTTATTTGAATTTGAAGAGAGGCCTTTTAGGGAACAGGACATATGAAAGATTGTTCTCTGGAAGTAATAAGGTGTCACATTCCTTTAGATAGCCCAATGAATGAAGTTGTAACAGAGATGTTTGTCTCAGTGGTGCCTGTCTCATACACATCAGAATGTTTTTTTAGCACTCTTGTGCCACTGAACTGAAACCTGGCACTTTTTGACACCAGCATATGAGGTGAAGGGATCTCTTCACTGTCATCACCACTCCACCTTCCCACTTCTTTGCATGAGTCTCTGCAAATTATTCCCTGGTACTCGGTATGGACAGTCTAGTACAGACATCTTGACTTTGGAAAATTACATCAAGTTTTTAATATGTTGAGTAATTTGTTCATCTATATACATGTAAATAAGAATATTGTAGGGCCGGGCGCAGTGGCTCAAGCCTGTAATCCCAGCACTTTGGGAGGCCGAGGCGGGTGGATCACAAGGTCAGGAGATCTAGACTATCCTGGCTAACATGGTGAAACCCCCGTCTCTACTAAAAATACAAAAAACTAGCCGGGCGCGGTAGCGGGCGCCTGTAGTCCCAGCTACTTGGGAGGCTGAGGCGGGAGAATGGCGTGAACCCGGGGGGCGGAGCTTGCAGTGAGCCGAGATCGCGCCACTGCACTCCAGCCTGGGAGACACAGTGAGACTCCGTCTCAAAAAAAAAAAAAAAAAAAAAAAAAGAATATTGTAAAGGAAGAAAGAATGCTATTAACACTGTCTTTCAATTAATTGGTAGCCAATCCCTGCCCCACCAAAGAAAAAAGAAATCCAGTATCAGGCTTATGGTTCTAATGTGGTGGGGTATAATTTTAACATTATCGAGGAGGGTGATAACACTAACAGCATTCAGGAAAGAGTCCAGTATTCTGTACTCTATAGAGCAATAAATGGTGTCTTAGTGTGGGTATGAGCTCCAAAATGGCTTGAACAACAGGAATAATAAGCATTAATCTAGTTGACAATGCCAATTATCTCTACCTGTTTACCATATCTGTCACTTGGCAAGAATATGAAGATGACTAGTGGAAAGGAGAGTAGAAAATACTTCTATTATTTAGATATTAAGCATCTACTGTGTCCCTGCTATGTGCACAAAACTAGACAGTTGCTGAGGCAGTGACTCAATGGGTTTTCAATATGTCTCAGTATTTCATAATCCAGAAAAAGCTTTTATGCTTTGTTCACATTCAAGTCTCAAGTCAAAAAGTCTTCATCGAAATGCAATTTTATCTGCAATATTTAAATTTGTTAAAATTTTCTAAAGTGAACCAGTAGACTCAAAATAGCAATGCTTACTAACCATTTATATTCTTTAATTATGTTTATTCAGCAGATCACATAAACAGCATGTTCACAACTAAAACCATTTTACCACAAGAATAAAGTCACTTGTTTATCTAAGAGCCAACCACTGTTGATAGATATTAGCATTATTGTTTCACTTTGCTTTGGGCAAAGAAATGGAATAGATGCTTGCAACCTATTATACATTACACATCAGATGAGGAAAGGCAGAAAAATGAAAAGAGATAGCTCAGAAGGAAATGAATACAATAATAACCAAAAGGAAAACAGAATCTTGATAGACATGAACAACACACCATCTGCTCTCTTCCGATTCCAAAGATTGACATTGAAAGTCAAGAAGAATAATGCTTGTGTCCTAAATTAAAGGTACACAGGTATTTATATAATTACCTGTGAATTTAAGGAAGAATAGGACTCTTAGTTCCAAAAACTAGGTGCAGATTTATTTCATAGAGTTTGCTCATTTGAATTTTTAATTAGGAGTTATAGTCACAATTCACACAATAAATTGGGACATGCTAGTCATAGGAGTTGGTAGTTGAGAATCACTTAGTACTAATTATTAAGAAAATGTATAGAACAAATTTGAGAAATGTATCAAAGCTACTGTTATCAATGGGGTTGGCTATACTTGATTATGATGCTGATGAACAAAGACACCATCGCTGTTGGGTGTTACTTGTAATGTAGTGAGGACAATTGCTTTTTGATAGTCTATGGAGCTTTGTGAGAAAATTGTTGAGACTCATGCCTATCACTTTATTCAATTCTTCATAAGGTCCCAAATAAATTTTTCTTAAACATTAGTAGTGAAATAAATTTTTCTTTTTTGTAGAATAATCTGTATCTTCCTCTTGAAAAATTTGAAGTATACAACTTGCCATCTTAAGTTCCCTATGAACTTGACATTTGTGTCTCAAGGATCTAGCATAGTATAGGACCTAAGGAAGGCAGGCATTTGTGAAATGCATGAATAAATGAATAATTAAATTTTGTTTACTAAGAAATGGTGGCGATGATCACAGTCATATTGGGCCATAATGCTGGCATATTTATTTTTCTCAATCCTAGTTTTCCATTTTTATTTCTATTTTACTAGCTTTATTGTACAGTTATTTCTGCTTCAAGTGAGCTTCATTTGTGGCAAAGAAAGACACCCACATACCTAACAACAATATAGGGAGAAATAAAAAAATATATTTAGCAACATGTTACATGATCACTGAGGAGGAAGCAGGTGAGTCTAGCTGCAATTTGTTAAAGAAATAGAGACATTGAGAAGAAATGTCTTGAGCATTCATGGCATGTTTGGAGAACAGTTAATTATCCAAACTGACTAAAGCAGAGATTTTATAAGGAGAAAAAGTAGGAGATAAAACTAAAAAGGCAACTACGAATGAGACCGAGAAGGATGATGAATGGTATGTTAAGACAGTGGTCCCCAACCTTTTTAGCACCCAGGAATGGTTTCATGACAGACAATTTTTCCAGGGATTGAGGTGGGTGTTAGTTTCGGGATGAAGCTGTTCCACCTCAGATCATCAGTAGTTAGATTCCTCTAAGGGGCACGCAACCTAGATCCCTCACATGTGCAGTTCACAATAGGGTTCAGGATCCTATGAGAAACTAATGCTGCCGCTGATCTGACAGGAGGTGGAGCTCGGGCAGTCATGCTGGCTGGCTCGCCACTCACCTCCTGTGGTGCAGTCTGGTTCCTAACAGGCCATGGAGCGGTACCAGTCTGTGGCCCAGGGATTGGGAACCCCTGGCTTAAGAGTTTGATCATTAAATTGCACAGTTAGGAGCCACTGAAGTTAATTGAGGAAAAAATCTAAAGGCATTGTTGTTATTCCTTAGGAAGATAACTTAAATGGCAGTATGATGGATGATTTGGAGAAATGAGAGACTGAAAGCAGAGGAAACAATTGGAAGGTTTTGCAATAATCTGTTATGGATACTAAGATACATCACAGGGGAATAAACGTACGGATTCAAAGAAAAAGTAAAAATCAAGATGACTCAGCCACTAAGGGGATATGAAGATAAACAGTGAAAAGAATTCATGATGGGACTGTAATGATACTATTTAAGGAGAGAGGGATCCAACAAGTGAAAAACCATTGAAAAGAGACAATAACACAGAATGTCATGCAGGTGTTACTGTGTGTACTGCTTGACATCAACTAGAACAAAAGCCTGTGACCCTTGCAGGTAGTCTTCTTAGGGTCTTTAATTCTTTTTTGACTGCTAGATATTTATTTTATCTAACATACTGCCTGAAATATAATGGCACTCATATTTCAGGTTGTATGTTAGGTATTTAATCTTCACTGTAACTCTGTAAGGCAGGGTACTTTCCTTTAAATTATAGTTGCAGATGCCATTTGAGTGTCTTCTCCGTAAACACACAGTGGTCAAGTGACCAAGGAAAAATTGTAACCCTCAGATTTGTCGGAGTCCAAAGGCCATACTCTCACAGTTCCTCACTGTCCACCTTTCTTTTGAATATGCCGAGTCAAGTACAAGGGGACCATCCCTATCCAGCAAATGCTGATGGAGTTGCAAATGTAGATGTGGTGCCCAGGAGAAGAGCTAGGCTGGGAACATAATTTGGACCATATGATGGGAGGTAAAGGTTGAAAGCATATTAGGGGCTGAAATCACTAAGGGGAGCATGTGTGGGAAAACCAAGAATTTAACCTTGAGAAAGTTACATCTATAAGGCAGGTAGAGAAAAAGAGGCCATAGAGAAGGGTGTTCTGTAATGAAATGAGAATGAGGAGGTTAAAATTAAGCCGAGAAGAAGTAGGTCAAAGGGAATGGGTGATCAGCAGTGTCAATACTGCAGAAAGTCACATGAGCATGAGATCCAGGAAGAGGCACCTAAATGCTGGGAGGAGAAATTAATCACAGACTCCAAATAGCAGCATTTAGGTATTAGAGACTATAGAACTCAGAAGCAGCTCTTCTGAGAATGGAGGGATGAAGATGCAGGAAAAAAGTAAAGGCTTTTTATTTGTGATTTTTGGCAATGAAAAAAAAATAGAGGTGGAAAAGAAGCTGGGGATAGGGCACATTGTGATGAGGTTTTAAGTGAATTGTTTTGATATTTGTTTTCTTTTTTATTGACTATAGTGAAGTTATTGAAATTATTTTGATTTTTGTTTTTCTTTGGCTATAATGAAGATGTGTTAAAGTGTAAAAAGGAAGCTGTGAAAGAAATATGAAAAATAGGAGGAAGAGAGAGAGAGAAAATGAAGGAAGATGTATAATCCTGGGCTCTAGCTACACCACCTCTGATGTGCTGAACTGCAGACAGAGCAGAGTGGCAGCCGAATGACAAACACAGCAAATTGAGCAACATAAACCCTCTGTAACTTTAACATCATAGCTGATTAAGGTTTCTGGCATGTAAAATGCATCCACTGTGAGAAATTCTGTATCTCAGACATGACTCACTGTTTAGCATATTTATATCATTAGGAAATACTAAAGATGCTTCCTCAAGCATATGATTGTATTATAAGAGCACCTGTAAGAGCACTTAGTTTGATAGTAAAGAGTGGCTACCAGTAGCTTAGGTTTGCCACAAAAATATCTATAGTCAATCTTTAAAATAAGTGATCATAAAATAAATATCTAGCAGTGAAAAAAAATTAAATACCATAAGAAGACTATCTGCAAGGGTCACAGGCTCTTCGTCTAGTTGATGTCAAGCAGTACACACAATAGCAAGACTGCATATTTTGCATAATGACTAGACATAACAGAGAGAGTAGAATATATGATAGTTTGGCTCTAAAAGAAGATATTTATCAACATTTTTGGAATCAGCAACTTTGAAATTATGGGAAATGAGGAGAATATAAAAAGACATGAGTAAACAGAATGCCTGGTAATTTGAGAAGAAACTGAAAGAGCAAATTAGAATATTGCAAAACAAACATAGCAGCCCTAAAGGCAAGTCCCCAAAACAAAAACTTTGTTCCATCCTAGTTAAAGATAGCAAAGGATTTCTAGGAATGGGATTGCCATGTTTCTTTCTTCGTAAGAAACTGATGGACTTGTACCTGTAATCCCATCACTTTGGGAGGCTAAGGCAGGAGAATTGCTTCAGCCCAGGAGTTCGAGACCAGCCTAGGCAACATTGTGAAATGCCGTCTACACACACACACACACACACACATACACACACACACACAAAAAAAATTAGCCAGGTATGGTTTCATATACCTATAGTCCCAGCCACTCAGGCAGAAGGCTAAGGTGGGAGGATCTCCTGAGCCAGGGAGGTCAAGGTTGCAGTGAGCAGTGATTGTGCCACTGCACTCTAGCCTGGGTGACAGAGGAAGACAAAACAAAACAGAGCAAAACAAAAAACTGAAACTGTTTTCCAAAGTGGCTGAACCATTTTGTACCCCTACCAGCAATGTATGAGAGCTCTGTTGATTCTGTATCTTCACAGTGCTTGGTATTTTTAAGATTTTAAAAATTTATCCATTCTAACATGTGTGAAGTGTATTTCAGTGGAGAATTTGTAGATTAAAATGAATGAAATGATAGAAACACTGTGTTTAAAATGGAGTAAAATAAGGTCAGAAACTAGAGACACAGCAATAAACTATTTTTTCATAAAATTCTGCAATGCTCATGAAAAAAGAGTTTTGATTCACTGTCTTTCTATCCCCTTACTTTGGCAAAACCCATAGCTCTCCATTATGGCACATATACCAATTATTATTCTAAATTTGATCTTGGCTAAATGTTATTCACATTCAATTTAATCAAAAAGCCTAGTGACTGCCCAACATCACTTAATAGTGATTGCTAGCAACACATATTTATTAAAAATCACGCTGAGTGTCTGGCGCCATTCTACAAACTAAATAAAAGTAACCGAGCAACAATAGAGAATTTAAATTCACTGTGCCAAGTAAAAGGCATTAGCCATTTATCATGTTAATCACACAACCACTTCAAGCAGTGCATGCCAAAAGAGTTACCAAGGTTAATATAAAGCCTTTTATAGACAATAAGCCTAGGCTGGCTGAATACCTGGACATAACTGAAGTGTCAAAGTAAAGTCGTCAGTCCATGGTGGAGGAAAGCTAGACTAAATTAGCTCGAGGACAGCTAGACTTTAGCTCAAGTTCAAACTGATGTCTCAGAGTATTCTAGTCAGAAATGATATTTGATCTGTATTAGATATTTAGAATCCTCTACAAACTGGAAGAGGTCTCTTACGATAGAATGACAATTTCTGATGACAGGACTCTCCATTGAAACCATCTGGAACCCACCAGAGTCTTAGAGGTAGTGAATTTAGGATCAGCAGGCAGGATTTTTCCTGTAATGAGCATCTGTTCCAATCAGGCTGCTTGATGGACTGCAGACACAACTTTTCAATTCCTGTGAGATGAGTGAGAAGGAAATTCAGAGTATACTTATAGTAGCTACCCAAGTACTGCACATTGTACTGAGTATAACTTTGAAAGGATTACTTCAATTCTATTACTGGAAGAGAAAAGAATTATAATCAACTCTTTCACTATTACTAATCCTTCCTTCTAGTTGGCACTAAAAACAGAATTTATATGTGTATTAGTTCATTCTTTAAAACTTGTCACTTTTTTCTTCCTTAAACAATGTTTTACTAATAATTTTAAAATGATTATATATTAATGTACATCTATACCTGCTATAATATATAATATGTATCATAGTCAATATAAATTTAGATGCTCTGCCATATATATGGTATAGTAGATTTAGATGTGTTCTGAATCTGTATTATGTGTATTATGCCATACTATATTTAGTATTTCATGTACACATTCATAAACACACATACATAGTAGTTTTCAGTGATAGTAGTCCAACAGCATTTCACATATTTGAATTATGTCAAGACCAGGTATAAATAAGAATAAATTAATGACTTTGAGCCTTAAATCAGAAAACGACTACTTGGATTACTAACTCAAATAAAAACATTATGATTAGGAAAATGTCCTTTTGATAAGACCTTGAACTTCAGTACCTTCTTAACTGTGAAATTTGTTAGGTGTTCGGAAATAACATTATTCTCTAAAGCTGATACCCGTTAAGCAGAGTGCAGCCATCCCATTGTAGTTATTAAGATACCAGGAATTGCTGTCCTGGAAAAGAGGCC
Organism: Papio anubis; assembly: GCF_008728515.1. NCBI lineage: Eukaryota > Metazoa > Chordata > Mammalia > Primates > Cercopithecidae > Papio > Papio anubis. Next base: position 57,764,478 of record NC_044983.1, read on the forward strand.
AAAACTGAGATCACTGAACAAAAATAAAACATTTCTGGCTAGGACACTAATTACATAAAACTACAGAGAAATGAAACTTCTACCTCTAGAAAGAACAGAAGCAAAAGTGAGTCTTCTCCAATTATGTTCCCAACACATTTTAACTTTGCTTCTTGGAAAGGGGATCCCTAGTTGTCTCTCAGAACTCTTCCCATATTTTCTGCCACAATTGCAAGTTACCAATCATATGATCTCAATCATGATGAGGGTGAATAAAAGCATGCATGAATTAATCAATGACTAGTCCTAGCCTTGAAAACGGAATGCCAGAGGTGCTTTCTGCTGAACTCATTGCACTGCACTGACAGAGCCAGTGGGTGAGAGGACAATGAGTGGCATTCTTTCCCATACAGTTTTAGTGACTTTGGAGGAGGCTGTCAGTCTCTAATGACCTCATATGACATTCTGGCCATGCCTCAATACTCTGCACTCTCAACATCATTGAGATAGAAATGGAAATTGGCATTATTAGAGTGAGTAATCTTAATCTCCCTTACCTGCCCCCTCCCAGCCTGGTTATGCTGTATTAGGAATTTTGGCAGCTTTTCATGCTGATTTCAATGCACTTACTGCTCTAGCTTAAGATGACCTACTTCATTAGCTGTATCTTCATAACTTTTGCCTTGCCATTTGTGTTTACATTTGTAAGCAGTAAGGACAGCATTAAAAGCTGTTGAATTAATAGTGCATGATACTTTTAATAAAATCACATAACCATATGAAACAATGTGCACATAAAGGCCACCTAAACCTCTCTACCCAGTTACTGGGCTCCAGACTCCCAATTTAGGCTATTTCAGAGGCTCAGGCACCGGTTATCAGTACTGTAGAGTGAGTATTAGGCTGGGAGTCAACAGAGCTGGGCCCCGTTGCTGATGAGCAGCATGGCTATTTGACCTTGGAGAAGTTAACTAACCTTGCTGAATTTCAGTTGCTCGATCCATAAATTGGGACTCTTATTTCTAAATGTTGTTGAGAGTATTAAATAAGATAATGTGTGTATAATATGTGTAAATGACTTAAGGCAATACATCACAAGTGATTAATGGATGGCATTAAAAATACTGTGGTCTAACAAAGTGGGGAAAATATTTGCAAACTATATACAAACAGCCAACAAACATATGAAAAAAATGCTCAACATCACTAATCATCAGGGAATACAAATTAAAACCACAATGAGATATCACCTTACTCCTGCAAGAATGACTATAATTAAAAAGTAAAAAAATAATAGATATTGGTGTGAATGTGCTAAAAAGGGAACACTTTTACACTGTTGGTGGGAATGTAAATTAGTACAACCACTGTGGAAAAGAGCAGGACATTCTTTAAAGAACCAAAAGTAGAACTACCATTTGATCCAGCAATCCCACCACTGGGTATCTACTCAAAGGAAAAGAAGTCGTTATATGAAAAAGACACATGAACACGTATATTTATAGCAGCATAATTCACAACTGCAAAGATATGGAACCAAGCTAAGTGCCCATCAACCAAAGAGTGGATAAAGAAACTGTGTGGAATATTATTCAGCCATAAAAAGGAATTAAATCGTGTATTTTGCAGCAATGTGGATGGAGCAATTGGGTTCAGAGGTTTAGGTGACCATTATTCTAAGTGAAGTAACTCAGGAATGGAAAACTGAATATCATATGTTCTCACTTACAAGTGGAAGCTCAGCTATGAGATGCAAAGTCATAAGATTTATACAACAGACTTTGGAGACTCGTCGGGGAAGGTTGGAAGGGGATGGTCAAGGACAAAAGACTACATATTGGGTATAGTATATGCTGCTCAGATGACAGGTACCCTAAAATCTCAGAAATCACCACTTATCCATGTACTGAAAAACTACTGAAATATATATTCATAAATAGCTTGTTGAACCTCTTTATACTCCAAACTTTTTATTTATAAAATGAATAAGTTAGATTAAAAAACAGTTTTGAGTCTTTCTAATTGTAAATCTATACACTTGATAGGCTTCTTACTAGATTGTATACCAAAAACAGAGACAATTTCTTATGTGTTCTTCCCAGAGATAGTGTCGACTGAGCAAATTTTATAACAAAGAAAAAATACCAGAAACATCAATTGTCAAGAATGTGTGCCTGAGACATTCCCACAACTCTCAGAGCCAAATCTTATGAATCCCAAGACAGTCGTATTTTTAACATACACCTCATATTCTGCCATCTCTCACTGTTATAATCTCAGCTATATATTCCCTTTTCTTTTGCTGGAGTCATGTCCACTGCATTCTTGTTGTTTATGGTAACTACTCTCCCATGCTCTCATCATAATATTTTCATTTCCTCATTTAATCTATTCTCGATTACTAATTCAGACAACATTTAATGGTATCTTAGACCTAAGTGGGCACAGGAGAGTGAGAAAGCAAAGCCCCAGTGCAGCATCAAGCAGACAGTTTTAGTTACAGCTGCTCTAGCTGGAGGGGATTCTGTATAGTGAGAAACTGAAAATAAGACTAAAGGAATTCTGAGTAGTGCTGAATAGATATTTTTTTCTCTGCCCTTCAAAATCGCTACGAAAAAGTCACTGAAAGTATACTCTGGCACACAAAACCAGCTTCAAAAGGCATAACTGCAAATTAGTAGAAATTGTATTTGGGATGCTTTTATAGATTTGTGATGTAAATAAGAATATTTGAAAATATCGAGCAACATAATTATAGTTGGTGTGTACTCACTTATTTAACCACATGACTAAGCTCAGCAGGCACCATCACAGCAGAGGTAAGCTGTCCAGGTGAGCCCTGACTGAATCACCACTCTGTAGCATCACATTGTCTTGTAACACCTGGATCCAAGCCATCATCATGGGACCGTGAGAGGAGGCTGCTATAGAAGATGGGTCTACACTCTGTGACTGTACAAATAAAGTGGAAAGATTCTGGATCCTTGGGGACACAATTGAGCCACTGATTTACTAAACTTGGGCCCCAACATTAGATGAATTGGCTCCAATTTTTTTTTCTATATTGGCATTAATCTATTCATATTTCAAAATCGCAGGAGACATAGTCCAATTGGTTTGCCATGGGCCACATGTCCACACTGAGACCAAAGGTCCATGACAGACCATCTCATTTGGATACTACCACCGTCCTGCACAAAAGAGTGATTGCTCAAAAGGCAAATGGCAATGAGGATGATTTAGCCTAACAGAGAAGCATGGGTACTTAGTAGTACAAAAGCAAGTGTTCACTATATGAAATGGAAAAGAAAGTCTAGTTTTTCCCTGAGCATATAGCTTTATATAAACTAAGCATTCTCTATGAATCCTCACACATTTAATTTATAACAAATCGAAATTACATTTTTTAATTCAAGGATTTTAGGTATGTAAAATAGTATACTTTGAAAATGATTTAGGTTCTATCTAGATTATTGGTCTTTTTTAACATGTGTGATTATTTTCACACAAATCTCAATTTGAAAATATAAGTGAAATTTTCATAAGTTATATAAGATGAGTAGAACATTACCATCTATGTTAAAGGGTAGTTTTTTGAATGGTATTTTTATTATTGTCATAAATACATTCCACTTAAAGTAAGCCGACAAAGTTCTCTGCTATGAACATAAAAGCAAATTTTTCAGATTTAAAGTGGGTAGTTTGAAAGAAAAAGAGAGGTGAGGCTCTCCTTATTCTTCTATTATATTAATTACACTTTATATTAGTAATAAGTAGTTGAAAAGTGATGAAAGATGAAAGCAATAGTAATGGTGACATCAGGGATTATTAGGTCAACAAATCTGAGAAATTTACCCTGAAGGGTTACTCTTTTTTTTATGACAAAGTCTTGCTCTGTCGCCAAGGCTGGAGTATAGTGGCACGATCTCAGCTCACTGCAACTTCCACCTCCCAGGTTCAGCAATTCTCCTGCCTCAACCTCTCGAGTAGCTGTTATTACAGGTGTGTGCCACCACGCCCAGCTAATTTTTGTATGTTTAGTGGAGATGGCGTTTCACAATGTTGACCATGCTAGTCTATAACTCCTTACCTCAAGTGATCCACCCACCTCAGCCTCCCAAACTGCTGGAATTACAGGCGTCAGCCACCAGGTTTGGCCCCGAAGAGTTATTTTTTAGATACTTAACATTCCCCCCTTTTTGTGACAAAATAAACAAGGAATGCATGACTGATGGCAGCAGAGGGTGAGGAGCACTAGTAAAGAAGCTTACTGCCCTGTGCAGGTTCCTAGCAAGAAGTTCCTACAATCAATGAGGAAACAGCGCATAGACAATACTTAGTTCCACAGGATTTGCAATAAGCTGTGCTTACTGCACTGTGAACTTACTGTATCATAGACCTTGCACATGCATTATGTCCTTTGATTCTCATAATCACCCATAAGGTAAGTATTAATATTCCCATTTTACTTTACAAGATACTGATAATTCCCTAACAGAATTTCTGCGCAGGCATGCCGGCCTTCAAGACCTCTTTCTTTTGAATGACATGCTGCCTTTACCATGACAACAGCCTTGTAGCTTGATTGGCAGATTGAGACATCCCTTGTCTTCTAGGATCACCTGATAAACATTGCCGAACATCTGCCATTTAGTGATTGAGCCCAGCACCCCATAGCTAAATTGATGATCGTTGCTTATTTTTATCATCTTCCAACATGGTCCCTCTTACTGTAACTTCTCAGGGAAGTTCTAGTCCCCATTCATAACCCTTTATCTCATCCTATTGTCATCTGGGCTTTCCTTCATTATCTTATCTACAAGAAAGCATGTGAATGTGGCATTCTATTATTATTATTTTTAGTGCCAATAATTCATTCAAATTTATTTGTACCATGTTCATTCTAATCCTTGAAAGATCTCTGAGGTAGTAGGGAGAGAGTTGATTATTCCCAAGTTACAGAAGAGGACACAGAGGATCTGAAGACTTAGAAAACGTGTCCAGGGTCACTGAGTTAGCCCACAATGAAGGTGGTACTTGATTCCATGCCTGCTTTTGCAGCCACCTTTTGATGGAGGTCAGTGCATTAATTATTCACCCATGGCCCTGGGCAACATTCACAAAGGGGTAATTCTAATGCTACAATTTGCAGTGTGCCTCAGATCATGTTTTCAGGCCACTTTTAAATTCAGTGAATTATGTCCTGAGTTTATTGATTTTGTTTTGCATTATTTTTCTGATCAAAGAACATAAAATACAATTCCACCTGTGACACTTTAAAGATGAAGTGCTTCATTATTATTTTTCCTACTTGCTATTTCTAAAAACCTATCTGTAGTCAAGTTTTAATTTTTCTCTCTACTTGCCAGGTAACAAAAACAGAGCAAAGTGTGCCTAAGGTTACAAAGAACATCAGAGATCATTAGAGTTTTGGTCTAGGTCAGAGAAGCATGTTTACCTTGAAAACTCAAAGGAGCAGAAATAGAATAGAAGGTAAAAATCATACATAAAAGGTATAATAATAATAGCTATAATCCAGCACTTAGCATGTGCCAGGCATCTTGGAAAGCACTTTATGTGATATTTATCTTTTTTATAATGCCCTAAACATTAGGAGGTTGGCTTTATAACATAAGTTATGTTAAAATTTAGCCCAGCTGGGAAATAGCAGAGCTGCAATTAAAACTAAGGATTTGAGTCTAGAGCCTATGTTCTTAGCCCCACCAGCCATACTGCCTCTCCAATCAATGCAGCCTGATGTACTTTAAAAAAATCAGTTTCTACAGTTTCTCTCTTGCTCATGGCAGTGTGCTGTTCTATCTGCTACTAGTGCAGCCCTTTTAATCATTCTTATATCTTTTTATTTAATTCATTTTCTTCCATGTTAAAATATGACTGTACTTTGGTAACTTCCCTCAAAAGCTTTCTGTAAAATATCTCCAGCACATGGCATTCTTGAGTCATCAACTCACATATTCATTTATTTATAATAGACGTTATTGGATTAATGTGCCATACTCATGTATGTACTAAGGACTCAACGATGAGTAGGAAGGAATCTCTGCTCTGGAGGAACTTGATGTCTGGTGAGTGTGTGTTGAGGAGTAGATAATTATGTGCAATGATAGATGTTATAATAAAGGCACAAGCATATGCTTTGGGAGATAGGAGGAGCTAGAGACAATTATTGAAAAAATCAGAAAAGTGTTTTCTTCTGGGGAAGTGACATCTGAGCTTATCCTTGACAGATAGGGTAGAATTACACAGGATAACAAAATAATAACTTCAGAACACATAAAAGAATATGTTTTCCATGCTATTTTGGCTACAGTAACCAAAACAGCATGGTACTGGTACCAAAACAGATATATAGACCAATGGAACAGAACAGAGGCCTTAGAAATAATGCCACACATCTACAATCATCTGATCTTTGACAAACATGACAAAAACAAGCAATGGAGAAAGGTTTCCCTATTTAATAAATAGTGTTGGGAAAGCTGGCTAGCCATATGCAGAAAACTGAAACTAGACCCCTTCCTTACACTTTATACAAAAATTAACTCAAGATAGATTAAAGACTTAAGCATCAAGACCTAAAAAACTATGAAAACCCTAGAAGAAAACCTACACAACATCATTCAGGATGTAGGCTGGGCAAAGACTTCAAGACTAAAACACCAAAAACAATGGCAACAAAAGCCAAAATTGACAAATGGGATCTAATTAAACTAAAGAGCTTCTGCACAGAAAAAGAAACTATCATCAGAGTGAACAGGCAACCTAGAGAATGAGAGAAAATTTTTGCAATCTATCCATTTGACAAAGTGCTAATATCCAGAATCTATAAGGAACTCAAACAAATTTACAAGAAACAAACAACCTCATCAAAAAGTGGGAGAAGAATATGAACAGACACTTCTGAAAAGAAGGCATTTATGTATCCAACAAACATATGAAAAAAAGCACATCATGATTGATCAGTAGAGAAATGCAAATCAAAACCACAATGAGATACCATCTCATGCCAGTTAGAATGGCATTCATTAAAAAATCAGGAAACATCAGATGCTGGAGAGGATGTGGTGAAATAGAATACTTTCACACTGTTGGTAGGAGTGTGAATTAGTTCAACCGTTGTGGAAGACAGTGTGGCAATTCCTCAAGGATCTAGAACCGGAAATACCATCTGACCCAGCAATCCTGTTACTGGGTATATACCCAAAGGATTATAAATCATTCTACTATAAAGATACATGCACACATATGTTTATTGCAGCACTATTCACAATATCAAAGACTTGGAACCAACCCAAATGCCCATCAATGATAGACTGCATAAAGAAAATGTGGCACATATACACCATGGAATACTATGCAGCCATGAAAAAGGATGAGGTCGTGTCCTTTGCAGGGACATGGATGAAGCTGGAAACCATCATTCTCAGCAAACTAACACAGGAACAGAAAACTAAACACTGCGTGTTCTCACTCATAAGTGGGAGCTGAACAATGAGAACACATGGACATAGGGAGGGGAACATCACACGCCAGGGCCTGTCTAGGGGTGGAGTGCTAGGGGAGGAATAGCATTAGAAGAAATAACTGATGCTATTGACGGGTTGATGGGTGTAGCAAATCACCATGGCATGTGTATACCTATTTAACAAACCTGCATGTTCTGTACACATGTCCCAGAGCATAAAGTATAATAGAATAGAAATTAAAAAGAATAGGTTTTCCAAAGCGTAGATGCTCTCTGTGTATGAGCAAAAGAAAGAGGACAGTACATGATGACGTTTCTGGATGACTTACAGGTGATACCTTTGAATTCGCAGTAGGTTGCGATTACACTTACATGGATTATTGACAAATAGTTACATCACTGTATTTTATTGGAGCTTAAATGCTTAAATGTTATAAAGTTTCAGTGTAAAAATGCAAGACTTTAAGTTATACAAATAAAGATGAAAATTATCATAGCACATTGCCACGAACGAAATGGGTCAATAAATCTCTTGAAAATTGAAGGTGGATTCCTTAGTGATTCAAATGCCTTCCTAGAAATCTCACAGCTACTAAAGCGAAGTTCTCGTATTTGTTAGTATTACCAGGATCCCTCAAGAGATATACTGTTTTCATTGCTGTTGTTATTCTCCTGGTTTACTGCTTAACTCAATTCTCCTGAGTCGTGTGTGGCTGGTGACCAAACACTGTAAATGAGTTAAGTGCAGCTTTTATAGAGAGTGATGTGCTGCACATATCAAGAGAATGTGATTGGTTTACAAGATGTATAGTAATAATGGGGTTGTGAATTATTCAAGTATTAATACTTCAGAATAATCCACATCCTCCAGCTTTTTGTAAATTATTGAGCTAGAAATATATGTTTGTCATCACTTTCGACAATGCAGATATCTCATGATCTTGAAAAAGTCGACTTTAATGAGACTAGCAGCAAAACATCAATGCCATATGGAAATTTAACTATGACTCCTCATATTTGCAACATTGTTTTGAATTACAACATGAAATGCTGTTGTATCCTCAAAAAGCACCAATATACCATTTTAAATATTTCATAAAAGGTGATTTATGTTCTAGAAATTACCCCTAAAGAAATTAATGGAACCACTGTAAATTGTATATATTGCCTCAATGTGCCACATCTCATCAAACCTTTCCCCACCTTGTCATCCCTGAGTGGGCCATTGCTATCCTTCATCGCTCGAACTGATCTCCATAGTTCTGAATTTATGCTGCTTAAAAGAGAGGCATAGATCTTTTCAATTTCTTAGCACATCTGTGTCACCTTGGAAACTAAACGTGTGTATCAGACACCCCACTCTCCAATCTCCAGCTCATCATATGCTGCAGCCCTGCTCCAATTACAATACCCATCCCCAAGTGACTGTCTAGAATGCAGGTGAGTCCACAGCTTAAAGAGGATAATTATTACCTTTACAATATTTTAAGTTATTAAGCTCTTATTATAATTAATTATAGAGAACTCTCTAAGCTGGCAAGGCCAGGGAATGGAGGTATTCTGGCTACTGGTTCATTTGAAATAAAGAAAAAGAAAAGATGTTGGTGCTCCTGAGATTCAGTCTGGGACAGCATGAAATGATTGGATTTTTTCAGAGTGTTCTCCCTTATCTTGAAGACCATTACACTGCACCATTGGATGTTTAAATAGCAGCAAGATAAATTTCAGAATTGTTTCAACTCTGGTTTACATGAGCCACCACACTATTTCTGTCTTCCAATTTACAAACTTTCCTCAGAGAAAGGATGTGGGATGAAGTTGTTGCCAGTCACCATTTACTAAACCTTGAGACAATGCAAAGCAGTAATAGAAATAGAATGGACAACACCTTTCTCACTTTTCCATTCGTGTGGTCTAGGGCATTTTGCGTGTGTACTTGTCAAGCTGTTAAAGAATACTGCTTTTCTCATTGGTTTAGATCAATGATTCCATGTCAAAAATCCAATGCAAATGATCAAAAAGTCCCATTCTTGTCAGCAGTGCAAGAGGTAAATCTTGCTTCTAAATTTAATTTGAGTAATATTTCAAGTTTCCCTAGTACTCTCTTCAAATATCTAATACATTATTTGGGCAGCATTTTTTTTAATATCTAAAAAGTTTTTTTAAATGTAGTTAAGAAACACTGTGACTCTGAGCTAATAATGCAATGAATTGCCTTCCCTACATAACTGTGTCCTTCAGTACAGTCCTGACTTTCCAAAGCCTTCTGTCCTCTTCACTCTTCTGACACCTCAATCCACTGCTTTGTTTTTCCTTTAACAAGACAAGCTAAATCTCCACTTCTTGATAGTGTTCTCATAGCCTCCTAGTACTACTCTTGCCTGCTTGCTCATCTGTTTGGCTTTCTCAACTTCCTTTGCTGGCTTTTTTCTTCATCCCGCCTCTTAAATACTTTTGTTCTTAGGATTCTGTCATCAGTTCTTTTCTGCTTCTATTCTGCTCTCTACTTGTGATTATATTTCTTCCATATAGCTTCAATGATAAGCCAAAAATTAATAGAATATGATTTGATCTCTATTTCTGACCTCACTCCTTAGCTAAGGGGCCTTTTAAAAAATGTTTAGAAGAGTTTTCTAGCTACAACCATCCTGATCTGGAGACTTTTATGGGTTACTTTTTAATTTTAATATTCTTGTTCTTTTTACTTTATGCATAAATGTTGGCATTGAGATGGGGCTTTATGGGTTACTTTTTAATTTTAATGTTCTTGTTCTTTTTACTTTATGCATAAATGCTGGCATTGAGATGTGTGCCCCTTTAATTGTATTATCAATTGCAAAAACAATGGAAAGTATTTGTTAGCTTATTTTTTCAAACATCTTAGTGTCTTCTTATCCTCATTTTTTTCTATTTGCCTATTTAATAATACTTTATTAATTAAATATTTATTTCACAATTATTAATTAATTAAATACTTATTTAATAGTAATTTCTTAATTTATTTACCAGAGCTTTATTGAGATATAATTTACATACCACACAATTCACCTAATTTAAAGTATACAATTCAATGGATTTTACTATATTCACAAATACGTGCAAACAGCACCATAGTCAATTTTAGTACATTTTCACAACCTGACAAAGAAAACCCCAAACCCTTTAGCTATTGCCCCACAAACCCTAATTTTTTCCTTCAGCCATAAGCAACCACTAATTTACTTTCTGTTTCTGCGTATTTCCTTATTCTGCATTTTTATATGAATGGAGTTATATAGTATATAATCTTTTGTGGCTGACTTTTAAAACTCAGCATAATGTTTTCAAGTTTTATCCATGTGATAGAATATGTTAATACTTCATTCTTTTTCTGGTTAATAATGTTCTATTGTATGGATATATCGCATTTTGCTTATTTGTTTGTGTATTGATGGACATTTGTGTTGTTTCCACCCTTTGACTGTCATGATGAACAAGGCTGCTATAACGTTTATGTACAAGGTTTTATATGAACATGTATTTTCATTACTCTTGGGTATATACCTAGGAGTAGAACTGCTGGGTCAAACAATAATTCAGTATTTAATTATCAGAGGAGTGGCCAGTTTCTCAAAATGGTTTTGCCATTTTATATTTCCACTAGCAATATATGAGTGCTCCAATTTCTCTGCATTCTCATCAAAATGTTGTTATTTGCCTATTTATTGGATTCTAGCCTACTTAGAAGGTGTGAAGTGGTATCTCATTGTGGTTTGCCCTGACAACTGGTGATGTTGAGAATCTTTTCATGTGCTAATGGACCATTTTATATCTTCCTTGGAAAAATGGCTATTGTATGACTTTCTTTGGTAGTATCATGTATTACCTTGGTCTTACACTTACTTTCACTTACTGCCTCGAATGAGATTTCATTTTTGCCTAGTACTTTCCCCAAAGAACTTACAGCTTGCAGACATATTTTGTGACCTATTTCTTACACAATGTCCTCTCTTGTGCAGCGATGTCACTTACAGAATACAGATATAGTGAGAAGTCTCAGATATAATGAAATCTTATGTTCACAAAAGCCAGCCTATTCCCTGTCTTTTGTCATATTATATCACAGACAGACTACAATGAAACATAGACTCTTTCTCCTTTTATCATTTCCTCTTGTCAGTGTTCATATTCCTTCAGTACACAATGCTTGTATTTTAGAGTTTTCTCTTTAGAACTTTCACATTGAAATGCACAATGCTTGTATTTCATACATTTTTCTCTTTAGAACTTTCTACTAAAATAAAAAGGAATCATGTATTTCTTTTTGGTTTAATTCTCTTAGACTAGATTCATGTTACACAAACAAAACTAACAGGTTTTCTTTGGTAGTTTCTCAGTCCCTGATTTACTAAAGAGACATTCTCCTCCCCCAGTTCCCATACGTCATTCCTTTTACTCCCAACTTTAGAGATGATTTTCAGTGAGTTTCATAATCTTCCCCTTTGTATACATTTGATCAGATGTCACAGGTCTGCTCCATGCATCTCCTCAGAATTCCAGCAGTCCATTAATTCACCTTTTGTTTCTCTGTGGTGTTTCCTGAAACCTCAAATAAAAAAAGCCCCCCGCCCCCAAGATGCCCTTCTGCAGCTCTCCCTGTTGCTGATGAAGCCAGCAGCACCCTTGTCTGCATGCAGTGCTGCTTCCAAAACCCAAAACACTAGAGTTTGAGGAGTGTGAAAGTGATAGCCTTAAAATACCTTTCACATGGAAATTGTTTCTTTGGCTTCTGGCCAGTAGGTGAGCAACAGTTAGCCTTAGAGAGTAAAGAAATGAGTCCTTGCTGATGGCAGAACCCAGGTTGAGGCTCCTCAACTTCAGAGGCTATGAACAGGAAAGCCACAGAACATGAAGGGACAAGGCAAGATGGAGGTGCTCAGGGAAAAGTCCGTCAGGTCTAACATATGGGTACTATGCTGTTCACATTGCCCACTGCCAGGGGAACATGGATGTGCGGTTGCCACTTTCAGAGGTCCCTTAAAATGTGTGTGTGTTCATGTAAATGTGCATGCATGAGTGTGTGGTATGAATCATTACGTAAATCTGAGCCCATCCTTGCCCTTATTCGAGCCCTGCAAGGAGCCCTCACTCCAACCTGGCTCAGTTCCTTGTCTCTTTCCCCACATGATTGACACTCTCTGTCTTAATCAGCTGTTTCCTCCTCATCCCTCTGCAAAAACATTTTCCCCACTAAGTTTCCCTTTGCCCAGGAGATCTGTAATGGTTTCCTCTGATTGTTCTTGGACTTTCCCTATGTTTCACCTCAATCAAAGCTGTCTCTGCATTTGCAGTCAAACTGCGTATCTTTCCATCCTAAAGTCACAGTGTATTCCCTTGCCTCTCATTTCCTCCTTTACAGCTGTATCAATTTAAAGTCCCTGTGACTTCTTTAGAATGACAGAGAAAAGCAGTATATTATTTATGAAAGAGGTGAAAGGAGACAGGGACAAAGAGAGAAAAGTAAAATATAAATTGCCAAAAAGAAAAAAATGGGAGCGGTCAGGGAAACATTTCATGTATTTTTAGAGCTACTAGGGAAACATACACCTCTATACAAATCTTCACACTTAAACAGCAATGCACACACAGTACAAATACAGATGTCATTTCCTTCCTTTTTAAATGCAGAGACTTCTCTGTTCTCTCATCTGAAAGAAAAAGTGAGTAATTTACTCGCTTGATACTTCCCTCTGTGTTTTCATAAATCTATCCCTCAGAGGCTCAATAGTCATGAAATACGTATCATGGTAGTGGTTCTAAAATTTTGTGCCTTCTTATTTGATGCAGATGCAGAGCAACACAATGCTTTGCTGCTAAAGCAAGTCTAATTGGCAATTTCATAACTACAATTTACAATGATAACAGTAGCAAATATTTATGGAGTGGGCTTACCATGTGGAAGGCATACATCTAAGCACATTATTTATTTGTTTCATTTAGGTCTCATTGCAGCCTTGTATTGTTACAGTTATTGTATTGTTATACAGTGTTACAGTTATGTATTAATACAGTTGAGTAAATTGAGGCACAAAGAGTTTGAGTCATTTATCTAAGTTACTCAGTAAGACACAGGGAAGAAACATAAGTTGCCTGGGGGAATCAAACCATAGAGCTATTGCTCTTGACCACATTTTTATGCAATTCTTTGGTATTAATAATAAGCTAATTATCTGTTGATATTCTTTAGAATGATATTTTCTATTTAAATCAACTTGAGTTTAATTAGGGCAAACAATTGTACAACACTACCCCCACAGCCTTATAAACACAACATGCATTAAGCTCCTTAGACATTTTCCACAATAGGGCCTTCAGCACACAAGGAGATTACTGTGACATTGTTCTTACTGTAAGAACACTTCTGAATTTCTAAGGACTAATAAAGAGGTAAAAGGCAATGAAACTTTGGTTAGAAGGGAGAAGAGTTGATACAGTTCTTCAACTCTAGTAAAATATGAAGATTTCTGGGCTCAAACCTCACATTTTAGTGTATGTTAAAGTTGTGTCATCATCTCAATTATCTTGCTTTTTTGTCTTGCTTAATATTTCAGGTTCTCTCTTTAGACACTAACTCTCTGATCCCTGTGCCTTAAATATGGTTTCTCTAGAAGATCCCAGCCTCTAGAGTCAGTATGTCCACAACCCTATGTACCCAGAAGAGACAACACAGAAAAAGAAAGTATAATTTTCTTTTAGATTCCAATTTGTAACATTTTTAATGGACAATTGAATATGACTACCAATGGACAGATACAGGACCCAAGGAAGTACCAAAGGGTTTAGGCTAAATAAATAGTGAAAAAGATTTTAAAGGCTCCACCTTTTGGAAAAGAAACATAATTCACTCTAGGTAGATACATGGCCTTTAGAAATACAGGATTGTGGCTGGGTGCTGTGGCTCACACCTGTAATCCCAGCACTTTGGGAGGCCGAGGCGGGCAGATCATGAGGTCGGGAGATCAAGACTATCCTGGTTAACAAGGTGAAACCCCGTCTCTATTAAAAATACAAAAAATTAGGTGGGTGTGGTGGCATGCATCTGTAGTCCCAGCTACTCGGGAGACTGAGGCAGGAGAATCGCTTGAACCTGGGAGGCAGAAGTTGCAGTGAGCTGAGATCAGGACACTGCACTCCAGCCTGCGTGACAGTGAGACTCTGTATTAAAAAAAAAAAAAAAAAAAAAGGTTGGGTGCAGTGGCTCATGACTGTAATCCCAGCACTTTGGGAGGCCAAGGCAGGCAGATCACAAGGTCAGGAGTTCGAGACCAGCTTGGCCTTCATAGTGATACCCCATCTCTACTAAAAATGCAAAAATTAGCTGGGCATGGTGGTGGGTGCCTGTAATCCCAGCTACTCAGGAGGCTGAGGCAGAAGAATCGCTTGAACCCAGGAGGCAGAGGTTTCAGTGAGCTGAGATTGTGCCACTGTACTCCAGCCTGGAGACACAGCGAGACTCTGTCTCAAAAAAAAAAAAAAAAGAAAAGAAGAAGAAGAGAGAAAGAAACACAGGATTTTTTTTTTTCTTTTACTCACCTATGAAAAATAAAATAACATATTCCTAGGAGAAAACAGGAAGGAAAACAGGAAGATATTATTTCTATTTTCCACAAGCTGACAAGTCTGACTGAGTTTGTAATACTAAACTAGCTTGAAAATAAGAGGTGATGAATGACAAGTACATATGCTATGTGTCACAGGATTTCAAAGGAGTTTAAAAAGAAGAAGCAGTAGTAAGTTCAGAAAGGATCCAAGAGGAGACAAAAATTGAGTTGGACTGCTAAAGATGAAAATAATTTGAAATAAAAAATCAAGAGGAGCCCTATTTAATTGGCATATAGTATATAGAGAAGAAGTAAGAGGAAAAATGATCAGAGAAACCTATCTGTCAAGTTCAGAAACTGTTGAGGTTTATGAATGCTAGTATAAGTACAAAAATAATAATCTGTATTTTGCTGTTAAAGGATACAAAGAAGTCTTTTTCAATAAATTCCTCAAATTTGGCCCCTTTCAAATTATCAATAACAATCAGGATAAATGTTGTGCTATAGACTTTCCTTAGAGAAGTCTTCAGATTTTTTTAAAGCTCTTTGCTTCAGTAAGATCCAACGTTTATTTTTCCCTTTTATCCAGCTAAAAGAATTACGATGATGACACCATCAGGAATGTGAAACAAATATAGTTCTCTATTTTCTATCAGATAACTGGAAATCTAAATGGTGTAGAAATTGTAAATGCTGAGCAAAAGACATCTAAGTAATTTGGTGTACTTCAGTGCACAATTATAAATCCTCCTTGCAATCTTCTCAGACATTCAGATCTGCCAGGAGCTAATTAACTGCTCTGGCAGTAGGAAGATGTGGCAACTTGATTCACAGTTTCTGAAAGGCTGCAAGGTATTTAATTTGAACAATAGAAGAATTAAAGGGCAGCAGTTAGCAAGAGTATCAGCAGATAGAGTATGCCTACTTAAATCGTTCTTTTTCATTTCCAAAATTGCCTACTTGAAGATTTGTATTGGGATTAAAAAAAAAATTAAAGGAGTCTTACATCGTAAATACTAGCAAGGAAAGACATCACTCTAATTCTGCCTTGGTAAAACTACCACGTGCCAAAATCTTTATCCACGTTTTTTCTGGTCAGTAGTGTTATGGGTGTGACTAGCTGGGACTGGCATTGTCTTGAGTGGTAAAGGAATTTACCAAGACAGTCATGAGTAAACAAAAGCAGATTTATTCGAGGAAGTACAAAGATACGTTGCAAGAAAGCAATGGGCAGCACAGCAGAGAAGGGACTGTCTGCAAAGAGGCAGGGGCTGGAGGGAAGTTTTATAAGGTCATGCTGGAAGGGACGATGAGCAAGTGAGTTTGTGTTGTTTGCTAATAGTATGCTGGGGTAATTTTTAACAGCCAGTCCTTTTCTTTCAAGGTGCCCAAAAGAAATGCTCTGCTGTTCTTAGCAACCTGCTTGCCTTCCATTTCTGGAGTCGCAACACAGTGGTTGTGTGTGCGTGTGTGTGTGTGTGTGTGTTTGTGTGTTTTTTCCCACACAAAAGGGATACAAACCAGGTTAAGTCTCTGTTCTGCCAGCCTGGCGTGGCAACACATGAATAAGGATGACTTTATGGGTCAGCGTCTGAACAGCCAGTCTTCCTGTAAGCTTATATAACTGAAGCAAATTATATACCAGCCACTTGCAATGGTTATCTTGAAAATGGGAGGAATGTCCTCAGGATCCATTGAGTACCAACACCATGAATGATAATTTTTGCATCCCAAACTCAAAAGAAGCAACTGACATTGAGTTTTTCTTGAATTCTTCCAAGAGAGACCTTCAGATAAATATTCCAGACTGGCTTATCTCCTCTCTGTCTCATCTATAATTTTGTTTTGGCTTTTATGGCTGTGGGAGGAATCTAACTTTTATTGTGGTGCCAAAATCTTTACCCACGTTTTTTCATTAAATCTCCACAAAAATATATTCAAACTCAGGAAACTGAGTCCCTGAAAATTTCAAGTCCAGGATTATGACGTCCAATCCAGCTGCCTGGGTGTTCTGCCTCATGACCGAACCTCCTGTGCGTTTCTCACCAGAACAGCTCTGATTTTCTTTTTATTTTATCCCTGGGCCATTTCTGATTTAATGTGAAGTCAAAGACACTTACAGCTTCCTTTTCACCTCAGTTGAGTGCTGACTGTAACTTAATCTACTACTCCTGGAAATGAGATGGATTGTGGTTGAGGGGACCTCTCAGGGTCTGTTCCCTGATTCCCATGGACACTGAGGATTCCCGTGTGCTGCCCCAGCCGCAAGCACCAGAAAGTTGAGGGAGAAAGTGTTTGTATTTATTTCCCATGGCTGCAATAACAAAGTACTACAAACTTGATGGCTTTAACAACAGAAATTGATTCTTTCACAGTTTTGGAGGCTGAAAATTCAAGTGAAGGTGTTGACAGATCTGTGCTGCCTTTGTCAGTTCCAGAGAAGAGCCCTGTCTAGCCTCTTCCTACCTTCTGCTGGTGACCAGCAATCTTTGCCATTCCATGACTTGTGGCTACATCACTCCAGTTTCTGCCTCCAGCTTGACATGGCTGTTGTCACTCTGTGTATAACTGTGTCTCTGTGCATGCTCTCCTTGTGTAAGGATACCAGTCTTTGGATTTCAAGCCCATCCTAATCCAATATGACCTAATCTTTACTGATTACATTTGCAAAGACCTTATTTCCAAATAAGGTCTTTGAGGTTCCAGGTGGACATGAGTTTGAGGGGGATACTATTATTCTCCACAGTATAGCAGGTCTTGTAATACAGTCATTTGCTTCATTATATTGTTGATGGGGACAAAAAAATCAATTTCCAGCCAGGCCACTGTCTGTGAGGAGTTTGCATGTTCTCCTCATGTCTGCATGGGTTTTCCCTGGGTCTTCCAGGTTCATCTTGCATCCCAAAGTTGTGCCCATTAGGTTCATTGGTGTGTCTGCATGGCCCCAATGTGAATGAGTGGGATGTGGGTGTGAGTGCACCCTGATGGGACGGTAATCCTGCTCAGGGCTGGTTCCCACCTCATGCCCTAGGCTGCAGGAACACACTCTGGCCACCCAGCCCTGAGCTAGAACAAGAAGCTGATAAAATGATTAAGTGAATGAATACAAATGATTGTAAGGTAAAAATTTGTAAAGTCTATGCTAATTACACAAATGCATGACAATAAGTGATGCGGTCGGAAAGCACTCTACAAGCCTGCCATGTTTGTGATCGTTTTTGAACTTTTTGGTAAAAGGAGATGTTCCTGACAATTTTTCTTTGTAAACATGTATTTTCTAACTTAATTCCTCACCCCTATGACTGCTGTCACTGCTTCACCAAAAATTGGGTATATAATATCTTACTTTTTAAGGTAATCTCCCTTAAATTGGTGGATAGCTTACAATTATTTCCATGTTGAATATTAAAAGTGTTTTTTGTCTTCATTTAGAAGTTTTGTGATGCTTTTGTGACCAGAAATATGCCATAGGAACTTAACTTCTGTTTATATCAATTAGCCTATGGTAGAATTGATTTGATTATATCATTTTACTTAAAGTCAGTTTCTAACAACCTATCCACATTGTTAAGTGAGGACTTACTGTACAGTGCTGTTTAGTGTTTCAATTATGTAAACCTTCCTCTTGTATGTCATTTTTTCATGGCTGCATTTTTTAAACTTACAGCTAACTTCTTTTATATGAAGCAATTAGATATGTGCATTGATAGATCCTTTTATCTGTGACTCTAATGCACTTAGAATAGATACAGAATTTTTGTGTTTGATAGAGCGCAGTAAACTTATTTATAGAAATTTGTTTAAACTTGTTTAAACATGTTTAGAGCTTTTTAAATTTATGAAATGTTCAAGCAAATAGAAAAGTACAGTCCATAGTAAACCCGACACCTATATAGCTACTATCAAAATTAAACAGACATTATGGCTTTTTCTTCTTTGTTTTATTAGTTTTAAAGAAGAAAGGATAAAAATACAGCTAAGTTTTACCTTAATTCCTTTGCCCTCCTTCACTCTCCAAAGGTGACTGCCATCCTGAAGCTAGAATAAATCATTCCCATGCACCTTGCTAACTCTCTTCAATAAAAACTATATCTATAAAAAATTTACAATATAAAAATTTATTTCAATTGTGTTCTACTGGACCTATTTTTTTAAACTTATTTTCTGAGGTTTTCTTGGTGTCCATGCTAGAGAAACTAGTTGTGCCCAAGGTGTATACAAGAATTTTTACCACAGCATGGCATATAAGAGTAAAAAAATTTGTAAATAAACTAATCATCCCCACATGGGTTAGTATAAATAAAAACATTTGATCAATTAAATGTAATGCTCCCTAGCAGCTGACATGAATAGATAAAATAAACTACGTATGTAAAATATTTTTAAAAAATTCTCTATTGTTCAAAGACCACTTCCTGCATAATATAAAATATTAGATAACTTCATTCAAAAAGCTATTGGCATAAGTATTTTCTGTATCTGAATACCTGTAAACTGTTCAGTTCATGTTTAAATCTTACATCAAAGTCACCTGAAGGATGCAAGGTCTAGACATTGCAATAAATCAACTTGTTAGCAAAACCTCATCCATTCCTTTTCATTAACTATACTAAGAAATGTAAAAAAAAAAAAAAAAAACTCTTCTTTTTAATTTTAGAAAACTGTTTCCGTTTACTATAGCTGTGAAGAGTAATCAGATTAGTGATGCTTTTTAGAAGCTTGGGCTCTCTTAGCATCTTGATACAGCAGCTGAGTTTTGCAGAGGTTGTAGATGACTCATTTGTGTGCATTTCCAACCTGGCAGCTCTAACTATTGCAGCATCTAAACTGCCATACACATACAACAGTAAATTATTTTCAGTATTACCTTCAGACTATTAAAGCTGTAGTGGCATGAGATAATGCATGCTCACATATTGTTACTGTCAGTAGGTACACAATCAATAAAACAATATTGTCCAGTATTTCAATAAAGCAGATGTCTGATAAGGTAATAGCAGCTTGAAATATGATAAAGAATAAATATTCGCTAACACTTCACACAGAGGAGCAAGTACCTGTGGAGTCAGAGAATAAATATTCTGTCCTCCACTTCAGTTGGTGACATATAGCAGCAATTCTTAGACCTGCAGGAATAGGTCCGGTCTGCTTTGCTGTGCATTATACTCTTCCCTAGTAGAGCTTATTACAATAGCAATTACACAGTTATTTGTACAATTACATTTTCCTCCCCTGCAGGACACTAGCTGGATGAAGTTAGAGACCACCCTCAGGATTTTGAAGACCTCCAAAAAGAGCAGTGAGGGGAGTACATTCACTGAAACTAATTCAAACCAATGGTGTCAATGAGTGTGCATAATAGATGATATTTTATTATTTGCCAAGAATTTGTCACTGCAAGTGAGAAATTGTGCAAAAATAGTGAAGACACTTAAACAAGTCCCTAATGGCCACAGTCTTGTCCAGAAATGGCCAATAAATGGCATGCATGTGGTCTCTTCCTGGTGCTGTGACTTTGGCAGATGTCATGGAATTATGTGGGCATTCCACATGGGTGAACCCATAGATGATCTCAGAACCATCTGCAAAACAGAGCAGCAACTTCTCCTGGCCAATCAGATTTGGCTCATACAGGAGGATCTACTCACCTTTGCTGATATAAATCAACCACTCTGTGTGAGAAAACTGAGACCTCGAGGGGTTAAACTTTTCTCCCTAAAACCAACAGCCAATTATTGCCGCTCTCCTGGTTACAATGTTTTCTTTCTCTTTTTTAATTATCCTCATTTTTATTTCTGTCTGTTCAATTAAGTGTTATAGGCTATCTCAAATAAATATATGTTAAGAAAATGTCAGATATTAAGTATATGAATATAATGACTTTTTCTGAAGTCACATAACTAGTTGTTAGTAACTCAGGATTCCAGTAAAACACTAAGTGCCTGTACTGTGACCTTGAATGAGTTAATTAAGTAAGCAAGTATGAAAAGAAAAAATCTTAGGTCAGTTTTATTTTTAAAAACTCTCTCGTTTTTTTAAAAACGCTCACGCCTGTAACCCTAGCACTGTGGGAGGCCGAGGCGTGTAGGTCACCTAAGGTCAGAAGTTTGAGACCAGTTTAGCCAACATGGTGAAACCCCGTTTCTAGTAAAAATACAAAAATTAGCTGGGTGTGGTGGTGTACCCCTGTAATCCCATCTACTTGTGAGGCTGAGGCAGGAGAATACCTTGAACCCAAGAGGCGGAGATTGCAGTGAGTGGAGATTGCAGTGAGTGGAGATTGCAGTGAGTGGAGATTGCACCATTGCACTCCAGCCTGGGTGACAAGAATGAAACTATGTCTCAAAAACAAACAAACAAACAAAACCAAAAAAAACCCACCTCTCTCCATGGGAGAAAGACATTTGAGAATCTTCACTGTCTTTTCTTGTTGCCAAGAAAGTGACTGAAAATGAAGATCTAAGCACAAGCTTCCATTAGGAGCTTGTTAATGACATTCCTGTAAGAGTTTGGCCAAACTCTTACAGATTTGAAGCAATAGAAATAACAGGTAATTTATGTTAAATGTTGATTTTAGCTTTCTGGTTGAATGTGGATTAGATTTAGTACAGAGAAAATTGTATTTTTGACATACAGTATTTAATCTATATACTGATTAAATAAGGAGTTGCAACTTAGTAGTATTTCAGCATATATTAAAAAACATATAGGCATTTATAATCGATAGAGCTTTTTAAATACATTTTTCTTCAACTTTTATTTTAAGTTCAGGGGTAGATATACAGGATGTGCAGGTTTGCTACATAGGTCCTTGCTCTTATAACATTTTTAATCATAACTTATTTATTTACTATGGTCATAAATGCCTCGATTATTTTTCTGTGAAAATGTGTGTTCCCTTTAGAGTGTTGTGAGTTGTATTTTTTATGTTTTTGGAGAAAAGACTTGTGAAAGGGAAAGTGCCAGCCTTCCTTAAGTGATGCAGTTTTTTATATATATATATGGAAGTTGTACAAAGAAAGGGCCACCTAGAATCTCTGAGCTTTGTGGAACTTGGGGATAGAGGAGCCAGAGCCTGACTTCCAGGCAAAGGGAACAAAGCAAGGACAAAACCCCTGTGGGCAACATAGTGAGACTCCTTCTCTACAAGAAATAATAATAATAATAAAAATAGCTGGGCATGGTGGCATGAACCTGTAGCTCCAAGTATTTGGAGGCCTGAGGCAGGAAGATTGCTTGAGCCAGAGTTCAAGGCTGCAGTGAGCTATGATCAGGCCACTGCACTCTAACCAGAGGGAGATCTTGTCTCTAAATAAAACATTAAAGAAAATAAATAAACAAATAAAAATGTACATTGGACCAATTCTGGCCACATCTAAAATCTGAATGGGAAGGAAGAAATATTTGAATTAGTTGCATTTATTATTTATTGTTGGAGATATAATTAGTTTCTGAAATTATTCTTCTGCAGAAGTTTATTTACTACGTCTTGTGTTAATTGCCTTATTTTACTTAAGTAATTTCTTACTGATTAACATGCATTTAAATAGGTATGATACTTTGTTGTTACATCTTTATAAAGAGGTTAAATTATAATAATTATACATTTAAAGCATGTAATTATAAAACAAATATGATGATTTTATATTGATGACAATAGATAGGATAGTGGCAATGTAATGACACATGACAAACTTAGAATATTGAGTACTATTAATTTGACCTCAAGTATTCTCAGGATAATCACTGGAGGGTGTTAACTTCTCTCTTTACTCTTTGAATGTACTATATCTTATCTGCTTAATTTTTTCCCAAGTAGGTACAATGTAAGTTAAAAGATTTTCCAAAAGCTACTAAAATTTATCTTTACATGGTAAATTACTCTACTAAAAATATTCTCATTACATTTTCAAATGTGAAAGATAGCCTCCTATTTTTGAAAATTTTGATTTTCACTGATTTAAATTGTTAGGAGAGATAATTCACAAATGTATCTCTGTTACCATGTGGCAGTAATTAAATTGTGTATTCAGGCATGTGAATTGTAGCAGCGTGCATTTTCCAAGGGTGGCTGCAGTAACATCCTTCACCCCATGTGCCCTTTTGCCATGTGCCCTTGTCACTCCCCATAGAGATATAGACTCTTTTCCTTCTACCCTTGAATGTGGGCAGGCCTGTAGCATAATTTGGTAGTCAGCTTTCCGTCATAAAGTTGATTTCACTTTGTTTAATAACATTAAATTTTTCCTCTATGTATCTTTGCCTTTGGACACAAACATAACCTAGGAGGCAAAATCCTTTACTTGAATTAGGCTTGTAATTTGTTCTCTTTAGTCATTATACTTAACCTTTAATGACAGTTCTCTTTAATAACTATACTTAGTCTTTAGTGTGTTTTGAGTTGTATTTTTTATGTTTTTGGAGAAAAGACTTATGAAAGGGAAAGTGCCGGCCTTCCTTAAGTCACAAAAGTGCTTTGTTAATTCATTTGTACATATCTTTCAACGGAATTGACATTTCCCTGGATGTTTAACCATAAAGACCAGAAAGTATAGATACTGTAGACACCACACAGCTGTTAGTTTAACATTTAAATGGTAGCATTATTATATACAAAGAGGATATAACATTTGGATTGTAGCTTGGCTCTTACTACCTATGAGACTCTGGGCAGGTCTAACCATCTGAGTGTCTAACGACTTAAATGTGATGCATACATGTCACACTAGATCCCTTCTAATGTCTGCATTTCATTTCTATTTCATTTCTAAAGATAAACTGTGGAATGCTTTAATTATTTTAGAAATGTCGTCAGTTTGGAGATTATGTGACTTCAAAGATGTTTTTATAAAGCATATACAGTCATGCACCATATAACAACCTTTATGTCAACAAGAGTTTGATAATACAGTAGTGGTCCCAGAAGATTATAATGGAGCTGAAAACTTCCTATCCCTTAGTGACGTCTTGCTGATCCTGACCCTGTGTAGGCCTAGGATAATGTGTTTGTGTCTTAGTTTTTAACAAAATAGTTTAGAAAGTAAAAAAAATAAAGTAAAATGTTCTAATCAAAAAAGTTTATATAATAAGGATATAGAAAGAAAGGATAAATAAAGAAAATAATTTTGGACAATTGTACAATATGTTTGTGTTTTAAACTAAGTGTTATTTTAAGAGTCAAAAAGTTAAAAAAATAAAAAGTTTACAAAGTAACATAGTTACAGTAAGCTAGTGTTAGTTTAACATTGAAGAAAAAAGTTTTAAATAAATTTACTGTAGCCTAAGTATACATTGCTTTTGAAGTCTACAGTAGTGTCTAGTAACATCCTAGGCCTTCACGTTCACTCACTCACTCACTTACCCAGAGCAACTTCCAGTCCTGCAAGCTCAATTCATGGTAAATGTCCTTTAAGTTGTATCATTTTTATCTCTTATGTAGTGCTTTTACCGTACCTTTTCTATGTTAGATGTATTTCGATATACAACTGCTTCCCATGTGTTGCAATTGCCTACAGCATACAGTACAGTTATATGCTGTCCAGAACAGTAATAGCCGAGGACCAATAGGCTATACCATATAGCCTAGGTGTATAGTAGGCTCTATTATCTAGGTTTGTGTAAGTGCATTCTATGATGTTCCCAGGGTAATGAAATCACCTAAAAATTCATTTCTCAGAACATATCCCTAGCATTAAGGGACACATGACTGTACATAGTTTTTTTTTTCAGTTTGCAGACAGATTCTTCTATTTATATCCATTACTTTTCCATTGCTGTCCATTAAAACATTTTTTTTCCCCCTGATTCAGCCTTTTTGTGTTAGGAATGTATATAAAGTGATGTTCTGTGGGACGATCGAGACTGCTCCCTGTTTTTGTAAACAAAGCTTTGTTGGAACACAGCTGTGCCTTTCCTTTGTGTATCACCCGTGGCTGCTCTTCTGCATGGCAGTGTGAGCAGTTGAGACAGAAACCATAGTGCCACAAAGCTTAAAACATTTATCTTCTGTCCCTTTGCAAAAAAAAAGTTTGTCAGTCTCTAATTTGGAGCAAACAAGGTCAAAACCAAAACCTGAATGTAAAAATCCTCAGAAATTCCCATTCTTAGTTTGAAATACCTCTCGTTGAAACTAGGTACTCCAGAAGCTTTCCAAATCTTTAAACAGTTTTCCAAATAAAAAATCCTTTAAATTTACATTTTTTAATTTTAATTTTAATTTTTTTCTTATTATACTTTAAGTTCTAGGGTACATGTGCACAACGTGCAGGTTTGTTACATATGTATACTTGTGCCATGTTGGTGTGCTGCACCCATCAACTCGTCAGCACCCATCAACTCGTCATTTACATCAGGTATAACTCCCAGTGCTATCCCTCCCCCCTCCCCCCTCCCCATAATAGGCCCCGGTGTGTGATGTTCCCCTTCCCGAGTCCAAGTGATCTCATTGTTCAGTTCCCACCTATGAGTGAGAACATGCGGTGTTTTAAAGCATGTCATAGTAATGGATTTGGCATGGAACCCTCAGATTCAAATTAAGTTTGTTACTAACTTAAAATAGCACTTTTTTTTTTTTTTTTTGGTGACTTATTGAGGTTATCCAGGAACTCATCTTATCATGTCATTTTTCTTATGTTCATGCTAATCCATATATTATTCCTTTGTAACAGGTACAACCAGTTAGGAATTTCAATGCCCAATAATACCATCCTTAACTCAAATTAACTCATTTATGCCAGAGTTAGCAATTTTTTAAATTTTTGCATGAGTGAAAAATCAGACCTTGGTGATGACCTTGAGCAGGAGGATATAAATAACTCCCACATGCTTAGCATTCCAATAATGGAACACTAGGCATAAGTGGGCTTTAATTAATCACAATACCAAAAATCATTTTTCAGAACTGAAGATGATAATGATATATTCAATAACTTTTCTAGTTAAGAGAGTGGTTTTGCAGATTAAATTAAAATTTGCCATTCCAACATGGTTTCATAGCTTTAGTTTATTTGAAGCACCATGACTTTGTTCATGAATTAACAAATTGTGTTACAGCAGATGTGAGACATAACTATGAATGAAGGACTGAAAAATACAGAAATCCAAAGCAAGATAAAATTGCTGCATGAAACACCTCATAAGCACACAGACTCACTAGAAATCTAAATGCGAAGAAGATTGAAATTAAAGTTACATTAATCTAAATGCAAAGAAGGTTGAAATTAAAGTTACATTATTTTATATCTCCTGGAGATCCTGTTTCAAGATACTGTGTATACCCATCCCTTTTAAGATGCACTAAGTCAAAGTCATGTCACTGCATGACTGACAGGTGGCAGTCCCAGAATACAAGAACGACATGGGCAGTGACGTCTTTACTTGTGGTCCATACAGAAATTAAGTAACCTTATGCGACTCATTAGAAGTTTGAATAAACACAAGTTTAGTTCTTTCTGACAACTCAGCAAGACATGACATCGGCAAAATTTAAACAGGCAAGGAGCGGGAGTTTAACATGAAAGGTAGCTTTCTCCCTTAAAGTGTTTTCTAACTGTTTTTAATACTTAAAATTATTCCTGACAGAACATAATTTGCCACTCTAAATCATTTGCATATGATCTGAAGAACAGAGAATAAAATAAACTTTAAATATGTATCAGAGTGTATTCTTAGCTTTATGACAGTCCTAAATGGAATACAAGCAAGGAGCACTGTAGTTATAGCTAACATAAATGGGCAACACTGACCGGAAAGCATGGCACAGTGCTGCATGTGTGAACAGATCATTCTGACAGTCCAAAGTGCTGCCTGGCCTTTAAATATTTTATACCTTCCTTATTTGTTGATGTTTACAGTCAAACATGGATATAAATTGGAATGCAGCAGGCTGGCTGGAGCTATGGCTTAGGAAATCAGGCGTGTACTTAATGGACTATGGATAAAGTAAGTTTAGTTTCTAAAGTTGGTTTTTATTCACCTATTTTTCAAACATCTCCTTTTTGTAAAACTCTAATACCTTTATTGTTTTTTCCAGAATGAATCTATCCCTATTACAAAAACTCAAGCATGAGAGAAAAATATAAAATATATAAAGTAAAAAGTGTTACCCACTCTTCTATTCCAAGAAAAAAACAATCAACAACTTAGAATATAATGTTACAGGGGTATTTTTACATATATCAATGTGAATATAAACATAAATACATATTACATATAGATGTACCTGTATACATAAATATATAAATGTATATACAAAGTTGATTCTTGAACTCAGAGGTTAGGGGTGCTGAGGCCCTATATAGTCCAAGATCCCCAGATAACGTTTGACTCTCCCAGAACTTAACTACTAATAGCCTACTGTTGACAAGCGTTACCAATTACATAAACTGCCCATGAAAACATCTATGTTATATGTATTATATATTATATGTTTATAATAAAGTAAGCTACAGAAAAGAAAATCTTAAGAAAAATATAAAGAAGTGTACACATGTTTACTATTCATTAAATGAAAATGAACCATCATAAAGGCTTTCATTCTCATTCTTTATCATCAGCATCATGTTGAGTAGACAGAAGCAGAGAAAAAGAAGTGATTGGTCTTACTGTCTCAGCAGTGGCAGAGGTAGAAGAAAAAAGTCCATATATAAGTGGATCTGCACATTTCAAACTCATGTTGTTCAAGTCAATTTTCTATTTATACATGAAGCAATTGCATTATAGATTCTATTTTGGGAATTACTTTTTAAATTTAATTTATTATATAGCTTTCTATGTTATAGCCAAAAGATCTGTTTTTTCTTCAAATTTTATTCTGAAATAATTTTAGACTTATATCAAAGTTGCAAAATGGTACAGAAAGTCCATATACATTCTTCACCTAGTTTCCTTTGATATTATTAACTTATATAACCATGGTCCAATTGTCAGAACGGAAATTAACATTGGGGAAAAAAAGAAAAAAAAAACCGATTAACTAAACAGGCATTATTCAAATTCAATTAGTTTTTCCCTTAATGTCCCTTTTTTCTGTTCCTGGATCAAATTCAGGACCCTAGAATGCAAAAAATTGTTGTCTCTTTATGCTCCTCCCATCTGTTACGGTTCCTCATTCTTACCTTGTCTTTCAAGATTTTGACACCTTTTTATGAGTGCTGGTCAGTTATTTTTCAGAATGCTTTTCAATTTAAGTTTGTCTAACTTTTTCTCACAAATACTGGGGTTATGTATTCGACACGAATACAATGGAAGTGATGCTTGCTCTTCCCAGTGAGTCATGTCAGGTGTCACATGATGTCCATATGTCTTATTAATAGGGGTGTTAACTTCAGTCTCTAAGGTAAGAAGATGTCTGCTAGGTTTCTCTACTCTAAAGTTACTATTTTTTTTATAATAATATCTAGGAGAAATATTTTAATATAATGCTAATATCTTGTTTCTCTATAAATTTGTCCCTATGGATTTTAGCATCCATGTATGAATCTTGCCTCTAATAATTATTACTGAGGTATTTTCCTAATTTTAAATTTTCCTCATTTTTGTATTTTACAATTTTATATTTCCCTCGTTTCTTCTACGCTTAGTCATCGGAATTCTTTTGTAAAGAAGAAATGTCTATTCTCAATTTTATTATTTATTCATTTCCTATGAATATCTATTGACTCATGGAAATTTATTTGATTCTGTGAGTTATAACCCAATACAATCATACTTATTTTATTGGTTACATTGTTACAGCTTTGGCCAATGGTAGCTACCTCCAGTTGGCTTCCATGTATGTTTGACCATTGCCTTTGCTTCTTCAAGCGCTTCCTTATTTGCTGGCATTACAAGATGTTCTAGGCTTGCCTCGCATATTCACACTCCAGCCCTAGAATTGACTTCACTAGATCTCCAAGGAGCTCAGGCTCCTTTTATTGGAGAACTGTATTTAGAAACCAAGATCTGGACCATAATATAATTGACTGATCATTCCAACGAAGGTAGAATTGCTCCTAGGGCTTTTCAGTGGACAGAGTCAGGAAATCTATGCTACCTGCATGCACATATGCCACATATGTGGACACACATAAATACTCAAACACCCACACATGCTACATACAGATGCTTCTTGACTTACCATATGGTTACTTCCTTATAAGCTCATCATGAAGCTGAAAAATTATTAAGTCAAACCATCATAAGTTGGGAACCAACTGTATATGTATATGTGAGAGGGAGTCTCCCTCTGTTGCCTGGGCTGGATTGCAGTGGCACAATCTCGGCTCACTGCAACCTCCGCCTCCCAGGTTCAAGCGATTCTCTTGTCTCACCCTCCCAAGTAAGCTAGGATTACAGGTGCAGGCCTCCAAGCCCAGCTAATTTTTTGTATTTGAATAGAGATGGGGTTTCACCGTGTTGCCCAGGCTGCTCTTGAAATCCTGAGCTCAGTCTATTAACCTGCCTCGGCCTCCCAAAGTGCTGGGATGACAGGCGTGAGCCACTGCATCTGGCCCCCTTTTCACTTCTCATAATTCATTGTCATTCTCTCCTTTCTCACCTACCCACTTAAGCAATCAATCTCTTTAGTTTCTGTTTTATCCTTCCAGCAATGTGCTTTTGGGTAAATGAGCAGATACATGAGTATTTTTTAAATTGTGTGAGAACAGTCAATATGAGATCTATTCTCTTAACAAAATTTTAAGTACACAATACTGTCTTAAATATAGACACAATGTACAAATACAGTAGTACAAATACTGTTTTGTATTCCCATCAGCAATGAGTGAGAGTTCCTGTTGCCCTACATCCCCTCACCCCCACCCCAGTAATTTGCATTGTCTTTCATTATTATTTTTATCAATTCTATTAGGTGTGTAGTGATATTTCATTGTAGTTTTAGTTTGTGTTTCCCTGATGACAAACGATGTTGAGCAACTATTCATTTGCTTATCCATATATGTTATTGTTTATTCAGATTGTTCACACATTTCTAATTTGTTTAGCAATTATTGAATTTTTAAGAGTTTTTCATATATTCTGGGAATAGGTTCTTTTTTATACACGTGTTTTTTTGCAAGTGTTTTCTTCTAATCTGTAGCTTGGTTTGGTTTTGTTTTTGTCTCTTTCTGAGACAGTCTCACTTTGTCATCCATTCTGGAGTGCAGTGGTGTGATCATGGTTCACTACAGCCCCAACCTCCTGGGCTCAGGTGATCCTCCTATCTCTGTCTCCTGAGTAGCTGGGCTACAGGCATGTGCCACCATGCCCGGATAATTATCGTATTTTTTGTAGACATGGCGTTTCACCATGTTGCCCCAGCTGGTCTTGAGCTCCTGGGCTCAAGTGATCTGCCTGCCTAGGCCTCCCGAAGTACTGGGATTACAGCAGTCACTGCACCCAGCTAACTTGCTTTTTGAATCTCTTAACAATGTCTTTCAAAAAGCAAAAATCTGATTTAAGTGCAATTTAGAAATATTTTCTTTTGTGGGTAGAGCTTTTATCATATAGAAAAACTCATTGCCAAACTCAAAGTTATGCAATTTTTCTTACGCTTTTTTCCTCAAAGTTTATAGCTTTATGTTTGGCATTTAGGTCTATGATCTATTTTGGGTGAATTTTTGTATAAGATGTAAAGTATGTACCAAGGTCTATATTTTTGCATGTGGATATCTAATTTTTCTAGCACCGTTTGTTTGAAAGACTGATTTCTTAATTGAATTGTCTTTGCCTCTTTGTTAATAAGCTGAAAGTGTGTGTGTGTGTGTGTGTGTGTGTTTGGACCCGCCACCATTCTTTTCCATCCATCTATGTACTTATCATGTTGTTGATATTACACTGTCTTTATTGCTGTAGATTTATGGTTAAGTTTTGAAATTGGATAATTTAACTCCTCTAAGTTTATTCGTCTTTCTCAGAATGATTTCAGCTCTTCTAACTTCTTTGCTTTTCTGTACAAATCTTAGAATCACATTCTCTCCAAATATTTTGATGGGATTTTGATCAAAAAAGTTTACAGGTCAGATTGTGGAAAACTGACATCTTCATAATATGGAGCCTTCTAATCCATAAACACAAAATCTCTCTCCATTTATTTAGATCATCTTTGAATTCTTTCATCAATGCTTTATACTTTTGAGCACACAGATCCCACACACAGTTTGTTATATTTATACACAAATGCTTCATTATCTTTTGGTGAAAGTGTAAGATATGTTGTTTTTTCTTGTTGGTATGTAGGAACATAATTGACTTTGGTATTTTAACTCTGTATCCTGTGACCTTGCTACTCACATATTAGTTCTAGGAGTTTATCTTGGTTTGTTTGTGTGTAGATTCTTTATGGTTTCCAAGAGAGATAATCATGTAATCTGCAAATAAAGACGATTTTATTGCTTCCTTTCCAATCTGTGTGCTCATTTCTTTTATTTTCCCTTCTTTATTTTTACTTTTATTTGACTTATTTCATTGGCTATGTGCTTTATTATATTGGCTAGGACTTCCAGTACTATTTTAAAGAGGCATGGTGACAGAGATTATCTTTGCTTTGTTCCTGATCTTAAGGAGATAGCATTCACCATTAAGTGTAAAATCTATTTACATTTAATGTGATTATTGACATGGTTTGAGTGACCGCAACCATTTTTCTATTTGTTTTCTATATATCCCAGGTCTCTTTTTTTCCTCTGTTCCTCTTTTGTGTTATTTGCTCGCATATCATTTTAATTCCTTTGTTGGTTTCTTTAAACTATATTTTTTAGTTACTTCATGTTTCCTCAAGAGATCTTAATTCATCATAATCTAATTCAGATTAATAATAACTTAATTCCATGATAATATGAAAATTTGCTTCTATATGGCTCCATTTCCTCCCTCTACCTTTGTGTTATTATTGACATATATGTTTTAAGTGCATCACAGCAATTTTTATGAAATTGATTTATTTAATTTAAAAAAAATCTGTTTGGAAACACACACATACACACACACACATATATATATGTACACACACACATACACACACATATATATATAGAGAGAGATAATATACTTAGGTAATCACCTTTATCTGTGAAATGTAATTCTTTGTGTGGATTCAAGCTACCCTCTAGTATCACTTCCTTTGACCCAAAGGTCTTTCTTTAGCATTTCTTATAAGACATATCTGTTAGCAATGCACTCTAACTTTGTTTATCTGGAAATAACTTTATTTCTATTCATCATCAAATTATAGTTTTATTGAGTGCAATAATCTTGATTGACAGTTTTTTCCTGTCAACTCTTTTACTAGATCACTCTCTTCAATATGTCATTCTATTTTCCTCATTGTTTCTCAGGAGAAGTCACCTATTAATCTTATTATGATTCTCTTGTACATATTCAGCTGCCTTTTTCTTGTGCTTTCCAAATTGTTTCTTAATCTTTAGATTTGAAATGTTTGACTATGACTATTATTCTACTTGGAGTCTCTTGATATTTTTAGAAGTGTAGATTAATGCTTTTCTTCCAATTTAGGAAGTGTTTTAGCTTCCTTCTCTCTCCTTTATTCTCTTTCTAAGATTCCCATTGTGTAATTATCAACATGTTAATTGTTCCAACAGATCTCTAAAGCTCTGCTTATTTTCTTAAATTTTCTTTCTGTTCTTCAGACTGGACAGTCTCTATTCATCTAGCTTCAAGTTCAGTGTGTTTTTGTTGTTGTTTTTTGCTGGTTCATATGTGCTGTTGAGCTCCTCTAGTGTCTTTTTCATTTAAATTATTGTACTGAATTTCCATTGGATTAATATACGTGTTTATATATGTATACACATGTCATTGTAATTATACTTTTTATCTTTACACTAATGTTCTCTATTTAATAATTATCATTTTACTTACTTTTAATTGTTAAAAATACACTTTGCTTTAGTTCTACAGATTTATAATGGATGCTTTGAAGTCTTTGTATACTAAGTCCAACATCTGAGATCCCTCACAGATAGTTTCTGCTTGCTGCTTTTTTCCCTGATGTCAATGAGCCATGTTTTCCTGTTTCTTCTCTTCCATTGAAAATAAGACATGATATTTTGGATAACAGATTCTGATTTCCCAAATGAGATTATTTTGTTGTTCATTAGTTAATTTTTTTCTTTATTTTTATCCCTGCCTGGACTAATTCTCTGTCTCCTATTTAATTTAATATGCAGTCACTCATGTCTCTGCTAAGGTATTTCTTTTCTTGTTTTTTTTTTTTTTTGAAAACATAGAGGCTTAGATATTACTCTTGGTTAGCATAGCTGAGGAATTAGTCAATAATTGATTAGAGTTTGCTCTTAAGCACTTTGAAACAGTGAGAATCGAACCCTTTGCCTCTTGCTCTGTGTGTGGATTGGAGGTCACGCTGAAAGTTCAGCTAGTTTACACATCTGCCCCAGCTTCTAGTCCCTGCTTGTGCAATGCCTCATGTGCAGCCTATGTTGGGTATATAGTTGGGGCTTTTCTGGTCTCTCCTAAGCATGTACATTGTCTTGGAAAAGACAGAGCATTCCAGATCACCAGGAGTATTTTGAAACTTATCAAATCTCATTAAATCTTATTCCAGAAATCTTCTTATTCCATTTCTGGCTAGTATGTTCCTTACTCAACCAATATTGAAGCTTCAGGCAACTGAAATGTTGGCCTTCCTCAATCATTTTCCACCAACTTGCCATTGCTTTTGGCAACATCTCTGAGATGTTCCCTCACTTCACTCCAAATCAACCTGGACTCCTTTAGCTGCAGAACTGCCTGTTCTCACAGCGTATCCAATGTTGGTAGAATTACCCACCTAAAGAGCAAAGGAGGATGGGAACTTTCCCAGACAAAACATCATATTCCTGTTATTCTTACAGAAGTTCAGTAGTTTTTCTTGAATGAACATTTCTCAAATTGTTGTATTTCTTTTGTAAATTCCGAGAGTCTCTGAATTTTTTTTTTCAATTTTATCATTGATTTGGGGGAACGAAGTTTTCCAAGCTTCTCGTTATCCCATTTCAGAAGTCCAGCTTCTGTGAGTGCTTTGTTTTCATTAGCATTGGTTTTCAACAGTAACTGATTTGTCTAGATATGAGTTTCTTGTATTTGTTTTGCTTGAGTTTGGCTGAGCTTTTGTGGTATGATTATTAATGTCCTTCATCAATTTTGCAAAATTATTGTACATTGTATTTTAAAATAGTTTTTATGCCCTTTTTTCAAAAACTTTTTCATTTAGAAGTTAAATTTTAAGCATGATGGGTCACATGATATTTCATCACATTTCTCTGCTCTTCTGCTGTATTTTTTATAGTCATTTGGATTTTCATGTTTTGCTTCTGTTTTTATAATATATTGGGATATTACTCTTCAAGTTTACTATCCTTTTTCTTTGCTGTAGTCATCTGCCGTGAAGTATATTTGATAAATTTTCCATTCCAGATATTGTCTTTTTCAATTTTGCAATTTTCGTTTTGTTTCTGTTGTAGAGCTTCAATGTTTCTACTAAAATAGCCATTAATTCATGCTGTCAATATAATATGTCTCTTAAGCTTTTCAACATACTTTAAAGTAGTTATATTAATGTGTTTGCCTGTTAAAACTAATGCTTGGTTCAGTTTTGATTCTATGTTATGTAACTTTTTTTGGTCATAGTTTTCTGATGTTTACATTTGCTTTTGCTTCCCATATTATGTTATCTTTTATTGTATGTTGAATCTTTGATATAAAATAATTTCAGAACAGAGAAAGCCCCTTCTTCTGCCAGACTTGATCTAAGTTCTTATTGAACTGGATCTGGTATGGGTTGCAGTTTGTATTTGAGTTCATCCCTGGCTTCAAAACCTTTGGGGGTGAGATCTGGAATCCTAATTTCAGAAGGACTTGGTATTTAAGAATTATGAGAATCTCAAGAACTTTTTATGGTTTACAGGCAGATTTTGGGGTTACAGGTGAATTCTCCAGCCACCATCTGTCCAGCATTATGCAACTCAGGAGATCTTCCCTTGCCTTCCAGTTTGGTTCCAATATTTAGTATGCTTCCACGTATTTAAAGTCTGTCTGTGAAAGACTTGGTGAACAGATGATGATGTGCTTTTCTTCTGGGACTTTTTGGAATCTAATCTATCTTTTCCCCCAATGGGTGTCCATTAAAAGTTTCTCTATTAAATTATAAACATCCCTTGCCTATGGAAAATTATATCCTCTGTCTACAGAGGATATAACTGCAGGCATAAAATTAACTAGCAGTTTCTTCTCTTCTAGGTAGTGCTGATTTCTCTCTGGAGTTTGGTTCATTTAAAATTATTTGCATCTTTAGACTTCTAATAATTTTTTTTAAACTGTGACATTTAAAATTATCCATTTAAAAATTGTTACAGTAAGAATTATGACTTCTTGTGACCTTTTAAATACTTACCAGATGTATAAGTTTTATCCCAGTTCTCTTCTCGCCTCATGGGAAAAGGAAAGGAAAGAGATCATATGTCATTTAGAGAAGAATTGGGGGGCAGCAATGGAGAAAGTTTATATATACAGGCACACCTTGTCTTACATCACTTTATTGTACTTCACGGACATTGCATGTTTTACAAATTGAAGATTTGCTACAACCCTGAATGAAGCAAGTCTATTGGTACCTTTTCTCCAATGTTTGTGTTACATGTTGATAATTCTCTTAAAATTTTATACTTTTCTATTATCATTGTATCTGTTATGGTGATCTGTGATCAGTGATCTTTGATGTTACTACTGTAGTTCTTTTGAAGCATCACTAGCCATGTCCATATAAGATAGCAAACTTACTTGACACATGTTGTTTGTGTTCTGACTGTTCTACCAACCAGCTATTATTCCCCTGTCTCCCTCTCTTTCCTCAATCCTCCCATTCACTAATACATAGCACATAAAAACTAGGTCAATTAATAATGTTATCATGGCCTCTAAGTATTCAAGTGAAAGGAGGAGTTGGACTTCTCTCACTTGAGGTGGGAGGATCACGTGAGGTCGGGAGTTCGAGACCAGCTTGACCAACATGGTGAAACCCTATCTCTGCTAAAAATACAAAGTTGGCCAGGTGTGATGGCGTGTACCTATAATCCCAGCTACTTGGGAGGCTGAGGCAGGAGAATTGCTTGAGCCTGGGAGGTGGAGGTTGCAGTGAGCCGAGATTGCACCATTACACTCCAGCCTGGGCAACAAGAGCAAAATTCTGTCTATAAAAAAAGAAAAAACAAAAGCAAGAAATGATTAAGCTTAGTGAGTAGTGAGGAAGGGATATTGAAAGCCCAAGACAGGCTGAAAGGTAGGCTTCTTATGCCAGTTAGTCAAGTTGTGAATGCAAAGGAAAGTTTTTGAAGGAAATTAAATGTGATAATCCAGTGAGCACATGAATCATAAGAAAGAAAAACAACCTATTGTTGATATGAAGAAAGTTTTAGTGGTTTGGATAGATCAAACCAATCATAGCATTCCCTTAAACCAAAGCCTAATTCAAAGTAGTCCCCAAATCTCTTCAATTCTGGAAGCGATTCATCATTCTAGATTCCATTAAAAACATTCAGGATAGATTTTTTGTTTTCAGTCATCCTATTGATTGCTAAATGTAATAGTATGATCATGATGCTGAATAAATGTCTTTTTTTTTTAATGTGCGGTTTAATGTTAGTCTACTCTGAAGCCATCTTGGTAAATTTCCCCAACAGTGTGAAGTTAGAATTCCTTCAGGGTGATGCCAGGTTCTTTTTGGAATTTATATATAAACTGCCTGGGTGAAGAAGTCATTGTCTTCAGAAACCTTAGTGCAGTTGAACTGATAGGTACTGTTGTGACCTGAAGTTCACCGTTAAAAGAGATTACCCAAGCAAAATCATGGAATTATTGGTTATGAAAATGATTATTGGCACATCCTATGCAACCTACCTAAATTGAATAATGGTACTAGATAAAATTATAGATGGGAAAGAAGCTGTGTACCATCTATTATCATGTGTAATAAGTAAACGATTTAATTATCTTGAATGAAATGACAACTGTATGGATTTGGAACTGGCAGAGATTTGGACTTTCCCTACCCACTACCCCTGATAATGTTGCATGCTTCTGTCACAATTCAGGTTCAAAGTTCTGCCAGGGCATAGAAACTGGCTGCTGGCTAATGCTGCTCCATAAATCCACAGATTTGAAGTGTTTGAGAGGCCTTTGAAAATGACCAATATCAGAAAGCATTTTAATGAACATAAAGATAGGCTTACATTAAAGAAAAACTGCAGTTTGGCTGAGTTCTGGTTGGGTGGGCCTTCAGAGGTTTTATAGGTTAACTACACTAATTAATTTGGAGATTATTAAAACCATAGCAATAGAAACTAAATTTTTCTGCATAATTTCATGTTAACTGCAGTTTTCCTTTATGGCACAAGATCATACAGTTTTTCTAAAATGTTAATTGTATAGAAAATTATTTCTATACCTTTAACAGTTAATATTCAATAATGTGTTATTTGTACATAGATTCTTTTGAACCTTACCTTTGGTGCACTCTCAATTTCCGTGCTATTGTATCTAGTAGCATAGAGATTTGTTTATTTAAAAAAAAACATGATTTATGGAGAATATCAAAATATCAACATTAATGGAAGTTTAGAAGAAGTTAATTCCAGTACTCATGGATGTCTTTTAGGGGTTCAAGACTTCGGTGGAGGAAGTAACTGCAGATGTGATAGAAATAACAAGAAAACTAGAATGAGAAATGGAGCGGGAAGATGAGATTGAATTGCTTTAATGTCATGATCAAATTTGAAAGATGAAGAGTTACTTCTTGTAGATGAACAAAGAAAGTGGTTTCTTGAGATGGAATCCACTCCTGGCAAAGAAGCTGTGAACATTGTTGAAATGACAGCAAAGGATTCAAAATATTATATAAACTCTGCTGAAAAAGCAGTAGCTGGATTTGAGAGGATTGACTCCAATTTTGTGAGAAGTTCTACTGTGGGTACAATGTTTTCAAACAGCATTGCAAATAACACAGAAATTTTCTGTGACGGAAGAGTCAATGTGGGTGGCAAATTTTATTGTTGTCTTATTTTAAGAAGTTGTCACCACCACTCCAACCTTCAGCAACCACCACCCTGATCAGTCAGCAGCCATCAGCATTGAGGCAAGATTCCCCACCAGCAAAATGACTATGACTCACTGAAGGCTCAGATGATTGTTAGCATTTTTTAGCAACAAGATATTTTTAAACAATGTATGCATTATTTTTAGACATAATGCTATTGCACACTTAATAGACTGCAGTGTAGTGCAAGCATAACTTTTATATGCACAGGGAAATAAAAAAATTCATGTGCTTCACTTTATTGCAATATTCAATTTATTGTGGTGATCTGGAAACTAAACCTACCATATCGCTGTGTCTCTGTGTGTGTGTGTTTTCAGATTAAATGCAAAAATTTTGTTGGAATGTTTTTAAAGTGTTTTTTTTTTTTTTTTTTAACTTAATTTTATTTTTTTGAGGCGAAGTCTCGCTCTGTCGCCCAGGCTGGAGTGCAGTGGCATGATCTCGGCTCACTGCAACCTCCGCCTCCTAGGTTCAAGCAATTCTTCTACCTCAGCCTCCTGAGTAGCTGGGACTATAGGCATGCACAACCATGCTTAGCTAATTTTTGTGTTTTTAATGGAGACAGAGTTTTGCCATGTTGACCACACTGGTCTCAAACTCTTGGTCTCAAGTGATCCACCCGACTCGGCCTCCCAAAGTGCTGGGATTGCAGGCATGGGTCACCTAAAAGTATTTTTTTTAATGTTAAAAGCATTTTGATGGAGTAAATAAATAATTCTTTCTTAATATAGATATTAATTAATAATTAATTAATTATTGAAGGGCAAACACAAATTGTTTCTTTGTTAACTGTACCTCTTTTTCAGTAGCAATGATTGTTTTATGCAAATTTATGAGAGAATCGTGACAAAATATCTTTTGACAATATGTACCTGAAAATACTCAGTACATTCAACATCTGAATCAGTGCAAAGAAGAGCCAGTGTTAATGTTTCTGAGTTAGACTGAAGTGAATGGAGACTTCCATGTCTTACACAGATAGTACGGTGTGAGGGAGATAGACTTTGTGTACAGCATATATTTTTCTTCAGTTTGAAAGTTGCATGAAAAGAACTTTAAGGGAAATGGATTGGGTAGCTATGCAGTGGTGCTTGTGTTTTAATTTGGGGTGATTTTACGCTCAAACATTGCAAAGTTTAGTCTTTTATGAACTGAAGAGTTTGGGCTGAAAGGAGTCAAAATAATATTAAAAGGACAGTTGGATCTCCATGGTAATTGTCCCAATAGTCTTTCCAAATGCACACCTGCCTTATTACTAGGCTTATGAATACTGCATTGCACTTAGAGAGGCTTCCTTGTGAAAAGAGGATACATCTTTAAAAATAGTGGACCTTGAATAAAAATCTTGTATATTCTTCAACGGTTGGGTCACATTCGACCATAGCACATTAGAAGTTCTCACTTTTTTTTTTAACTGAAAATCTTTCCAGAGTTTCCTAATAAGCTTCCTTAGTATGTTCTACAAGGTGGTGCCTACCTCTACAATACAACTTGGGCTATCCAACAGTTTAATTTCTGTAGCACAGCCACCTTAGTCTATTTTTAGTCCCCACGACCTCAGCCCTTCCTCTGGTATTCTAAAGATAGGAAACCTTGGAAACATCAAGTAACAACACTTTCATAGCAAACATTGTCCTTCCCACAATGGCCACAGTCATCTGTCGCAGCAGAAGGACTTCTGGCATTGGTTGTGTAGCACTTCCTAAAGTGAAGTCAGGCAGTGGGAACGGACGAGTAACCATTTTAAAATATGACCAAAACATTCTCAATAACTACTGCTCCACCTTAAAAGTGTATTTCTCTGACTCTAGTCTGCCCTAGCTCTCCTATCTAACCTAAAGGGGGCAGGAAAACTAAGGCACACTAGTGAAGGCCACATCCCAGTGACACAGTCCCAGTAAAAGACTGAGATTCAAGCTTAAGATTATAGAATGCTTCTCTTCCCAGCATTGTAGCATTGTAGAATGCTTCTCAGTAGAATGTGCTGAGTATTTTCAGGCACATGTTATCAAAGATAATTTGATGCATTATGACCCCAGTGACAGCACTCAGACACAGTAACAACTCGTTCAGCTGCAAGATGCAAATTCTACCCAAAAAGGGGTCTGTGAGAAGGCCCAAAGGCAACAAAGAAGATAAAAATTAAGACAGTAGAGAAAATGAAACCTCTTACTCCAAAGGCTACAGTAAATAGCCAGATCTGTAATCCTAGCCAGATTAACAAAACCTCACACTGAAGACCTATTTACCTCGGTAAATAAAATATAAGTAAATAAATGAAAATTTCAGCAGATTTCTCAGTAGAAGCCATGCAAGTAATAAGAGAGTAAATTATTTCAAGTGTTGAAAGAAAAAAATTACTCCCTAGAATTCTTTTTTTTTTTTTTTTTTTTTGAGAGGAGTCTTGCTCTGTCGCCCAGGCTGGAGTGCAGTGGCGCGATCTCGGCTCACTGCAAGCTCCGCCTCCCGTGTTCACGCGGTTCTCCTGCCTCAGTCTCCTGAGTAGCTGGGACTACAGGCGCCGGCCACCAAGCCCGGCTAATTTTTTGTATTTTTTTAGTAGAGACGGGGTTTTACCGTGTTAGCCAGGACGGTCTCGATCTCCTGACCTCGTGATCCGCCTGCCTAGACCTCCCAAAGTGCTGGGATTACAGGTGTGCGCCACCACGCCCGGTTACTCCCTAGAATTCTATATCCAGGGAAATTATCTTTTGAAATTAAGGGAGAAATAAAGGCTTTTTCAGACAAACAAAAACAGAAGAAATTCTTTTTTTTTTTTTTTTTTTTGAGACGGAGTCTCGCTTTGTCGCCCAGGCTGGAGTGCAGTGGCGCGATCTCGGCTCACTGCAAGCTCCGCCTCCCGGGCTTACGCCATTCTCCTGCCTCAGCCTCCCGAGTAGCTGGGACCACAGGCGCCCGCCACCTCGCCCGGCTAGTTTTTTGTATTTTTTAGTAGAGACGGGGTTTCACCGTGTTCGCCAGGATGGTCTCGATCTCCTGACCTCGTGATCCACCCGTCTCGGCCTCCCAAAGTGCTGGGATTACAGGCTTGAGCCACCGCGCCCGGCAGAAGAAATTCTTTAAAATAGACCTGGTCTGCAAGAAGTGGTTAAAAGAAGTCCTTCAGAAAGAGGGAAAAGTACACAGGTCAGAAACGCAAATAACCATTGAAAAAGAGCATCAAAGAAATGATAAATGAAGCTAAAATAAAGCATATTTCCCTAATTCTCAATTCATCTAAGAGATGTTTTGTAAAATAATGGCAGAGTATTGGATGATTATAGCAGATGGAAAAGAAAAATAAATGGTAACAATGTAATAAGGGATGGGATGGAGGAATGGGGAGCATCCTAAGTTATCTGTGTAATATATGAAGCAGCCCAGTGATACTTGTGTCAAATATGGATTCATGTTAATAGATACTGCAAATTCTAGAAAAAATAACATTAAAAATTGTAAAAGAAAGTAAAATTATGTAGAGAGGAGATACGCTCAATCATAAAAACGCTCAATTAAAATCAGAAAAGGCAGGCAAAAGGAGAAAATCAAAGAACAAATGCAATGAATAGAAGATTAGAAACTATTAGGTCAAATATTTTTTAAAATTCTTTAAAAATTAATGATCTGAATACACCAATTAAAAGATACATTGTCGGTCGGGCATGGTGGCTCATGTCTGTAATCCCAGCACTTTGGAAGGTGGAGGCGGGTGGATTGCCTGAGCCCAGAAGTTTGAGACCAGCCTGGGGAACATGGCGAAACCCTGCCTCTACCCTAAATACAATTCGCTGGGCGCAGTGATGCACACCTGTAGTCCCAGCTACTCCAGAAACTGAGGCATGAGAATCACTTGAACCCGGGCCTGGGCAACAGAGTGAGACTCTGTCTCAAAAAATAAATAAATAAATAAGAATTTAAAAATAAAATGAAAGAAGACGTATTATTGAAATCTATAATAAAAAACAAGACCAAACTATATATTGTCAAGAAACTCATTTGAACTGCAAAGTTTCAGAGGGTTTCAAAGTAAGGAGATGGGGAAAAACATTCTGCAATAACAATAATCTAAAGAATTTGGAGTAGCTATATTAATTTAAGATGAATAAGACTCCAGAACAAGGGATATTTTCAGGGCTAAGGAGTGGCATTGCCTAATGATAAAGGTGTCAATTCACCAAAAAAGCCTAACAATCCTAAATGTGTATGCACCAAACAGCAGATTGTCAAAATATGTGAGGCAAAAACTGATAGAAGTGCAAGGAGAAATACACAATTTAATTATACCAGTTGGAAATTTTAATATCACAGTTTCCATATTGAAAGGTAAAACAGACAAGAAATATTTACAAATATAATTGACCTGAATAACACAATTAATCAACTGAATCTAATTGATATTTGTACACAATGTTCTTGAATAACAGCAGAATACACATATTGTCAATCTTACACATCCACCAAGATAGACGTGATTCTGGATCATAAAATATACTTGACACATTTGAAAGAATAGAAATCATACAAAGTGTCTTTTCAAAACTATGAAATTGAACTAGATATCAATAACAGAAAGATGGCAGAAATAGCTTCAAATATTTGAAAATTAAGCAACTAATTAACATGAGTCAAGAGTCTCAGAAAAAATTTGAAAATGTTTTGAGGTAAATTAAAATGAAAAAACAAGTAGTCAAAATTTGTGTGATGTTACAAAAACAATGCTTTGGGAGAAATTTATAGCATTAAATGCATAAATTAGAAAATGAAAAAATGTTGCAATCAATCATCTATATTTCCATCATAGAAAACTGGAGAAAGAAAAACAATTTACATTTAAAGCAGGTAGAAGAAAAGAAATAATAAAAATTAAAACAGAAAAACAATAGAAAAAATTCAACAAACCCAAAGTCTGGTTCTTTAAAAGAAAGGCTAAAAAAAGGTAAGTCTTCACTAGATTAACCAAGAAAAAAAGAGAAAAGACACAGACAATAACAAAAATATAAGAGGGTTTATCAAGAATAATCTTATGGAAATTTAAAAAAAAATAAAGGAATACTATAAACAACTCCATGCCTCCAAATTTGACAACTTAAATGCAATGGACCAATTACTTGAAAAATACAGACTACCAAAACGCACACAAAAAGAAATAGATCTGAATAGATTTGCATTTATTGCATAAATTGCATCGATAATTTAAAATCTTTCAAAAAAGAGAAAGAAAACACTAAGCCCAAATAGTTTTACTGTTGAATTCTACCAAATATTTAAGGAAGGATTGATATCAGTTCTCCACAATCTCAGCCAGAAAATAGAGGCAAAGGGAACACTTTCAAAGTCATTCTATCTACCATTATGCTAATATGAATGCCAGATAAGATATAAGAAATAAAACTGAAGACCAGTATCTCTCATGAAGATAGATACAAAATTCCTCAATAAAATGTTAGCAAGTTGAATCTAACAATGCATAAAAGTAATTGAAATTTGTTACAGTTATGTGAAGCTGGTTCACCATTTGAAAATTAATTAATAGAATTTATCTATGAACAGGATCAAAAAGAA
Source organism: Papio anubis (assembly GCF_008728515.1). NCBI lineage: Eukaryota > Metazoa > Chordata > Mammalia > Primates > Cercopithecidae > Papio > Papio anubis. The sequence goes on from NC_044983.1 coordinate 57,808,168, forward strand.
AAATTACAGATTGTGTCATATGATGCAGAAAATGTTATGACAATATTCAATATCTATTCGTGGTAAGACCATCCAGATAACTAGGAATAGAGTGAAACATCCTCAGTTTGATAATAACTCTTTTTTTTTTTTTTTTTTAAGATGAAGTTTCGCTCTGTTGCCCAGGCTAGAGTTTAATGGCGCGATCTCAGCTCACTGCAGCCTCTGCCTCCCGGGTTCAAGTGATTCTCCTGCCTCAGCCTCCCGAGTAGCTGGGATTACAGGCGCCCGCCACCATGTCCAGGACTTTTTTTTTTTTTTTTTTTTTTTTGTATTTTTAGTAGAGACGGGGTTTCATCATGTTGGCCAGGCTGATCTTGAACTCCTCAACTCAGGTGATGCGCACGCCTCGGCCTCTCAATGAACCACTGCGCCCAATGATAAAAAAGCATTCTTTAAAAAAAAAACAAAAAAAAAACAAAAAAAACACTACAGCCAACATTTTACTTAATAATGAGAAAATTAATATTTTTCTGCTGTGATTAGGGATGAGAAAGAAATGTTATTTGTTACCATTCCTATTTTACATTGTACTAGAAGTCCAAGATACTGAAGTAAGAGAAGTAAAGAAACTGTCTTTGTTCGCATATGGCATCATTATTTATGCATAAAGCTCCAAAGAATCAACAAAATTTCTGGATCTAATTACAAGTATAGCAACATCACATGATAAAAGGTTAACATCTAAAGTCAATTTCTTTCCTATATACCAGCAATGAATGATTGGAATCTGAAATTTTTTAATACCTTTTGCAATAGCACCAAAATAATAAAATATTAGATATAAATCTAACAAAATATATACAGGTTCTATTCATGGAATATTACAAAATCTGTTGGAAGAAACACTGAAACATTATCTAAACGAATGAAGAATGTGTTCAGGGATTAGAAAACTCAGCGCTGTTTATGGTGTCAATACTTCCCAACTTGATCAAATATATTCAACATAATCTCGATGAAATTACCAGCAAGCTATTTTTTTATATTGACAAACTGATTCTAAAAGTTATATAGAAAGTGAAAGACCTAAAATATTTAACACATTACAGAAAAAAAGGTTGAGGATTTAAACTACCTAATTTCAAGACTATAAAGCTACTAAAATCAAGACAGCATAAAATTAGCAAAAAAATAAACACAAAAATAAATGGATAATAATACAGGACCAAGGACTAGATACACACAAATATTGTCAACTTATTTTTTATGTAAGACATATGAAATTCAATAAAGTGTAGTTTTATCAACAAATGATGATGGAAAATAGGATGACTATATGCAAAGAGAGAGAGAAAAATTCTAGAGATAGACTTTATATTTCACAAAAATTGATTAAATATGAATTGTAACCCTAAATGCAAAATTAATTATTATAAAACTTATAGAAGAAAATATAGGAGCAAGTCTCATGGCCTTGGTTTTCACCACGAGTGTTAACATACAATATTAAAAGCACAAATCATGAAAGAAAAATGGATAATTTGAATTGTGTTAACATTAACAAAAAAAACTTCTAGTCTATGAAAAATATTATTAAGGGAATGAAAATAGAAGCCATAGACTAAGATAAAATATTTTAAAACACATATTGTCTCTACTGATATAAATGAATAGATGAATGAATAAACACACAAATAAATAAATGAGAGAGAGACAGATTTCTATGTGGAAGAATTCCAAATAATTTATGTAATTGTACTTGATGGGCTGGAGCATAACTCTCCACTCTCATGTGTGCTGCACAATAGCGACTTTCTTTTAATTAATGTAATATGTAAAGGAAGACAGAAACAAATGAGTTTACATTGGAGACACCTGACAAACACTGTATTAGCCAATGATCAAGATCAGCATCAACAACGATAAATCATATTGCTAACATGTACCCTTGAAATGATGTAATAAAAATTATATGTTAATTTTGTGCCTTACTCCTATTGTCAGTCTAGTTGTAAGAAAAACATCAAACAAATTCAAGCTGGAAAACATTCTACACAATACTTGACCAGTGATCCCTCAACACTGTCAGTGTCATCAAAAACGACAAGTCTGAGGAAATCTCATGGCCAAAATGAGCCTGAGGAGAATTGATGATGAAATATAATATAATGTGGTGTCCCTGGATGAGATCCTGGAAGAGAAAAAGGACATTAGGTAAAAACTAAGGAAATCTGAGTCAAACATGAAGTTTAGCTAATAATAGTGTATCAATATTGATTCGTTAATTCTAACAAATTAGTAATATACAATGTTAAAAAGAAAATAAACTAGATACAGAGTATTTTAGAAACTATATGTAATATCTTCACTTTTTTGAAATCTAAAACTGTTCTGGAAAAAATTAACTGCAAAATAGTTAACATAATTTATTTAGTTATTTTCTGAAAACAAAGATAGGATCCATAGAGACATACAAGGATAAATGTGAATGTTTAAGAAAGAAGCACGGACAAGGGAGCTGACAGGAAAGGAGAAATGGCAGCATGGGATGGCTGAGTGGGAGAACGGGGAGCATGGACCCAGATGCAGCCAATTCTGTAAGATGCACTGCATTGGCTCTTAGTGTACTTTTGCTCTTGGAACCTACAATATGTTTTGAATTTAGAAACTTTTGTATTATAAAAGTAATTAGGATATGTTCCCGTAGAAAATTTTAAAAATCAGCAAAGTAGAAAAAAAAAAGAGAATGACAAATATTCCACATAGCCTTATAAATATGTTACTTACTCCCAGCAGGGTGCAGTGGCTCAAGTCTGCAATCCCAGCACTTTTGGAGGCCGCGGTGGTAGATCACTTGAGGTCAGGAGTTTGAGACCAGCCTGGCCACCATGGTGAAACTCCATCTCTACTAAAAATACAAAAATTAGCCAGGTGCAGTGGCACATGCCTGTAATCCCAGCTACTCGGGAGACTGAGGCAGGAGAATCACTTGAATTCAGGAGGCGGAGATTGCAGTGAGCTGAGATCATGCCAGTGCACTCTGACCTGGGTGACAGAAAGAGACTACATCTCAAAAATAAAAATAAAAATAAAAAAGATAACTTACTCCCAAGAGTTATAGAGTTGTCAGTTTTCTTAAAAAGTTTTTAGTTTTCTTTTACTCGGCTTATATAGACAAGCTTTTCTATTCTCTGAAATTTTACAATTAATGATGGTACCACTCAACTTTCTAACTCATTAGTACCAGTAGTAGTAGTAGTAGTAGTAGTAGTAGTAGTAGTAGCAGTGGTGGTAGTAGTAGTAGTAGTAGTAGTAGTTTTACAGGAAAATAAGGATGCATAGGAAAATAATGTGGGTCAGCAAGATGGTGGACTAGGAACGTCCAGGCTCTTGTTCCTCATGAAGACACAAAATTAATAACAATACATATGGATCAAAATATTCTTGGGAAAACCCTAGAAACCAGTTAAGAAGCTGCAGGATCCCAGCTAACATCAATATAAAAATGCATTTAAACAGTAGGAAATGACTTGGCATTTTGCCTGTATGTGCCCCATTCCTTCAGAGTGCAGTACACTGTGATTGGGTGGAAGCACCCTAACTCCCAGCTCCTCCCTTGATATGGAAAGAAAAGAGTGGAAAATGCATTTAACGTTCTGGCTTATATGGGGGCTACCTGAGGGACTGGCTTCTGTCTCACAAGACTGAGTACTGAGGGATTGGTGGCATGACTTGGATGCCACATTAGAGGACACTAAAAACAGCAGTGGTCTCCATGGCACATTAGGACAACAGTGGATTGGCAGTCTCACAGGGCCAAAGGGCAAGAGGTTACACGCAGAGTAACACAGTAGAAACCCTAAGGCTTCTAAGAAGAAGCAGAAGTGAGATACTAGTGGAAATTAAAACACTTAAAAGCTGTCATATATACTTGAATAAAAATCACCCATACAGGCCTGGGAAGGTGTCCCCAGAAAAGGTTCAGGAAGACTCAAGGCCTCTATGCTGGGCCTATTAGTAAAGGTCTTCCCTGCATGAAGGCAGCCTATAAAGGCTGGGAGAAATGACTGTTTTCTCAAACGCCCAAACTTCAGCAAATAAGCACAAGGCATACAAAGAAACAGAAAAATATGCCTCAATCGAAGGCACAGACTAAATCTCCCAAAAAAATAAAAGCCCTAGATCTCAGAGGTGGAGCAAGATGGTGGAAAGCTCCACCAATCATCTCCCCAGCAGAACACCAAGTTAACAACTATCTACACAAAGAAAAATCTTCATAAGAACCAAAAATCAGATGAGCACTCATAGTATGTAGATATAACTTTATACCCCTGAAAGAGGCACTGAAGAGATAGGAAAAATAGTCCTGAATCATGATGCCACCCTTTCCCCACTCCCTGGCAGCAGCAGTGTGAGAGCCTCTGGGCACTGGAGGAGGGAGAATACAGCAATTGTGAGGCATTGAGCTCAGTGCTGTTCCATTAGAACAGAAAGGAAAATTGGACCAAACTCAGCTGACACCCACCAACAGAGGGGGCATTTAAACCAGCCCTAGCCCTAGGGGGATCACCAATCTCACTGTATGGAACTTGAGTGACTGCAAACCTTGCCACAGGGGGCTACAGCACATGTTGGGATGTTAGGGGGACACATGACATACTGAGACACAAGTTATGGCAGCAAAGGGACATGGCATCATCCTCACCCCAGGCTGCACAGCTCACAGCTCCAAAGGAGACCCCTTCCTTCTGCTAGAGGAGAGGAGAGGAAAGAGTCGGGAGGACTTTGTCTTGCATCTGGGATACCAGTTCAGTCACAGGAGAATAGGGCACTGGTCAGAGTCATGAGGGCACCTGTTCTGGGCCATAGCTCTCAGATAACATTTCTAGACACACCCTGGCCTGGGGCAGAAGGGAACACACTGCCTTGAAGGAAAGGTCTCAGTCCTGACAGCATTCATCACCTACTAACTGAAGAGCCCTTGGGCCCTAAAGGACCGACCAGCAGTGATACCCAGGTACTACATTGAGGATGAGCCTCTAAGACTTGTTGGCTTCAGGTGAGACTCAGCACGTTACTAGCTATGGTGGCTATGGGGCAAATCTCCTCCTGCTTGAGAAAAGCAGAGGGTAAAGTAAAGGAGATTTTGTCCTATACATTAGGTACCATCACAGGCACAGGAGAAGAGAGCACCAAGTGGGCTCTTGGGGCCCCCAACCCCAGGACCTGGCATTTTGGGACCTTTCCTGGGCCAGAAGAGAGCCCACTGCCCTGAAGGGTGAGTCCTGGGCCACGCAGCATTCACAGCAAGCTGATGGAAGAGCGCTTGGGCCTTAAGGGAACATTGGCAGTGGTCTGACAGTACTCCTTATGACCAGGGGTGATGGGGGCTATGATAGGAGGCTCCTCTGCCATTGGAAAAGGTAGAAAAGAGTGGAAGGAATTGTGTCTTGTGGTCTGGGTGCCAGCTCAGCCACAGTACAATAGAACACCAAGTAGACTTCTAAGATTTTTAACTCTTAGAAGTTTTTAGTCCCTCACTCCAGGACAGCACTTCTGGACCCACCCATGGCCTGAGGGATCTCACCCCCCTAAAAGGAAGAACACAGCCCTAGCTGGCCTGGAGTAGCCAGGGAGTGGTTACAGAAGGCCTTGGGTGAGACTCAGTGATTTGCTGGCTTCAGGTCTGACCCAGCACAGTCTTCATGGTGGTGGCCACATGGGTGCTTGTGTCATCCCATCCCCAGCTTTAGGTGGTCAGAGGAGAGAGAGAGTCTACATGTTTGAGAGAAAGTGAGGGAAGGGAACAAGACTCACTGCCTGGTAATCCAGAGAATTCTCCCAGATCTTGTCCAAGACCATCAGGGTGGTACTTCCACAAGTCTGCAAAAACCACAGTGTTACTGGGCTTGGAGTGTCCCTAAAGCAGATATAGTTTAGATCACAACACCCAAGGGCTTTTAAATATCCGGAAAGCCTTCCCAAGAAAGATGGCTACAAATAAGCCAAAATAGTGAAGACTACAATATATACCTAACTCTTCAATGCCCAGACACCAAAATACATATATTAGCATCAGGGCCATCCAGGAAAACATGACCTCACCAAAGGAACTAAAGGTACCAGGGACAAGTCTTGGAGAAATTGAAATATGTGACCTTTCAGAAAGAGAATTCAAAATAGTCGTGTTGAGAAAACTCAAAGAAATTCAAGATAACACAGAGAAGGAATTCAGAAATTCTATCAGATAAATTTAACAAAGAATTACAATGCTTAAAAATATCAAGCAGAAATTCTGGAGCTGAAAAATTCAACTGACACTGACATCAGTCTCCTTTCATAGCAGAATTGATCAAGCAGAAGAAAGAATTAGTGAGCTGGAAAACAGGCAATTTGAAAATACACAGTCAGAGGAGACAAAAAAAGAATAAAAAACAATGAAGCACACCTACAGGATATGAAAAAAATAGCCTCAAAAGAGCAAAACTGAGAGTTACTCACCTTAAAGAGAAGGTAGGGAAAGAGATAGGGGTAGAAAGTTTATTGAAAGTAATAATAACAGCAAACTTTTCAAATCTAGAGGCAAATATCAATATTAAAGTACAAGAAGGTTATAGTACACCAAGCAGATCTAACCCAAAGAAGACATTTAAAAGGCATTTTATAAGCAAAGTCCCCAAAGTCAAGGATAATAAAAGGACCCCTAAAAGTACAAAAAAAAAAAAAGGAACACATAACATACAATGGAGCTTGAATAAGTCTGGCAGCAGACTTTTCCATGGAAACCTTACAGGCCAAGAGAGAGTGGCAGGACATATTTAAAGTGCTGAAGGAAAAGCCTTTTACCCTAGAATAGTATATTTGGTGATAATATACTTCAAGGAAAGTATATTTTCTTGAAGGAAAAATAAAAACTTTCCCAGACAAACAGAAGCTGAAGGATTTCATCAATACCAAACCTGTCTTACAAGAAATGCTAAAGAGAGTACTTTAATCAGAAAGAAAAGGACATTAATGAACAATTAATAATAGCCTGAAGGTTCAAAACTCACTGGTAATAGTAAGAACATTAAAAAAAAAAACACAGAATATTATAACACTGTATGTATGGTGTGTAAACTACTTTTATTCTAACTAGAAAGACTAAACAATGAACTGATCAAAAATAACTACAATAACTTTTCAAGACATAGTCAGTACAAGTAGATATAAACAGAAAGCCATTAAAAAGCAGAACCAAGAAGTTAAGATGTGGAGTTTTTATTAGTTTTCTTTTTACTTGTTTGTTTATGCAAATAGTGTTGGGAATTTTGATAAGATTGAAGTAAATAAAATCAGAAATGAAAATGGATACATTGCAACGTATACTATAGAAATTCCAAGGATCATTAGTGACTGCGATGAGCAACCATTAATACATGTCAATAAATTTGAAAATCTAGAAGAAATAGACAAATTCCCTAATACATACAACCTACCAAGATTGAACCAGGAAGAAATCCAAAACCTGAACAGACCAATAACAAATAATGAGATCAAAGCTGTAATAAAATGTCTCCCAGTAAAGAAAAGCCTGGGACCTAAAAGCTTCACTGATGAATTCTACCAAACATTTAAAGAACTAATACTAACCCTACTCAAACTATTCAGAAAAATAGAAAAGGAGAGAATACTTCCAAACTCATTCTATGTGACTAATATTACCCTGATACCAAAACCAGACAAAGACACATTAAAAAAAAAAAAAAGAAAACTACAGGACAATATCTCTGATGAATATTGATGGAAAAATCCTTAACAAAATACTACCAAACTAAATCCAACAATACATTTGAATATCATTCATCGTGACTAAGTGGGCTAAGTGGCATTTATCCCTGGGCTACAAAGATGGTTTAATACATGCAAATCAATCATTGTGATTTATCATATGAACAGAATGAAGGATACAAATCATGTGATATTTCATTTGATGCTAAAAAAAACTTTTGATAAACTTTAACATCGCTTCATCATAAAGACCATAAAAAAACTTGGGGCCAGATGTGGTTGCTCACACCTGTAATCCCAGCACTCGGAGGCCGAGGCAGGTGGATCATGAGGTCAGGAGTTCAAGACCAGCCTGACCAACATAGTGAAACCCCGTCTCTACTAAAAATACCAAAAGGTAACCGGGTGTGGTGGTGTGCGCCTGTAATCCCAGCTACTTGGGAGACTGAGGTAGAGAACTGCTTGAACCCAGGAGGCAGAGGTTGCAGTGAGCCAAGATTGCGCCACTGCACTCCAGCCTGGGCAACAAAGCGAGACTCCATCTCAAAACAAACAAACAAACAAACAAACAAAAACTTGCGATAGAAGGAACATACCTCAACATAATAAAAGCCAAATATGACAGACCCACAGCGAGTATCACACTGAATAGGAAGAAAATTGAAAGCCTTTCCTCTATGATCTAGAATATTGCAAGAAGCTCATTGTCACCACTATTACTCAACATAATACTGGAAGTCCTAGTTAGAGCAATCAGACAAGAGAAAGATACAAAGAGTATCCAATTTGGAAAGCTCTCATGGATTACTTCTGCTGGGGCAGTGTGGAAGGAAAATGTGGGGTCAGAGCCCCCACACAGAGTCCCTACTGGGATACTGCCTAATGAAGCTGTGAGAAGAGGACTACCATTCTCCAGACCCCAGAATAGTAGATACACTGACAGCTTGCACCGTGTGCGTTGAAAAGCTGCAGACACACAATGGAAGCCCATGACCGCTGCCAGGAGTGAGGCTGTGCCCTGCAAAGCCACGGGGCAGAGCTATCCAAGGCCATGGGAGCCCATGTCTTGCATCAGCATGACCTGGATGTGAGACATATAGTCAAAGGAGATCCCTTTGGAACCATAAGGTTTAATGATTGTCCCATTGGAATTCGAACTTTCATAGGGCCTGTCGCTCCTTTGTTTTGGCCAATTTCTCCCATTTGGAATGGGTGTATTTACCCAATGCCTTTACCCCATTGTGTCCAGGAAGTAACTAACTTGATTTTGATTTTACAGACTCACAAGCAGAAGGGACTGGCCTTGTATCAGATGAGACTTTTGACTTGGACTTTTGTGTTAATGCTGGAATGAGTTATGACTTTGGGAGACTGTTGGGAAGGCATGATTGGTTTTGAAATGTAAGGACGTGAGATTTGGGAGGGGCCAGAGACAGAATGATATGGTTTGGCTGTGTCCTGACACAAATGTCATCTTGAATTTTAGCTCCATAATCCTCATGTGTTGTGGGAGGGACCCAGTGGGAGGTAATTGATTCATGGGGTTGAGTCTTCCCACTCACTTGGGACACACTTGCATCAGAATCGCTGCCCCTATCAAATCAGTGCCATATGATCAGAAAGAGCTCCCAAGTTAGCAGCTTCTTCCAAGAGATAGAGGGAGTTTGTCTGTGCATCTGGTGCCCTGACTTTCTTAAGGGGGCTTCACAGAGGACTGACCTCTGTCCTCCCAATGTTAAATCTCAGACGGGCATATCCAGCTTGGGGGAGAATGGAGGTGGGAGCTTAGGCTTGGGCTTATAAACACAATAACTTCTTCCTCTGCTGAGTACAGAATAATCAGTCAAAAAAATTCAACTCTTAGCGTTCCCCTGTAGAGAAAAAAACATAGAAATATGTGTATAGTAGAATTCCAGTATTGCAGACCAGGAGTGGTGCTTGCTTTGTATAAACACAGAAAATCAAGAAAAATGAAGAAGTAAGCAAAGATGTCTCAAAAAAAAAAGGGTAAGATAAATCCCCAGAACTAGCCTTAATGAAATGAATGTGATTTACTTGACAGATAACTCAAAATAACTTTCATAAAGATGTTCACTGAAGTCAAGAGAAGAATGCGTGAACAAAGGGAGGATTTCAACAAAGATACAGAAAATTTATGTGTAAGAAATATCAAACAGAAATTTGGAGGCTTAAGAATATGATAATTAAACTGAAAAATTTACCAGGGATGTTTAAGAACAGATTATGTCAAGAAGAAGAAATAATTGGCAAATTTGAAGAAAGGTTATGAAATGATTCAGTCAGAGAAGCAAAAGAAAAAAAAGCAAAAGAGTGAAGAAAGCTTAAGTAGCTTATGGGATACCACCAAGGGGACCAATATAAATATTACAGGAATCTCAGAGAGACAAGAGAAAGAACCAGAGATTTTATTCCAGGAAATAATGGATGAAAACTTCATACATCTGAAGAAGAAAATAAACATCCAGATTCAAGAATCCCAAAAGTCATCGAATAAAGAATAAAAATAAAAATCGACACCAAAACACATTATAATCAACTTGTTAAAAGTCAAAGACTGAGAGAATTTTGAAAGCAGTGAGAGAAAAATGACTTGTTAGATACAATGGAAAGTCCACAATACTATCAATAGATTTTTTTCTGCAGAAACGTTACCGTCCAGAAGGTAGATAGGTGATTTATTCAAAGTACAGTAAGAAAAAAACTGTCACCCAAATTACTATGCCCAAAAAAATTGTCATTCAACAATAAAGATAAAGATTTCCTCAAACTAAAGCAGAGGGAATTCATTGCAACTATACCTGTTTACAAAAAATGCAAAAGGGAGTTCTTTAGGTTGAAAGAGTGCTACACAGCAACACGATAGCATAAAAAATTGGCAACTTGTTGGTAAAGGTATATATATAGAGAGAGAGAGAAAAATGCAAAATATTATTTTTCCATAATGGCAGTGCATAAATCACTTTTAATTCACATATAAAAGCTAAAATAAAAAACTATTAAAAATAACTAACAAAATATGTTTAAAGGTACATAATATGAACAGATGCAAATTGTGACAACATAAAATGAGAGAACGGGGACTGAAAGTATTTTTTTTTTATGTGATGAAACTTAAAGTGTCATGGCTATTAAGATATCTTATGTAAGTTACCAAAATAACCATACAAAAAAACCCTATAGAACATAAAGAGGAATCAAAGCACATCAATTAAAAAACCAACAGAACATAGAGGAAGACACAAAAGAAAAAAAGACAGACAATACAACTATAAGACTAAATGAGAACAACTAACAAAATGTAAATAATAAATCATTTTCCATAAAAATTACTTTCAATATAAATGGTTTAAATTTTCTAATCAAATGACAAAGAGTAGTTGAGTAGCTAAAGAAAAAAAATAAAAACAGAATTGAGCTATATGCTGCCTCCACGAACCTCTCTTTAGATGTTAGGACACACATAGGCTGAAAATGAAGGGAGAGAAAAACACATTACCTCCAAATGAGATTGAAAAGAGGGTAGGGGTCACTATATTTATAGCAGATAAAATAGATTTTAAGTCAAAAACCGTCACAAGAGACAAAGAAGGATATTACATAACAATAAAGGGTTAATACAACAGGAAGATATAACAATTAAAAATATATATGCACCCAACTTTAGAGCACGTAAATATACAAATAAAACATTAACAGAACTGAAGGAAGTATACAGCAATACAATGATGGTAGTAGACTTCAATACTTTACTTTCAATACTGAATAGAATATCCAGATAGAAGATCAATAAGGAAACAGTACTTCACTAAGAACAATAACTGTCAAATGGACTTGAGGAAACAACAGAATTAAATGACAACCTATGAAATGAAAGACTATATATGCAAACCTTACATCTGAGAAGGGCTCAATATCCAAAGATATTTGAAGAAATGATACAGCTTAATAACAAAAAGAGTAATCCAATTTAAATATGGGCTAAGAACCTGAACAGACATTTTTCCAAAGAAGACATACAAATGACCACAGGTTATGTAAAGCTGCTTGTTGTCACTAACATACAGAAAGTAGGGTAGATGCTACTAGAGGCTGGGGAGAGGGGCAAGAAATGGAAAAGTATTGCTTAACAGAGAAACGCGTATTAAAGCCACAATAAGATATTACCTCATGCCTATCTAGGTGGCTATTTTTTTTTAATGACAATTTAATGCTGTCCTCATGAAATGCACTGGAAAATACTTCCTTTTATACTTTCTGAAAATGTTTATGTAAGACAGATATTATTTCTTCCTTAAATATTCAGACAAATTGATAAAGCCATTTGGATATAGAATTATTTGTTTCTTTTTCTGTGTTTCGGTAATTTGTTTTCAAAACATATTTCACTTTTTAAAACTGTTTTTTTATTGTGGTACATATAAAACATAACACCATTTTAACTACTTTAAGTGTACAATTCACAGGCATTAATTACATTCACCACCACATTTATTTCTCAAATTTTGCATTATCCTAAGTAACAGTTTCCTATTTCCTGCTCCTCTCCCCAGTCCCTGCTAACCGCTAACTAGCTTTCTGTATGTATGAATTTGCTTACTTCCTATAAGTGGAATCAAACAATATTTGCCCTTTTTACCTGGTTTATTTCATTTAGCATAAGGTTCATTAATGTATTAGAACTTTGTTATTTTTATGGTGAAATAATATGCCACAAAGCAAGCTGTATATGACACATCTTGCTTATCTGTTGATCTATTGACAGACGCTTGGGTTGTTTCCACCATTTGGCTATGGTGAATGATGCTTCTATAAAACATTGGCACACAAGTATCTGTTTTATTTTATTTGTTACATTTGTTTGTATAAAATTGTTTATAATATTCCCTTATTATGTGACCTTTTTCTTTATTCTTTATCCTTCTAATTCTTTTAGATTTACTTGCTCTTTTTTCCAACTACTTAAAGTGAAAATTTACATCATTTATTCCAAAGTTTCTTGATTTCTAATTTATGCAACTAGAGTTATAAAGTTCTCTTATCACTGTCTAGCTATATCTCACAAACTATGCTGCTTTGATTACGTTTTACTTCAAGTATTTTCAAATTTCTTTATGATTTATTTTGAATAGGTTTTATTTAGAAGTATTTAATTTCCTGATGTCTTTACTTTGTTTTGATTTCTAATTTTGTACTATTGTTACTAGATTACATATTTGTATGATTTCTATCCCTTCAAATATACAGATGTAATTTTATAGACTTTGCATGTTCTTTCTTGATGAATGTTCCAAGAGCACTTAAAAAAACATGAATCCTGCCCTAGACAAAATGTTTGTATAAATGTCAATTAGGTCAGATGGGTTGACAGTGATGTCTGGTCTTGTAGATCCTCACTGATATTTCTGTCTACTTTTTTTTATCAGTTAATAAGACAGGAGTGTTAAAGCTTAGCACTGTAAGTGTATATTTGTCTATTTCTCCTTTTTGTTGCCAATTTTTGAAAATTTAATTTGAAGTTTTGTTGTTAGGTGCATATATTTTTACCATTATTTTTCTTTATGATTAGAAAACTAAACTTTTATCATTAGGCCATATCCATCATTTCCCTGGTGCTATTCTTTTTGCTGAATTCCACTTTGGTATTAACACAGACCATTTCCACTTTTGTAGAATTAGTGTTTGCATGGTATATCTTTTCTATATTTTTGCTTTTAAACTTTATATGTCTGAATACTAAAAGTGTTTCTCTTGCATGGTACATAGTTTAGACCTGGTTTTTCCCCAGTGTGGTAACCTCTGCCTTTTACTTCAAGTGTTCAGAATGTTGTCCAATAGAACTTTCTATGACAATAGAATTGTTCTATATCTTCACCGTCTTAAACCACAGCCGTAAGCCACATGCATCTATTGAGCACTTGAAATGTGGCTAGAGCAACTTAGAAATGGACTTTTTGTATTATTTAACATTAATTAGCTTAAACAGCTTGTATATTTAACATAATTGTTGGTATGGTAGAATTCAAATCTACCATCTTGCTATTTATTTCTGTCCTATCTCTTCTTTCTCTTTCTATCTTATAAATGCATGATTATTTTTAGCATCCCTTTTCATCTACTCTGTTGCCTTGTAACTATGTATTTTGTGTTGTATGTTTGCAGTGGTAGTACTATGGTTAAAAATAGCACCTTTAACATAGTAACCAATTTGCAAATAATGTGATATCTTCTCATGTATTTACTTGACAATTTACTTTTATTATCCCATACTATGCCTGCTTTTCTGTATGCATTTTACTTCTACATGTATTATAAACCACACAATTTAGTGTTGTTATTTTAAAACTCTAAATTATCTTTTATTTTTTAAAGTGAAAATATTTATAATTATCTGCATATTTAGCACTTTTGGTGCTCCTAATTACTTTGTGTAGATCTGAAATGTCTTATTTTTATTCAGCCTCAATAACTTGCTTCAGCAGATATTGTAATGCAATTCCACTGGGTGTAAATTTTATTTATTGTCTGAAGATGTCTTTATTTTGCCTTTGTTGTTGAAGGATGTGTTTTGCTGGACATAGAACTCTAGGATGATGATTTTTTAAAAAATATGTTTAAAATTTAAAATTTTTTAATGTCATTTCATTGTTTCCTTTTTTTTTTTTTTGCATTGATTAAGAGACTGGGATCAAGTCTTATTTTTCTGCCTTTGTGGTTGCATTTAAGGTTGTAGTCGTATCCAATTTTGAAAGTATCAAATCATTATTTCTTCAAATATTTTTGGCTTTCTTTCATTTTGGGGACTTTAATTAAACATTTGTTAGACTATTTTATATTTTTCAGTAGGTGTTTGCAGCCTTGTTTAGTTTTTAAAGTGGTTTTTATCCCATGTATCTCTCTCTGTCTCTCTACCTACCTACCTATTTATATCCATTTGTTTAATTTTTGCTATATCTTCAAGTTTATTGAACATTTTTATCAGTATCTAATAACCTGTTAAGCATGTTGAGGATTTTTCAATTTCCTTATTGTATTTTTCTTGGTTAAAAGTAATATTTTATCCATATTTGTAAGTTCTGCCTGTCTTGTTTTGAGGGCTTAAATTTTCTTTTTTGCTTGTAATTGCTATGTTAGAGCGCTTTTCACTTGATTCTGCCTTCTCTGTCATATTTGGTTATTTCTATAGTCTTATATTTCTTCTACCTATAGGTAATACTTTCCTGCTTTTCAAATTCTAATACATTTTAAGTTGGTTCTGGTTAGTTTGTCTCTCACACTTTTGACTAACTGGTTTTACCTTTCTTTAAAAAATTTTGAAGTTTATTTTGATAGTGAAATTGTTTTTAGAGCAGCTTAGTCCTTTAGGAACTTATTTTTAAAATTTTAAGGGTTATTCTGGATTAGGTATTTTCTAAATGTAGATTATTCTCTTTGCTGAGGCATCATGCTCCTCATTTTTCTACTGAATGCCTTGAGTGTCCATCTCCGTTTCTAGCAGGTTGTAACCTGAACATCTCCACTATAGCAGGTTGTAACCCGAACACCTCCGTTATAGCAGGTTGTAACCTGAACGTCTTTTAGTTGTGGGTGAGCGCTGGTAATTGTTTCTCTGTAACACAGAATATATCTTTTCCTGGCTGCAAAGTATTTATTCTATATGTGAACAAATTAATGATCAGCAATAAACTTGAGTGGCACTCTATACAGATTTTTGGACGTCTTTCTCAGCATAGTTGCCTTCTCTCCAATACTCTGCCCTAAAATAGTCAGCTCCAGACCCCATCAAAATGCAACTTTGTCTCCGTAATTCAGCAAAACTTTCATGGTCTACTCTATACTCTGATACTAAAAGTACCTCTACACAAAACTTCAGGTGATTTATAAACTTCTTAGTTTCCTTTAATTTTCTCAGTGATTGTAGTCCTGTACTGCCTGTTGTCTAATGTACAAAATCAACTGTGTCTTATATTGCTTCCACTTGTTTTTCTGCTTGTTTATAGTGAGAGGTAAAGTTTGATGCTATTTATTCCAATATGGCTGCCTGTGATTTTACAACTTTTCTGGCATATTCTCATTATAAAAAATTAGAAGAGCAGCCTCCTTAATCTTTTTGTCTTCTACTGGAAGTGGAAATCAGTACTACTAATATTTATTAAACTCTCAAAAATATAAAGGTTTCTATCATATTATAAGTTTTATTCCAGTTGGGATTGTACCACTCTGCTGTAAGAGTGGATAGTGGTTAGCTTGCATGTCTCTCAGTGAAAGCTATTTAATTCTCCAGTTGCATGTGTACCAAATCATCACATGAAACTTAGGGGATTCTATAGTGGTTGGTATTGAGCCTTGATCAAATACAAAACACTGTGGAGATAAGACCACCAAGAAAGTCTAAAACACATTGCAGTCTTCTAAGTAGGAATAACAAGGAACATAATAGTCATTCTTTCATAGTTTTATTGCTGTATTGTCATGTTGAGCCATAATCTACTCTTTGGAGTCAATATTCAGTTAGACTATTCCTCATGAAAAGATCAGAAGTAGAATGACACAATATAATGTGCAGTATTACAAGGAATAAAAAGTTATCCCACTGTGACATGTCTTTCCTAGGTTATTTTGAAATATGTGCCCTCAATTTACATCGGGGTAACAGATTGTATTCTAGGGGATAATTCTTTCTTCTTACTTAGAAGTAGTTCACTAAAGTAATAAAATAGTAATACATACTTTTTGTTTGTTTGTTTAAGACCCTCAAAATAATTTAAGAGGACTTTGGCTGAGTTTTCCCTTACTAAAAGGGCAATACTGAGTTGGGAAATTAAATAGAATATCTAGAGGGACATTTGTTCAGTAGTTTGTGATTATTGCAGACTTGCAAATAACCATTAAAACAGTCTAGTTTTTCTGAGTAGCTTTGTAACACAGAGATCACTTTTGCGCATTCATGTGGATGATTTTGAGCAATTTGGCTACCTTCTATGAAAGAACAATTGATAAAGAGAAAATAAAGAGTAATTATTAAAATAGAGATTTTAAAGGAACCAGGTGAGGTAAGGTAACTAGTTGGTTCTAAAATATTTTATATTACTTAATTTCTTCTTCTTTCATAACAACTCTCATATATCCAATATCTTATAGCAAGTTAACTGTATTTTAGTTATACTTTAGTTGGATGAGCATAGTTCTAAGGACAAGTTAATTAACTCATTTTTATAAGTCTTTCTTTTAGTGGTTCTCAGAGGACCTCAAAAAGATAATTAAGCATTCTCTAAGGCATTTTTGCTGCCTTTTTACCATTGATCGCTAACAAGGCAGCAGAAAAAAAATTCCCCTTTTTGCAGGTTAACAGAGTAGTTTTTAAAAGGCTTTGTTATGTTTGAGTATGATAATATCAATTACTACAGGAATGATGCTTTTCAGACCGAAGCGGAAGGTAGACAAAACACAGAGATGTCATTTATTTCATTTTGCTGTCATTCAATCTATGTCAATTGGCCTATATACACGAAATTAAACGTTTTCTCACCATTCACATTTCAGAATTCACAAGTTCAAATGCCATACTTGTTTACTCTAAGTTTTATGTCTCAATCAATTTAGCACAAATCAGTTCAATCTAAGCCCAGGCATATAAAATATGGCTGCCACAGGTTAAAAAAAATTATAAATTATATGTAAGCTATATTTAACTGCAAGAGCAGACTATTTGATGCATTTATGTCCATTCATAATTGTTTCAAGTGGTTATACTAACACATTTTATAAAAATGTTAGCATACTCAGAAAAAATCTTTTTGTAATTGGTAACTATAAAAACATTTAGAGAAAGTAGAATGTGTTCCTTTGATTTGCACCCAAACCAAATGAAGGACAGACATTTCCATTCCCTATGTTTAAAATTTAAACTGGCAATCCATATACTTGTGCACAAAATTCATTCATTTACCAGACACTTGTCTGGAGTAATCTGCTTCTCCCTGGGACGTTTTCATAAAGTGGCACATTGGAAAAAAATCTTTACCTCTGCCTTTAAAATTTATGCACAGGAAGTAGAAAACATTACTTCTAGTCTGGCAAAGAGAAGTAAGGCAAACAACTAGACAGCCACTCCTCA
This sequence comes from Papio anubis, assembly GCF_008728515.1. NCBI lineage: Eukaryota > Metazoa > Chordata > Mammalia > Primates > Cercopithecidae > Papio > Papio anubis. Next base: position 57,826,055 of record NC_044983.1, read on the forward strand.
TAAGGTCAGCGTTAGCTACATGCAATTGCAACAGTGGGTAAATCATCTGCTTCACATCTCATGCTTTTTGCTCAACTGCCCTTCCACTTGAAAGGCCCTTGTCAATCTATCGACACTACACCACACCAGCCTGATAAGCACATTCATTATTCAAGACTGAGTTTAAGCTCACTTCTTTATATCCCTACTGAACATTCTGTAATCTCAGTTCAACTGACAATTTTTTAAAAAATTTTTGACCTGCATATATCTTTGACTAGTGACATAAGTTCACTATTTTCTATTTATATATGTATAAACATCAGATAGATAAATAATATTCAATTCCCACTCATCACCCCTTTTTTCTGCAGACATGTACTAGAGCAGAAGAATAGACATTCTGGAGCTGGAACAGCTTAGTTTTTTCGGTGTATTTTTCTTTTAATTGTGGTAAGAACATTTAACATGTGCTGTATCTTCTTAACATATTTTTACGTGTATAATACAGTGTTAAGTATATTCACAGTGCTATGCAGAAGATTGCTGGAATTTATTTATCTTATATAACTGAAAATATATACTCGTTAAATAGCAAATCCCCATTTCCCCCTCTCCCTAGCCCCTGACAACCACGAATCTACTCTCTGTTTCTAGGAATTTATCTTTTTTATATATAAATGGAATCATATAGTATTTGTTCTTTGATTGATTTATTTCACTTAGCATAGTGGTATCCAGATTCATACATATTATCACATGTGGCATGATTTCCCTCTTTTTTAGGCAGAATAATATTCCACTGTAGTATGTAACACATTTTCTTTATTCATTTATCTGTTAATGGACATTTAAATTGTTTTTATATATTGGCTATTGTAAATAATGCTGTAATGAACATGAGAATGAATGTATCTCTTTGAGATCATATTTCAATTCTTTCAGATACATTCCCAGAAGTGGCATCACTGGATCATATGGTCATTTCATTTTTAATTTTTTGAGAAATCATTAAAATGTTCTTTATATCAGCTGCACCATTTTGCATTTCCACCAATAGTGTAAAATGTTTTAATGTCTGGACCAACTTTGTTCGAGTCTCAGCTTTATCACTTACTAGTTGCAAAATATGTAAATTATAATGTAATTAACTTAACTCCATCTCATTTTCCCATTTGAAAACTGAGGGTTATAGTAGCTATGTTATAAGGTAATTGTAAGCAATAAATTATATAAATATAAAACACATTGTACCATTCAATATATTAGCTATGAAACAGAGAAATGCAGAAGATCTACATCCACAGGCAAATTCAGAGAGAGAGAAAGACAACTACGAAGAGAAAGTCCTTTGGAAGCTTTAGCAGTTGCCTCAAAAAATTAAATTCTACCTCAAAGCAGGTGGGGCAATGTTACCCAAACTGACTGCTTTTGCAAAGAGCAAAGACTTGGGGCATCGGACTTTTTCCTTGAACCACTGAAGCACAATGTATTTAGTGTTAAGTTAAGTAATTGGTGTTTGAGAGGGTGCCAGGGAACAGATCCCTTTATACATATTGTTAAATTAACTTAAATTTGGCCCAAAACTGCCTGTGTACATAACTGTACCCTAATTTAAAAGTATGTTCTTGTAACAAAGAACCAAGGCTCAGCCAATCACAGTAGCCAAGCTTCAGTCAATCACATGCTGCCAACTGGTCAGACCATGTTCACGTAAGGCAAATGCCTCATCACACCATGCCCCAGTGAGGCAAATGCTAATCATGCTGTTTTTATATGTCGCTCCCTTTTTCTGTCTATTAATACTGCCTTGCCACATTGCTAGGTGGAGCTCTATGAGAGTCTACTGGTTCAAGATGCTGCCCAATCCATGAATCCTTTTTTTGTTAGAATAAACTCTGTTAAAATTATTGTGTTTAAAATTTATCATTTAAAAACACTAATAGGAGTAAGAATTGGTAAATATTTTGCACGTAAGTTTGGCAATATGTGTATCCTTGAATACATAACACTTTTGAATGTCACAAATATCACTTAAGATTTGTATACATTTTACTAAGAAATTATGCTTTTAGAACAATTTTGCAATAAAATCATCAGTTGTATATGTAGATATATATGGAATACCAGAGTTTTATGTGTAAAGAAGTAAAACCATACATATGCTTAATGACAGAGTTAATATGTAATTTTCCCAGCAACTAGGTTTTTTTGATAAATGAGAATATTACATAATCAATAAAATTATATCATAGAATAATTTATAATACCATAGAAGGATGTTCATAAAGTATTACAGAAGTCATATTTTATATTTATTTTATATCCAGGAAGTAGAGAAGATCTTAAATTTAATCTATTTATTTATGTTATAAGTTGACACATACACACGCACACACATCTCAAATAGGTCTGAACAGATCTGTACTGAAAACCACTATTGACAATGGTTATCAGTGGATACTGTCATTATGTATTTTCTCGAATTTTTACAATAAATTTTTATGACTTTTGTGAGGGAAAAAAACACTTGGTGTGTGACCAGTGTTTCCTTTCTTTTCAATAATGCTGCATACATCAGGATCCTAATACTTTTAAGGAGGCTCACATTATTTATCCCCAATCTTCATTAAGGCTGTGATCCTGGCACTGCTAAGGAGAAAATTTAACCCTTCTGTGCAATTTTGTATATAAACCCTTTGTGTGGTAAGAGTCAAGGATCCTGAGGGAGGTAGTCTTGCAAGAATAGTCACCTGTCCTTTTGCAAATACTGATCTGGCTAAGTGGATGCCAAGTCAGTTTCCACAGTCACCAACAAATGGACAATGGCCTTCATGAGGCCAGAGAGCTGGAACAAAAGTATAATTTGAAACAAAGATGATCTTTGGCCACCTGGATGCTTTGTGTTATGACCTTCAACCCTCTGTGATAAGTTTGCTAGCCATTCAGGCAAGGAGAATGAACATGCTAAGCGGATCATGTGCCATGTGTTAATGATCATGCATACAGCCAAATGTGGATTGCTTTAAAATTAGTGAATTCTGAATATAAACAAAAGAGAATATTAGCATTTTTTTTCTTGTGTAGGAAGAAAGGGAAACTTCCTAAAGTCTCACATGTATCACTACAGATAAATAAAACCCAACATATTCATCTGAGGATGTAATAAAACTTGCCCTTTGATGTTTATCCTGTGGTTTCTAATTCTGTAGAACAAAAAAAATTCACTGAACAAAATAACATTATGGCAGATTTTATTAAAAACTTCACTATAAATCATATCAATTATAATATAAAATACAAGTGATGAATACACATTTTTGCTCCTCCTTTTGTCAGGTGCTTTATATGATATTCATTCATTCATCCTATGGGTATATATTGAGTATCTACTAAGGTGATGCCATTATCAACACAGAAGTGACCCTTGCTCTCAAAATCAGACTAATGATGGGGAGAAATATTAAACAATAATCATCCTTAATTAATTCCCATTGTGGTCAAAGATGTAAAGTATAAGTCCAAGAGATAAGGGAAGACTTTACTGAAGAAGTAATACTAAAACTGCAAACTGTAGGATACTGGGTGAAGTGGTGATGAAGAACAGAAGAACATTCTAGGTAACAAATACAGCACATGGTGCATTGAAAGCCAGGTATTATTTCCAGTTTACAGGGAAACAAAAAACTACAGAAAAACTTGGAGATTTAAGTAGAACACTTAAGTGAGTCCATAACATGCAAATTGGAAAGCCAGAATTTAAACTTGGATCTACTTAACATCAAAATTCTTTTTTAAAAACTTATCTACAATAATATATTTGCTTTGATCTGAAAAAGAAAGATTTCTGAATATCTCTTTTCAGTTCTTTTCACTCAATTAGTGCCTTAAATACTATCATTTAAATATATGCAGGGCTCTTTTTCTTTTATTTTCTTCATCTTTAATTTAGTGGTTGTTTAAAAACTGGGATAATATGAATGCTTTATTGTTTAAGTTTTTAATCCAAAAGATACACATTTAGATGTCAATATAGGAAAATTACATGGCCAGAAGCTACCCAAACATTGTATAATTCGAAATAATTTTTTCACAAGATTTAACTATGCCTAAATTATATAAGCTGAGACAGAAGAATCGCTTGAACCTGTGAGGCAGGTTGCAGTGAGCCGAGATAGCACCACTGCACTCTAGTCTGGGTGACAGAGCAAGATTCCATCTCAAAAATAAATAAATAAATAAATAAACAAAATAAATAAATAAATAAATTATGCAGTAGTTCATTTTCAATAATCAGGGAGACATATGTTCTATATTATGGAAATATTTAATGCAAATAGCCTTATGTGGAGACACAAAGGTTTTTTCCAGAAATCATTTTTCAGTCCAAGGTTTCATTATATTGGTTCTTGACACAACATTAAAATATGACTCAAAAAACATTTTTATGTATTTTTCATCAAAGAAAGTCTCCCCCAAAACCAAGGCTTATTAATAAATATGACATGAGATTATATGTTCTTGATTATAATTTCACGGTATTCTATTCATCTATATAAGCATTACTAAAACCATTCTCAGTAATTATCTAAAAATTATCTAAAAATTCTCATCATATAAAAATGTTCTTCATAACGTAAAAGAGGCAGAAATACCCTTTGGAAACTTAATTTAGCAGATAATGTGTAATATTTTCATGAAAATTTATTTTAGCCACTCAAATTCTTGACTATTCTGTTTAGTACAATATTGGGCTCTTAAGGTGCTATTGGATACCTCTGGCTACTTTGCTGTGTAAAGTTCAAGGTTAAAAAACACAAATTTTGATTAATGCAAAAATAAAGTATTGGAACTCAACTGCTAAAATTATACTTTTATAGAAAAATGTTCAGTTAGGAAATAGAAGTCCTAGTTTAGGGTCCAATCCTAAATTAATATTCACATTGCAAGTTGGCACTTTTAGAATCATTTACTGTGTGAGAATTGAATCTGCAAAGATAAAGATTAAACTTTACTCAGATACAAAGTCTATTATTTTACTATACTGTTAAGTTTTTCTAACATGTGAAGAAATGGGCTGTTTCCAATATTCCTGTTGCTCTTACTTACTGCTCGTCCTCTCTAGTATGCTAGGAAAGTCTTGTACCTCAACATCTTTAAATGCAGACCATCATTGATTCCAAGTTTTAGTGATATATAATCAACCTTTCAAGTGCACTCACTAACATACATTAAATACATAATTTTTAGTAAGTACGCCCACATCAATAATTTTGTTCTTTTCCATTGTTATGAGGCATTATCTTTGTCTCATACTCTGGAATAAATTCCCAGACATATGCCCCCATGTTTTTTCAATGTCTTGTTGTATATCTATCTTCTCCTGATTCAGACTTTGTATCAGTTCTTCTGGAGCGTACTAACATTGATACTAGTGTCAGCCAAACATCATCTCTTTTGTTGTTTGGTTCCTAGAATACAGATCTTCTACCCCAAGTTCAGAAACACCAGAACCAACCAACGAGGATCAACCTCCCTCTCAGAATTCTAAGTTTCAGGTTAGTGGGGCTCATTTCTCATGCTTCTAAGTTTTAGATTCCACCTTTTTGCCTCACTGTCCCTTACTTTGTGATAGTACATGCTTTCTATATGTAAGTAAAAGTATATAACATAATATATAATAACGTAAGGTAAATTGCCATGATACCTTAATGTATTTTATTTTGCATTTTGTTACCTAGTTAACAATTCTGCATGCCATGTTAAAAATTCTTCTTTTAAAATTCTCTGTTAAAATAACTGCTGTAATACCAGTCTCCTGACTGGACACTGACTAATCTATAAATTTTTATTGAGAGTGGTCCACAAAATGGTTTCTCAAAGATTGGGCTTAGGTATTGGCTTCATCATGTCTCAGAGCTTAAGCACAATCCCAGATCCTTGCCAATGGGAAATGGGATGCCAGTTAGTTATGATGATGCAGAATGATGAGTGATCACCTGTAGTTAATTTCAAGGAAGTGTCTTCTCAAGTAGATGTCTTGAGGACTATAGGGTTTCTGCGATTAATCTTATTATAGAAATGTCAATGATAAAAATAGGGTCGTGAAATCAGGTTTAAGCTGGTAAATATTTAACAACTAATTACTTGTTTAAAAAAAATGAAACATTATTTGTAGGCATGGTCAATTTCCTTGGTCTAAAGATTCCCACCATGGCCAATATCAAGCTATGAATGTGATGTCACTGAACCTGGAGATGAGAAGGGATGCTTGTATCATCTTCTGCTAACTGGTATGAGCCAGTTCCAGCACATGGCTGCATGAGATGGATTTTTCTGACTATACTGGAGTTCTTTCCAAGAAAATGACAAACTCAACTGTGCAACCTCTTATATCATGATCAGAAAACTATAGAGCTTCTTTAGTAGCCCAAGAAGAATCTCTTATTTATGAAGCCATAGGGATAATTTTTCTGAAAAACAAATACAGACTTTAATGGTGAAGGTTGCAGAGCTACAACTCAAGTTGAATTGCAGGTATTGTCAAATTTTTTATCTGCAAGTGAAGCTATTATTGGGAAAGTGTTAGACCTTAAGATTTGGAATGGGGACATCTGGGTAGATTTAAATGAAGTTGAGGCATCTCAGTCACTCTAATAAGTACTCTTTAGCCAGTGAAAACAACCTTCCCTCCTGTTTCTCTGAGAAAATTAGCCTCCCTTTGTTTGAATACTTTGCCTTGAAGAAAATGATCATGAATATGTATCTCCTTGGATACTTTTGTCTTTCTTCTTGGAACATGGCAGTGGTGTGACTGAAGGAGCTGATTTTTCTCTTTAGTGGGAAGAATGCTTTACACATCAGCTCTCAAAGTGCGTTTCTAGGGACAGCAGTATCTATATCACCAGAAAACTTGTTAGAAATGGAAATTCTTGGGTTTCAGCCTGAGCCTATTGAATCAAAAACTCTTGAGGATGGGCTCAGCAATTTATTTGCCAACCTTTCCAATTCATTCTGATTCATGGCAAAGTTTAAAAACCATGGCTTAAATTCTACCTTGAGAAACTTACTGCTTCATTTTTCTTGATTAGGAAAAATGTTTTCAGCATCAATTTTTTAAAATCCTTAAAATTTAATGCCTTTTGGAAAATTATATAAAGCTCTGCTTACTATGATCTCAGATACACAGTTCATATGTTATAGGCAAATACAGTCTTCAGTGGGTTACACCATTCCTCTTTTTTGGTTATGTTTTATGTTATCAAAAGTATAAGTAATAAAATTATTTACATATTTGCCATGTCAAGTCAACAAGTAGTATGGTTATCTTGTATGTACCCATTTAAGTATTAGGCATTAGGAGACACGGAATGAAGACAAGCATATCTTCCCTAAGAAAGACATCAAAACGACATTTATTATTTGTGGTGACTAAGATAAATCTTTTCTCGTTGTACTCTTATGAGTCCCGTTGATTAAAGATCTTACAATCTTATGGAGGAAATGAGGCTTATAAAGTAGAAACAATTACTAATTAGTACAAACTAATTCATAGTCAAGTGACAGCTTATATAACATAAATTATGAATGCTTCATTTGTTAGAATAGAGGAATTACTGTTCATTAACAGAATAGGAAGGCATTATTGGAAATACTTGAATTAAGCCTTAAACCTCAGTGAAATTGTGGTAGATAGAAGAAGAATGATGAAGGGGTTGGCTAGGGAAGAGTATATAAGTATCACGGCACAGAGGTGGAGATGAGCATACTCAGAGGGCACAAATGATGTGTCTTTAGAGTAGTTGAAGACATAATTACATAAGTTTAATTATACCAAATATTAACATAACATGAGCATACTTATATTAGCAATTTAATTTGTGATAAAACTGCTTAGCCCATAACTCATAGAGAATTTGCCAATGTGACCTGAAATGAATGCTAGTTAACCTGAGACTGGTGAACAGCACTGGAAGGCCAGGACAAGGAGCAAGTGGAGAAACCATTAAGATTATAGTGGATAAATGTACCGGTTGATCCTTGATTTGACACACAAATGATAAATCTAAGGGATGAGAATAACTTTAGGAAAGAAGGAAATAGTGTGGCAAAATCATATACTGCTGAAACTAGACAAAATACATTAATGTATGATCGGTCCATATTTTGTTGCCTTTTGTCCATCATTGAGTACACTGGCCTTCCCTACTTGGTTTTTTTCTCTTACTTACAAAATTCATTGTTTTAAATTTTGTGTTGCAAACTGAAAATTAGAAGGGATAGTGGAAGAAAAGAGATGGGTAGAACTGGACTGGGGAAGAAACTTCGGAGGAGGTAGATATAAGATGTGAAGTAAAAGAGATTTGTGTGAGAAAGAAAGGAAAGACAGTTAAGTATTGATATGAACTATTTCTATATTCATTATAAGTGAAAATCAGAAAGAATACCTGAGCTATTTTTTTTTTTTTTTTTTTTTTAGATGAAGTCTCACTCTGTTTCCCAGGCTGGAGTGCAATGGTATGATCTCAGCTCACTGCAATCTTCACCTCCTGGGATCAAGCGATTCTCCTGCATCAGCCTCCCAAGTCGCTGGGATTACAGGCATGTATCACCATGGCTGGCTAATTTTTTTGTATTTTTAGTAGAGACGAGGTTTCACCATATTGGTCAGGCTGGTCTTGAACTCCTGACCTCAAGTGATCCGCCCACCTTGGCCTCCCAAAGTGCTGGGATCACAGGCATGAGCCACCTTACTCGGCCTTCCGGAGCTATTTTGGAGTTGTTTGCAGGTGTTCGTCTCTGTCTTCTTTACCATAACCCTGCTCTGAGACTGGATCACATGACTCGTGATGTCAGTAGAGTTATAAAGGAATAGTCTAGTTTTTACTGTGATATTTGCTACAAAAATGCGTCTCTTAAGTCTATAATGAGTTCAAAGGCTAATCCATGTCACTGTTTAGCTGTTGCATACCCCTCATCTCTGAAAAGGATTCAGATCCTACACACCTTCCAAAGACATGGGATAGTAGCCACCCACTGCATTCCTAATCATCCTACTGGAGAAATGTCTCTAAACTGAGAAGGGAAAGGGAATGCGGATAGGCAGAAATGTCCCTGATCCATCTGAGACGGATCTAGAACAGCCTCTAGATAAGACTCTCTACTGTGACTTATCTCATTCTGACAGAGACCCTGAACTAAAACATGGTAAATTCAATTAGCTCTTATATTACTATTATTTCACTGGAAGTACAGGTATGATTCTTCGAGAGGAGGAAATATTTTTCTTTATGTAATTCCGCCAAAGGTCACCAGTAATTTTCTCTGACTGGGTAATTATAATAACAGCAACAGCAGCAACAACTGTTCATTGAGTTCCTACTATATGCCAGGCATTGATCTAAGTGCTTTGCTGGTTTTACATGTTAAAAAAAACAAAAACACAAAAAAAACATGAGAACGGTTCTACTAAAATATTTACTAACCCCAGATAGTGAACAGCATAGGCAAGATTTATTTCCACTCTAGTGCAGATTCCTTGCTCTAAACAAAGTAATAAATGTTTATTGCTGAAAAATGCATTTTAAGAGATTCTCATTCAAAAAAGTTACAAAAAAATCATTCAGAGAATATGCTTATCATCTCTTACTTGAAAGTTTTCAGAAAAGAAAATACTACTTTCCTTGGTAAATGTTGTCTAATATTTGTAATATTAGTATGAATTAAGCATCATTTTATGTATCTAATCCAGAGCTTCTCAACCAGGGAAGATTTTGCCCCTGGGGGCATCTGACAATGTTGAGACTGTTGGTTGTCAAAATGAAGAGTGCTACTAGTATCTAGTAGATTGAGGCTAGTCATGCTGCTAAACATCCTACAAAGCCTAAGACAGTCCCTACAACAAAGAATTATACAGATCAAAATATGTATATTCTGAGGTTGAAAAACCATGATGTGATCTAAAACTCTTCTTTGAATCACTGTTAAAAGGATATAATAAAATCAACTTTAATAAACACATTAATTTTTCTTTTTCTTTCTCCTTCTACATTCAAACTATCAGATGGCTCTAAGACTCTGGTTTTCAAATCAGATCCTGGATCCTAACAATTATCAGTCTAAGATTTAGGTCAAGCCATCAATATTTCTGCTGCTATTCTTGTTCCTCCTAGATTTCATTAGTTGAAGTGTAATTTTTCCAAAGCCTAAATAAGGATATGAACCTCCCCTGCTCCAGATCCTCAAGCTTTCTTTTGGATTTAAAATCAAACTCAACTGCAAACCATGGCATGCAATATGCCACACGATTTGGTTGCTGACTAAGCTCAGTTCTTATTAGCCATAATGCTCCATATTTTTCACTATTTTCTGGCCACACTGGTCTTTCATTTTCCCATGGATATGCTAAGTTCACCCCATCTTGGGGCTTTGCACTTGAGTTTCCTCTCACTAGAATGCTCTTTCTTCACAGTTTGTCATGGTTTCCCCTTTTCATTTTTTAGGACCCAACTTGGAGGAAACTTCCTCCAAGAATCCTTATCCCTAACCCATGATTTATTTTCTTTGTAGTTTTCATCACTTTCTGAAATTGTCTTTTGTCTTTAGGTCTCAATTGACTATTAATTACAAGTGTGTAAGCCTTAGGGGGAAGAAGCTTTGTCTTACCTTGCTTTTGCATTTCCCATCTCTAGAACAATGTCTGACATGTAATGGATGATCCATAATATTTGTTGAATAGTGACTAAGTGACAGAATGAATGAAATTTACAGGCTAGGGTTTTCTTTTCTATTGGTATGGGTTCATTAAGATAGGCAGAGTACCTGTCTTCCCTCTGTAGCCTGTGGTAACTTTCTCCTCAGGGAAGTAAAGTGTAAAATGACACTCAAAGAACAGCAAGAAATTAGACCAGCAGAGCATGAGTAAGAGTTTTCTAGAAAGATGGATTATGGAATGCCTAGACCCAGAATTGAGAGGGAGCTGAGTCCGTTGGAGACACAGAAAGAGGGAGAGCATTGCTGTGTAAAGAGAAGCATGGACCAGAGTGGAGGCTGGAGGGTGGAAAAAGCTGATCTTTTTTAAAAGGATAGACTTTATCATAAGAGACTGGAGGGCTCTGGAAGAGTGTTAAATGAGTAGATAATGCTGTCTGTTACACAGTGATCAAAACATGGAACCTGAAGTAACCCAGGCTACAACTAAGCCACATCTGCACAACAGTGAGGTGACAACTGGAATAAATAAAAGGATTGCTGATGAATGGGGGATTCCTGCTACAGTTCTGAATCCAACAGTTAGTATTCATACTGAATGAATTATGCAATGGCTCAGTGCTGGTCAAAGTGGCAAATCCTGGGTCAAATGACACTATCTCTTCCACAAGATATTGAGCATTTCACAAATTTCAGAAGACATTTTTTTTTTTCACTAGCGAGACTACTTCAGTTGTGAACTCTTCCATAATTATCCTTTGAAATAAATCGGTTTAATTTTTTCTCTTCTATTCAGGTGCAGATATGCTAAATTATGCTTCATGAAAGTAAAGTAGTCAGATTCAATCAAACCATTCATTCATACCAGCCAGGGCTCTTAGTAATTACTTTTTATCTCAGATCATTGTAATTTGCCTTCCATTTACATAAGAAAATCATTTTGTATTACTCTACCAATATCTCAGAAGAATAATTTAAAACATCAATATTGAGTAATTATCGTTTATTTTCTTTGCTTTGCCAAATTTACATATATTCTACTATGTGCAAGATGCCTTTGCCATAGACAAGCAGGAAGATCATGAATATATGCCAAATACAAAACTAAACACCTATGACGATCACTGTTTAGAAGTTCAGACAATTCTGGGCCCAGTGTAAAGTTTCTTGGGAATGTGTAATCAGATTTGACCACCTTCACAAAAGTATTCATCAAGCAACATCAAATAATTTTATTCTAATTTTTGAATTTGTAGACCAAAATGAATGAAAAATTATTTGCCTATGTCACACAAATTGGCTTAAACTTAGTCCATAAGTTCCTATAACTGTAATTGCTTTATAATAAGAAATTGAGTCCTAAATTTTCTTTATATTCTTTGCTCCTAGCACAGTGCTGGGCATAGAATAGATGCAAAATGTGCATTTGTTAAATGGAACATAGTGAGAATAACTGTTCTTTTTTTCTCCTACAAATTATTTGGCCATGAGATTTGCCTGTGGGAAAATTTATTTAAATGTCTATGAAATCTCATTCTGAAAACTGATTCCACATTAATTGTGTCCTCACTTCAGACAGCAACAGTTGGTACTCACACAATGAAGTCTACTGTGATTGTTCCCCTTGCATATGTATCCTATTCAGTACTTTTCATAACAGAAACACCTGTGATTCCCCAATGATTAGCCTGTGAAAAACTGTGCATGTCTTGTTTGTTTATTTACATTCAAATCTTGTTACACCTATCAATTTTACTGACTTTGAAATGTGAACAATGTAAGGCATATTGTTATAAATATTAAAATATGTGAAAGTAGGATAAATATAAAATATGTGAAAGTAGGATGAGTTTGTTTTGCATTAATGAAACTTTTATGCAGACTACTTCCTATTGTCTAATTAGTAATGCAGAAATGTAAATAGCATTCTCCAAGGAATCATGAACTTGAATACTTGGCAATGTCAGCATTGTAATGCAAATTGCTGATGTAAAAAAATTGTTTTTAACTTTTGTTGAAAATGCATACTTACATTCTTAAACATCAAAGTAAGATTTAGATTTTAGCTGAAAGAGATGTGAAAAATAAATCAAATTGAAAAAGGATAAAATATATTTAAAATTTCCAAAATTCCAAACCCAGCAAAAAACTTATGTGTTTTTTTCATTATTTTCCCAAATAATTGAATAAAAATTCAGTTATTTTAAACTACACTTAAATAATTATATTATGGGGCTATTACTAAGAAAATAGCCATGATATCTATTTAACATTTATTAGATTTTCATATGATATATATTGTATAATATTTATATTTAAGATTAAGTAACTTATTACTTAGGATAGTTATTGAGTTTCATAAAGGGATTTAGAGAAATAATCAGTTGCCAAGTCCAGTTTTTCTCAGGGCACAGGGTATATGTGCAAAATAATTAATTTATATAAAAATGTACATAAGACAGTGATACATCTCATGATTGCACTAAATAACAATATTTTAGATATTCATTTTAATTTGATAGCACAATATTAGATCCATAAGAATATTCTTGCTGTATTTTTTAAGCTTTCATTTGTAAAGAAAAGAGGACTAAAATGACAACCATCTGTAATTTTAAAAAATCAAAAATTTTGCTAAGCATTTTGGTTAAAGATTTTTTGTTGTTGTTATTAATCATCTACATTTCTTTTATTACTTTTTTCAATTTGCATTAAATTGTTATACCTATTTCTATTTTTCTATTATTTCTATTATTCCTTTCTTTGCCCCTTATATACTAAAAACTTTCTTGCTGGCTCATAGTATTACTTTCCGCCAAAGTTCCACTTGGGTTTCAGTGTTGATAGAATAACCTGTTCTATTCCGGGCCTCCATATCCCAACTCTGGACTAACCACACAATTTCCTTCTCCATACTTGAGGAAAACCTATGCCCCTGCAGAACAGTGCCTCAATGAATTTATTTTTCTAGTCTTTAAATGGAACACCAGTATTCCCTGGCAATTTTCTTATACTTCTGAGCCCATTCTCTCTTCCCATTCTTACAGTAATTATTCAAATCACTGTCAGCAAATACCGGATTCATAGAAAAAATACAGACCCTGTCATGCAGAAACCCTCCAAACTGACCACTGCCAACTGGCCTTAATTGTGATTTTTTTCTAAATCTTTTACTTTTAGTAGAAGGGAAGAATCTGTGAATCTTTCATGTCATATCTTTGAGGCTAATTCTTCCACCTCTACTCAGGGTCCAATGTCCTTCTAGCTCCTCAGCAACCTGTCCATCATTTATCCTTCTCTCTCTTTGCTAGTTATGGGTCATATTATTTTGTGCTCTCCAAATGTCTAGTATTTTTTAATTCTGTACTTAAACTTGAGAATGCTACATTGTTAGATTTTTGGTCTAACTCAAAAGACTTTTGGATTTTGTTTTGACCACTACTTTTGGGTCTCCTAGAATCACTACAGCCTTGTATTTTTTACAATTTTATTAGTGTGGATCAGAGCCAGCTTCTTGGGTATGCAACCAGTGTATGCTACCTACTTCTTGGGTAGTTGTTAATGGAGAGAAAACACATGACCATAAGTGGAAGCTTGTCCTTGTTTATCACTGTTTTTGTTTATAAATATGCTAAGGTGTCTCCTATATTAAAAACACTTCTCATTTCCTACTTATCCAGCATTGGCCACCCAGTCCAATAAACCCAAGGGTTTAAATATCAGTGAGATAATCACTACAACCCAGTAACAATTTCTTATTATCCGCTTTGATAATATTAACACCAAGTTTTCTTGCCTCTACTACCAAAAAATGTTTCTGTTTTACTTACTTGCTTTCTATCTCAAATAAACACCAAGTCATTGTTGCTTCTCATCTCAAAATGGCAATAACCTCCAAATTGGCCTTGCTGGTGTCAAGGAAAACTTCTTGACACCAAGGTCAAGGCTCCATTTATCACAAACTAGACAGCAATCCTTTAATAGATTAGACTAGATTATATCATGCTTCTGGTTAACACATTCCAGTGGCTTCCATTGTACTTACAATAAAATCCAATCTCGGCCTTACACAATCTAATTCCAGTCACCTCCCTGACTGCCTCCATTTGTTTCCTCTGTATTCAGAGCACTCAGGTCACACTGGATGCCTTTGTGATCTTCAAATATGAGACTCTTTGAGCCTTAGGCTTTTCTCTTGACTTGGAGGGTAATTCCTTCAATGTCCCCTGACATTCTACTAGCATTTTGTATTAGTCCATTCTCACACTACTGATAAAGATATACCTGGGACAAGGTAATTTATAAAGAAAAGAGATTTAATTGACTCATAGTTCAGCATGACTGGGGTAGCCTCAGGAAACTTACAATCATTGCAGAAGGGGAAGCAAACGTGTCCTTCAAATGGCTGTAGGAAGGAGAAATGCTGAGTGAAGTGGGGAAAGCCCCTTATAAAACCATCAGATCAGCTGGGGGCAGTGGCTCACACCTGTAATCCCAGAACTTTGGGAAACTGAGGAAGGTGAATCACTTGAGGTCAGGAGTTCAAGACCAGCCTGCCTAACATGGTGAAATCTCATCTGTACTAAAAATAGAAAAATTAGCCAGGTGTATTGGTGCATGCCTATAGTCCCAGCTACTTGGGAGGCTGAGGCAGGAGAATCACTTGAATCTTGGAGGGGGAGGTTATAGCAAACAGATATCGTGCCATTGCACTCCAGCCTTGGCAACAGAGTGAGACTTCATCTCAAAAAAACAAAACAAAACAAAATCTCATCAGCTCTTGTGAGAACTCACCACAGCGAGAACAGCATGAGGGTAACCACCACCATGACTGAATTACCTCCCACCAAGTCCCTCCCATGCCACGCAGGGACTATGGGAACTACAATTCAAGATGAAATTTGGGTGGGAACACAGCCAAAACCTATCACATTTAGAATATTTGGATGAATACGTGTTTTAATGTAAAAGCCATAGATAAATTGAAGAATCTTAACTAAGAATGTTATGGAAATTCTGAATTTAGACAAATCTAGGTATGAATCTGTGCTTAGCCACTTTCTGGACTAAAATTTCCTTTACTCATTGGAGTTTCAGTTTCCTCATCTATAAAATTTGGATGATAATATCTGCTTTACAGACATAATGTATTGGTCCATTTTCATACTGCTATGAAGAAATACCTTAGACTGGGTAATTTATTTAAAAATACGAGGTTTCATGGACTCACAGTTCCACATGGCAGGGAAGGCCTCACAATCATGGTGGAAGGCAAAGGAGGAGCAAGGCATATCTTACATGGTGGCAGGAAAGAGAGTGTGTGCAGGTGAACTGCCCTTTATAAAACCATCAAATCTCATGAGACTTATTCACTATTATGAGAACAGCATGGGAAAGCTCAACCCTGTGATTCAATTACCTCCCACTGGGTCCCTCCCACAACACATGAGCATTATGGGAGCTAAAATTCAAGATGAGATTTGGGTTAGGACACAGTCGAACTGTATCATTCTGCCTCTGGCCCCTCCCAAATCTCA
Organism: Papio anubis; assembly: GCF_008728515.1. Classification (NCBI taxonomy): domain Eukaryota; kingdom Metazoa; phylum Chordata; class Mammalia; order Primates; family Cercopithecidae; genus Papio; species Papio anubis. Next base: position 57,842,281 of record NC_044983.1, read on the forward strand.
TGTCCTTACATTTCAAAATCAGTCATGCCTTCCCAACAGTTCCCCAAAGTCTTAACTCATTTCAGTATTAATCGAAAAATCCACACTCCAAAGTCTCATCTGAGACAAGGAAACTTCCTTCTGCCTATGAGCCTGTAAAATCAAAAGCAAGTTAGTTACTTCCAAGATATGATGGGTACACAGGCATTGAGTAAATACACCCATTCTGAATGGGAGAAATTGGCCAAAATGAAAAGGCATCAGGCCACATGCAAGTCTGAAATCCAGTGGGGCAGTCATTAAATTTTAAAGCTCCAAAATGATCCACTTTGACTCCATGCCTCACATCTAGGTTATGCTAATGCAAGAGGTGGGTTCCCATGATCTTGGGCTGCTCTGTGGCTTTGCAGGGTACAAGCCCCCCTCCTGGCTGCTTTCATGTGCTGGCTTTGAGTGTCTGCAGCTTTTCCAGATGCACAGTGTAAGCTATTGGTGGATCTATCATTCTGGGGTCTGGAGGATAGTGGCCCTCTTCTCACAGCTCCACTAGGCAGTGTCCCAGTGGGGACTCTGTGTGGATGCTCCTACCCCACATTTCCCTTCCACACAGCCCTAGCAGAGGTTCTCTATGAGGGCCCCTCCTCTGTAGCACACCTCTGCCTGGACATCTATGTATTTCCATACAGCCTTTGAAATCTAGGTGGACATCACCAAACCTTAATTCTTAATTCTTGACTTCTGTGCACCAATACCACATGTAAGCCACCAAGGCTTGGGGGTTGTACCCTCTGAAGCAATGGCTTGACCTGTATGTTGGCCTCTTTTAGCCATAGCTAGGATGCAAGGCACCAAGTCCTGCACAAAACAGCAAGATGCTGGGCCCAGCCCAGAAAACTGTTTTTCCTTTTTGACCTCTGGGCCTGTGATGAGAGGGGTTGCTGTGAAGACCTCTGACATGTCCTGGAGACATTTTCCCCATTGTCTTGGCAATTAACATTCAACTCCTTGACACTTATGCAAATTTCTAGCTGGCTTGAATTTCTCCCCAGAAAATGGGTTTTTCTTTTCTATTGCATCATCAGGCTGCAAATTTTCCAAACTTTTATGCTCTGCTTCCCCTCTTTTTTTTTTTTTTTGAGACGGAGTCTTGCTCTGTTGCCCAGGTTGGAGTGCAGTGGCATGATCTCAGCTCACTGCAAGTTCCGCCTCCCAGGTCTATGCCACTCTCCTGCCTCAGCCTCCCAAGTAGCTGGGACTACAGGTGCCCGCCACCTCGCCCGGCTAATTTTTTGTATTTTTTAGTAGAGACTGGGTTTCACCATGTTAGCCAGGATGGTCTTGATCTCCTGACCTCGTGATCTGCCTGTCTCAGCCTCCCAAAGTGCTGGGATTATAGACTTGAGCCACCGCGCCTGGCCTCTGCTTCCCTTTTAAACATAAGTTCCAATTCCAAACCATGTCTTTGTGAATGGATAAAACTGAAGGCTTTTAAAATCACCCATGTCACCTCTTGAAAACTTCGCTGCTAGAAATTTATTCCACCAGATACCCTAAATCATTTCTATCCATAGGCTGGGTGCCGTGGCTCACACCTCTAATCCCAACACTTTGGGAGGCCGAGGAGGGTGGATCACCTAAGGTTGGGAGTTCAAGACCAGCCTGACTAATGTGGACAAACCCCGTCTCTACTAAAAAAAAAAAAAAGACAAAATTAGCTGGGCATGGTGGCACATACCTGTAATTGCAGCTACTCGGGAGGCTGAGGCAGGAGAATCACTTGAACCTGGAAGGCAGAGGTTGCAGTGAGCTGAGATAGTACCATTACACTCCAGCCTGGGCAACAAGAGCTAAATTCCATCTCAAAAAAAAGTGATCATTTCTTTCAAGTTCAATGTTTCACAGATCTCTAGGCCAGGGGCAAAATGCCGCCAATCTCTTTCAAGAATCACCTTTGCTACAGTTCCCAATGAGTAACTCATCTCCGTCTGAGATTACTTCAGCCTGGATTTTTGGGTCATAACTATTCAACAAGTTTCTAGGAAGCTCCAAATTTTTCCATATCTTCCTGTCTTTTTCTGAGCCCTTCAAACTGTTCCAGTCTCTGCCTGTTACCCAGTTCCAAAGTTACTTCCACATTTTTGCTTATCTTAATAGCATTATCCCATTCTACTGGTACTAATTTACTGTATTAGTTCATTTTCATACTACTACGTAGAAATACCTGAGACTGGGTAATTTATAGAGAAAATGAGATTTAATGGAGTCATAGTTCCACATGCCTGGAGAGGCTTCACAATCATGGCAGAAGGCAAAGGAGGAGCAAAGGCATGTCTTACATGGTGGCAGGCAAGAGAGCATGTGCAGCGGAACTGCTCTTTATAAAACCTTTGGATCTCATAAGACTTATTAACTCTCATGAGAACAGCATGGGAAAATCCACCCCTATGAATCAATAACCTCTCCCTGAGTCCCTCCCATGATGTATGAGGATTATGGGAGGTAAAATTCAAGATAAGATTTGAGTGGAGACACAGTTAAATCATATCACATAGTATATAAAGGACACATCATTGAAGCCTTAAAGCATAGTAAGTACTTAATGAGTTATAGCTATTAATATAACAAAATAGGAAGAAAAGGAAACAAATGATTATATATAAAGTACATATACATACATGTATATGTGTTGTGGTTATTTACATGCAAATACATGCTCTTTGAGTTTTAACTATCAACAGATTACTTTTTTGAAATGTTGTAACCTCGAGGTCTCTTCTTATATAAGCATTCCTCATCTCATGATCATGCTATTAATTCTCTGTCCAGTTAGCTTTGGTCTGTCATTTTCCTATATTAGAAAAAATGTAGGCAGTGGACAGATTAGCTTATGTTTCCACTAGATCTTAGTCCTGTTTATTATACTTTAGTTTTTAAATGTATATGTTAATTCACATAACATTCTATGCTCAACTGACAATGCTTATATTTTAAATGCAAAAAGTGCAGCCAAATTAGATTCAGGGTAACTTTATTGAAAAGCAAGACCTCCAAGGTCTGGCTTCCTCAGGCTCTTTTTTCAGTCACTAAAATAGATCTGAAGGCAGAACTGAGAGAATCTGAACACGAGTCCTCTGTTCAGGCATGACAGGCATGGCAACCTGAGCATCCAAGTGATCATCTCTAGAGAAGGGATTATGACACCTTTCACATCCTTATAATTAGACCTCCTGAGTATGACTCTTAAAATGACAAAAGAAATCCGAGCAATGGCCCATAGAGGTACTTTTATTTTATTTTATTTTATTTTATTTTATTACTTTCTTTTTATTATTATTATTATTATTATTATTATATTTTAAGTTCTAGGGTACATGTGCATAACGTGCAGGTTTGTTACATATGTATACTTGTGCCATGTTGCTGTGCTGCACCCATCAACTCGTCAGCACCCATCAACTCGTCATTTACATCAGGTATAACTCCCAATGCAATCCCTCCCCCCTCCCCCCTCCCCATGATAGGCCCCGGTGTGTGATGTCCCCCTTCCCGAGTCCAAGTGATCTCATTGTTCAGTTCCCACCTATGAGTGAGAACATGCAGTGTTTGGATTTCTGTTCTTGTGATAGTTTGCTAAGAATGATGGTTTCCAGCTGCATCCATGTCCCTACAAAGGACACAAACTCATCCTTTTTTATGGCTGCATAGTATTCCGTGGTGTATATGTGCCATATTTTCTTAATCCAGTCTGTCACTGATGGACATTTGGGTTGATTTCAAGTCTTTGCTATTGTGAATAGTGCCGCAATAAACATACGTGTGCATGTGTCTTTATAGCAGCATGATTTATAATCCTTTGGGTATATACCCAGTAATGGGATGGCTGGGTCATATGGTACATCTAGTTCTAGATCCTTGAGGATGAGAAGAGCAACTCCAAGACACATAATTGCCAGATTCACTAAAGTTGAAATGAAGGAAAAAATCTTAAGGGCAGCCAGAGAGAAAGGTCGGGTTACCCACAAAGGGAAGCCCATCAGATTAACAGCAGATCTCTCGGCAGAAACTCTCCAAGCCAGAAGAGAGTGGGGGCCAATATTCAACATTCTTAAAGAAAAGAATTTTCAACCCAGAATTTCATATCCAGCCAAACTAAGTTTCATAAGTGAAGGAGAAATAAAATCCTTTACAGATAAGCAAATGCTTAGAGATTTTGTCACCACTAGGCCTGCCTTACAAGAGACCCTGAAGGAAGCACTAAACATGGAAAGGAACAACCGGTACCAGCCATTGCAAAAACATGCCAAAATGTAAAGACCATCGAGGCTAGGAAGAAACTGCATCAACTAACGAGCAAAATAACCACTTAATATCATAATGGCAGGATCAAGTTCACACATAACAATAGTAACCTTAAATGTAAATGGACTAAATGCTCCAATTAAAAGACACAGACTGGCAAACTGGATAAAGAGTCAAGACCCATCAGTCTGCTGTATTCAGGAGACCCATCTCACACGCAGAGACATACATAGGCTCAAAATAAAGGGATGGAGGAAGATTTACCAAGCAAATGGAAACCAAAGAAAGCAGGGGTTGCAATACTAGTCTCTGATAAAACAGACTTTAAACCATCAAAGATCAAAAGAGACAAAGAAGGCCATTACATAATGGTCAAGGGATCAATTCAATAGGAAGAGCTAACTATCCTAAATATATATGCACCCAATACAGGAGCACCCAGATTCATAAAGCAAGTCCTTAAAGACTTACAAAGAGACTTAGACTCCCATACAATAATAATGGGAGACTTTAACACTCCACTGTCAACATTAGACAGATCAACGAGACAGAAAGTTAACAAGGATATCCAGGAATTGAACTCATCTCTGCAGCAAGCAGACCTAATAGACATCTATAGAACTCTCCATCCCAAATCAACAGAATATACATTCTTCTCAGCAGCACATCACACTTATTCCAAAATTGACCACATAATTGGAAGTAAAGCACTCCTCAGCAAATGTACAAGAACAGAAATTATAACAAACTGTCTCTCAGACCACAGTGCAATCAAACTAGAACTCAAGACTAAGAAACTCAATCAAAACCGCTCAACTACATGGAAACTGAACAACCTGCTCCTGAATGACTATTGGGTACATAACGAAATGAAGGCAGAAATAAAGATGTTCTTTGAAACCAATGAGAACAAAGATACAACATACCAGAATCTCTGGGACACATTTAAAGCAGTGTGTAGAGGGAAATTTATAGCACCTAATGCCCACAAGAGAAAGCAGGAAAGATCTAAAATTGACACTCTAACATCACAATTAAAAGAACTAGAGAAGCAAGAACAAACACATTCCAAAGCTAGCAGAAGGCAAGAAATAACTAAGATCAGAGCAGAACTGAAGGAGATAGAGACACAAAAACCCTCCAAAAAATCAATGAATCCAGGAGCTGGTTTTTTGAAAAGATCAATAAAATTGACAGACCGCTAGCAAGACTAATAAAGAAGAAAAGAGAGAAGAATCAAATAGATGCAATAAAAAATGATAAAGGGGATATCACCACTGACCCCACAGAAATATTTTTTTACTTTCAATGAGCATCAGTAAATTTTGGTCAAAAGTACAAAGATGGCAAACATGGCATTCCACAAAAATACAAGCCAAATGTAAGCAAGATGATTATTTTGAAATTTTAACTTTTTGAAAGAAAACTGATGATTTAGTTGTTCCTCCCCCTTGTGGATTTCTCATAATTAAAATTAGGTTTAAAACTGAGGCTAATCACTTCACAGGAGTAGATAATATAAAATCTTAAAAATGCAAATTTGTTTTTAATCTGTAAAATATGCCTTAAATGCAATATCAGATAAAATTTTAAGCATCAATTTTAATAGCTTAGGAATTAGGCTTTTTTTGGAAGAAAGATTTCTGAAGCCCCAAAATGCTAAATGCATGACAAAAATAAGAACAAATGTTTGAGAAGAATGCATAATGATACAAGAAAGGAGTTTGAGATTAGGACCTTATGACTGACTAGATGTAGCCAGGAACTCTCACTCCCACTGAGAGAGGTCAAAATTTTGAGTAGAGAAACGTAATTTGAACAGATATTTGTAGAGAAAACACTGAGAGTGGATGAAGAAGTGATGCAGACACTGAGGCTGAAGAGGGAGAAAGCTGGGAACCCTGTGTAGGGTACAAACATGCTCAGGCTAATTCCTGGTCTTGAATGGCTCCTGGGAAAGCGGTGAGTGAAGGGACTGTGGGAGAGCCTACTCTCGCCTTCTGGGATCCTAGCTACAGGGGACCCCACATCTATCATGGACATTTGATCTGGCAGGGTATCTGCCTGAAGAGTAGGTTTCAGCCAGCTTGGAGTTGGGGGACTTTGTGTGGGTGTCAGCTCTGGCAGAGTGCAGTCACAGGTGTCAATCCCCCAGAGATCCCCATCTCCCTCCAGGGAGCTCCTTCAGGAAGCTCTAGGTCCTCCAGAAAGGTCTAGCCCCAGCTCACAGCTGGGGCAGGAGAAAGTCTCTGCTGCCCAGCTTTGGTGCTTTAGTCCATATGGGTGTGTTCCCAGCAGCCTGGGGGCACTTTGGATTCCCCAGTGTACCTGGAACCTGACCCCACATGTCTGGAAGCTGAAGCTGAAGTGAACTTGTTGTCTGGGGTGACACTCGAAGTTCTGGTCTCACAGCTGTGGAGATCAAGGGGGCAGACACACACAAAGAATGAAGTTAGAGAAGACATTTAATAGGCAAAAGAAAGAATAACTTTCTGCTACAGAGAGGGGTCCTGGCAAAAAATGGGTTGCTAATCCATGTTGAAATGCAGGGGATTTTATAGATGAGCTAGTGGGGTGGTGGTGTTTGATCTCCATAGGGCATGATAAAATGGTTAGGACCAGGTGTGCCATTTGCATAGGGCATGAATCTCTGGCAGCCCAACCCCAATCTTGTATTATGCAAGTGGGTTTTCAGCCTGAGGTACTCCATGTTGGTCATTTATTTCTTATTGTACACATGTTAACAAAACAAAAAAGAGAAGATGGAGGCCCCATGATGGATATACCTGGCCCCAGGTGGTGCTTTTTTTTTTTTTTTTTTTTGGTGCAACTGCTGGCATCCCTTTGTGCAAGTTTCCAACTTCCTTGTCTATGTTTGTGGTTCTATCTTTTAGGCTTCTCTTTGATAGAAAAGGAGTAATTTCTACTGCTGCTTTTTGTTAGAGGGAAGTTCTGCCAATGACTCTTTTCCCCTCACTATCTGCCTAAATAATTTCTTTCTATCTCCTGTATCATTCCCCCACTCAGGAGCGGAAACCCTAACTGCTATTAGGGGGTGTTGAACGATGACCCTTCTAACTACTTCCTGCTGGAGAGGGGCATTGTGTGGAGAACAGCAACTAGGTTTCCTCCTGGGGTCAATCTAAGGGTCCTCAAAGAAAGACATATACATGTGTGGTTCCATTTGCAGCACCATTTGGTGTTTAATAGCTTCTAGGTGAGAGGAAAAAATTCAAGTTACTATATTGAGTATACAAGGTCCAAATATTAGTAGAACACATAAGCAAAAGGAGGCCTAATAAAGGAGCTAACTAGTACCATAAAGAAGACTAGAATCTATTAAGGAGGGATTGTAGCCAGCTGGGGCTGGAGCTGGCACTTTCTCTTAACCTGTCAATGATCCTAATTTGATCTTTAAGCACCATTAGGTTCTCTTCTACTTGGCTAGAGATGTTGGTCTTTGAAGCAACATGTTTCATTTAAAAGTGCACAGGTGGCCAGGCATGGTGCCTCATGCCTGTAATCCCTGAACTTTGGGAGGCCAAGGCAGGTGGATCTCTTGAGGTCAGGAGTTCAAGACCAGCCTGGCCAACATTGTGAAACCCCATCTCTACTAAAAATATAAAAATTAGCCAGGTGTGGTGGCAGGCATCTATAATCCCAGCTATTTGGGAGGCTGAGACAGGAGAATTGCTTGAACACAGGAGGTGGAGGTTGCAGTGAGCCAACATTGCACCACTGCACTCCAGCCTGGGTGACAGAGTGAGACTCTGTCTCAAAAAAAAAAAAAAAAAAAAGTGCACATGTATCCCCTACTTTGGACATAAGGTAATCTAGAGCCCATCTATTTAGTGCTACTATTGAGGCTAAAGAATCTATGGATTACTGTTTTGCTTCTATGGCTCCTACTGTTGACTTCCACCCTCATTGCATCATAATAGAAATATTAGGTACTGATCTTTCAAGGAGAAGAATACCAGCAAACCAGAATAGTCCTCTGGCTATAGAATCCCCTTTCCAGGGCTTTTCTAAGATAGGATTGTCATGTGCATGTCTTCCCCAGTCTTCTCTTTCAGTTAAGTCTCCATATGAGGGCATGGAACTGATAGATCTTTTTTCAGTGTATCTGAGATAGTGCACTTTGTAGAAAAGAGCTTAAGTTAGGGATCTGAGATAGTGCACTCTCTAGAAGAGATCCTAAGTTAGGAATGTCCCCAGGTGATGCTGCCATGTTAGTGGAATTTAAAAATAACAGGTCTGGGATCACTGCTACTATAGTGCAGGCTCCCTTCCAGTGACTAGGGAAGATTAAGTGCAGCCAAAAGCCACAAAGGAAATACAGTCCTGTTCCTCGAAGGGACAGTTCTAAGTTGTGACTTGTGAAAAACACAGATAAATCTTTCTCATCTCTTAGAAACTTCCTCTTCTTGTATATAACAGCAGCATCTTTGGGATAGGGATATCCATACTCAGATAGTCACTCACAATGCCGTTTGCAATTTTACATGCTAAATGAGAAGGGCCCCCCGACAAATAGAGTTTTGAAAGATTAGAGACACAATATGTCCTGGCCAATATCTCAGATAATCCTCGTGGCAGGGGATGACAGCCCTGACATCCCCTGTTTGCCTACAGATTTCCAGGCCACTAGTATTAGCAAACATCACACAGGGGTCTGGAATTACATGAAGGGACACATTTGGGGAAGCCCATGTGTTATTTTCTACATCATAGTACCATGTGTCAAGGCAGTTACCCAGCGCCTACCATTCCCACTGGGACTGCCAAACCAGGAGGAAAGGCCAGATTCTAAAAGCCACCACACAGGATTCCAATTTTCTTAGATCTTCCCTACAGTGTTTTTTGTTTGTTTGTTTGTTTGTTTTCTCTCCAAACTTTTGAGCTTTCAGGAATTACACGTGTGGTGTTACAGTATTTGAGATTTCCCATGTATGGTCCTTTTCCCCTGCTTTTAAAGCAGAGGGAGGAATTTGCTCTTGCATGGTCAACTTTTCCTAATATGAAGATATTAAACTTATCTTTGAAGCAATAGTTTTCTGGCACCAGGGGTGAAGTGTTTTCCTAGGAGGAGTTAGTTACCCAGTTGAAAGTTCTCCCATACCACGTTCCATTTATGCCTGACTAGTTGTTTAATAAAGATAAAGCTAACAAAGGGGTTCCTAAGACAATAAGTTCCAGGTCATCAAGAGGTTCCTTAGTGTTATTGAACTAAACAAACTGCTCAGGACAGACCCAGCAAGTAGTTCTGTCATATAAGTGTGCCATGACTGATACTGTAGGAGCTAAAGGGTGTGACATATTACCAAACCCAATAAAAAGTCCTAGCAGACTCAGTGATAGACTTTTATGTTTACTTTTTGTCTGTAACTATTAAAGCCACTGCTGATCCTAGAGTCCCAGGCCTGAGGCATGCAACTTATGAGTGCTGAGACAACATCTGTTGCTGGCACTCAAGCAGGGAAGAAGCCCACATTCTTAGAGTACTGAGAAGGGTAAGACATGCATGTTCATGGGCTGGTACAAGAGCAGGGTGTGTTTCTCTCCACAGGACTGGTCCAGAAAGAGTGTGGCCTATCTCCCTGCCAAGGCCTCTGCTTGAGGGAGCCCCATGGCCTGGAACACCTAAGAAAAGAAATGCAGGTACAGTGTCAATAATCAGAAGGGGGCCCTTAGAGGCCCAGGAGAGGACTTGGTGAAGAGATCTTCTCTCTCCCCACTGCACCACAGAGCACATGCTAATATGAGCAAATACAAAAGAGCCACGTGACTAAGAGCGTATCTACTGGCCATTACTCTTAGTCTCCCTCTACTGGACCATCAAACTGCAATATCAAAAATATTTTGCTAATACACCCTCCTATGAAACCAATGGCAATAATTCAGCCACAAATAAAGACCATGTACAGAGCCTTGGCCCTCTGAAAACATCCAGAAAGAAAGTCAACTGACTGTGCTCAATTTACACTACAGTTAAAGGAACATTGACCCTCCCAGATAAGAAAAAATGAGCACAAGAACTCTGGCAATTCAAAAAGACAAAGTATCTCCCACTTCCAAGTGAGTCCTTTAGCTCCACAGCCATGATTTTTAACCAGTCTGAAATGACTGAAATGATGGACATAAAATTTAGAATCTGTATGATAAGGAAGCTCATTGAGATTGAGGTGAAAGTTGAAACCCAATATAATGAATCCAAGAAATACAGTAAAACAATCCAAGAGCTGAAAGATGAAATTGTCATTTTAAGCAAGAGTCAAACTGAACTTCTAGAGCTTAAAAATTCACTGCAAGTATGTCATAATACAATCTAAATGTTAGCAGGATAATAAACAAGAAAAGAATCTTAGAGCTTGAGGACCAGTGCTTTGAATCAACTCAGATAAAAATAAAGAAAAAATGATTTTAAAAATTTACCAAAACCTCATATAATTAAAGGATTATTGTAAAGAGAGTATATCTATGATTCATTGGCATTTCTGAGAGAGGAGAAGGGGAAATAAACAATTTGGAAAATATATATGAGGATGTAGTCCATGAAATTTCCCTAATCTTGCTAGAGAGGTTGACACACAAATTCAAGAAATACAGAGAACCTCAACTAGATACTAAACAAAATGACCATCTCCAAGGCACATAGGCATAAGATTCACCATGGTCAACACACACACACACACACACACACACAAAATCTTAAAGGCAGCTAGAGAAAAGCATCAGGTCACATACACAGGAAACTCCATCAGGCTAGCAGCCAAACTCTCAACAGAAATCTTACAAGCCAGAAGAGCCAGGGGGCCTATTTTCAGCCTACATAAAAAAAAAAAAAAAATTACAACCAAGAATTTTGTGTTTAACCAATCTAAGTTTCCTAAGTGATGGAGAAATAAATTCCTTCTCAGACAAGCAAATGCTGAGAGAATTTGTTTCAACTAGACCAACCTTAGAAGATTCCTTAACCCCTTTCCGGTTAAGAAAAAACAACAACTAAAAAGTATGAAGCTCACTGCCACTGCTCATTTAATTTTACATAAACATGCTCTTTGAGGCTGAAGCAAATTTGACTGATTTTCAATGTGAAAATACAATATAAAAACTGTTCTTGGAGTTATTTCTAAACAGAACTAACATCACAATCATCTGAATCATCAGAATCATCTATTTCAGGAAAAATCAGATTCATCGAATACATCTTTGAGCAATGACTGTTCAAGAACAATGTTAACATCATATGCGGGAATGTTGCATTTTCTAGGATCTGACATTTTCAGCATTTGGAATTTGCTATATGTTGTAAATGGAAATACCACTACTAAAAATAGAATACTATAAATAGGATGATATATTTTGTTTCCAAAGCCAATATACTAAAATGATGCAAAAATAGTAATAAAAATGAGATACCTTTTGGCAAAGTTATCTCAGGGTAAACACTGCAGCTGCAAGTGCCACCAGTGAGTATTTTTGGTGCAAATGGGAACAAGGTTAAAGTAGTGGGGTAAACATGTAATTAAAAGACTAACACCTACTACCACAAAAACACACTTAAGCACATAGCCCACAGACATTATAAAGCAACACCATAATCATTTCTACATATCCACTGGCTAACAACACAATGACAGAATCAAAATCTGGCATATCAATGCTAACCCTGAATGTAAATGGGCTAAAAGTCCAACTTAAAAGATATTAGTGACAATCTGGATAAACAGACAAGACCCAACCATCTTCTCTCTTCGAGAGACCCATTTCACATGTAACAATATCAAAAGGCTCAAAATAAAAGGATTGGGAAAGATGTATTGTGCAAACAAAAAACAGCAAGAGTAACTATTCTTACATCAGATAAAAACAGACTTTAAAACAATAACAATTATGAACAACAAAAAAAGGGCATTACATAATGATAAAGAGTGCAATCCAACAAAATGACTTACTTATTCTAAGCATAAACACACCCAACATTGGAACACCCAGATTCATAAAACAAGTTCTTCTTACCCTATGAAAAGAATTAGATAGTCACACAATAATAGTAGGAGACTTCAACACCCCACTGACAGCCTTAGACAGATCATTAAGGCAGAAAACTAACAAAGAAACTCTGGACTTAACTTCAACACTTGACTAATTGCAACTAATAGACATCTCCTGAACACTCCACCCAACATCCACAGAATATAGCTTCCTTTCACCTGCACACAGAATATATTCTAAGATCAACCACATACTCAGTCATAAATCAATCTCAATAAATTTTAAAAAATTGAAGTCATGTCAACAATACTCAGACCACAATGCAATAAAATGAATATCAGTATCAAGAAGATATCTCAAAATTACAAATATACATGAAAATTAAACAAGTTGATCCTGATTAACTCCCAGATAAGCCTCCAAATTAAGGCAGAATTAAAAAAAATTCTTTGAAATTAATGAAAATAGAACACAACTTACCCAAATCTCAGGAATGCAGCTAAAGCAGTGTTAAAAGGAAAGTTTATAGCACTAAATGTCTTCATCAAGCAAATAGAAAGATCTCAAATTAACAACAAACATTATATCTAAAGGAGCTAGAAAGAAAAGAACAAACCAACCTCAAAGCTAGCATAAGAAAAGAAATAACTAAAATTAGAGAAGAATTTGAAACACAAAAATCCACAAAAATACATGTGAAATCAATAGTTTTTTTTTCTTTTCTTTTCTTTTTTTTTGGAAGAAAAAATGAGATTGATAGACCACTAGCTAGATTAACAAAGGGGGGAAAATAATAAACTCCCAGAAGATCCAAATAAGAACAATCAAAAATGACAAAGGTGACATATCAACGGATCCCATAGAACTACAAGAGATCATCAGAGACTACTATGAACAACTCTATGCACACAATTTTTAAAATCTAGAGGAAATAGATAAGTGTCTGGAAACAGAAAATCTTCCAAGATTGAATCAGGAAGAGATTGAAACTCCCAATAGACCAATATCAAGTTCAGAAATTGAATCAATAATAATAATATAATAATAGTAAACTTACCAAGCAAAAAGAAACCCTGGAATAGATGAATTCACATCCAAATTCTACCAGATGCTTAAAGAGGAACTGGTATCAATTCTACTGAAACCATTCCGAACACTTGGGGAGGTGGGGCTTCTCCCTAACCCTTTCTATGAAGCCAGAATTAGCCTGATACCAAAATCTGGCAAAGACACAATTAAAAAAGAAAACTTCAGGCTGATATCCCTGATTAATGTAGACACGAAAATCTTCAACAAAATACTAGTAAACTGAATTCAGTAGCACACCATAAGTACCAAGCCTACATGCTCAAGTGGGCTTTATTCCTGGGATGCAAGGATGATTCAACATATGCAAATCAATTAATATGATCTACTATATAAACATGAATAAAAACAAAAACTTTATGATCATCTCAATAGATGCAGAAAAAGCATGTAATAAAATTTACCATCCTTTGATGATAAAAACCCTCAACAGACTAGGTAGGCATCAAAGAAACATACCTCAAGATAATAAGAGCCATCTATGACAAACCCACAGCCAGCATCATACTGAATCGGCAAAAGGGCAAGAGTGCTTACTGTCACCACTCCTATTCAACATAGTACTGGAAGTCTTTGCCAGAGTAATCAGGCGAGACAAAGAAATTAAAGGAATCTAAATATGAAAAGAAGCCAGACTACCTATCTTTATTGATGGTATGATTCTATACCTAGAAAACACAAAAGGTTCCTACAATGGACAAATGAATTTTGTAAAGTCTCAGGATGCAAAAACAATGTTCAAAAATCAGTAGCATTTCCATACACCAGTAACATCCAGGATCCAGACCGAGAGTCAAATCAAGAACACATTCACATTTACAACAGCCACAAAGAAAATGAAATACTGGGGAATACATCTAACCAAGGAGGTGAAAGAGCTCTACAAAGAGAACTACAAAATGCTGCTGAAAGAAATCAGAGACAACACAAAAAAATGGAAAAAAAAAATCCATGTTCATGGATTAGAAGAAGCAATATTGTAGAAACAGCTATACTCCCAAAGGAATGTACAGATTTATTGCTATTCCTGTGTAACTACCAATGTCATTCTTCACGGAATTAGAAAAAAAAAAAAAATTCTAAAGTTCATATGAGACCAAAAAGAGCCCAAATAACTTAACATTTCTAAGCAAGAAGAACAAAGTCAATCATATCACATGATCTAACTTCAAACTATACTATAAATCTACAATAACCAAAACAACAGGGTACTGGTACAAAAATAGACACATGCACCAATAAAACAGAATAGAAAACTCAGAAATGGAGCTGCACACCTACAATCATCTGCTCTTCAACCAAACCAACAAAAAACAAGCAGTGAGGAAAGGACTCCCTATTCAATAAATAGTTCTGGGATAATTGGCTAGACATAAGAGGAAGAAGGAAATTGGACCCTAACTTTCACCACATACAAAAACTAACTCAAGGATTAAAGATTTAAATGTAAAACAGCAAACTATAAAAATCCTAGAAGAAAACCTGGGAAATGCCCTTCCTGACTGACCTTGGCAAATAATTTTTGGATAAATCCCCAAAAGCAATTGCAACGAAAACCAAAATTGACAATTGGGACCTCATTAAACTGAACAACTTTGCAGAGAAAAAGAAACCACCAACAGAGTAGACAGACAATCTACAGAATGCAAGAAGCTATTCACCAACTGTCCATCTGACAATGGTTTCACATCCAGAATCTATAAAGAACTTAATTCAACAAGAGAAAAACAAATAACTCCATTAAAGATGGACAAAGGACATGAATAGTTACTTATCAAAAGAAAACATATAAGTGACCAATCAACTCATGAAAAATATACTCATCATCACTAATCATCGGAAAGATGCAAATCAAAATTATGATGAGATACTATCTCACACAATCAGGATGGCTATTACTAAAATATCAAAAAAATAACAGATGGCAAGATGACCGAATAAGAATAGCTCCAGCCTCCAGCTCCCAGTGTGAGCGACACAGAAGACAGGTGATTTCTGTATTTTCAGCTGAGGTACCGGGTTCATCTCACTGGGACATGTCGGACAGTTAGCGCTGGTCTGAAGGTGCAGCCCGTCCAGCGAGAGCTGAACCAGGACAAGGCATCACCTCACCTGGGAAGCACAAGGGGGAAGGGAATTCCTTTTCCTAGCCAAAGGAAATTGAGACACACAACACCTGGAAAATCGGGTAATTCCCACCCTAATACTGCACTTTACCAAGGGTCTTAGCAAACGGCACACCAGGAGATTATATACAACATCTGGCCCAGAAGGTCCCACATCCACGGAGCCTCCCTTTTTGCTAGCACAGCAGTCTAAGATCTAACTGCAAGGTGGCAGCAAGGCTGGGGGAGGGGCACCCACCATTGCTGAGGTTTAAGTAGGTAAACAAAGCCGCTGGGAAGCTCGAATTGGGTGGAGCCCACCACAGCTCAAGGAGGCCGGCCTGCCTCTGTAGACTCCTTCTCTGGGGACAGGACATAGCTAAACAAAAAGCAGCAGAAACCTCGGCAGAGCTTTGAAGAGAGCAGTGGATCTCTCAGCACAGAGGTTGAGATCTGAGAATGGACAGACTGCCTGCTCAAGTGGTCCCTGACCCCTGAGTAACCTAACTTGGAGACATTCCCCACTAGGTGCAGACCGACACCTAGCACCTCACATGGTGGGGTACACCTCTGAAACAAAGCTTCCAGAGCAAGAATCAGACAGCAACACTTGCTGTTCAGCAATATTCTATCTTCTGCAGCCTCTGCTGCTGATATCCAGGCAAACAGCATCTGGAGTGGACCTCAAAGAAACTCCAACAGACCTACAGCTGAGGTCCTGACTGTTAGAAGGAAAACTAACAAACAGAAAGGAAACCCACACCAAAACCCCATCAGGACGTCACCATCATCAAAGACCAAAGGCAGATAAAACCACAAAGATGGGGAAAAAGCAGGGCAGAAAAGCTGGAAATTCAAAAAATCAGAGCACAACTCCCCCTCCAAAGGAACGCAGCTCATTGCCAGCAATGGAACAAAGCTGGATGGAGAATGACTTTGACAAGTTGAGAGAAGAAGGCCTCAGTTGATAAAACTTCTCAGAGCTAAAGGAGGAACTATGTAACCAGTGCAAAGAAGCTAAAAACCTTGAAAAAAGAATAGATGAATGGATAACTAGAATAATCAATGCAGAAAAGACCTTAAAAGAACTGATAGAGATGAAAACCATAACACGAGAACTATGTGACAAATGCACAAGCTTCAGCAACCCACTTGATCAACTGGAAGAAAGAGTATCAGCGACTGAAGATCAAATGAATGAAATGCAACAAGAAGAGAAGTGTAGAGAAAAAAGAGTAAAAAGAAATGAACAAAGCCTGCAAGAAATATGGGATTATGTGAAAAGACCAAATCTTCATCTGATTGATGTGCCTGAAAGTGATGGGGAAAATGGAACCAAGTTGGAAAACACTCTTTAGGATATCATCCAGGAGAACTTCCCCTACCTAGTAAGGCAGGCCAACATTAAATTCAGGAAATACAGAGAACGCCACAAAGATACTCCTCGAGAATAGCAACTCCAAGACACATAATTGTCAGATTCACCAAAGTTGAAATGAAGGAAAAAATGTTAAGGGCAATCAGAGAGAAAGGTTGGGTTACACACAAAGGGAAGCCCATCAGACTAACAGCAGATCTCTCAGCAGAAAATCTCCAAGCCAGAAGAGAGTGGGGGCCAATATTCAACATTCTTAAAGAAAGAATTTTCAACCCAGAATTTCTTATCCAGCCAAACTAAGTTTCATAAGTGAAGGAGAAATAAAATCCTTTACAGATAAGCAAATGCTTAGAGATTTTGTCACCACCAGGCCTGCCCTACAAGAGATCCTGAAGGAAGCACTAAACATGGAAAGGAACAACCGGTACCAGCCATTGCAAAAACATCTCAAAATGTAAAGTCCATCAACACTAGGAATAAAGTGCATCAACTAGCAAGCAAAATAACCAGCTAATATCATAATGACAGGATCAAGTTCACACATAACAATAGTAACCTTAAATGTAAATGGACTAAATGTTCCAATTAAAAGACACAGACTGGCAAACTGGATAAAGAGTCAAGACCCATCAGTTTGCTGTATTCAGGAGACCCATCTCACATACAGAGACACACCTAGGCTCAAAATAAAGGGATGGAGGAAGATCTACCAAGCAAATGGAAACGAAAAAAAGCAGGGGTTGCAATCCTAGTCTCTGATAAAACAGACTTTAAACCATCAAAGATCAAAAGAGACAAAAAGCACCATTATAATGGTAAAGGGATCAATTTGTCAGGAAGGTCTAACTATCCTAAATATATATGCACCCAGTACAGGAGTACCCATATTCATAAAGCAAGTCCTTAGAGACCTACAAAGAGACTTAAACTCCCATACAATAATAATGGGAGACTTTAACACACCACTATCAACATTAGACAGATCAATGAGACAGAAAGTTAACAAAGATATCCAGGAATTGAACTCAACTTACACCAAGTGGACCTAATAGACCTCTACAGAACTCTCCATCCCAAATCAACAGAATATACATTCTCCTCAGCACCACATCACACTTATTCCAAAATTGACCACATAGTTGGAAGTAAAGCACTCCTCAGCAAATGTACAAGAACAGAAATTATAACAAACTGTCTCTCAGACCACAGTGCAATCAAACTAGAACTCAGGACTAAGAAACTCAATCAAAACCGCTCAACTACATGGAAACTGAACAACCTGCTCCTGAATGACTATTGGGTACATAACGAAATGAAGGCAGAAATAAAGATGTTCTTTGAAACCAATGAGAACAAAGATACAATGTACCAGAATCTCTGGGACACATTTAAAGCAGTGTGTAGAGGGAAATTTATAGCACCTAATGCCCACAAGAGAAAGCAGGAAAGATCTAAAATTGACACCCTAACATCACAATTAAAAGAACTAGAGAAGCAAGAGCAAACACATTCAAATGCTAGCAGAAGGCAAGAAATAACTAAGATCAGAGCAGACCTGAAGGAGATAGAGATGCAGAAAACCCTCCAAAAAAATCAATGAATCCAGGAGCTGGTATTTTGAAAATATCAACAAAATTGATAGACCACTAGCAAGACTAATAAAGAAGAAAAGAGAGAAGAATCAAATAGACACAATAATAAATGATAAAGGGGATATCACCACTGACCCCACAGAAATACAAACTACCATCAGAGAATGCTATAAACACCTCTACACAAATAAACTAGAAAACTTCAAAGAAATGGATAATTTCCTGAACACTTACACTTTTCCAAGACTAAACCAGGAATAAGTTGAATCCCTGAATAGACCAATAGCAGGCTCTGAAATTGAGGCAATAATTAATAACCTACCAACCAAAAAAAGTCCAGGACCAGATGGATTCACAGCTGAATTCTACCAGAGGTACAAGGAGGAGTTGGTACCATTCCTTCTGAAACTATTCCAATCAATAGAAAAAGAGGAAATCCTCCCTAACTCATTTTACAAGGCCAATATCATCCTGATACCAAAGCCTGACAGAGATACAACAAAAAAAGAGAATTTTAGACAAATATCCCTGATGAACATCGAAGCAAAAATCCTCAATAAAATACTGGCAAAACGAAAACAGCAGCACCTCAAAAAGCTTATCCATCATGATCAAGTGGGCTTCATCCCAGGGATGCAAAGCTGGTTCAACGTACGCAAATCAGTAAACGTAATCCAGCATATAAATGGAACCAAAGACAAAAACCACATGATTATCTCAATAGATGCAGAAAAGGCCTTTGATAAAATTCAACAGCCCTTCATGCTAAAAACTCTCAATAAATTCGGTATCGATGGAACGTATCTCAAAATAATAAGAGCTATTTATGACAAACCCACAGCCAATATCATACTGAATGGGCAAAAACTGGAAGCAATCCCTTTGAAAACTGGCACAAGACAGGGATGCCCTCTCTCACCACTCCTATTCAACATAGTGTTGGAAGTTCTGGCTAGGGCAATCAGGCAAGAGAAAGAAATCAAGGGTATTCAGTTAGGAAAAGAAGAAGTCAAATTGTCCCTGTTTGCAGATGACACGATTGTATATTTAGAAAACCCCATTGTCTCAGCCCAAAATCTCCTTAAGCTGATAAGCAACTTCAGCAAAGTCTCAGGATACAAAATCAGTGTGCAAAAATCACAAGCATTCTTATACACCAGTAACAGAGAAATAGAGAACCAAATCATGAATGAACTCCCATTCACAATAGCTTCAAAGAGAATAAAATACCTAGGAATCCAACTTACAAGGGATGTAAAGGACCTCTTTAAGGAGAACTACAAACCACTGCTCAGTGAAATAAAAGAGGACACAACCAAATGGAAGAACATACCATGCTCATGGATAGGAAGAATCAATATTGTGAAAATGGCCATCCTGCGCAAGGTAATTTATAGATTCAATGCCATTTCCATTAAACTACCAATGAGTTTCTTCACAGAATTGGAAAAAACTGCTTTAAAGTTCATATGGAACCAAAAAAGACCCTGCATTGCCAAGACAATCCTAAGTCAAAAGAACAAAGCTGGAGGCATCATGCTACCTGACTTCAAACTATACTACAAGGCTACAGTAACCAAAACAGCATGATACTGGTACCAAAACAGAGATATAGACCAATGGAACAGAACAGAGTCCTCAGAAATAATACCACACATCTACAGCCATCTGATCTTTGACAAACCTGACAAAAACAAGAAATGGGGAAAGGATTCCCTATTTAATAAATGGTGCTGGGAAAATTGGCTAGCCATAGGTAGAAAGCTGAAACTAGATCCTTTCCTCACTCCTTATACGAAAATTAATTCAAGATGGATTAGAGACTTAAATGTTAGACCTAAAACCATAAAAACCCTAGAAGAAAACCTAGGTAATACCATTCAGGATACAGGCATGGGCAAGGACTTCATGTCTAAAACACCAAAAGCAATGACAACAAAAGCCAAAATTGACAAATGGAATCTAATTAAACTAAAGAGCTTCTGCACAGCAAAAGAAACTACCATCAGAGTGAATGGGCAACCTACAGAATGGGAGAAAATTTTTTGCAATCTACTCATCTGACAAAAGGCTAATATCTAGAACCTACAAAAAACTCAATCAAATTTACAAGAAAACAACAAACAACCCCATCAAAAAGTGGGCAAAGGATATGAACAGACAGTTCTCAAAAGAAGACATTCATACAGCCAACAGACACATGAAAAAATGCTCATCATCACTGGCCATCAGAGAAATGCAAATCAAAACAACAATGAGATACCATCTCACACCAGTTAGAATGGCAATCATTAAAAAATCAGGAAACAACAGGTGCTGGCGAGGATGTGGAGAAATAGGAACACTTTTACACTGTTGGTGGGATTGTAAACTAGTTCAACCATTATGGAAAACAGTGTGGCGATTCCTCAAGGATCTAGAACTAGAAATACCATTTGACCCAGCCATTCCATTACTGGGGATATATCCAAAGGATTATAAGTCATGCTACTATAAAGACAAATGCACATGTATGTTTATTGCGGCACTATTCACAATAGCAAAGACTTGGAATCAACCCAAATGTCCATCAGTGACAGACTGGATTAAGAAAATGTGGCACATATACACCATGGAATACTATGCAGCCATAAACAAGGATGAGTTCATGTCCTTTGTAGGGACATGGATGCAGCTGGAAACTATCATTCTCACAAACTATTGGAAGAACAGAAAAACAAATACCGCATGTTCTCACTCATAGGTGGGAATTGAACAGTGAGATCACTTGGACACAGGAAGGGGAATATCACACACTGAGTCCTATTGTGGGGGCTGAGGATAACATTAGGAGATATACCTAATGTAAATGACGAGTTAATGGGTGCAGCACACCAACATGGCACATGTATACATATGTAACAAACCTGCACATTGTGCACATGTACCCTAGAACTTAAAGTTTAATAAAAAAAATTTAAAAAGAATAACAGATGCTGCCAAGGTTTTGGAGAAAAGAGAATGCTTGTATGCTGCTGGTGGAATGTAAATTAGTTCAGTCCCTGTAGAAAGCAGGTTTTAGACTTTTCAAAGAACTATAGATAGAGCTACCAATTGATCCAGCAGTCCCACTACTGGGTATATACCCCAAAGAAAATAAATCGTTCTACCAAAAAGACACAAGCACTCTATATTCATTGCCATGCTCTTCATAGTATTCATGGAGTCAACTTAGGTGCCCATCAATGGTGGATTGGCCATTGGAAAGAAAATACGATACATATACTTCATGTAATATTATGCAGCCATATAAAAGAATACAATCACATTCTATGTAACAACATGGATGTAGTTGGAGGCCATAACACTAAGCAAATTAATGAAGGAACAGAAAACCAAATACCACATATTCTCACTTATAAGTGAAAGCTAAACATTGAGCACAACTGGACATACACATGGGAACTGAAGACTATGAGAGAGGAGAGGAAGGAAGTCTAGTGTGTTCTGACAAACTACCTGCTGGGCACTATGCTCACTACCTGGGTGATAGGATCTGTACCCCAAACCTCAGCAAAATACAATATTCTCATGTAACAAACCTGTACGTGTACCCCCTGTATCTAAAAGAAAAGTTGAAAAATTTTTAAAAAGAATGAATTTCTTGCCATCTTTATACTTTTAGTTTCTTCAGAGAAGATGAAACTCCATGGTGGGGAGGAATTTAGTTCAGGAGGACAAAAGTAATCTGCTCTCTTCTTCCTCCGGTCAATGCCCCAATGAGAGAAGGTGAGAATAAAAGATCCCTTAAATACATTTTAAAGGTGGAAGACAGTCTAAAAGTAGACGGCACCTGGGTCCCATTTCCTTAGTGACATCTAAGTTTCAGCAGAGGTTGCAGTAACAAACATACAAAAAAGTGGCCAGCCACAGGCAGGCAGACAGGGAAAATGCCAGTTCCTGGAATCCTCTGTGGCCATAGAAAGTAGAGTGCCTAGGAAAGTCTCCCATGACTCTACAAAGGATTTGGGTGTGGCACTGACCTATTGAATTGTCTTCAGCAATAGTCGCAACAAAGAAAAAGATCAGTACATGCAAAGTATGCCTTAGGGCAGTGGTTCTTAATGCTTGTTCCCTGAACAGCAGAATCTGCATGAGCTGGTACCAGGTAAGAAAGGGAGATAGGAGTGGGCCCAGCAGTCTCTGTTCTAATAAGCCCTCCAGAGAATTTTGGTGCAGATTTAAGTTTGAGGACCACTGCTGGTGAATGTCTGCAGAGGACAGAGGGATTGCCAGCATATGTGGACGAGGAACAAAATATACTCTGAAGAACAGTGGGAAGGTGGGGTGGGTGGCAAAATTTTTAATTTGTGTTTAAATACTTCATTGAGAAATTACTGAATTTGAGAAAGTTAATCTGTGATTGACTAGATTAGGATGAAACTAGATTAAGATGACTAGATTCAGATGAATGGCCTCACTTTGTTACCAGTGAAAGGCATCTGAGTTACCCTGAGTTACCAGTGGCCTGTCTGTACACATCTGCAGTAACTTCGATTCTTGCCTCCTCAGAAGAAAAAATTCGACTGAGGGACATAAAGCAGAAGAAGAAACCAAGGCAAGTTTCAGAGTAGGAGTGGAAGTTTATTTAAAAAGGCTTTAGAACAAGAAAGGAAGTAAGGTGCGCTTGCAAGAGACCCATGGGGGCACATGAAGGTTATTCCTGTTCCTAGGGCATTATAAGCTCACCTTTCTCCCATGATTCTTCCCTTAGGGTGGGCTTCCTGCATGTGCAGTGCCCTCTTTACCCTTGGGAACTGAGCCTGGGCAGTGTGTTTAGGAAGCTGTACATATGCCCATCTGAGGCTGTCATCCTTTTTTCCCACGGAGCGTACCCGGAAGGTCATGCTTTGCCATTTTGTCTCTGAATGCACATATCCAGGAAGTTCCTTCTCCCTGGCAATTGTATTCCGTTAACACTTTTATGTTAACAGCTGTGGATTATCAGGAGATAGTCTCTCCCTGGCTTTAGGGAGGTAGTGTGGTAATTGTTGAACCATCACTGATATTCTTAGTGGTTTGGAGGAGAGCTCTCTCCTGCCCTGCTCATGACTAACTACCTGTAACAACTTTATAGATAAAGAAACTGGAAAGTTTGGTGACTTGTCTAGTATCATAAGCCATTAAGATCAAGCAACACCATTAAATAACTTCTCAATGGCAAACTGAGAAGAAATTATTAACATAGAAATAATTTTGGTATTTTGTTCTGCAGAATCAGGGAAATAAATATTAGTGATAGTAATAGGGGTGATATTGAACTACCATGGCTTGGGAGATGTTTTTGGTATTGCACAGTCATGCAGGGCAGAACAGCCTGAAATGTGAAGGCACTTAGCTGAATACGCTCATATGGAAGCCAAGTGCCCTTTGATGACCTGTGAGGACCTCCTGAACTGATTGGAGGACTAGGTTTGTGACATGGTAGATAGTCTTAAAGTCACCTGTAGTGAGCATAGCGTATGACCTCAACCTGAACTTTAAGCCCCTCAAACGGCCTTTCAAAAGGATAAACCATTCAGATACTATTGTGTGGCGAAAAGAACACCATATAAAGAAACAACAGGGAACTTTTCATGAATTTGGAAAAGATATCCCAGAAGCCCCTGAGAGATTGATGACAGACATCATTAATGAAACAATCTTTCTGTGTCAATTTCCTTTGCAGATCAAGTCCTTCTATATACAGCAATTTCCTGAGGATTCCCATCTTACTGAATCTGTTGACTTGTTGATGTCAAATGTTGGTGAGATTGTCAGAGGCTCAATACATACCTGCGATGGTGAAGAAATGCTAGCAGGTTATGAATGAAAGAGATTGACCCCACTCCCCATTACTGGTATATATATCAGAGAAAAGACAGTTCATGTCCTCATGGAGGATATGGCTTGTGTCACACCTGAGATGTATGCTTATACACTTGATGTGTCCAGTGCTGCAAGCCATAACCAATTCCTTCTGAAGCATGAAGGAAAGAATATGATTCATGAAAGGAATAGACTCCCCCTTTAAAAAAACAAGAAAAAAAAAGCCAGAATCTTCCTTTTTTGTTGTTTCATTGGTGTATAACTGTTTCTGTTTTCTCTTTCTGTTTTTTATTTTTACTACCACAAAAAGTAGCCCAGATCAATTGAACATGAAGTGACATGAGATTGTAATCTTAACAAAATATCCATTACAAAATTTGGGGAAAATCTGTGGCATGTAAATCTGTAGTTATGGATACATTTCATCATTTTACCCAATTATAAGTCATATATATCATACAAATATTTCAATAGTTTTAAATTATGGTCTAATACATTCCAGTAACTTAACATTTCTGTTCTTTTAAGTATAACTGCAATTCTTTAATTCATTTTATTGCATCAGTGAGTTTAAACAAACATCTTTGGGGGGATTGGCAATATGGTGTGAAAATCTGCTAGTATTAGAATACAGTATAATTCAGAAGTAGATACTAGAATCGAATGAATATAGTCTTTTGCATCAATTATTAATCTTTTCTAAGTCTGTATAGGTGCTTGTAATTCTGAGACATACAAACTGATAAGGAATAATCTGTGAAAATGGAATTGCCTTGAAGAATTTGAAGTAAGAGAACAATTCTGGGAGTGGAGTTCTTAGATGATTCACAACATTCTTCTTAGGATTAATTTAAGGTAAAGAGGCAGACTGATCTTCTCTCTTTCCTGATTATTCCTAAATAATTAAGAATAAATAAGTTCCAAAGGAATTTGCAGCTGGAATTATTATAACAACTGTAAGTGACTGTTTGAGTTGCCCCCACCATGACCTTAGATCTAATCTGTGCTACCTTATTACATCACAGAAGGCTTATTGAATGGCTTCATTTCAGAGTTAATTTCTCCCCTAAATGCATATCATGTATTCTTAATAGGCTGTATTCCCAGCAATCAATATATAAACATACATAAAATATTTTTTGTGGAACTTTCAGACCACTTTCCAAAGTGGCTGCACCATTGTGTTTATCCACCAGCAGTGTATGAAGGTAACAGTTTATCCACATCCTTATCAACACTTGTTATTATCTGTCTTTTTTATTATGGCCACCCTAGTGGTTGTGATACGATATCTCCTTGGGGTTTTGATAGCATTTTTCTGATGGCTAATGATATGGATCATCCCTTCATATGCTTATTGCTCCTCTGTATATTTTCTTCAGAGAAATGTCTATTCCAATTCTTTGCCCATAAATTAATTTATTTGTATTTTCATGATTGAGTTGTAAGAGATTTTTTATATTCTATAGAAGTCCCTTATCAAATGTATTATTTGCAAATATTCTCTTCTATTCTGTGGATTGTCTTTTTACTTTCTTAATGATATTCTTTGAAGTACAAAGGTTTCTAATTTCAATAAAGTTAAATTTATCAAACTTCTTTTTTTCACATATGCTTTGATGTCATATCTCAGAAGTCATTGCCTAGTTTGAGATCATGAAAATTTAATCTTGTGTTTTATCCTAATAAATTTACAGTTTTAGTTCTTACATTTCAGGCCATGATACACTTTGAGTTAATTTTTGTGTATGGTGTAAAGTAGGGCTCCAAAGTCTTTGTTCTGTGTCTGGATATCCACTTGTTCCACCACTATGTGTTTTTAAACTATTCTTTTCTCTCACTAAATTGCCTTGGTCCCTTTGTTGAAAGTCAGCTGGAAATAAATCTGACAGTTTATTTCTTCACTCTCAATTTTATTCTACCTATGTATGTGTTTCTTTTTATAACAGGACCACACTGTCTCGATTAGGATAGCTTTGCAGTAAGTTTCTAAATCAGAAAGTGCAAGTCCTCCAACTTTGTTCTTCTTTTTCAAAATTACTTTGGCTAATCCGAGTCCTTTGTATTTCCATGTAAATTTTAGCATAAACTTACAAATTTTCCCACAAAAGTTAATTGGGCTTTCATAGAAATTGCATTGAATCTGTACATTAACTAGGGGAGCATTGTCATTCTATCAATATTAAGCCTCATTTTGACCCAAGAACATGCTTTTCTATTTATGTAATTTTTAATTTTTTTTGCACAAAATATAGTTTTCAGAAAACATGTTTTACCATATTTTTGTTAAATTCCTATTTAAGTATTTCATTCTCTTGAATGCTATTGTAAATGAAATTATTCCTTAGTTCATTTTCTAACTCTTCATTGCCAGTACATGCAAACAACTGATTTTTGTATGTTGATGTTGTTTCCTGCAACCTAGCTGGACTTTTTTTTCTGTTTCTGTGAAGAATGTCATTGGTATGTTGATAGAGATTACATTGAATCTGGAGATTGCTGTGGGTATTATAAACATTGTAACAATATTAATGCTTCTAATCAATGAGCATGGGGTATCTTTTTTTATTCATTTTGTTTTCTCTTCAATTTCTTTCATCAGTGTTGTATAGTTTTTCTTGTAGAGATCTTTTACTTCTTTGGTTAAATTTATTTCTAGGATTCCTTTTTTTTTTTTTTGTAGCCATTATAATTGGGATGCTTTTCTTGAATTCTCTTTCAGATTGATTGCTGTTAGCATATATAAATGTTACTGAGTTTTAATGTTGATTTTGTATCCTGCAACTTTACTGAATTTGTTTATCAATTCTAAGAGATTTTTGGTGGAGTTCAGGTTTTTCCCAATATAGTATGCTGTCATCTGCAAACAAGGCTAACTTGACTTTTACTTTCCAATTTGGATGTTGATGTGGGTTGGCTCTGTGTCCTCACCCAAATCTCATGTGGAATTGTAAACCTCAGTGTGGGAGGTGGCCCTGGTGGGAAGCGATTTGATCATGTGGGCAGACTTCTCCCTTGCTCTTATTGTGATAGTGGGTGAGTTCTCGGGTGATCTAATTGTTAAAAAGCACTTCCCCCTTCACTGTCTTCCTTCTGGTCTGGCCATGTGAAGGCATGTCTGCTTCCCATTTGCCTTCTCTCATGAGTTTAAGTTTCCTGAGGCCTCGCCAGCTTTCTTCCTGTACAACTTACAGAACTGAATTAATTAAACCTCTTTTCTTTATAAATTACACAGTCTTGGGTATGCCTTTATAGCAGTGTGGGAATGAACTAATACAGATGACCTTTATTTCTTTCTCTTACCTACTTGCACTGGTTAGGAATTCCAGTACTATGTTGAAAAGAAGTAGTGAAAGTGTACATTTTTGTCTTATGCCAGGTCTTCATAGAAATGCTTTTGTGTATATTGTATAATATTAGCTGTGGGTTTGTCCTATATGGCCTTGATTATGTTGAGGTATGATTCTTCTATGACCAATTTGTTGAGAGGTTTTATAAGGAAGGGATGCTGAAGTTAATGTTTTTTAAGCATTTGTTGAAATGATAGTATGGTTTTGTCCTTGATTCTGTTGATGTGAAGTATCATATTTATTGATATGGATGTGTTGAACCCATCCTTGCATTCCTGGGATGAATCCCACTTGATCATGGTAAATGATCTTTTAGTATGTTCTTGAGTTCAGTTTTGTAGTATTTTGTTCATCAGAGACATTGGCCTGTGGTTTTTTTTTTTGTTGTATCCTCATCTTGTTTTCCTATCAGGGCAATCCTGTACTCTTAGAATGAGTTCGGAAGTACTTCCTCTTCAATTTTTTGAAATAGTTTGAGTAGAATTGCTGTTAGTTCTTCCTTAAGTGTTTGGTAGACTTCAGCAGTAAATTCATCAGGTCCTAGACTTCTCTTCATGGGCGACTTTACTAATACTTTAATCTGATTACCTGTTATTAGTCTGTTCAAGTTTTCTAGTTCTTCATTGCTCAATCTTAGTAGATTGTGTGTTTCCAGGAATTTACCCATTTCTTCTAGGTTTTCCAAATTGTTGATGTATACTTACTCATAGTAGTCTCTAATGAGCCCTTGTATTTCTATAGTATCAGTTGTAATGTTCTCTTTTTCATTCCTGATTTTATTAATTTGAGTTTTCTGTTTTATTTCTTAATTAGTCTAGCTAAAATTTGCCAATTTTATCTTTTCAAGGAACCAACAATTTGTTACTTTGATCTTTTATATCTCTTTTTAGTCACAATTTCTTTTATTTCTGTTCTGATCTTTATTATTTTTTTGCCTTCTATTACTTATGGGTTTGGTTCTTGTTTTAATTATCCTTTGAGGTGCATCATTAGATTGTTTATCAGAAGTCTTTCTATTTTTATAACCTAGGCATTTATTGCTATAAACTTCCCTCTTAATCTGTTGTTCTGGTATGTTCTGTTTTCATTTTCATTGTTTCAAGAAAATATTTAGTTTTCTTTTTAATTTTTTAATTGACCCACTGGTAATATAGAAACATTTTTAAAAAACATTTCCATGTATTTGCACAGTTTCCAAAGTTTCTTTTGTTATTAATTTCTAGTTTTATTCTGGTGTGGTCAGAAAAGATACTTGATATAATTTTTACTGCTTTGAATTTGTTGAGTTTTTTTTTTTTTAATACTTTAAGTTCTACGGTACATGTGGATAATGTGTAGGTTTGTTACATATGTATACTTGTGCCATGTTGGCATGCTGCACCCATCAACTCGTCAGCACCCATCAACTCATCATTTACATCAGGTATAACTCCCAATGCAATCCCTCCCTCCTCCCCCCTCCCCATGATAGGCCCCAGTATATTATGTGCCCCTTCCCGAGTCCAAGTGATCTCATTGTTCAGTTCCCAATTATGAGTGAGAACATGCGGTGTTTGGTTTTCTGTTCTTGCGATAGTTTGCTGAGAATGATGGTTTCCAGCTGCATCCATGTCCCTACAAAGGACACAAACTCATCCTTTTTTATGGCTGCATAGTATTCCATGGTGTATATGTGCCACATTTTCTTAATCCAGTCTGTCACTGATGGACATTTGGGTTGATTCCAAGTCTTTGCTATTGTAAATAGTGCCGCAATAAACATACATGGGCATGTGTCTTTATAGCAGCATGATTTATAATCTTTTGGGTATATACCCAGTAATGGGATGGCTGGGTCATATGGTACTTCTAGTTCTAGATCCTTAAGGAATCGCCATACTGTTTTCCATAATGGTTGAACTAGTTTACAATCCCACCAACAGTGTAAAAGTGTTCCTAATTCTCCACATCCTCTCCAGCACCTGTTGTTTCCTGACTTTTTAATGATTGCCATTCTAACTGGTGTGAGATGGCATCTCATTGTTGTTTTGATTTGCATTTCTCTGATGGCCAGTGATGATGAGCATTTTTCCATGTGTCTGTTGGCTGTATGAATGTCTTCTTTTGAGAAGTGTCTGTTCATATCCTTTGCCCACTTTTCGATGGGGTTGTTTTTTTCTTGTAAATTTGTTTGAGTTCTTTGTAGGTTCTGGATATTAGCCCTTTGTCAGATGAGTAGATTGCAAAAATTTTCTCCCATTCTGTAGGCTGCCTGTTCACTCTGATGGTAGTTTCTTTTGCTGTGCAGAAGTTCTTTAGTTTAATTGGATCCCATTTGTCAATTTTGGCTTTTGTTGTCATTGCTTTTGGTGTTTTAGACATGAAGTCCTTGCCCATGCCTATGTCCTGAATGGTATTACCTAGGTTTTCTTCTAGGGTTTTTATGGTATTAGGTCTAACATTTAAGTCTCTAATCCATTCTGAATTAATTTTCGTATAAGGAGTAAGGAAAGGATCCAGTTTCAGCTTTCTACTTATGGCTAGCCAATTATCCCAGCACCATTTATTAAATAGGGAATCCTTTCCCCATTTCTTGTTTTTCTGAGGTTTGTCAAAGATCAGATTGTAGATGTGTGGTATTATTTCTGAGGACTCTGTTCTGTTCCATTGGTCTATATCTCTGTTTTGATATCAGTACCATGCTGTTTTGGTTACTGTAGCCTTGTAGTATAGTTTGAAGTCAGGTAGCGTGATGCCTCCAGCTTTGTTCTTTTGACTTAGGATTGTCTTGGCAATGCGGGCTCTTTTTTGGTTCCATATGAACTTTAAAGCAGTTTTTTTTCCATTTCTGTGAAGAAACTCATTGGTAGCTTGATGGGGTTGGCATTGAATCTATAAATTACCTTGGACAGTATGGCCATTTTCCCAATTTTGATTCTTCCTATCCATGAGCATAGTATGTTCTTCCATTTGTTTGTGTCCTCTTTTATTTCATTGAACAGTGGTTTGTAGTTCTCCTTAAAGAGGTCCTTTACATCCCTTGTAAGTTGGATTCCTAGGTATTTGATTCTCTTTGAAGCAGTTGTGAATGGAAGTTCATTCATGATTTGGTTCTCTGTTTGTCTGTTACTGGTGTATAAGAATGCTTGTGATTTTTGCACATTAATTTTGTATCCTGAGACTTTGCTGAAGTTGCTTATCAGCTGAAGGAGATTTTGGGCTGAGACAATGGGGTTTTCTAAATATGCAATCATGTCATCTGCAAACAGGGACAATTTGACTTCTTCTTTTCCTAACTGAATACCCTTGATTTCTTTCTCTTGCCTGATTGCCCTAGCCAGAACTTCCAACACTATGTTGAATAGGAGTGGTGAGAGAGGGCATCCCTGTCTTGTGCCAGTTTTCAAAGGGAATTTTTCCAGTTTTTGCCCATTCAGTATGATATTGGCTGTGGACTTGTCATAAATAGCTCTTATGATTTTGAGATATGTTCCATCAATACCGAATTTATTGAGAGTTTTTAGCATGAAGGGCTCTTGAATTTTGTCAAAGGACTCTTCTGCATCTATTGAGATAATCATGTGGTTTTTGTCCTTGGTTCTGTTTGTATGCTGGATTACGTTTATTGATTTGCGAATGTTGAACCAGCCTTGCATCCCAGGGATGAAGCTCACTTGATCATGATGGATAAGCTTTTTGATGTGCTGCTGGATCCAGTTTGCCAGTATTTTATAGAGGATTTTTGCTTCGATGTTCATCAGGGATATTTGTCTAAAATTCTCTTTTTTTGTTGTATCTCTGCCAGGCTTTGGTATCAGGATGATATTGGCCTCATAAAATGAGTTAGGGAGGATTCCCTCTTTTTCTATTAATTGGAATAGTTTCAGAAGGAATGGTACCAGATCCTCCTTGTACCTCTGGTAGAATTCAGCTGTGAATCCATCTGGTCCTGGAATTTTTTTCATTGGTAGGCTATTAATTATTGCCTCAATTTCAGAGCCTGCTATTGGTCTATTCAGGAATTCAGCTTCTTCCTGGTTTAGTCTTGGGAGAGTGTAAGTGTCCAGGAAATAATCCATTTCTTCTAGATTTTCTAGTTTATTTGCGTAGAGGTGTTTATAGTATTCTCTGATGGTAGTTTGTATTTCTGTGGGGTCGGTGGTGATATCCCCTTTATCATTTTTTATTGCATCTATTTGATTCTTCTCTCTTTTCTTCTTTATTAGTCTTGCTAGCGCTCTATCAATTTGTTGATCTTTTCAAAAAACCAACTCCTGGATTCATTGATTTTTTGGAGGGTTTTTTGTGTCTCTATCTCCTTCAGTTCTGCTCTGATCTTAGTTATTTCTTGCCTTCTGCTAGCTTTTGAATATGCTTGTTCTTGCTTCTCTAGTTCTTTTAATTGTGATGTTAGAGTGTCAATTTTAGATCTTTCCTGCTTTCTCCTGTGGGCATTTAGTGCTACATGTTTCCCTCTACACACTGCTTTAAATGTGTCCCAGAGATTCTAGTATGTTGTATCTTTGTTCTCGTTGGTTTCAAAGAACATCTTTATTTCTACTTTTATTTCATTATGTACCCAGTAGTCATTCAGGAGCAGGTTATTCAGTTTCCATGTAGTGGAGCGGTTTTGATTGCGTTTCTTAGTCCTGAGTTCTAGTTCGATTGCACTGTGGTCTGAGAGACAGTTTGTTATAATTTCTGTTCTTGTACATTTGCTGAGGTGTGCTTTACTTCCAATTATGTGGTCAATTTTGGAATAAGTGTGATGTAGTGCTGAGTAGAATGTATATTCTGTTGATTTGGGGTGGAGAGTTCTGTAGATGTGTATTAGGTCTGCTTGCTGCAGAGATGAGTTCAATTCCTGGATATCCTTGTTAACTTTCTGTCTCGTTGATCTGTCTAATGTTGACAGTGGGGTGTTGAAGTCTCACATTATTATTGTATGGGAGTCTAAGTCTCTTTGTAAGTCTTTAAGGACTTGCTTTATGAATCTGGGTGCTCCTGTATTGGGTGCATATATATTTAGGATAGTTAGTTCTTCCTGTTGAATTGATCCCTTTACCATTATGTAATGGCCTTCTTTGTCTCTTTTGATCTTTGATGGTTTAAAGTCTGTTTTATCAGAGACTAGTATTGCAACCCCTGCTTTTTTTATGTTCTCCATTTGCTTGGTAGATCTTCCTCCATTCCTTTTTTTGAGTCTATGTATGTCCCTGCATGTGAGATGGGTCTCCTGAATACAGCAAACTGATGGGTCTTGACTCTTTATCCAGTTTGCCAGTCTGTGTCTTTTAATTGGAACATTTAGTCCATTTACATTTAAGGTTACTATTGTTATGTGTGAACTTGATCCTGCCATTATGATATTAAGTGGTTATTTTGCTCGTTAGTTGATGCAGTTTCTTCCTAGCCTCGATGGTCTTTACATTTTGAGATGTTTTTGCAATGGCTGGTACCGGTTGTTCCTTTCCATGTTTAGTGCTTCCTTCAGGGTCTCTTGTAGGGCAGGCCCAGTGGTGACAAAATCTCTAAGCATTTGCTTGTCTGTAAAGGATTTTATTTCTCCTTCACTTATGAAACTTAGTTTGGCTGGATATGAAATTCTGGGTTGAAAATTCTTTTCTTTAAGAATGTTGAATATTGGCCCCCACTCTCTTCTGGCTTGTAGAGTTTCTGCCGAGAGATCTGCTGTGAGTCTGATGGGCTTCCCTTTGTGGGTAACCCAACCTTTCTCTCTGGCTGCCCTTAAGATTTTTTCCTTCATTTCAACTTTAGTGAATCTGGCAATTATGTGTCTTGGAGTTGCTCTTCTCGAGGAGTATCTTTGTGGCATTCTCTGTATTTCCTGAATTTGAATGTTGGCCTGCCCTACTATGTTGGGGAAGTTCTCCTGGATGATATCCTGAAGAGTGTTTTCCAACTTGGTTCCATTTTCCCCCTCACTTTCAGGCACCCCAGTCAGACGTAGATTTGGTCTTTTTACATAATCCCATACTTCTTGCAGGCTTTGTTTATTTCTTTTTCTTCTTTTTTCTTTAGATTTCTCTTCTCGCTTCATTTCATTCATTTGATCCTCAATCGCTGATACTCCTTCTTCCAGTTGATCGAGTCGGTTACTGAAGCTTGTGCGTTTGTCACGTATTTCTCGTGTCATGGTTTTCATCTCTGTCCATTCGTTTATGGCCTTCTCTGCATTAATTATTCTAGTTATCAATTCTTCCACTCTTTTTTCATGATTTTTAGTTTCTTTGCGCTGGGTACGTAATTCCTCCTTTAGCTCTGAGAAGTTTGATGGACTGGAGCCTTCTTCTCTCATCTTATCAAAGTCATTCTCCATCCAGCTTTGATCTATTGCTGGCAATGAGCTGCGTTCCTTTGCAGGGGGCGATGCACTCTTATTTTTTGAATTTCCAGCTTTTCTGCCCTGCTTTTTCCCCATCTTTGTGGTTTTATCTGCCTCTGGTCTTTGATGATGGGGACGTACTGATGGGGTTTTGGTGTGGGTGTCCTTCCTGTTTGTTAGTTTTCCTTCTAACAGTCAGGACCCTCAGCTGTAGGTCTGTTGGAGATTGCTTGAGGTCCACTCCAGACCCTGTTTGCCTGGGTATCAGCAGCAGAGGCTGCAGAAGCTAGAATATTGCTGAGCAGCAAGTGTACCTTTTTGATTCTTGCTTTGGAAGCTTCCTCTCAGGGGTGTACTCCACCGTGTGAGGTGTTGGGTGTCGGTCTGCCCTTAGTGGAGGATGTCTCCCAGTTAGGCTACTCAGGGGTCAGGGACCCACTTGAGCAGGCAGTCTGTCCGTTCTCAGATCTCAACCTCCGTGTTGGGAGATCCACTGCTCTCTTCAAAGCTGTCAGACAGAGTCGTTTGTATCTGCAGAGGTTTCAGCTGCTTTTTGTTGTTGTTGTTGTTGTTGTTGTTGTTGTTTAGCTGTGCCCTGTCCCCTGAGGTGGAGTCTACAGAGACAGGCAGGACTCCTTGAGCTGCTGTGAGCTCCAGCCAGTTGGAGCTTCCCAGCCACTTTGTTTATCTACTTAAGCCTCAGCAATGGCGGGCGCCCCTCCCCCAGCCTCGCTGCTGCCTTGCCTTGAGATCACAGACTGCTGTGCTAGAAATGAGGGAGGCTCCGTGGGCGTGGGACCCTCCCAGCCAGGTGTGGGATATAGTCTTCTGGTGTACCCGTTTGCTAAGATCCTTGGTAGAGTGCAGTATTGGGGTGGGAGTTACCCGATTTTCCAGGTGTTGTGTGTCTCAGTTCCCCTGGCTAGGAAAAGGGATTCCCTTCCCCCTTGCACTTCCCAGGTGAGGCGATGCCTCGCCCTGCTTCAGCTCTCACTGGTCGGGCTGCAGCAGCTGATCAGCACTGATTGTCCGGCACTCCCTAGTGAGATAAACCCAGTACCTCAGCTGAAAATGCAGAAATCACCTGTCTTCTGTGTTGCTCACGCTGGGAGTTGGAGACTGGAGCTGTTGCTATTCGGCCATCTTGCTCCACGAGTCGAGACTTG
Organism: Papio anubis; assembly: GCF_008728515.1. NCBI lineage: Eukaryota > Metazoa > Chordata > Mammalia > Primates > Cercopithecidae > Papio > Papio anubis. The sequence goes on from NC_044983.1 coordinate 57,877,406, forward strand.
TTTTGTGATCTAAAATGTGGCCTGCCCTGGAGAATGCTCCATATATTGATGAGAAAAAATGTGTATTATGCAGCAGTTCAGTGAAATAATGTTCTATAAATTTCTGTTAGGTCAATTTGATTTAGAGTAGCTTAACTCTGATGTTTATTTGTTGATTTTATGCCTGGATGATCTGTCCATTGCTAAAAGTAGTGTCTCCTACTATCATTGTATTGCAGTCTATCTCTCCTCTTTTAGGTCTATTAATGTTTCCTTGATGTACTTGTGAGCTCTAGTGTTGAGTGTATAGATATTTATAAATGTTATATCCTTTTGCTGAATTGACCCATTCATCATTATATAGTAACCTTCTTTACTCCTTTTTACAGTCTTTGATTTGTAGTCTGTTTTTCTCATGTAAGTGTAGCTACTCTTGCTCTATTTTGGTTTCCAGTTGTGTAGGATATCTTTTTCCACCCCGTCACTTTAAGTCTATGAGTGTCCTTATAAATGAAGCAGATTTATTGTAGGCAGCACATACTTGGTATTTGTTTTTAAATCCATTCAGTCACTTTGTGTCTTTTAATTAGGGAACTTAGTCCATTTACTTTCAATGATCCTACTGTTAACCAAGAACTTACTACTGCCATTTTGCTGCTTGTTTTCTTGTTATTTTCGAGACTCCTCTCTTTCTTCCTTTCTTACTGTCTTTCTTTGTGGTTAGTGATTTTCTCTGATAGTATGTTTAAATTTTTTTCTTTTAATTTTTAGTGTATCTCTTATAATTTTTATCTTGTGGTTATCATCATGCTTATGAAAAATATCCTATAATTATAATAAGTTATTTAAATGGATACCAACTTAACTTTGATCACAACAAAGAGGAAAATAATCCAACCAACAACAAAAGTATCTATACACATTAAATCCTTTCTCCCCCATATTTAAAATTTTTAATGTCACAAATTTGTATTTTTCATTGCTTCTCTTAACTAATTGATAACATTATTATTTTTAATAATTTTGTCTTTTAGTTTTCTTAGTAAAGATATAAGTGATTTATATGCCATGGTTCCAATATTAGTATAACAGTAACATTAGTGTCCTTTTCTTTCAGTTTGAAGAACTTTTAGCATTCTTATAGGATAGGTTTAGTAGCAATAAATACCCTCAGCTTTTGTTTGACTCTGAAAGCCTTTAATCTCTTCAGTTCAGAAAAGTAGCTTTGCTGGGTACAGTTTTCATGGTTGACAGGGTTTTCTTTCAGCACTGTTACTATATCTTCTCACTTGCTCCTGGACTACAAAGTTTCTTCTGAGAAGTCTCCTGCCAGGCATATTGGATCTCCCTTATATGTTATTTGCTTCTTTTCTCTCACTGCTTTCAGGATCCTCTCTTTGTTTTTGAACGTTGAGAGTTTAATCATATCTTTGGCTATTCTTATTTACGTGTATCTGATTGGTGACCACTGACCTTCCTGTGCCTAGATATTTATATCTTTCACCAGGTTAGAAAAGTTTTTTTTGTTTGTTTGTTTGTTCTTTGAATAAACTTTCTACTAATTCATCTTTCTCAGCTCTCTCTTTAACTCCAGTAACTCAAATATTTGCTCTTTTGATGTCCAATAGATCTTGTAATCTTTGTTCATTTATTTTCTTTCTTTTTTCTCCTCTGATTGTATATTTTCAAATAGTCTGTTGCAGAGTTCACATGTTCTTCCTTCTTTTTGATAAATTTTCCTGTTGTTTCTCTTGATGAGGTCATATTTCCCTGAATATTCTCAGTGCTTGTGGATGTTTGACCATGCCTGCACATTAAGGGGTTGGGAATTTATTTTAGTCTTTGCACTCTGGCTTTCTGTATGCCTATTTTTCTGTAGAGGATCTTTCAGGGATTTAAATCAGACTCACTGTTTTTTCCCTGAGCCTATGACCACTGCAGCCATCTCAGTATGAGAGGGTGCTCTCAATCCATGCTTGCCATAGGTCTCATATAGATTCCATGCTGACCCAGGTGGATCTGGGAAAGATAAAAGCAGTTTATTGAGGCTTTGTGGGAAAACTGGCCAGGGATATTAGTCCAGAAGACTGTCCTGGGGGGTCAGATCCGTGTGATTCTCAGCAGTTCTCTGCAGCAGTACAATGGGCCCCTGTCTATGGCAAGAGGGGCTGGATTTGAAACTGTCGTGAATGGAAGCTGGTGGGCCCGTTTATCCTATGTGGATCTTGTCAAGATTCTTGAATATGAGAATTATTGTTTTTCATCAGATTTGGGAAACTTTCATCCATTATTTCATTGAATTTTTCCTCTTTGTCTTTCTCTTCTCTTTATTGTATTCTCATTTCATGTCTGTTGGTGTGCTTAATGGTATTTTACATTCTTCTAAGTCTCTGCTCATTTTTATTCACTTTTTTCTCTTTTTTCTTTAGATTGAATAATGACCATTAATCTATCTCCAAATTTACTGCTTCTTTCTCTTGAAAATTCAAATATATCACTGAGCCTCTCTAGAGAATGTTTTATTTCAGATATTGTGTTTTTCAACTCTAAACTTTTCATTTGGTTTTTTAAAAAATAATTTCTATCTCTTTATTTATATTCTTTTTTTGATGAACATTGTCACTCTATCTTCCTTTACTTCTTCATTCATAGTTTCCCTTAGTGCTTGGAAAATATTTTTAGTGGCTGCTTTAAAGCAACTTTGTGAAGTCCAACATCTAGGTCTTTTCACAGGCAGTTTTTGGTGAACTGATTTGTTTTCCCCTGTATATTATTAGTTCATTTTTCTTTTCATCTGCATTCCCCTAATTTTTTAATGATAATTTAACATTTTTGATAGTATATTATAGCAACTCTGAACACTGATTTCCTTTCTGAGCTTTTTATTATTATTTGCTTATTTATTTGTTTTGTTGTTTGCCTTGACTATTTTAGAAAAGTCTATTTCCTGCACAGCAGAAAGCCACTCATGTTGCTCTTCAGAGGGTGCAGCCATGGAACTGCACAAAGCCCCTCTAGAATGAGAGTGGTTTTAGCAGGGTTTTATCTTCCTCATCTCTGTTAAGCCTTTTTTTTTCTATTAGTTTCACACCAAGATTTTATGTTGTACTAATAGATGGATGATTTCTCTATTGTTTTTGACAATGCACTTAGGGGCATAAATTGTTCCACAGTGTGATATTTGGGCACTTTTTCAGGAATAGATTTTGCATTTTATCCTTATTCCAAAAGAGTTCTTTTTATCTTTTCTTCTGGTTGTCTTTGGTAAACTAGCTGACTTTCAATGTAGCTTGTTTTCTAATGGATTACCAATCTCCTCTTAATTGCTTACCTTCAAAATAGCCATTGCATTGGAGAGAGATCTTAGGTTTTAAATTTTTTACATTCTGTTGTGAATAAAATAAATTCTTTTAAGAAGAGTTTTGGTGCCTCTGTTATAAGGCCTATCTCTTCCCCTGAGCAATATCTTTTTGAGGCCAGTGCTCCTTAGTTGGGTCTTGGACAATGGCCCCCTTTCCTTGGAGTAGAATCCTTGCATTATGAGCAGGGCACTGGGTGAGGGAAGTACCCTGTGGTCTTTGCATTTTACCTTTCCTAATAGTGGAACCTAAGCCCTATGAGTGAGCTGGGGTGGAGGTCATTGGGACCCACTATTCTTGGATTGCCACAACTGGAATAGAGCCCTAGTCGTATGTATGCGGAATGGATGGAGAAAAGGTGCCCCTACTTCTCAGTTACGCTCACCTGGAATTAAATGTCTTCAATCCAGAGCTAGGAGAGGATAAGAAATCCTGGCAGCTGCCCTCCTTACAGAAATACCTGATCTCATGTCTGGGAGCTTGGAGAGAGGGAGCACTGTTATCTTGGCACTGCTTGTAGTAGAGCTTCCATCACAATGAGGGGAATTGTGAGGACGGAGAATTTGGGACATAGCTCAAGTGCTACAGATACAATTCTTACTAAGATTAAGTAGAATTTCCTGAAAAAATGTTTCTTCACTGCTGTATGTTCTTAAGATAATTTGCAGAGACTTTAAATGTGGTTTAAAAAAAAAACTTTCACCAGTATTTTGTTTCACTAGGATGCAAGTCCATGAAGTTCTTTATGCCACCATTTCAGAAGTCAAAGCACCACTATTCCTTTTACAACTTCTTTCTGCAAGGCACTGTACTACCTTCTGAATGTAATATGTAGTTGAATAAAAAGTTATTACCGTATTCAATAATGTAATGGAAGAGGCGAGAACATCCACAATTAGATATTCTGCAAGGCACACATGGTAAGTGCTAGAACAGAGGTGCAAAATGTTTTCATTTCTTATAGTAAAAGCTCCATTGTGTTTAAAGTGGCCTAAAAAGCTTCCTCAGAAAAGCAGCACTTGTAATGGCTTTGACAGACAAAGGGGGAGAAAAATGCAAGAGGAAGGAAGGTCAAGATCCTCAAGAAGAATGGTAAGAAATCTACTGTTTGCAGTAGAGGATCCAAGCTACATTTTCTTTCACAGATTAACATTTTCTCATACAAAACGATTTAGTTACTTTGGAATCCAGGTTGATACTTACTTTTCAAGCAATCAGCTGTGATTGTTTACAAAGCAAATGTGGATTATAAGTAAGCATAGCAGAATGGTTTAGAATAATTCCCACTCAAAGTACATGAAAAAAAAATTTTAAGCAGCTCCTAGTATTAATATTTCTCAAAAGATTTAGCTTTACAGTTTAAAAATAATCAAACAATTTTGAAGCTCTAAAGCTGTTTAAAACACAGAAGTTTTATCATGCACATTTTTTCCCTCTACCCCTTCCAGCTTTAACACATCTTAACTAATGCTTCATTTGGCTGCCACCAGCACCAACAATATTTAGACAACTGAATCCCAGGAGGAAGGTTGCAACTTGTGCCTCTTCTAGGTTATAATCTTTCCTCATTTTTTAGTTACTTTCCCACCTATGTCTGCCCTTTTTTCTTTTTACCTCTTGTCTATGAACATCTCTTTGAATTAAACAAATTAGAGAGTAAAAGATGAAGGGAATCTGCACATGAGTCGTTAGACTTTAGATCATTTGACCTACTCTTTGCTAGATATTGACATTTAAGATGGAAGTTCAGCACTTCTGCTAAGCTGAAGTCTATGAGAACCAACATAGTTCTAGAAAGTAATTGCAAAAACAGCTATAATCACCAGATGTTTTTAAAAGGGGCTTTTTAAAGTAATCAACTAAGAAACTGCTAGATCCTCTGTACCCTTACCAAACATCAGAGGACTGAATGTATTGGGTGTAGTTACATTTAGTATACTGACATTTCCCAGAAGATAATTCAAAACCAAGTCGTTTCATCTTTGAATATTAGTAATGCTGAGGTTGAGAAAAAGCAGTGAAAATGAAAATAAAGTTTGAAATAAATTCCTGAGAAACAACAGAACAAGGAAAGAGTTATGCACAATGTTGAAAATGTCCAAGTAGGTCATACCAAGTAGTAACGGTAAACAGAGATCCTTGTTACACAAGGGCACATAGTACAGACAACTGAGAATCTACAGTAATACATGAGTTGAGTCGGAGACAGAGGCATCTTTATGTGGATATACTCCATCTGAGCAGTGGCTCTATTACCGCAGATTATTTGTGGGATTCCCTCTGCATGTGTGTGTGGTAAAATTGTTAAAGTTGGAGGATATCCATGTTCTTGATGTCTTGAACAAAGAATTGGACAAAACACACTAAGTAAGGAAGGAATGAAGGGATTTATTGAAAATGCAAGTACACTCCACAGTATGGGAGCAGGCCAAAGCATAGGGGTTCAAAGTCCTCATTATAGAATTTGTGCGAGTTTAAATACCTTCTACCTGGGGTATGCTTTATGTAAGTGAAGAGGATGAAGTAAAGTTACAAAGTCATTTACTTAGCCTATGCCCTGTGGAGAGGGTATTTCCTGTCATAGCTGCAGTATAATCAGCCTTATGTTCCCTGCCTCCAGACCCTATTTTCATGCCTTAATGTGACAGCGAGAGGAGTCTAATGTTAAAAAAGAAATCCCCAAAGCAAATAAACATCAAAATGTGTTGACTGGCTTTTCTTCTCTGCATCTCGCTTCCCCCAGTCTCTTCACTGTTGGCTCACTCAGTCAGAGGATGAATGATCCACATTCACTTTCTCTGTGGCAGTTGGGTGGAGAGGACTTCAGCTGTCATGAGAAATGTCACCATGATCTTGGCGAAAATGACTAAACTCAAGGTAAGAAAACAGCCCAGGCAACATGGCATCACGACCCACCAATTCTTCCATTTCTATTTTGTTAAATATCATATAACAATTATGTAGCTTTGTTATACTCCTCAAAGGAATTCCTGAGAAGCAGTTTCTACTAAAGAGAGTGTTTTTATTGTGTTCTACATGCCCTAGAGTTTTGCGCTTAAACCACAACAACTGGATTTGTCTATTTTGTTCATTAGTAACATAAATAATGTTATGACAAATGGGATTGGGAAACATTTTCATTTTTAAAATCTTAATAATATCGTGATAATAAGGAATGTTTTGCTCAAAAAACATTTTAGAAAGACTAATATAGTGGTTAGAAGCCTGATTTGGACCTACAGTTAACTAGATTAGAATCCTGACTCTACCACTTTCTACTGGAGTATAATGGGCAACCTAAACTAACTCAGCTTTAAATTAATCACCTAAAAAACAAAGATAATAATATTTCACCAGCTTTTTTTAAGAATAAAAGGAGATGATGAAAATAAAAGTCACTATAATGTCTGACACATCGTCTGCACCAAATGGCAGTTGTTACTGTCATTATTCTTTTATAGAACAGAAAAATCCAGAAAGTCCTGTAATCTTTCAATTTTTTAGGATTTCTCATCATGGCCTTTGTAACTGGCTTTATCACAAGCAGAGTCCAATTGAGAACAGATGCCTGGCCAAAAAACCAGGTCAAAACTGAGGAGATCTAGGTAACTCCTAGGTATTGTTGTAGGGGAAATGGGTTATTAGTAATTATGGGGGAAGAGAGGCAGATAGTTCAGAATAAAGCTTCAGGCAGGCAAAGAGAGTCATTTCAACAAAGCTATAAATCAATGTTAATGGATACATTTGGTTTCATAAATTATAAATGATTTGAACTCTTTATAGTTATGGTAAAAGCAATTTTGACTAATTTGGATATATTTGCATATATACAAATTCTATAACAACATTGAAAGATAAGTATTATATAACCACCACATTTGAAACATTAAGATACTGAGTACAGAAATGATTCTGGACTGTACCCAAGATCAGAAGCCAGAAAGTGGCAGAGCCCAGGTTAGAACCCAGATCCGTTTGACTCTATAATCCTACTCTTTGTATTTTTTTCTAGCCTTGGTTTCATAGCAAATACTGAACTCCTAGAAGATGAGAGCAATGGTGTTCCTATGTACCTTTGTGACTATTAGCTGTGGGTTTTTTTTGCTGCACTGCCCCCCACCTCTCCACTCCCACCCAGTGCTGCTTCCCTGAGGTCAGTTCTGGGAAGCTGCGTTGGTGATCATGAGCAGACAGGCACTGACCACTGATTGCAATAGCACTTGCTCTGGCTTGGCTTTGGGTCTGGGGAGGAGGAGAGTGTATTCTTTTCTTAGAGCTGCCTTAATGCAGTTCTACAGACTGGTTGGGTTAAACCAATGGCAATTTTTTTGTCTCATGGTTCTGGAGACTAGAAGTTCAAGATGGAGATGTTAGCCAGACCATGCTTCCTCTAAACTCTATAAGGAAATGTTCCCTTGCCTCATGCTGGCTTCTGATTTTTTGCTTCCAACCTTGGCCTTCCTGGGCTAGTAGGTGCACCACTTCAATCTCAACCTTTGTTCTCCACATGACATTCTACCATGTCCCAGTTTTCACATAGCTGTCTTCTTATAAGAACACCAGTCATATTGAATTCCTGGCCTATCCTACTCAAGGATGACCTCATTTTAGCTGGCTACATCTGCAATGATCATATTTCCAAATAATGTCAAATTTTAAGGTTTAGAGGATTAGGACACCAACATTTTTTTCCGGGGGACACAATTCAACTCATAGCAGAGAGAACCTTGCTTCTCTCATTTATATTTTCTAAAATTTGATTTGTTCTATAGTCAGGACTCTTATTGAGAACTTTATCAGAAATATTATCTTTATAGAATACAACAGAATTTCAGAGTCAAGGAAATAAAATGTTTATATTTAAATCATCCTTATAGATATACCTGTTGGTTTCTTCCTAAGATTCATTGAGTATACTGGTAACAGGATGAACAATTAATCAAAGCTAAGTGTACCCAGTAGACCGAGGCATAGTGGAAGTCAAGCCATGACCCTCCCATGTCTCTGTGCCATTGGCACAGAGGTGTGGTTTCTCTAGAGTTAGATCATTGTCACCCTCATTTTTCCCAGGAAAGTTTCTCAGCCTTTATCCCTTCTCAGTAGAGCAATAGTCAGTCTTTGAGAACACATCAAAATGGTAGAGATCAGGTCTGAGCTGCATTCCAGTCTCATTTTACTGTAGAATATTCAGGAAAGAGCCCATGGCCTACAGGCAAAGCAGGTGACCAGCAAGAACAGATGGCATGAATAAGTGACCACAGCAGCCATCTGCAAAGCCATGCTGCCCCACGCATAGCAGCTGTAAAAATTGCAATAATAAAACGAATCAAGCAGAAATCCACCTCAGCTGCAGCTGCTATAAAGGAAGTTGACTGGGATGACTCTGGAACTTGGACCCCAAACAGAAAACAGCTGTTCCCATGAGAGACACTTGAAATGGCTGTTAATTCCATACCACCTAGAAAATTAATGGGAACACAAAGAAACCACCCAAGGCAAATAAAGGTCAAAGAGCTTTCTGATTGTAAAGACAGCTACAGAAGCAAGCAAAGGAGGAAGCTATTTATAGAATGATAAAACCACCACCACCACAACAAATTAATCTTAAAGATCCTCTTTGATGCCAATTCTAAGAATTTTCTGATGGAAAGGCCAAGAATGATCTCTCTGCATATGGCACGAAGGACTCTAAAGGGGCTTAGAGAAGAGGATGAGCTTTGTGTTTAAAATAGTGCTGTGGAATGGTAGTGCAACTATTATCAACTAACATTTTTCTCTGAAACTCCTACAGTAAAATATTTCTACATATAGGTCTTATTCGAACCTCCTTCCCCAAAGTGTAGATCACTGGATCCTTTGTGTCTCAGGAATCTGGTCAGGCTCAGTGGGAAGTGGGTGTAGGATAAGGGGGTCAGTCCTCCACAGACTGTGCTTACATAGAACCCAGAGGGTGTGACCCACGTAGTAGGTTCATGGGGAAGAATTTTCCATAAAAATCAGGCAGATCATCCAACCGATTTGTTTGTCAGAGGAGCTAGACAGAGAGGAAAGATCCCAGTATGAAGCAAAAGTACAGCTCTTAGGAAAATGGATGAGAGCAAGTGGATTCTGAGCAGAGGAAAGTCTGGAAGCCTGGAGGGATGCCCTGCCCCTAAGGAAGAAGTTTACTATTCAATAATCTTAAGCCTCAGGCTGGGCAGCTGAAAATGAGCCAGACTAAACCTGGACTGGAACCTTATCTTTGTGGGTGTGTACAATGTTACCTAAACAGCCCAAATTCTCCTGTCTTTTGTTTGTCTAGCCCATGATTAACCCTTCAAGCATGCATAATGAAATGAAAAAGAGGGAAGAGAGCCAGCCTCACTCCTTTGTGAGTGACAATGACTACCAAGGTGCCTTCAATTCAACCACCAGGTCTTGCAATAGTAAAATCTCATAGCATCTCAAAGATCATCTTTTTGTGTTCATATAAAGGGCCGAGGAATGTGCAGTTAATTAGCATAAAAAAACAACAACAACTATGTGGACAGTTTTTCAAAGCTGATTACAATAAGTTAAATAACTTTCTATTTTCATAGTACTTAATTGTGGAAAGCACAAAATTTTTGGAATCCTCTGTGAGTTCTTGCAGTATTTTCCTGAGGCAGATGGAGAACAAATACCTTCATTGCAGGTGTTCAGATGATCTATTGTAAGAAATTATACTGAGAAGCACCCAGCACATGTCTCGATCTACATGAGCACTGCCCTGCACTGATGCTGGGTGGTCCTAAGTGGATGTCCATTGCCTATGAAATCACAACTGCCTTTTCCACAGCCTTTCAGAACATCTGCCAGTGCTAACCAAACAAATCCTGGTGTAATTAGACAGTCCTAATGTAAATGCTTAATACAAACATGGCATTCTCATCTGATTACTTTGCTGCTGCCAAAAAAAGGACGTAATTTAACATTAAGCCTATAATTAGCAAATAGTGCTCTTTTGCTAGGATAAACAAAATCCCTTGCATTTTGACAATAACTTTCAATCAGAATTTAAATTAAAATAACCTAGATACTCATAACCCTACTTTGAACAAAGAAACTCAGTCAATATCATTTAAGTTGCATTCAAAAAGTAAATTCGAATCACTACTTTTCAAGAGTTGATTTTACTGGGAGCTGTTACTTTGTTAAAAATTTGTTTTCAGTAACATGGGAATCTTTATTAGTAATATGGGGATCTTCATTAGTAACATGAAAATTTTCATTCCGCCTTATTTTTATTTTCAGTTTCTTGGTGTATTTTTAGTGGTTGCAGAGTGTATGTCTGTGTATTAGAAAGTTTATGGATTTTATGGTTCACATTAAGATAGCAAAGGTATAAATGGTACAAACAGTCTTAATACACATCTTCTTCTGGCTCCTTCTATTAAGCAGAAGAGGTACCCAGTGGCTCCATCTTTTATGTTCCAAGTCAAGGGAGTCGATTAATCCAGTATGGATTCTCAATGTCTTAGGACACTTAGTCCTGTGCTGCTGTTGTACAGGTTTCTCTTGGTGTCCAGGGAAGCTGATAGCCCTTATACAGTGCCACAGATTAGGAGCTGAGCAGAAGGTGTCATTCTGTTCTACAGTGCTTAGCAATGACAAGTTCCTGGCATGACCATGAGAGTGAGTGCCTAAGATAGAGTGGGTGGAAAAGGTCCTGTGGAGAGCAGACCAAGCAACTGAGAGTCCAGTGTGTGGGAAGGATCAGCCACATATATACTGAAGTTGCCAAGAATCAAAGCAGAAGAGAGTCTCCTGTTGCATAAAAGGAATGTATCTTAGACTACCTGTACTGCTGTAGAAAAATACCCAAGACTAAATAATTTATAAAGAAAGTCATTTTCACAGTTGTGGAGGCTGGAAGTCCAAGATCAAAAAATCATGCCTTGTTACTGCATTCTCCAGCAGGGAGGAATGCCGTGTTCTCAGGCAGTGGAAGGAATGAAAGGGAAAGAGAGCTCAACAACTCCTTGTATCCAGCCATTCTACAGCAGCATTAATTCATTCTTGAGAGTGAAGTCCTCTTGACTTAAACACCTCCCAAAAGGCTCCAGCTCTCAACACTGTTGCACTGAGGATTGCTTCCGACACATTAAGTTTGGGGGACATGTTCAGACTACAGCAGAATGATGAGAACTAGTAACTAGAACCAATAGAAATGAATGAAAAAAAAAAAAAGAAGTTGCAAAGAGATGGATTGGATATATGAGATTTAAATCTTGCAAAGCCTTTAGAAGAAAGAGAAGGATCAAAATTCCTAAGGTTATTAAAAAGAAGAAAAATCAGAGAAATCGTGACAGCCAGGAGGAGCCTAAAGAGCTATGACAACGAAATGTAATGTGATAACCTGGATGGGACCCTGGAACAGAAAAAGGACAGTAGGTAACATCTAAGGAAATCTGAATAAACTATGATCTTCAGTTAATAGTAATGTATCAGTGTTGGTTTGTTAAGTCATTGCCACTTAGGAATGTAAAATGTCAGTAGTAGAAGAAACTGGGTGTGAGGTATCGGGGGATTCTCTCTGCCAGTTTCTCAATTATTCTGTACATATAAAAATGAAGTCTTTTAAAAAAACAAATTAACTAAAGTGAAGGATTCAATGAACATGTTAAGAGCATACTAGATATAGTTGACAAAAAAATCAGTGAGAAATCAAAATATCAAGACAGATCAGAAGATAATGAGAAAAAAGGATAAGGAGACAAAAAGATCTAAAATAAAGAAGAGGTTAACAAGTTAACAGGCAGGGTGAGAAAGTCTAAACATGAACTTCTGCAGGAGAGAAAAAAATGAATGAGGCAGCAGTAATATTACAAAAGATAATGGCTTAGAATGTTCCAGAAATGATGAAAGATCTCAATCCTTACATTTAAAATCTCAGTGAAGCCCAAGCAGGTTAAATAAAAAGAAATATATACTAAGACTCTTAGTGAAACTGTGGGAAATCAAAGAAGATAATCAAAGTAACAGCCTTTAGACTAACAAGTAGCTTCTCTAAGGCATCCACAGCTGTTGAAAGAAAAAAGAAGAATATCTCTGGCGTGCTAAAAGAAAAAAAAAAAAAAAAAAGGTGACTGTTAACCTTGAATTCAATGTGCAGAGAAATTATCTCTCAAGAATCAAAGCAAAGGGGGCAGTTTTTTCAGGTAAACAAAGCTCGAAAGTATATGCTACTTTAGGTCTTGTTCTCTTTTCATTGGTTAAATTGCATAATTAAATGAGGATGTGAGAGAAATTACCACCCCTAAATCTTTGGAGTCTTTGATGATTTTCCTAGCTCCTACAGTATCCCCTAACAAGAGAGATATAGAGATGCACGCTGTGCTGCTGTTTGGTATATAGGGGGCTCCAGGAACCTCCCACTGGCTCTGTACACCTTTGGTCTTAGTCTGTCAGCAGAGACAGCTGCTGTTTGGTATATAGGGGGCTCCAGGAACCTCCCACTGGCTCTGTACACCTTTGGTCTTAGTCTGTCAGCAGAGACAACAGTGTAGAGATGCTGCCTTCCCCTAAAGATGTTAATTCCAAATATGCATTTGGGAGCTGTAAAAGCAACCATAAAATGGAGTTGAAGCCCTTTAGCTTTTCCAGAAAGCTAAAGTGAAAACTCTAGTTTTCTCCTCATGCCCATAAGACCCAAGTAAGATTGGTGGTATGTGGCAGTGTTTGGGGGGTTCCAGGAATTAGATGAATTAGGGGAGACATGGTGCCTGACAGTTCTTAAACGATTTGATATTTTTATTCCATTGAAGAATTTCCCTAGTAGGAGGCTTTAGGGTCCTTTGAGTATGGCTAGGAAAAGTTTCACAGGTCATCATACATAGTGGATACATTGCAAGGTTCATTCTTAGGTCCACCCTGCCTTCCTTTTATCAAGTTCTTTGATGCTAACTATTTCAGGACTGGGAATTGAGACAGAACTGAAACTATTTATTATGGTGGCTCAAGACAGACTTTCATTCCCCAGACCTGAAATTCTTTTTTTTAGTTTTGATTTGCTTCCAGGAAACTAATGCTCAATTGACTCATGGCTTTGACTCGACATTTGTTACTCTAGAGTATGGAACATTTCTTAATTTTTATGGCAGAAGCATTTTAATCTCCCAAAGTCTCACCATAAATAGGAACTTGATTTTGGAGAAGCACAAGTGGGAATTTAATTAACTAATATAGTTGCCTCATTCCACAGAGTGCTACATTCCTCCCCAGGTTTACTGATGGGAATTGTCACTATCAACTGCCTTATTTTTTGCCTGGAACGAATTCCAGCTTTCTCTTATTTTACTAATGGGCTTTTAACCTGTACTATTGTTAACCTGAGTCAGTTAGGGTTTATAAATGCAAGCAACAGAAATGAATATTAATAGTAAGGGAAATTTATCGGAATATTATTAGATGCGTTCATAGAGTAATTAGGTTACTAGACTCCATTTTTGGAAAACATGTTGGAATCAACGAGCTCTGGAGAGCTAGGTAGAAGGGATGACAGGCATCTCAAAGAACAGAGTGTCTGAGTCCACCATAGTTTGCAGTGTAAGGGTTAGTATGCACTCAGAAATTATCATTGTTTTTGTCAACCATGATGTTTATTTAATCCCATCAAACTTCTAAACAGAGCAAAAATTAGATTTTACATACAGCATACATTATTGGTAATTGCTCCATCAAATTTTTTGCAGTTTTATTGCAAGTTTATTTTTGACAACATCTTTAAAGGGACTTTTGCATTCAAATGTTTCAATCAGTACACTAAGAGACAAGAGAACAAACATTTAAGAGAGTAAGAATTGTGTTATTTTAAAACCAGTAACAATTAGGCTACCTCTAAGCATGATCTTTTCAAATCAGCTTATAAATATTCCAAAAGTAAGAAATTGAGTGGTAATTGGAACATGAGCTACTTAAACTTCTGTTAAAAAAATTAACTATAGGTTATATCTCATTAAAAGTACATCAGAATACCCTGGGGACAATTTTCTGGCTTAGGAAGCAAATGTCTTTATTAGTTTTGTAATAGGAAGCAAAGTTGAGTTATCCAATACCTAAAACTAGACACTTTCTAGTGTCTATCACCACTGGAAAAGCTTTTACAAACTGAGTTCAGGATCAAAAGAAGTGAAAAACTTCGTAAATAAGAAAAAAAATTAAGAGTGAAGATTTGAGGAATTAAGGATAATGTGTAAGGACAAAGGAGACCAGAAGAACAGGATACCCCAGATCTTAAGAGTAAGCAAATAATTCACTATTCCTCTTTTCTTTGTCTGCCAAGAATATATCAGGTAAAGTGGTGGATATAAATTAATCCCCTAGCTGGTAACTTCACAAGGTGAAATACTCCATGCAAAACTTCAGAGGCTTCTGCTATAAGAAACAATTTCTTCCTACTAGAAAAAAAGAGTGAAACCCTTGAGTTGCTTGTATTATAAGGAGCTATATTTACGAATGTCTTGTAAATGGATAGATAATTACAAGAGGTTGTTTTGGTTGACTGAAGAAAAGTCAGACAACTGTAAATTTGGACTGAGTTAATAAAGGATAATTTTTTCCCCAAGCTCTTTCTGTGGTACCATTTGTTTGAGTGACTTGAATTTGACAATTTCACAACAGATAAGAAGTGTATCCACGTCTTAGTGGCAGCAGTGCTCAGGAGATGGTGATGACAGGAATTAACAGGCAAAATTAAGACCGCATATGGTAGCTCATACCTGTTAATCCCAGGGATTTGGGGTCCAACGCAGGAGGATTGCTTGAGGCCAGGGGATTGAGACAAGCCTGGGCAACAGAGCAAGACCCCATCCATAGGAAAAAAAAAAAAAAAAAAAACTTAGCCAGGCATGGGAGGCTAAGGCTGGAGGATCACTTGAGCCCAGGAGTTCCAGGCTGCGATGAGCCAAGATCAAGCCACCGCACTCCAGCCTGGGTGCCAGAATGAGATGTAGACTCAAAAAATAAAAAAAT
This sequence comes from Papio anubis, assembly GCF_008728515.1. NCBI lineage: Eukaryota > Metazoa > Chordata > Mammalia > Primates > Cercopithecidae > Papio > Papio anubis. Next base: position 57,892,735 of record NC_044983.1, read on the forward strand.
AAAATTAAAAAAAACATATTTTTTTTCAAAGCCCAAATTGTCTTCCCACAGTTGTAAAACTAGTTTACGGCCAATGGAGAAGGTGAAAATCTGAAGCACAGCTTTGTAAACAAATTCAGACTAATTCTATGATCCTAATAGCTGTCAGCCTCAGATTTCCATTCTAAGAAATAAAAGTGTTAAATAATCTCTGAACACCCTTTGGATTTATGTGTCTGTGCTTGCAGTTTAACTCACTAAAAATGAATTATCTCATTATGAAAAAATATTGTTACGTATTTTGTTTTAACCTGTTTTTTCTTTTTGGTCTAATATTGTTGAACTTCACACTTATGTTCTGTTAACACTAGAGGTCAGGCTAAGAATAGTCCTGTTTCTTATATTATGAACCACGTAAGATATTATAGATACTTTAGATATTTGGACTTTTTTAGTTAGAACTTTTGAATTTCCATTATAATTGTTACATTACTGATTCACACTTTGTCAACCATAAAGGTAATGAAAGTTTTTTTCTAAACACTAAAAAAAACTAAAAGAATAAAAAGTATACCTTTGTTGTGTGTGCTAATATTACAAATAAAAATTCAACAGATTTTTAAGTAAATCAACAACTTACATTTTCTTCACCTAAATATACCATTATTATCTACGTTTTCCTAACATACTCATTTATTTTTCTTTTACTTTTTCATATTTTATCCCCCTGCAGAATTACAAGCACTATGACAAAAGTAACAATTTGCCACAACCTTGAAATAACCTTGAAAATCAAACAAAAGCAAAAATAAAGATGCAAAATTAATAGCATCACTTTAAGTAAGCTTAAGGCTCTAGGTAGCCTTTTGAACTTGTCAGGAATTTAGGTGAACCACCAATCTCACACCCAAATGCACACAGAAATAGACTTAATATCATTTTACAGAGAATTAGTAAATTCTTTGATGTCACACTTGGTAATCTAAAGTAAAGCCGGGAAAGGTATGAAAATGTGATTAAAACTCAGAAGAGGAGGTAAGAAAACATTAAGCTAGGGCTTATGGGCCATACTAGGTAGAACTGGTCTCTACACAAATATAAACAGATAAAATATACTCTTTGCATTTCAGAAATAGAGAACTTCTAGCCATTGGGGGAAAAATAAATAAATGCATCGTGTGTGTGCGTTTGTGTGTGTGTGTGTGTGTCCCATTCATTCATTTAGTTCACTCATGCCTATTCGCAACTAAGTCTTTTCCTTTAGGCAGCGTAAGATATGCATGTAAATCTTCAAGAAATTTTTACCCCCTAAAACAGAAGGTTCTTCAAGAAATTACTATATCTTCAAAGAACCAATGTTATCAACCATCTCCCTAAAAGAAAGTCTTTGCCTGAAGAATCACTAGATAAAAATCAAGATACCGTGCAGAGGATGGGGGGGATTTTCCTAATAAGGTTGTTGTGTTGAGATAAATGCACTGAGCTGCAGGTAGAGGACCAGCTTTCCCGATGGATCATTTCCAGCATGTCCTGACCAGGCTCTGCACTCTCTTAGCACTCAGGGGCTGGCCAGCCTGGCATCCAGGCTGTTTGGATCAATTGATTGAATCAATTGACCTTTTATATATTTTTTTTATTGTTTCCACAATTTTATTGTTTCCCAAATTCTCCATCAGTGTTCCATTTTCTCCAGAGCATCTTTCCACATCAGACACGTGGAATACCTTTTCATCTATGGAAAATGAAGACTCCTCACACGTAGAGCTTGGAGGTGAAGGGTTAAGAACAGGTCAGCTATTCCCATATTATTTCTGTTTCTGCCTAGTGAACAGGTGAAACCCCTACATTCACCTTTGTCTTTTTTTTTTTTTCCAGAAGACCTCTGCATTCTCTCTCCTAATGTCATGGTTATAATAGTACTCCCCGTTTTTTAAGTCAAGAGTTCGTTTCTCAGTACTGCATTCACTCTTTTTTTTTTCTTCCCCTTTGAGACGTAGTTTCGCTATTATTGCCCAGGTTGGAGTGCAACGGCGCTCGCGCAACCTCCGCCTCCTGGGTTCAAGCAATTCTCCTCCCTCAGCCTCCCGAGTAGCTGAGATTACAGGCATGTGCCACCGCGCCCAGCTAATTTTCTATTTTTAGTAGCGACAGGGTTTCTCCATGTTAGGCTGGTCTCGAACTCCTGACCTCAGGTGATCCGCCTGCCTTGGCCTCCCAAAGTGCTGTGATTACAGGCGTGAGCCACCGCACCTGGCCTGCTTTCACTCTTATTCACCAACCATACCATATACAAGTGAGGCACTTTTCATTATCTTCGTCCTGTTGATCCTAAACAGTTCTTCCCCCCAGGCTTTCTGAACCACAAGGTGGTTATGCTCCTGCCTCTAACTTGGAACAGCCTGGTCCATACCTCTCTAATGAAAAGAATGTGATTGTGCTATCCAGAGCTCACAGTAGAGGCAGATAGCAGCACCAAAAAAACACATTTTTTTTTTCTCTGTATTGCATCCTTGCCTAGCAAGATTAGTTTTGAGTAACTTTGGAAAATATCAAGTTGGATTGTTGACATGAACATCCAAATACGTGTCAAGAAAGAAGCAAGTTAAATATATTCTTTGCCATTCTGCACCTAATTATACTCTAGAAGGCACAGCACTGATACAAATCATAAGATGTTCAGCTGCCTTAGCATTATTAAGAAGGGATGACATTACGCAAATGTGATTCGTATATTCTTCATCTGTAAAAATATTCATTGCTGGGTTCTCTTTATATATATATATTTATATGTTTATGAAAAGTGGCTTGGAATTTACTTATTAACAAAAAGTAAATCTACTGCAGTGGTTTACCATTTAAGAAGATCTTGCTGCGGATCTGTTTAGTGAGGTGAAAAAATCTCTTACTATTTATTTATTCTCTGGATATGTAGAGGATATGGGTTTTCAATACATTTATATAACATGAATTATATAAATACAATATTTTGCATTACTAAAAGAGATAGGTTAAAAAAATAAAGGTATAATCTATTGAATGCTGCCAAGTATCCAGATCCATATCAAATATATCATCAAATTTTCAAAACAAAGGAAACAGGTTCTTATATGATTCTCAGTTTGTAGGGAGTGGTACTGAAGCTTAGAGATTAACTCATTCACCTACAATTACAGTGAGTATAGTGCTAGGCAGAGCTGGGATTCAGAAACTTCTGACTGTGGAAGGCCAAGTTTGAAACCCCTCTGTTTATCTCTCTCTCTCTCTTTCTCTCTCTCTCTGTCTCTCTCTCTCTCTCACATACACACACACATTCAAATAGAAGACTTTTCAAAACACTGATGGCAGTTGTGGCTGCGTAGAAAAAGAACTCTCAGTCCATCATCTTCCCTGCCATTCCAGGTGCACGTACTTAAACCAAAGTTGACAGAACAGGGTAAACGGCTAGTGGGCAACATAAAAACACCAAGGGTTTTTTTTCTTATAAGGAAATTTAATCAATATGAATCTAATTGAAATTTTCTTATAAGGAAATTTTCTTTTCTCATTTTTTTTTTTAGAGAGAGAGAGTCTCACTCTGTTGCCCAGCTGAAGTGCAATGGTATCATTACAGTTCAACCTTGAACTCCTGGGATCAAGTGATCCTCCCTCCACTACAGCCTCCTAAGTAGCTAGGACATGTCTGCACCAGCACACCTAATTTTTGTTTGTTTGTTTTTGTGTAGAGATGAGGTCTCACTCTGTTGTTCAGGCTGGTATCAAACTCCCTGCCTCAGGCGATCCTCCTGCCTCAGCCTCCCAAAGGGCTGGGATTATAGGTGTGAGCCACTGCACTCCTGACTGAAATTTTCTGTTTGCATTGGAAAAACAGAACATGCTAATGCATAACAATTTGGGAACTGGAGGAAAGGAGAAAGGCAAAAAGTCACCAAAAATATTACTGTCAACAATTCTATTTTTGAGGTTTTTTTTTTTTCCAAATCTAGTTGTTTTCTTTCCAATAGAGATGTAATCATGGTTTAAAAAATTGCATTCTGATATCGTATATTCTTTGTAAACACCTTAAATTATGGCATATTCATTCTCCAATGTTATTTTCAATAAGTTATATTTACTCAGTTTTAAAAGTTAGTTTCTTCAACATTTTATTTTTATACTTTATTTCAAACTCACAGAAGAATTACAAGCATGGTACAAAGAACTATTGTACACCACTTACCAAGATTTTTTACCAAGCTTCACCATTTGTTACGTTTTGTCCCATATAATTTATCATTCACTCAATGTCTCTTCTCCCTTTCTCTTCCTCTTTCACTCCTTTTCTCCTATTCTTGTGTTTCCCCAACACCTGACCAAAAAAGTGGGTTGTGAAACCTTTAATTTTTGCCAGTTCCAGAGCTGAGTAATAGATCCAGGGTAGTTATTTTTTATTTTTCATTTTACAAGTGAAAGTGAACATATGTGTAAAGATCATTTTAAATATTTTCTTTGTAAATTCTTCATCTTTTTGCTCATATTTCTATTGCTTTTTTTCTCTTCCCCTGGTTTTAAATATTCCTTGTATTATTAATATTAGTTCTTTATCTGCTATATGTACTGCAAAGTATTTTCTTTCAATTTGTAATTTGTCTTTTAACTTTGCTTATGGTGATCTGGCCATATAAAAGTACTCTATTATTTGTTTTATTTGATTAAATTTATAGATTATTCTTTTATTATCCTCATATTTTCAGTGTTATTTAGAACATTTTTTCTGTACTCAAATTATACAGGTACTTATTCTTTTATAATCAATAATTTCAGGGGTAGATATTTTGAGAATATGTAAAATTCAGTTACTCAACACATTTTAGGTCTATTTATATCAATATAAAATCATAGTTTCCTCTTTTAATAAGTGAGCTGAAGTATGCTACTATGATTAGTTATATGATGCTTATATTGTAGTACACTGGCTTTTGTGCCTTTTTGACATGTCCCCATCATTATTTGGGTGCTTTCATGCTTTCTGGCACCCACACAAAAATGCCATATGTCCCAGCCTTGGATTCAGTCACTTCTTCAAAGAGCCGTGGTTGCTTTAGGTGGAGAATGTTCACTTCTCTCTAGATGTCATCCTCATTCCAGCAGCTTCAACTAATGACTCTGGGCCACCACGGCTGCCTCCCCTTTGTAGAATGGTCATCTGCCTTGTTCTGCCGCACTAAAGAGCTTGCAATGAATCAGTCTGGAAGGAAAAAAAGAGACAAGGGAGGAAGAGGAAACAAAAAAGAAAAAGAAAGTAGAAAAAAGTTAGTTCATTTATTTTCATACTTTACATTTTTTTGCTATAATGGTTTAAACCTATTAGTTTTCTTTTGATCATTGTTTTGAATATATATAATATGTAGTCTATTTTTATCATTATGTTAAGATATTTTGTATTTTAGTTTGAATTATCTTCATTCATAGAGATTATTTCAAGGGTTTTAAAATAGATTTTCTTTTATATGTACATTTTTTAAGTGAAAGTAGATTATGGAGGTGTCAGTATTTTCTATTTTATTGCATTGCAGTCAGAAAGTATTGTTCATAATACTTCTACAGTATCCAACTACAGATGTTTTCTTATGGCTCAGGAAATCATTCATGGAATTTATAATCAATTTTTAATATTCCATGTGCACTGAAAACAAAGGTGCATCTTCTGTTAAGTAGGTGTACAGTTTGTTTTATATTTATACAATGTACTTTTATCTTATTGATTATGTTATTTAGGTCCTCAATATCCTTTTTATTTTAATCACTCGATCTGTCATACTGTAAATGATATTCAGGTCTTCTCTTATTACTGTCTTTCTATCTGTTCTTCTTTCATCTTTTTTCATCTCCTTTAATTTCCTGTAGTTTCTCCTCTGTAAAGGTAGCAATGTATAATATTATTTGGTGTGTAGATAGTCATAGTTGTTACTTCTATTAGCAATTGTGGTTTTTATTATAAAAAGTGTCTTTGTCATACTTAATTTTTTGTTTATTTGACTTGACTTTGCTTAACAGGATCACAAAATCAGCTTTCTTGTTGTTTGCATTTGACTGATACATCCTTGAGTTGTCCTATTAGTCTTTTGAATCATGTTTTTTAGTTATCTCATGTCCAGAATTATAGCTTAGTATTTCTTTGTTAGCAAAACTCAAAGTTTTCTTTTAATAATAGAGTTAAGCCAATTCATATTTATTGAAATGACTAATATAACCCATTTTATGGTTCCTATAACTTTATATAATTATAATTGCATAATTATTATATGTATTGTATTATATTTGTTTTGTCTTCTGCATTAGTTATATTTACTTTGTTCTTTTACATTTTAAATTAAATTTGATGTTTAGAATAGTTAGTATTTTCTTCTAGTGATTACTTTTTTACTTTTTACTTTCCAATGCTTTCAGTGTCTTGGTTTCTTATCTAAACATTTACTATCAGGTTTGTTGATTTTTAATAGTATCTTTTGACTCCTGCCTATTGCCTGTATAAAAATCAATGAGCTTATTCTATGTTCCTCTTTTGCTTTTTTCCATTATTTTAGGGCATTATTTTTACTTTATCAAAATACATAACACATAAAGTAACACTCGTTCACCATTATTCCACCTTCTTCCCCACTTTAGCCATAATCTTAGTTCTATACTTCAATAAATAAGTGCTCATCATGATGTCTTTTGCTGATGATCCCCCCGCCCCTCCAGTCATCTCTTGGTTTTAAAGCTCTGATAGATTAGATTCTTCAAAAAGAACTGTGAGCACTGTACAACCTGGGTTCTTGAATGTTTACAATCATTTTCTTCACAGCCTTGATACTTAAATAGTAGTTTTGTTGAATGTAAAATATTTGATTCACTTTTTTCCCATGAAAATGCTGCTATATTATTGTCTTGCTTTTCATGTTGCTTTTAAGAAATCTGATTATCTTGTGCTTTTAAATTACTGATCCTTTTGCCTATAAGTCAAAAGGATTTGCCTGGCAAGGATTTTTTAAATCATTACAGTCTTATAGATTTATTAACATACTTCTTGGGACTGGTCATTGCTAAGGTCTAACCTTGCCAGTTCTCTCCCCATTGAGGGCATCCCATGTCAAAACACACCTCACCAAGGCCAGTAAGGGCAGGAAATTCAAAGGTTCATTACTCATTCAGGGAAACTTAAAGTAAAGGAGTCCCTTTGATGTCATTTGATGTCAAGACCAAGGGAGAGAGATGGAGATCCTGGATGGGTACATAAACACATGCACACACACATCCCGGGAATATATAAATAATGCCAAAGCAGATTAATTCTAGAATGGTGCTAGTGTGTGAGAAAACAGATAACAAAGATTAGCAGTAGTAAATAGGGCTAGGATAGTCTTTGGTTCTCTCTCCAGTAGGTGTTAACGATTTCGCGAAATGTCGTTTACTGTGACTTATTCCTTCCAACTTTATTTCTCCACAGTCATTTCAAGAAAAGTGCTCAGGAACCTATTAGGTGTCTTCCATATTTAAAAAGAGTCTCCGCCGGGCGCGGTGGCTCACCCCTGTAATCGCAGCACTTTGGGAGGGCCGAGGAAGGCGGATCATGAGGTCAGGAGATGGAGAGCATCCTGGCTAACACGGTGAAAACCGGTCTCTCCTAAAAATACAAAAAAATTAGCCGGGCGTGGTGGCTGGCGCCTGTAGTCCCAGCTACTTGGGAGGCAGAGGCAGGAGAATGGTGTGAACCTGGGAGACGGAGCTTACAGTGAGCGGAGATCTCCCTGCCGCAATCCAGCCTGGGCGACAGAGCGAGATTCTGTCTCAAAAAAAAAAAAAAAAAAAAAAAAAAGTGTTTATTTTATCTCCAGGAATTTTTATATTATGACTTTTTATATACTATTTTTATTTTTATATATGACTTGTTTGCTATTAGCCTGCTTTCTACTTATTTAGCTACTTTCCTTCTCACCCTTTTTATTTCTTCTTATAACTCATTTTCACTCTCTTGGTAATTTCCTACCTTTCTCCAATGTCCCTTATTAAGTTTTTTTTCTCCCTCGGGTTCCTAATAATTTAGTCATCACTGCTGATGAAATGTTGTCTTCTCTCTCCTGCCCCCTGTTCCTCATCCCCTCTCATTCCCTTATCTGCTTCCTTCTGCTTCTTCTTAGAATTCAATCAACTTTCATTTCATTTCTTCCTTAATATATGAACTTCTTATTCTTGTTATATATATCCACAATTGCTTGTCTGAGGCTGTTTAATTTAGTTTGAAATATCGTGTTAGACTCTTCTGCTTTGTGGTTGGTTTCTTGAGAGATAATTTTCATCAGGTAAAATGTCTGCTTCTCACATTGTTTTTCTTTTTTAGTAACGGTGTAGATAAAGACTGTTTACATTTATGCAATTTGTGGGCAGAATGCCAGCAGGTTTGGTTACAAGTTTCCTGTATCAAGAGCATCTTCTTAAGTCAGTGTTGGCAAATGCACATCTTTACGAGAACAGACGAGATCGGGCACGTTCAGGGTGGTATGGCTGTAGACTGCACATTTTTAATGATTCCCCTTGTTTAGTTTGTTTATTTGGTTAGTGTGAGAAGAGACTGAATGTCCTGGATTTTATTTATTTTTTTTTTCTAGCAGGATCACAATATTTTCCCTTTTGCTTCTTTTCCCCTTCTCCTTCCATTCTCCAAAGGATGCCTCTCCTTTTATTGTACTCTTACTCTTTGGAAGCATTGCCTCTCAATTCAGTCACCACGCATCCCACACACTATTATATCCCTTCCCTGCAGCCAGTGCACTGATTTACCAGAAATATTGTTCAGTATTTTCACACTTATAGTGGACGCTTCCTTTCTTGCAGGGGGAGGGGGGGTGGATTTTAGGTCAGTTGTAGGCTCGCTCTTCTCTCATTCCCTCTTCCTCAGCAGTGTTTCCAGCATCCACCCCCAGCCCCACCTTTCTGCAAAATTTGAGAGATGGCTCTGCGAAAATCGGCATTTTTTTTTTATACTTACAGTGAATTTGAAGTTTGTAATGTTCTCTGAATTCTAGTTATGCTATTTGCCTGATTTTATATGTTATATTGAGCAAAAGATACTACAAAGGAGTGGTCAGTGGGGATAATACAGTGTCACAAAGCCAAGGAAAAAATTTTTTCAAGAATAAGGAAAAGATCAATATGTCAAGTGCTGCTGGGAGGTTGATTAAGTTGAAGGCTGAAAGCTATCCATTGGTTCAGGCAGCCTTGAAAAGTCTCACTGTTGAAAAGCCAGCACAAAAGACCTATTGACATGGGATCTACAAAGAAAACAGTGTGAGAAAGTGGATACAGTAAATGGAGCAAGTACAGAGCACTCATTTAAGAAGGCTTATTATAAAAGGCCAGATGCACATGTGGTAGTTAGAGGGCACTGTGGGGTCAAGTGTTTTTTTTTTTTTTTTTTTTTTCACCTTTAATTTAAGCATATATACTTACAAAAGTGCACATATTTTAAATATAACTCTTGATGAATTTTCAGAAACTCAACAGCCTGCAGATCAAAGAAAAGAGCATTACTACATCCCCAGAAGCCCCCAGTGCTCCATGCACTCAAAAATTACCCCCAAAAGGGCAACCCCATACTGCAGTCCAACACTTGAGGGTTAGGTAATCTTTTCTTTCCAGTTTCCTTTGCCGTGTATTATTTTCTGAGAGAATTATTCACTTTGTTACAAGTAGTTATAGGTTTTTCATCCTCACTGATATTTAATTTTCTGTTGTCTGGATATATGTACTATAATTTATTTATCCATTATAGTGTTGAAGGGAATTTGAAAAGTTCACAATTTTGGATGATTATGCATAGTGCCACTTTGTGCTATTAATAATTTCTTAGTTACTAGTCATATATTTTCTAGTACATGGATTTTGGTGACTTATGTATGAATTTCCATGGGGCTTACACCTGGGAATCAAATTGCTGGATCATAGAAAAGACATATATTAAGAAACTATGGCCAAAGTATTCTAAATATTTTTTATTGAAACACTTTATAAGCATTTCAGTTGCTATTTTTGCTAAAACTTAGTTGCATTTTCATTTCATTTTATCAATTGTTATATGTTATTTACATTTTCCTGATGGCCAATGAGATCATATATTTATCGGCCAATTGGACCAGATGTAGTATCTTTTAAAATGTGTCAATTGTCAACTTTTCTTTTTGGTTAGCTCTCTTATCCTTACTGATTTTTAGGGTTTGTAAACATTCTGGTTATAAGTGATTTACTGGATGAAGTATATTTTGAGATGTGAAAAATATTAAAGTATGTTTTATACTAATAGCAGTAATTTGGTGATTCAAGATACAGAGAGAATAACTGCAGGAGAAAAACCCTTGAGTTAACAATAGTGGATGGGACCCAGGATAGTAATAGCTGACTACGGAAGCTCTATAATATTTAAATTTTTGTTATAGCTAAATGTTTCTGATATTTAACTATTATAAATGTTATGAATATTTTAACTCAGTAAAATTTTACCTATATATTGGATGATTGTCACTTTCTAAATATTGAACATATTGATTAAAAAATGAAAAAATTAAGGCTTTTGGTGCAAATATATAGGTAAAGCATTTTGTGCTGTGTGCATTTGCTTTCTGTTATAAAGACATTGCCAACAAGCCATGTTATTAATTTTTGAATATTGTCATTGTACATTTAACTTCTACTTTTTAGTCTGTTTTTCTCCTTCAAGTCTTTTGACAAAATCCATTTTGCATTATTTTATTAATTATATTGTTGTATCTTTTAAACTTTTAACACTTTTGTTGAATGTCCTAAGTATATTCCAACCACTTGAACATTTTTTGTTTAATTTTTTACATTTTACTTTTTGGGTTTATTTTAGCAAGTTCTAGTTTGTCTGAATTTTTATGTTTCTCTTTTCTTTTCTTGTTTATTTTAATTATGGTCCTTATATTGTATTTTTATTTTTGCTAAATATACTTTTAGTTTTTCTTGACTAACAGAAAATATATTAGAGTAGCTATTTAAGTAACTCATACCCTAGTTTTAATAGTTTTAATCCTTTATTTGGCCTTCATGGATCTTTGGCCCTTTCTATCTCTTTTTTAGCAAAATAGATAATGCAAAAATCCATGGTCTTTGCTTGTGTAATTATGAATCAAAAGACAGGTCATGCAATAGTTGGCTATTTAACAAAAGAGAGAGGTTGACTGATAATTCTATTGATGAAAGGTACCTCTCTCATGGATAATTTTAGTCAAACAGTAAGTGTTCAAAAGATACTTTGGATTTCTTTTATATTCCTATATGCTAAGGCAACATTGACTAAGGCAGGGGTTATACAATTTTGGAATAAAGACAGTTTACTCTTTTAGAGATTACATAACAAACACAAAACAACCCTTAAAAAAGTAGCATGACCTTGGCTGTTATTTTAGAGCAAAAAGAATCCTGGCCTCATCTCTTACTTTAACCCTCAGTTGTACTAAAACAGGGTTGGACTCCTTAACAGTGTTGCTCGTGACTTTAGAAGAAGTTTTTATTTTTATTTTTTAAACAAGTCTTGTGTCTTTGCAGCTGGGTGCAGTAGGCTTATGCATGTAATCCCAACACTTTGGGAGGCTGAGGTGGGAGGATCACTTGAGCTCAGGAGTTTGAGACCAGCATGGGCAACATGGTGAAATTCCATCTCTACAAAAAATACAAACAAAAAGTAACCAGGTGGTGATGTGTGCCTGTAGTCCCAGCTACTCAGGGGCTGAGGTGGGAGAATCTCTTGAGCCCAGAAGGTTGAGGTTCAGAGGCTGCAGTGAGCCGAGATCATGCCACTGCACTGTAGCCTGGGTGACAGAGTGAGATCCTGTCTTAAAAAAAAAACAGAAAAAAGCGGGCTTCTTTCAGTGTTAGCCAAGGAGTATGGAGATAGGTCCTAGTGATCTAACATTGATTATCGTTTTTTTTTTCAGTTTTACTCCAAGATTTCCAGTTTCCTTCTTCATTACAGAATGGTATGTTTTTCACCCTGCCTCACAATATAATTACCCTTTCAAATCCCTCCTTTCTGAAGAATTATAGATGCTTAGTCTTCTACTTTGCTCATTATCAGACACCCAAAGGTGGGAGCTGTATATGATTATTATTCTCAGCTGATTTACTTCTCTGTTTGCATGCATCTCCCCATAAAATCTAGTCTAGGAGCCAGAGGACTTTTCCACCACACACACACACACACACACACACACACACACACACACACGACAAAGTTAAACACGAGATGCAACCTACATTAGGCCTGCTGTATCCAGCAAGCAGTGATGTCTGTCAAGTCATGGCGATATACCTTCACTTTCCACTTCTCCCTGAGGCAAATAATAGGTTATTTTTATACTGAAAAGACTGCTAGACTATACTTTCCAGTGGCTAACGTAATTACAAACAGTTTAGATTTTTTTTAACTCCCCTCTTTGTCTCTATTTTATCCTTCTAAGTTGCCTAGATTATAAATAAACTAAACCGACTTTTTTTTTCTTTTTTTTTTTTTAGAAGATTCACATCTGTTTAATGTATATAAAGCTAAGGAAAGGACAGTCCCGGACTCAATAGAAAAATATTCTGTGAAATTCATATGGTGGGGTTGAGGGGGAAGGGACGAGGCTATAGAACCCACATCTGAACATGTACAAAAAATAACTGACATAGTAACCCCCATCCTCAAGGATGATGCAGATCTGCCCAGTCCCCGGGGCTCGGGGGCACACTGCAGACATGGCGTTATGGGAGACAACCAATGTGGGCTCCAGGTGCAGGTGGGAGTGAGAAGGGCATCAGTCCGGAGGGGTGGGCAGCTATTAGGAGGCCTTGAAGCGGTTGCCGCCAGAGCACGAGCTCAGCAGCTTGCCCACCAAAGTGTGGGCGTAGCAGCCAGCTCCTTGCAGCAGCCTTACTCCTCCACGAGACTCAGGTGGTTAGGTGCGGAAGTTCCGCTTCTCGAGGTAGGTGACGGCTGCCGTCAGTGGGCACAAGATGAGCTTGATGTGAGCCTGGAAGAAGTTGATCTGCACGCTGCCGTTGCTGAGGTGCAGGATGATGGCGCTGCGGGTGCGGAACCAGCTCCGAAGGTAGGGCAGCGGGGCGAGCTCATTGCCTTCACGCGGCGTGATGTTGGCACCTGCCTTCAGCAAGTGCTCGCTCAAGTAACTGCGGACATATTTAAAGAGTGTGATCTTCTTCATCAAGAAATTGGGATGGGAATTCACGGTGAAGTAGGACTCGGTGCCATCACACTTTAGGTACTACAGGCTGTCACCACCATTGAAGAGCACCTCCACGCTGTTATCCACAACTGATACCCAGGACCGTACTTGCCTGAATAGTCCATCCACTTGCTGACCCAGAAAAATGGAGACGCGGGCAAGATCCTCAGCCTCCTCTTGCCTGATCAGCCCTCCCTCCGAGGGCTTGGAGGCATTGACGCTGTGCAGCATGCAGCATGTCATGAGGTGGCAGTCGACCACCCCACCCGTCTCTGAAACCCCTGGTTCTTCTTTTTCCCGGGGACTCTCAGGCAGGGTATTCTCCAAGCATTTATTTAGGACCCCGAGGGGCTTTCTGTTGCTGGGGTCCGGGCTGCTGGGAGCGATGGAAAACCTCGGTGGAATGGTCAGGCAGGTGATGGGGAGACGGGCTGGGATGTAGCCAGAAGTAAAGAACTCATTGTTAAGCTGCTCGTTAATGGTTGGGCGGGCAGTGAGATCTGTCTGAAGCATCTTCTGGATGAGGGAGGCGGCCACAGGGTTGATGTGCTTGGGAATACTGTATTCACTCTTCTTGATTCGGAGGTAGGTCTCTTTTAGGCAAGAGGTGCCAAAAGGTGGTTTGCCCACTGACGAGGTATACACGATACACCCACTGGACCGCACATACACTTCAAAACTGTGCCTTTTTTTTTTTTTTTGAGGCCGGGGTCTCGCTCCTGTCGCCCAGGCTGGGTACGTGGCAGGATCTCAGCTCACTGCAGGCTCGCTCCGGGGAGTTCCAGCCATTCTCCTGCCTCAGCCTCCTGAAGTGGCTGGGACTACAGCCATGCCGTGCCGGCTAGTTTTTAGAGTATTTTTAGTAGAGAGGCGGGTTTCACCGTGTTAGCCAGGATGGTCTCGATACCTGACCTCGTGATCCCGCCGATCACCGGCCTCCCAAATGCTGGGATTACAGGCTTGAGCCACGGCGCCCGACGCAAAAGCATGCCCTTTCTTGGCACCGGCATCACCGGGAGCCTCGCGTGGTGGTAGTTCCACAAAGGGTCTTCTTTCTCTCACCATCATATTCGACTTTGGTTGCCAGTCCCAAATTCCCTGTTTTCACCTCCAGAACCTCATTCAGAAAAAGGTTGCCCAGCTTAAGGTCTCGGTGAACAACTCGGTTTTGGCGCAGGTACTGGCAGCCAAGCACAATTTGCCGCAGACTACATAGTGCGGGGCCTCAAGTTCAGTTAGGGCTTTCTTCCTCTCGTGCAGCTCCAGGAGAGACCTCCGGCGGCAGAGCTCCAACACCACCACGAACACAAAGTCGTTGTCCTCGAAAAAGCCGTGGAATCCTACGACATGCTGGTGGGAGAGACTGCGGTGAATGGATATTTCTATGGACATCTCCTCATAGTGCGGCATGAGCAGCAGAGACTTAGGCACAATCTTGCCCGTGAACAGTACCTTGGTGTCCGCGTCTGAGATCTCGGAAGCACTTGGCAAAGGCGTCCTTGCCCAAAAAGCGGTCCCGCACATAGCGCTGCCGGCTGCGTGGGTCCACTAGGACCTCCGGGATCTCTTTCGCCGGTGGAGCAGCCTCTGGAGCTCCCGGAGCTGCAACTCCAGGGGCCCCAGCTTTCCCAGGGACTGCCGGTGCCCGTGTCGCTTCCCCGCAGTCACCGTTGCAGTCATGTTCCTGGAGCTGCTCAGCACACGTGGATCCCAGCAGAGGCTCCTCACCGCTCCGCTCCTCCACGAATTCCTAAAACCACTTTCTTTAAGGCTTTTGGTTCTTTCCTCTCTGGTTATAATGGAAACAATATAAGGGACCTGGCAGTGGCAAGCCTAATTAATAGCAGGCAGCGTCGAGAAGTGGAAGTTCATGACATCCTCTACTTCCACTCACAAGCTCAGGTAAACATTTCGTAGGTTTCCCAGTTAGATTCTGACATCAGTAAGTTAGAAACAGCAGGACTTCACATTGATAGACCTCTTGCCAAAATTGTCAACTAACTTGTTTTTACAAGGAAAACTTTTTATCCCTGATATCATCTAATTCCTAAAAATTGGCATAATTATTTCTCATGACAACACCTGGCTTGGTAAAGACATTGTTAAAGTCAGGATTTCAGGATTGGTCAGTCTAAACTTGGAGAATTGTCTTCCCTAGGCTGCTCATTTCCTGATAGTTTGTGACTCCAGGAGAAACATGTCCAACCAATTTGGGTTTAATAAATGAATTCAAAAGAAGCAGCCACCAATCAAAATCTAACACAGAAATATTAATTGTTGCTTACTCAGTGAGGGAAAATGGTGCTTGCAGGATGCAATGTCTTTGAATAAAGCAAACTGCTGATTTTCTACAGGGTTTGGACAAGTGAGATTGATGGACACACAGAAGCAAGACCTGTTAGGGATGTGTGAACCTTTAACTGTGGAGAGTTAGTTATTTAGGTGTAGCTGTTGCACATTAGCTGACTCCCAGAAGTGTGGATCTATCACAAAATGCTAGGCATCCAGAAGAGTTATTACCGATGTGAGGTTGTCACTGGTCAGTTAGAATTGTTTCACACCAGATCTGGTAGTTGCTTGTTACTACAGCTAAAGAATAATCAGTGCTTTTTTTCTAGATAATTAAAATGTTTTGCTCTCATTGAATATTTTACATACTACTGTGTACTAGCATTATACATGCTAATGTTTCATCTAATTGACCATATTTTAATACTTTGAGGGATGCTGTCTTATGACATTTTATCCCCATTTCCTATAGCATCTTGCATAATAAGTTATAATCACAAGCCCTAGTGGGGTAAGACATACTACGTGGCCAAACTCTTCAGGAATTTAGCAGTAGTGCTGCCAGAGGAAAGAGGTCCAGTATCCTTTTAACAGGTTCAAGGAAAATGGATGGGAAAATAAAACTACAGCCACAGAGATGGCTATAATTACATCACACATAAAATCTAGTATGCAGTAAACGTATGGAAGGCTAGGACAGAAGTCAAAAGTGGAACCTAAAAACACTCTTCTATAGACCCTTCTTTGCTTATGTGGCTCCTCAAATCTGCCTTCATCTGGGATCTCATCTGCACCTACAGGTCTAGTCCAATTCCCTTTTCCAAAACTGACCTTCTTTTTCTCTGCCCCATCAACCTCTCCCCAGGTCAGCAGCACGGCAACATTATTCACATCTAAAACCTGGCTGAGAAGTTCATCTTTTCCAGAACATAGGACTCTTCTTCCTCTCCATGAGTCACACTAGGATTGAACACTGTGAACTTAACAATTATAGCCCTTGAGTCTCTGTAGACCTTGCCCTTTCATTAATGTTAACTTAAAATATTAGGGATCTGCCAAGGTTCCATACCCACCTGTGGTTCAGAGACTCATCTTAAGATTCTATACTCTGTCTAGAGGCTCACCATGAGCTCCAGAAATAGAGCTAAAACTGCAGAGACTTTATGAATATCTGAGAATACCTAGTGGTGTGCTCTGAGATCAGTCCCTCAGACCAAATAATCTTTCCTCAGGTCCTCAACTCTAGGAACACTAGAGGGTCCCAGGTTTTCTTTCATCATGCTACTTCTGTATTTTTTTGAGCATCCTTTTTATAGCCAATGCAAGCCCTCACAGGATATAGCTAACTTTTATGAATTGAAAAGATTGACTAATTCGAAGAGGATACCTTGTTTTGGTGTTATGAGACATTACTACAAAACATAATTTATAGTGCTCTGTAACTACGTAAGCATTGCTATAGTGAACATCTATCATAAATGTAATAGGGAGTAAGTTTGTCAAATAAATATAACCATTGGTTAATGTCCAATTGAAAACAAATGGAAGGAAGGTATAGTAGGTATTGTCAAATATTTATATTCAATATGAAATATGTAAAGATGATATTAATAATGTGGTTTTGGACTAGAGTATAAGAAGAGAGTGTAAATTTTTCTTACAGCTTACTTAAACTTTGTGACAGATGACGAGTAATGAGAAACCAAACCCAAAGTGAACTGGAGCAATAAAACATTACCAGTTACACATTATTGGCCCCTGGGATTTCGCTCAGGAATTCTAAGCATTAGGAACACACCAGAAAGCCAGGACTGCAGTACCTTTCCAGCACTCAGCACAATGAATATCTATTTCTTGGATGAATAAAAGAGTGAATGATTTGAAGAGATTCCAAGATGTATTTCATTTTGACAATGAAAGAAGAAAAATATGACAAACTGGGAATAATGCAGAAGTTAGTATCAGGGAAGTTTTACACTTGGAAGAATTAATAGGGAAAGGTTTCTTTCGTACATGTATTTAATGAAGCTGAGAAGATCAGTAAACATAGAGAGTTGAAGTCACTGCAGCTCTATAATTTTAAGAGTTTATAGACAAAACACAGTTATTTTGGGAAATACGGATAAGGGTCTTTGAGCTAACAGTTGGTAGCATTTAGGGAAAAGAAATATGGTTGAAACAATAGTTTGTACATATAAGGTCATACACAAAATTCAGAATATTTTCATTTACTTTTACTAACATCTCCAGTTAATTACTGGGCTCTTATTAACCCACAACTTTATAATGGAACTAAACCCAATGTAAGAGTCTAATGGCTAAGATGAAAAACAGTTCTAAGGATTTTTGCTATAGAGACGGTGAGCAAGAAAGTAAATGTCTGCAAGAGAAACTATAGTGATAATGTTAGAAAAAGGTGTCATGAGATGGGCTTTCCTGTCCATTGATGGTGGAAGCAAAAATTGTTAAAATTTTTCTGCAAAAATAATTTGCCAATCAAATAAGTTATTAATGCCATTTGACCTGGTAATTCCATTTCTCAGCATCAATTCTGAAGATAAATTTAGACAAGAATTGAAATAAAAACAATATGAAAGAATGACAAAATATTTATCTTGATACAAAAGTTCAAAAACAGAAGTAAATTAAGGATATTATGTGAGATCAATACAATGAATTACTATACTCTTACTGACTTACATTTTTAAAGTAATTTTGGTAAAGACAATGACAATACTGTGAAGCTAAGAACAAATATGTGTGCTATATTTTTTATATGTGTGCTAATATGCAAACATATTCATACAAACATATATCTACATAATAAAATCAAATATATATATCATCACGTTAACACTGATTGTTTCTGTGGAGATAAATGTTATCTTCTTTTTTTTCCTTATTGTTTTCTAAGTTCTCTAAAATAAGCTTAAATTCTGTGTTACAATTTCAGGAAAGGAAGCATCAGGATTGAATGATAGCCTGAGGGAAAAAGGAACAGACAATGATATGTCCTAGGGTTGAGCCTTCCTAAGGACTGCCTAAATTTCTCTTTCTGGAGATGAAACATAGTTTCTACTCTCTGATATGACTGTTGGTATTTACTAAGATTAAAAAGGATAATATATTAGAGTATCCCACAAGTCACTAAACAAATGTTTTAACATCCCTAGAGATAGCACAATTAAGGCAGATTGGAAGATGATTAAATAATATCATCATCCAAAGTAACAGAAAAAAATGAATACACAGAAGTATTAGTTGATGAAAGTACTCTGTAAATATGATTTGAATGTGGAACACAGGGGTAAAGAAGCTATGCAGCCTCTGATCCCAGCCAAGCATAGTACCAGGTATTTCACATGAATGTTCATTTTGCTAGTAACAGACAAAGGTTTTCATAACTGAACCAGAATTGAGACTCTGAAAGTAAGTATGTACAGAGAGGCAAGTGTCCTCTAGCAATTGTCTTCAGACTTGGCATAGTTAAAGTACACTTACCCTGATTACCAATTACATCCCCTCATTTTCATGACAACAAAAAATGAGCGTTACCTTCCATCGGGGTTCAGATAGGTACAGACAAAAACGTGGAGAGAGGGGAGGGTACTGGAAGTCGGTCATCACATGCATTCAGTGACATTCTCGATGTAAGGGTCCAACAATTGTATTGTTCTTCACACATGCAAAGGACATTCAAGAGCCCCCAAAGTGGCATTAATTATTTTATGTGTTAGTTCAAGAAATAACTGCATTACCCACACTATTGATGGCAAAAAATTACCTTATGTAGAAAAATCATGGAACTAGAAGACTATAAGTCACAAAATCATTCAATCAAGGTGTACGTTTGATGTGAAGGTGTTTTAGGGCATGTTAACACATTTGTTATACTTATTACCTAACATATTCACAAACAGAATATATGATAAAAATATATTACCTTTTGAGGGAGGTGGTTCAAGACTAGATGCAGCTTGTATGAACCTCCTCCACAGAGAGGAACCAAAATAGCACGTATATATTCACGCTTCAAATAAATCATTTAAGCCAGAACACTGGGGTTCAACAGAGAAGCAATGGGAAGTAAATAAGAAGAGGGAAGGCCGGGCGTGGTGGCTCACGCATGTAATCCCAGCACTTTGGGAGGCCGAGGTAGGTGGATCACGAGGTCAAGAGATTGAGACCATCCTGACCAACATGGTGAAACCCCATCTCTACTAAAAATACAAAAAAAAAAAAAAAAAAAAAAATTAGCCAGGTGTGGTGGCGGGCATCTGCAGTCCCAGCTACTTGGGAGGCTGAGGCAGGAGAATCACTTGAACCCAGGAGGCGGAGTTTGCAGTGAGCTGAGATTGCGCCACTGCACTCCAGCCTGGTGACAGAGTGAGACTCTGTCTCAAAAAAAAAAAAAAAAAAAAAGAAGAGGGAAGCTAGGCAGCCTGCTTGGCTGGTTGGCTGGAATTGGCTGAGAACTGAGAAAAGTGCCCAAATGCTAGGAAAGGGCAGGTAAGAATCCCCCAGAACTCCACATTCCCATTGCAAACTTTCACAATCCTAGCTATTGGAAAGCCCCTCAATATGTGTAGGCCTCAACACTAACACAGAGAGTTGCCCAGAGGAACTACTCTAGAGAGGTAACTCATGCTGAGTCCCATAGACTTCCAAACCCTGAGCAGCTGCAGCCTTTTGCCATTCTGAAAGTTAAGTGCCCCCAAAACTAAATCCTATCCTGGGGCTGATGATACTGTTGCCGCCCCAGACTAAGCAGTGGGAGAGAAGGCTGGGCACCTTCTCACACTGCAAGAACAAATGCCCCCACAGCTGCAGCCTTCAATGGGAGCAAACCACAATCCCCACAGCTAACCGCCTACACAGCTCTCCTTGAGAATGGCTCCACCCTCCCCTATCTCAGGCCTGCAGCTGGTGTTATTGCAAGAGCCCAAACTGTAAAAGTCTGTATCCTGCCCTAGAGCCAGGGCTGTTGCTGCTTTTGCCACTGCTTGACCAAGGAGGAAGATGGGAAGCTGGGCACTTTCACATGCCGTGAGGACACATCACACCATCACTGCTGCGGGCTGCTATGGGACCAAAGGGCAAGGAAACCACGCATCACAAAGCTACCTCCTTACATTGTCCCCACTGAGAATAACCTCACTCCACCTGGTGGAAAGCCCACAGTGTTGCTGCCACTGCCTACTGCTGACCATTTTGCCAGTCTCCTGGGGACCACTCTGCCTCTGCCTATCTCTGCCAGCACCTGAATGTACTACCAGGGTGCAAGAGGACAAGTCTGCTGGCCCATCCCATTGCCCTAGTACTTGTGCACCCAGGGGCCTAGAAATTGTCCAGCCCAGTCCACCACCAATTGCATCTAAATACTCATCCCAGGGTCTGAGGTCAGGCCAACAAAACCTGCTGATAACACACAGCTGGCACTCACCCACATGCACCACCAGCAAAAAAAGGTGAATGGCACACTAAAATTGTTGCAGCTACCACAAACACCAACAGAGCCTCTTGGGTGCCAGGGGGTTGCTCCACCACCACTACTGCCATTGTTCATATCAAATCCACTGCTAAGGGACCCAAGAACCCTCTAACATGCCTGGACCACCACTGACATTACTGACACCGGAGTAAGTCACCTGGAACCCCAAGAATCAGGTTGATTGAACTCACTGACATTGGTGCCAGCATATGCCACAGTGGAGCCCAAGGACAAGCATACTCAACCCAATGCTATTACCAGTAGGGCCTGAAGACTGACTCACTTGGCATTATAATCTCCAACAAAACTTTACCACAGCTTCTACTTATAACTGCACCCTAAGCTACTAGAAAAATCACAGATATCACTGACGCTCTTTACAGCTAAATAAATCATATAGAGAGAACACTACTGCATGCATCCAAAATCAAACCAAAATGCCCTACCCAACCAAATATATATTTATTCATATATATATGTATATATATATTCTGAAAAAGTCCTCTCCTATGAAAGAAAATTTTAAAAATTAGAAGAAACAACCGTTATGCAAGATGCATGGGTATCAATGAAAAGACACAGGAAACATGAAAAAGCAAGGAAGTATGACACATCCAAAGGAACAATTTTTCTCCAGCAATAGATCCTAATCAAAACGGACTTTATAAAATCCCAGATAAAGAATTCAAAACATTGATTTTAAAGAAGCTCAGAAAGATAAAAGAGGATTGTGTAAAAAATATAGAGAAATTAGAAAACAATTAAGAATAGGAATTAGAAATTTACCAAAGAGACAGACATGTAAAAGACAACCAAATAGAAATTCTGGAACTGAATAATTCATCAAATTAATTACAAAACACACTTGAAAACTCCAGCAATAGACTAGATCAAACATGAGAAAGAATCTCAGAATTTGAAGACGGAACTTGTCAAATAACATAGTCAGACAAAAGTTTAAGAAAAAGGCTATAAAATAATAAGCAAAGCCTTTGTAAAATTTGGGACAACATTAAACAATAGAATATTAGAATTACCAATGCCTCTAAGAGCAAAAGGAGAACAAAGACATTGGAAAACCTGCTTAACAAAATAATTAATAAACTCAAATAGGCAAATGACACAATGAATATTGCTGAATGAATGGATATAATTAAGAACTTTTAGCAAGTGTCAGAAAGCCTCTGACAGAAGTCCGAATCACAAGACAAGGGCCATCACTCTTTAGGATCTGAACTCCCCCAAAGCCACCTAACCTATTCCCCAAATTCATCCAGGACCATGACCACCTGAAAGTACTTATGAAAACGAATACACCCATAAATTATATGTCTCAATACTCATTACTCACATGGTTAGCCAGAAACTTAAGTCCTCAACTATTTGGTTACGTGAATTATAAACATGTAAATGTTCCTTGATACCTTGGGGTCATTGTGTCCTCTCACCAAAGATCTATCTTTATTCCTAATATCAAAAATTCTATGTTTTATTCAGTCATTACTTCCCTTGATGTAAATATGCACATTCCACTCAGGCTTCTCAATTCTTTCTAATTCCATTTCTTAGGGGGACATGCCAATTATCTCTTGCTGCAAAACTAATTATCTCAAAATATAGTGACTTGAAATGAAAGGCATTTTATTACATCGCATGATTGTGTTGATTAGAACTTGGGCAGGCCTGGCTGGGTGGTTTTCTCTCTTTGACATTGACTGACATTGTTCACATAACTTCACCTTCATGCCTTGTACTTGGAGAGTGACATCTGGAAGACTGGCTGCAGCTGGGCTCCTTAGTTCAAGTTCTCCTTTCCTTCCCCATGTATTCTTAGGTCTCCTTCATGTGGTGTCTCCACCTGGGAAATCAGATTTTTAAATGGTAGCTCAGAGCTTAAGAGATAAAGGCAAAGGCTTCTAATCTTCTTAAACTCTAGCCCTGCAACTGCCATAATGTCACTCTCACTCCATCCCATCATGCCATGTGCTCAGAGGACTCTCAGTCCAATGGGAAGGAAAATAAATCCAACCACCCAATGGGAGAAATGTCAGAGAATCTGTTGACATCATTACTCTGCTACCAACTTTCCTACAGCCACAAATTATCTGTATTTATCCCACATGGAAAATGTGTTAATTTCCTGAATGATGCCCAACGTCTCATTCAACTTTCACATCATCGCAAAGTCCAGAATCTTGTTATCTAAATCAGGACCATGTTATGAATCTCCTCAAGAGGGGTTCCAGTCAACTAAAGAGACAAATCATCTACACTCCCCTACACAAAACATAAAATGTGAAACTGAGGTACGGCAACCTTCAAAATGTGGGAAAATAGGAACCACAAAACAGATTTCTTCATAGCAGCTCTGAATCCAGCCAGCCACATGTTGACATGTTGACAGTTCCTTGATCAGGGCTCTGCCCTGGTTCCTGAAAAATATTCGCAGTTGTATTTGGATTCACTCTGTGGATTTGAGTCATCCTTCCTTTTCTATTAAGAAATGCATCAGTTTTGCAGTTGAGTAGCCTTCTCAGCCTACTTCCTGTCTATGGAAGGTTAGGAGAATAAATATTATTTGTTTTTCATTTTGTACCGTGTATGTCTGTTTTAGGTCAAACTGATAGTCTTTCTGTTAGAGTATAAATCTAAAAATTTGTAGTTATCTAATATATCAAATTATATTTCATTCCATTAGACAAAAGCCACACCCGCATTACTTCACAAGACAGACACTTACCTGACTTAAGCATTTTGTATTTTGGAAAAAAAAAATTCTTAATATTCTTTAAAATACAATTGCTTAACCAAAAGAATCTGTAAGGCATACCCTTATATATTTCTGAGGTATTTAACAAGAGGCCTTACAGCCTCATTCTGACTTCAATTTTTCCCAGAGTTCTAGACTTACTTCTTTGGGCTTAACTTTTGCTCTAAGGACATTTCTGACTTTCAGAATATTTTGCTGGCTAGAAAGACTTTCCTGTGCACTCTATATGTCCTCTAAATTATGTTAAAATAATGAGGCAGTCCTGGCCAGGTGCAGTGGCTCATGCCTGTAATCCCAGCACTTTGGGAGGCTGAGGCGGGCAGATCACGAGGTCAGGAGATCAAGACCATCCTGGCTAACACCATGAAACCCTGTCTCTCCTAAAAAGTACAAAAAGTTAGCCGGGCGTGGTGGCAGGTGCCTGTAGTCCCAGCTATTCGGGAGGCTGAGGCAGGAGAATGGCATGAACCCAGAAGGCAGAGCTTGCAGTGAGCCAAGATGGTGACACTGCACTCCAGACTGGGCAACAGAGCAAGACTCCATCTCAACAATAAAAAAAAAGAAGAGACAGTCCCTAACTTTCTTCTTATATTGTATTCTAGACTAGACTATTTTACCATAGGTTGAATAGTGAATATTTCAGCATTCTGCCTTGAAATCTCCTGAGCTAGATCATTGAGTTCACTAGTTAGGTAAAATTTCATATTTCCTATATTACTTCAAGTCAAAAGGGTTGCCAAACTTTATACGATAAGACTAGGGTCCCCTTTTCTTCAGTTCTAACAATGTTCTCTTCATAGTCTTTCAAGTATTCATAAATGATCTCCCCAAACTCTTCTAGCTTTCCTTAACCATCTCCTTGAGGCCATTCTAACATCTGCCACCAGTTTCAGATTTTTGTATTGAAATACTTCATTTCTGGTCACAAGTACTCTTTTTGTTATCTATTGCTTTGTAACAAAGTACCCAAACTTAGTGGCTTGAAATAGCAACAATTTACTCAACTCACACAATTTTATGGGTCAGGAATTTGGGCAGGGCTCAACTGGGTGATTCTTCTGCTCTATATGTCATCAACTGGGGTCACTTAGTGGTGTCTACCTAATGGGGAGGCTTATCTGGAGGGTCCAAGTTAGTCTCATTTACAGGCCTAGCACTTTGCAGTGGAGGTTGTTGGAAACATTGGACTTAATTGGGCCCCCTTTCATGTAGCCTCAGAGCCCTTCCCCCACTGATCCTCCTGCATCCCCTCCTACTACCATAATTTTACTTGAAGGGTGGTCTGTGGGAAAGGTAGTTTATTGGATTTTACTGAAAGGTACCTGTTGCATCAGGAGTGAAAGGGAAAGGCAAAAACTAATCTCCCCACCCCCCCCCACCAAAGAATTGGCTCTAAATGGCAGAGATTTACTTCTACTGCATGCTATGGTCAGTCACAGATCAGGCCAGGTATAAAGGGAGAGAAAATATGCCCCCCACTTGATGGAAGGAGTGTTATCTTCTTCTTCCTTCAATGTTTATTTGCATAATATGAGGTCTCACTATAAATCAGACATACAAATTATTGGGAAGCTTGCACCCAAGGTACTAGTAGCTCTACTTTTGGAAGTTTGAATATCCAACATAAAAGTCTTTTTAAAAAATAATTAGGCACTGTATAAGGATATATTGGTCAACAACAGACTTCATCTATGACAGTTGTCCCACACAATTATAATGTAGCTGAAAAACTCTTAATACCTAGTGATGTTGTAGCTGTTGTAACATCATAGCACAGGGCATTACTCACATGTTTGTGCTGATGCTGGTGTAAACAAATTGCACTGCCAGTCTTACAAAGGCATAGCACACACAATTATGCACAGTACATAATACTTGATTATGATCATAAACAACTATGTTACTGGTTTATGTATTTACTGTACTTTTTATCATTGTTTTAGAGTGAACTCCTTCTACTTATAAAAAAGAAGTTAACTGTAAAACAGCCTCAGAGAAGTCCTCCACAAGGTATCCAGAAGCAAATATTATCATAGGAGATGAGAGCTCTATGCACATTATTGCCACTGAACACCTTCCACTAAGATATGGAGGTGGAAGACAGTGTTGTTGATGATCCTGACCCTGCGTAGGACTAGGATAGTGTGTGTGTTTGTGTCTTTGTTTTTAACAGAGTTTAAAAAGTAAAAAAATAAAAATAGGCCAGGTGCAGTGGCTCATGCCTGTAATCTCAGCATTTTGGGTGGCTGAGGCAGGTGGATCACCTGAGGTCAAAAGTTTGAGACCAGCCTGGCCAACATGGTGAAAACCTGTCTCTACTAAAAATACAAAAATTAGCCGGACACAGTGGTGTGCTCCTTTAATCCCAGCTACTCGGGAGGCTGAGACAAGAGAATCGCTTGAACCTGGGAGGCAAAGGTTGCAGTAAGCCGAGATCACGCCACTGCACTCCAGCCTGGGCAAGAGAGCGAGACACCATCTCAAAAATAAATAAATCAATATATAAAATAAATTTAGATAAAAAATAAAGATATAAGAAATAAAATGTTTTTTGGACAGATGTACAATGTATCTGTATTTTAAAATGGGCTATATAAAAAAGTCAAAAAGTTTAAAAAACTAAAATGTTTATAAAATATAAAATAATAGTAAGTTAAGGTTAATTTATTATTGAAGAAAAATATCTTAAATAATTTTACTGTACACTGTTTGTAAAAGTCTACAGGAGTTTACAGTAATGTCCTAGGCCTTCATATTCATTTGCCACTCACTCACTGGCTCACCTAAAAGTCAGCAACTTGCAGTCCTGCAGGCTCCATTCATGGTAAATTCTCTATACAGGTGTACCTTTTAAAAATCTTTTACATAATATTTGTACTATACATTTACCATGTTTAGATGTTTAGATACACAAATACCGTTTTGCTACTATTATTTACCATATTCAGTACAGTAACATGCTGTATAGATTTGTAGCTTTGGAGCAATAGGCTCTATAATCTAGCCTTGGTGCATAGCAGGTTACACTATCTGGGTTTGTGTAAGTATACTCTGTGATGTTCACATGACAAAATATGTAATGATGCATTTTTTTCAGAATGTATCCCTATCCGTCATTAACCCGTACATGACTGCGCAGTTTTGTGCTGTCTCATGCTCCTCCACTCTCCAAACTCAGTTCATCTCTTTCTCATATACAGCCTATTTCTTTCTTTTCTTCTTCTAACTTGACCCAGTCTACTTAGGAAAATCTACGGGTTTGTCCCTGTTTTCTCTCTTTTTCTTCCTTTCTCTTTTTTCTGTATGCTAAACAACATACTCTGCTTCATACTCGTCCATGTCCCTATTGTTTTTAGAGCCCATACTCCAGTCCCATCTCATGCAATTTTCCCCTTTGCTCGCTGAATTTCTGCCACACAATCTTGCACTTTGCAGGTTTTTCTTGCCTAAAGTATGTGTGTACATTTCCAACAATCCTCTGTTGTGGTTATCTGGACAGTATGTCTCTTCTAGAGAATTGTAAGTTCCATGTAGACAAAGGCCTCATCTGTTTCAATACTATTATTTGCCAGCAGCCAACACAGTTACTGATACACATTTGATGTTCAGAAATTATTTATTCAAAAACTAATTAGAAATGTGAATACAATCAAAGTTAAGTGAAAAATTAGGAATAGAGATGTATCTATCCACAAAAAAAGTCAAAATTGTTAAAATGAAATTATAACTAGTTCCCAGTGTCACACTACTAAATGCCTGTCAAAATGCCCAGAAATCGTTTGAGGCATTTCTATATAAATGTTCTTCTACCTCCTCCAACCCTGATATTTGAAATGAAGACATGCAACACATAAAACCTATTTCCATTTAATTCATGCTTAATGTTTAAGGTTAAAGCAGTATTATTTTCTTTTATTGGGTTAAACAGCCTTTTGGAGGCTAAACAGGACAATAAATCAACACTGCTCATAAAAAATGCATGTTTGTTTTTCAGATTTCCAAGTTTTGGAACACAACCACACTAAGTGGAGACCTGCCTAAATAATCTACGAATATAGAAAAATAAATAGATTATGTGCCATTTTCCAACAGCATGGTACAATTTTTGACAGCCATTTATATCTTCAAATTCTTTTTCACTATGAATTCAGAGACAGCATTTTGGAAGATTTCTAAGCTATCTCCTGTTTATTTAATTTATACAACAAATGAATGTGAGTATTTTGGGAGGATTTTCTCCATTCTCATTGCATGAGTTTTCAGTGTTACATTAAAAACTGTAGTTCCTCAACCCACAAGACCTACAGCCTTCACAATCAGTGAAACTTTGTAAATATCTTCTAAGGCAGCAGTGTTGGTTTAGTACACTATAAATGCTTATCATTGCCTCTAGAATATTTTATGTTTGCTCTCTTCACAAAGTAATAATTTTTCTTAACACGTATTACCGATTTAGAAGTATGAATCTTAGAATGTGAGCCCTGAAAAAGACCTTGAGAAGTCTTCTAGTCCACATCCTTGTATCCATATAGGTCAACTACACCCCACCCTGGATAATGTTCATTGATCCCATATTTAAATACTTCAGCAGGAAGAGGGTTCTCTTTGTTTTTGTCTGTGGTAGATTTCAATGTTTAATAACCCATAAAGCTCTTAGGAAATTTTTCCTTATATCTACCCTAAATTACCAATGGCACACGGATTTAGAGTTGAATCTTAAGTAACTAGAATAAATTACCTCTGCTATGGAAATAGACATCCGCTCTGAATTTGAAAAACTGTTGTCTGTGTGAAATAAGCTGAAAATATTACTTCTCAGGGATAGAGTACGTGATTTTCAATCAAGTGTCCCAACTCCACAAAGTGTTTGTGCTGTAGTAAGCTAAATGACTGAATAGTCTTGGTGTAGCCTTCCAAGACACTTGTGAGCAGTGTAAACACCAGAGCCAAAACAGAGTGCAAGAAATGAACCATGACAAGAAATCAGACAAAATTATGGTCAAGACGTCTGGGTGATGGGTTATGCACATGCACAGGCATCCCACACACATCTCAGCAAACACTATGTTTAAGCAGATGAGGACAAGCTGAGCCAAGGTTCCTGTGCATATCAGTGCTTCATGTTGGTGAAGGGGACTTCACCAACAGAGACTCTTTTCTAGGATTTTATTCAGATAATACGACTGTATTATTCGTGATTAGACAACTTATTTATCTACAGGTAAAAATCTTTCCTTTTACTCATTCTCTAAGTTCATTTTGCCTACTATTTGACCTTGACATCTGATGGCACGTGATGGTGGAAGGTCAAGGATTTATGTGAACAGTCAGCATACTCTAGGAATGGAAGAAGGTGAAAGTTAAAAAATAAGTACGTAGTGTTGGCAAATTATTCAAGTTCTTATTAGTTGTGTCACTTCAGGTAAATTATTTAAGGTTTTTAAACCTAAGTTTCTTCAACAGTAAAATAGACGTAGCCATATCTACATCATGAGTTTGCATGAGGATTAAGTGTGCCACAATTCATGAGAAAAGCTTGGTACTCTTAACTATTGTTTCTGACAGTTAATGCATGAAAGCATGAACATGCTAATATTAAAGAAGCTTCATTTATTTTTAATTCAGTAAGCATTTGCCTATCATCTACCTAAGTATAAGATCTAGGTTCAGACTCGTTGGTGAAATTAAGAATGAATTAGAGAAAGATCCTAAATTTAATCCGTAAAAAAGAGATGTGAGGCTTATCTATCAAAATATGGGTACTCAATAAATATTTGACAATATTGTCAACAAACATTTCCCCTTGCACAAAATGAAAAAAGTTATTATAATGCAATATATAGCAATATTGGAGAAAAATCAAGCTAAAGGGTCATATAGTTCAAATGGGGGCAATAGGCTAAAAAATGTCCAGATACATAGTTAACATAGATCAGGAAGGTGTTACAGGGAATTTTGAAAGTGTATGTGGTTTGTGGTCTAGGAAAGTTATCTTTTGCACCATTTGTCTTCTGAATATTATACATTATTAGCAGTTCTCAAGAATCCACAGAAATATATTACTTTTCCAGCTCAGCTGTCCTAAAAGGAGAATGACACTGTCTTACTACATTTAAGGATCTTTACAGATAAGTAATAGAAAGGGACATCAGTCTCCAAAGAGGATAATTTCACCGTTCTGGTTGAGGACATGTCTTCATCCATGCTAAAGATTATGTTTACTCCTATCTGGTTTTCCACGTTATCTCCCTCTTTTCCTCTTTTCTCTACTTGCAATCTTTCCCCTCTATTGGCTCATTCTGTGTAGTTCAAGCCTCTAGCAATAAGGGAATAAAATCCTTAAATCTTTTATCTTTATTATATTCTTTCACATCACAACTAAGCTGCTTTAAAAAGCATTTTGTGAGACTTTCTGTTTTTGGCCTAGCCTGTAAATAGTTTGGAAGTCACTACTCCATCCTAACAATAAGCAAAAAGCTGAACAAATGGAAAACTCAACAACTCTTCTTAGATCTGACAGAGAAGTGAATACACAAGGCAAGGTGGTATCTCAAAAACTGGAAAGAGAGATAGACAGGTGGATATAAAGAATCACAATTCACTAGAGCATAAAGCCATGAGCAGTAACCTCCATAGGGAACCAGAGTCAGATGAGGAAAACCTGAATTGTAATTGAGAAACTGATGAAGGCTCAGACTAGACACATTAGAGAGATGCAGACTCCAGTGGGACCCAGTCATTGGGGGCCCCCATATTTTTGCGCATTTTTTTCCATCAAGAGCTCTGCCAACTTCTCACAGAGAAAACTGGATAAAAATTCCCTCAGACTTCTAGCAAAAGGAGGGGAAAATAACCACTTTGAAATATACCAGAGCATTCTGTGTCTGTTGTATTTAACCAGATATTTTGCCAGAGCTTAACCTATTGGAATTTTTGTCACAGCCTAGTTGATCTCGAAGAGAGGAAATACCAAGCTCCAGTCCCACCTAGCTATCCTGTGAAACCTAGGAGAATAGGAAAAAATAAAAAATAAAAAGCATTTGTCAATATTGTCAACCAACATTTCCAGCCCCATGTGGCCATCCCGTAAAACCTAAAAGAGATTCCCAGCCTAAAGGAACTTCACAGTCCAGGGCACGGATTATTAAAATACTGAGACATAATCATAGGACTATAGAATGCTTCCTCTCCCTGGACACCTTACTGCTACATGATTAAAGGCCTATTTAACATAGTTCCTTTACCTAGTACATCATGTCTGCCTTTCAACAACAACAATGACAAATTATAAGACATACTAAAAGCCAAAACCACAATTTGAATAGACAGAGTAAACACAGAACCAGACTCAAATACATCAGGGATGTTGTAATTATCAGACCATAAATTTAAGACAACTATAATTAATGTGCTAAGGGGTCTAATAGAAAAAAAAACACAAAACAGACAACATGCAAGAACTGATGGACAATGTAAGCAGAAAGACAGAAATTCTGAGCCATTCAAAAAGAAATGCTAAAGATCAAAAACACTGTAACAGAAATGAAGAATGTCTTTAACGGGCTCCTTAGTAAACTTGACATGGCTGAGGAAAGGAATCACTGAGCTTGAGGATATGTCAATAGAAACTACCAAAACTGAAAAACAAAGTGAAAAAGACTAACAAAAAACTGGAACAGAATATCCAAACCTTGTGAGATGATGATAAATGGCATAACTTACATGTAATAGGAATACCAGAAGTAGATAGATGAAAGAGAGAAAGAAACAAGAAATATTTAAAGCAGTAATTACTGACAATTTCTCAAAATTAATGTTGGACACCAGAGTACAGATCAAGGAAGCTCAGAGAATGCTAGGAAGGATGAATGTCAAAAATAATACACCGAGACATATCATAAACTACAAAAAAATAGAAGGTAAAGAAATAATGTTAAAAGACATCAGAGGAAAAAAATATCTATAGAGGAACAAAGATAAAAATTATACCTGACTTCTCAGAAAGGAGTAGAGTGAAATATTAAAAATATTGAGGTGAAAAACCCAACAACCTAGAATTCTGTACCCTGCAAAATTATTCTTCAAAAATGAAGAGGAAATAAAGTCTTTCTCAGATAAACAAAAATTGAGTGAATTTGTTGGCAATAAACCTGTCTTGCAAAAACGTTAAAAGATCTTCAGAGTTAAAGAAAATTATACAGATCAGAAACTGTGATCTGCATAAAGAGAGAAAGGACACTGGAAAATGAATAAATGAAGGAAAAATAAAAACATTTACTTTCCTTATTCTTTGTTTTTTGAGACGGAGTCTCGTTCTGTCGTCCAGGCTGGAGTGCAGTGGCGTGATCTCAGCTCACTGCAAGCTCCACCTCCCAGGTTTACGCCATTCTCCTGCCTCAGCCTACCGAGTAGCTGGGACTACAGGCGCCCGCCACCTCGCCCGGCTAGTTTTTTGTATTTTTTTAGTAGAGACGGGGTTTCACCGGGTTAACCAGGATGGTCTCGATCTCCTGACCTCGTGATCCGCCCGTCTCGGTCTCCCAAAGTGCTGGGATTACAGGCTTGAGCCACCGCGCCCAGCCAACTTTTCTTATTCTTAATTGATCTAACATTTAAAAATTTGTTTAAAATAATAATATCAATATATCCAATTATGCATTTCTATGTCAATGTAATTATATGTATGCTTGTGTACAAATGGAAAGAATACCAGAAATGATACAAGGTCTAGAAGGGAGAAATTAAGAATATTTTGTTATTTTAAGGTATTTGCCCTACCCATGATATTTCTACCAGCATCCTATTTAATATTCTATCATTTTCTAAGAGGATATAAGCTTTATTTATCCTAAGTCTCACTTCTGTACCCTCACCAGCAGCACATTTAAAGTCCATATCTCTAGCAACAATGTCTTTATGATTATTTAGATGATTACCATAATAACACCCCACTTATGGCACCAAAATCTATGTTAATTTCCCATTCCTGCTGCAAAAGGTTACTATAAATTTAGGGGCTTAAAAATCACGTTTATTTTCTTATAGTTGCAGAAGTCAGAAGATCAAAAACAGTTTCACTGGACCAATATATCATCAAGGTTAGTTCTTACAGAGGCTCTGGGAGAGGATTGGTTTCTTGTTTCTTCCATCTTATAGAGGCTGCAGCATTCATTGGCCCTTGGGTATATCATTTCAATCTCCACTTCCATCATCACATTGCCTTATGATTGCCAAATCAATCATATGTTAGCATAAATGTATTGATTTCTCTTTGTTAGGGACCCTAAGCAAAGGCAATCATTGTTACTTGAAAAGCCATGGAGAAATCAGAAATGAAAACAAAACAGAAAACTTGGATTACTCTACTTCATGGTTATTCTTTTCTCAAAGTTTGGGGGGTTAAAGGAGTAGTGTTAAAAAGGCCAAAGTTCCTAATACAAATTCAAGTGTGCAAGAGTAATAACTTTGTTGAGCTGTGTGCTATCCTAGAATTCAGTTTGGTTTTCTAAGGTTTTGGTTTAAAATGTAAGTAAGGACAGAACCTGTATAAGCTTTGTCCTGTAAACTTAATTCTTTTTATTATATAAAAATTTATAGTAAGAGAATGTTTACTCCATGAACTGAGATGGTTCTTGCTTGTCATTTAAATATTGCGGCCTTAACAACATTTCTTTGTAATAGTGCATTAGGAACAGGTATTAGAAAACAGTAGGAAAAATTGAAGACTATTGGTCAGCAA
The DNA here is from genome assembly GCF_008728515.1 of Papio anubis. Taxonomy (NCBI): domain Eukaryota; kingdom Metazoa; phylum Chordata; class Mammalia; order Primates; family Cercopithecidae; genus Papio; species Papio anubis. Next base: position 57,926,259 of record NC_044983.1, read on the forward strand.
ACTGTGACACAGATAAAGAAACATGACTAAACTTGTGAATGGTGGAGAAACCTGGGGAAGGGATGACTTACTGATTTGTTGCAGTGTGGCTTCAGAGTGGTAATGAAGATTATAATAGAATATAATGTTCACAATATTAGATTTCTGAAGGGATAAGAAAGAAATGTCCAGAGGAAAAAAGGTCAAAATCTGAAAAAGTGATGACTTAATAAAATGTCAAGCATTATTTTATGTGAGATGTGATATTTTAGTATCATTAGGATGAAGGGAGGAAATATAAACATGAGAGTCTATAGTAGAAAGAGGGAAACAAAATAACAGGTTATATAGTTTTTTGTGCTAACTTATATGTGCATTACAAGTGAATTCTACAGGAAGGATAAGGGGGAGGAGTAGGAGGAGGAAAAGAAGTAGGAGGAGGAGGAAGGAAGAACAAAGAGAAGAATAGAAGAAGGAGAAAGAGCAGAAATACAGCAGTAGCAGCAGTTCCAGCACAGAACAAGAGCAAGAGTAAGAATATGAACAGGAAGGTCCTGATAACAAGCTGGGTTGCTTTATGTGGCTCTGGAGAAATTGAACAGATTACAGCTGTTGAGGCAGGAGACCCCTATCACAGTTAACACTGCAGCAAAAACTGAGAAGTATCAGATTATGGCAACGGCTACCCCTAGAAGCAAGGCTTCCTGCCAATAAAGATCAACACTTGCAGAGAGCTTAATGTCTGCTAAGGACTACAATAGGTGCTATACATTTATTAATTCATTTAATAGTTATAAAAAGTCCATGAGATAGGTGAAATTATTATCCATATTTTACCAATTAGGAAATTCAGGAAAAAGGGGTTAAATAATTTACCCAAGCTAGTCAGTGCCCGAGCTGGGATTTAAACTGAGGCAATAAGAGAGGCCTAACATGAGCAACATGAAAAAGTAGGAGTTCCTGGCCTTCATCCCTCAACTAAAAGCAATAATGAGACATTTTTCATGAACAAAATAGCTCTCGGAGAGTGCAAGAATCCAGTTACAAAGCTACAGCAACACAGTAGTGCAAAGAGAGAGAAAGGGAGAGAGACTATTAACCACACAGAAGGGTAGGAAGAACAGTTTCATTCTGCCTTCATCATTCCATCCCTCAGGACTTTCCTCAGCCCACAATTTTCCTTCATAGGGGAAATGAAAGGCAGAGTGAATGACCAGCTTCCCTAGCTTTTGGAGCACTGCCCATGTGACCAACATTATTTTCACCCCATCCACTGGAGAGATCAGCATAACCAAGATCTCTAGAGATGGCTAGGAGCAAAGAAGAAGGAAGAGGCTGTCAGTATCATCCACACAGTGGGAGCCACCGCAGTCCACAGTGTCCTCTTCCTCAGAGGACCCCCATAGCCTTCACTAATGAGGACCTCAACAGCCATCATGAACGCCCTGCTGTTTTTGCTGTAAGGACCCTGCAGTTTTTCACATTTACAGACCTCAGCTGCCCAAACTCCTAAACCATCCTGCCAGAAACATTCCATCCTGTGCCACCACAGGTGTTCCAGCTCCAGAACCCAGTTTAGCCACCACATATATGTCTGAAACCAACTCCAACCCTTGCGACCAGTGTTTCCCTCCTCCCCATTGTTCATGCACCCATGGTTGACCACTTGCACGCAGCCTATGTTGGCCGCACTGACAGTCCCCTCTTCCACCCTCATGCACATTGCCAGTCCTGACATCCACAACTGGGCATGCACAGACAGACAAACCCAAAGCCTGCCAACAGCCTCCACCACTGTTCATACAGACACAGCTGGTCACTGCAGCTGCTTGCACGCAGGCTGACAGCTTGGCCTTTGCAGGTGTTCATGCACACATGATTAGTCCCAACCCCCATCAATGCCAGAGCCTATCACCAAGCATATGCATACCACTGACATAAGCATGAGATGCCACCTGCCTTAGTTCCTCTCCACCAAAAGAAGATCACTGCTAAACCAAAAAGCACTTCCAAGGACCCAAACAACCCTCGCAGCCACCACAGACATTTGTAGCTCTCACCCCATGGGTCATGGAGTTGCTGCTGTTACAGACTGACCCCAGTTGCCTGATCCACAAGACTGTGTCCCCCTGCCACATTTGGTGTCCCATGATAGTATGCCCAGTGTCACTATACATTTGAATGTGCCCCCTCAACAGCACCCAAGGAACTCCACCCTACCTCCGTCCATGCTGAAGGTATTGCTGAAGGTCATTTCTTACTGAAGCCAGTCCATAAAGTCCTAAGCAAGTCTACAAGGGTTACAAAGACTCAGGGAAATATGACACTACCAAAGGAACAAAATAAACTTCCAGCAACTGACCCGAAATAAATAAATATCCATAATTTGCCTGAAAAAAAATTCAAAATATGTATGCTAAAGAAGCTCAGTGAGCTACAAGAGAACACGATACACAATTTAACAAAATCAGAAAAATAATATAAGAACAAAATGAGACCAATAAACAAAAGTTAGAAAACATTAAAAAAAAAGAATCAAATAGAATTTATGGAGCTGAAGAATATGATAACAACAACAACAAAAAAATACAACAGATATGTATTAGGGTTCTCCAGAGGAACACAACCAATGGGAGATGTGTGTGTGTGTTTGTGTGTGTGTGTATATGTATGTATGAGGTCATTATGGAGAACTGGCTCAACATAATTGCAAAACAAAGTACTGATACAGTTCCACTGAATGGAGGAACACCAGGGCTCTTGCCTTGTGCGAATTGGATAAAATGACATGGACACACATGGAGTGGCTTTAAGGAGTGGAGGGTTTAATAGGCAAGAGAGAAGGGAGAAGAAAGAAGGAAGAAGCTCCCCTGTACTGAGACAGACCGGGGTGGGGGGTGGTGGCTCCAAAGCCAAAAGAGGTCAGACCCGGAGTGTGGCAGATACCAGTCGGTTTTATACGAAGTTTGGAGGAAACGGTGTCTGATTTGCATAGGACTCAGGGGATTGGTTTGACAAGGCATGTCATTCAGATAGCCCTTGGAAAAAACTGGCCCTCCTACTCTAGCCTTTTAATATGCAAATGCAAGGCTCCATGATGTTCTACACACGTGGAGATATGTGGGGGTGGCATGTTGCCAGGAACATGTGGTGACAAGGGCAAGAGGACAATGGTGGGAATCACCATGTTGGGTGGACCCAATTTCTAATGACCTACATTTGCATATCAAAGGTTGCTGGCCCAGCTCTAAGAGCCAGGACTTTCCTGCTAGACAAGAAACATTTCTGGAGCTGCTTTAAAAGAGAAAAAAACTTCCCAATGACCCCTTTCCTCTCTATATGTCTAAAATAATTTTTTAATAACTCCTACCACAGTACCACTTAGTCTATCTGCAAGCAGGGGAAACAGAATTTTCTGACACAATTACAAAAACAAAGTACCACATTAGGCTATCTGCAAGCAGGGGAAAGAGAAGCCAGTAGCATGGCTCAGTCCAAATCCAAAAGCCTCAAAACCAGAGAGGCCAACAGTGCAGCCCTCAGTCAGAGGCCAAAGGCCCATGAACCGTTGGGAGGCACTGGTGCAAGTCTGAGTCCAAAGGTCAAAGAACCGGGAGTTTGATGTCCAAGGACAGGAGGAGAGGAAGCCAAGCATCCAACACAGCATGGGAAGAGAGAGAGCAAGCCGACTCAGCAAGCAAGCTACCTGTCCCCCTTCTTCTACCTGCTTTGCTCCAGCTGCTCTAACAACCAAATGGATGATGCTCACCCACATTGAGATGGGTCTTTCTTTCCCAGTCCTTTGATTCAAATGTCAGTCTCCTCTGGCAGTACCCTCACAGACACACCCAGGTGCAATGCTTTATCATCCATCTAGGCATCCCTCAATCCAGTCAACTTGACACCTAATATTAACCACCACAGACAGCTACAGTAGCAGACTCAATCAAGCAGAAGAAAGAATTCCCAGCAAACTCAAAAACAAATTTGAAATTACATAGTCTGAGGAGATCAGAAAAAATACATTTTAAAAGAGTGCAGAAAATTTACCAAATTTATGAGACACCATTAAGAAAAATCAATGTACAAACTACAGGCATCCAGGATCCAGGAGGAGAAGTGAGAAGGAAAGGAGCAACAAACTTATTTTTTAAAAAAGAGGGAGATAGGATTAAGATGGCGTATAGGAGGCAGGACTAGCTTGCAGCTCCCACTCAGACGCGCAGAGCGGCATGTGGTAACTCACATTGTGAACTTTTGCTCCAATAATTACCACAGAAACATATCAGCAAAGTCAAGAGAATCCACAGACCCTTTGAAGGAACTGAATCACTGCTGCAGGCTCCCTGAGAGGCCAAAAACCTGAGGGTATTATTGCTTTCTGCTTGCTTTCTCAGCAGGGAGGCTTGTGGTCTAGGGCAAGTCCTCAGCCCTGTTCACTGGCTACCTAGAAATAGACTCAGTGTAGTGGTGTGGGAACAGCATGGTGAGAGTGAGACTGGCCTTTAAGACTGTGGGCTGCGTGGGTGTGGGGTGAGGCCTGTGACTGCCAGCTTTCTCTCACTTCCCTAGTGACCTGAATGACTCAGCAGAGGCAGCCAAAATCCTTCTGGAGACATAACTCCACTGGACTGGGGACCACATCCCTATCCCCACAGGAGCCACAGCAAGCCCTGACCAAGGAAAGGCTGAGCTCAGACACACCTATCTCTGCCCCCACCCACTGATCTTTCTCTACCAGCCCTGCTAGCGAAGATAAAAGTTATAATCTTTTGGGAGTTCCGTGGCCCTGCCCACTGCCTGTGAAACCTGAATACTTAACCAGTTGCCCCTAGGGCAAGTTTACATCCTCCTTATAGGGGCTGCAGCTGATGCACTCTTGAAAGCACCACATCCTGCCTGGAGGCCAACGAACACAAAACCAGAGCAATAAATAAAAATACAACCAAGGACCCTCACAGAGTACACTTCACTTCCCTGCTACCTCCACTGGAGCAGGTGCTGATATCTACAGCTATAAGACTTGAAGATGGATCACATCACAGGACTCTTTACAGACGCTTCCCGGTACCAGTCCGGAGCCCAGTAGCTCTACTGGGTGGTTAGAGCCAGAAGAGCAACACAATCACTACAGTTCAGCCCTCACTCAGGAAGCCTCATTCCTAGGGGAAGAGAGTGAACGCCATAAGGGAGCACCCTGTGGGACAGAAGAATCTAAACAGCAGCCCTCGAATCCCAGATCTTCACTCTGACGTACTCTACCCAAAAGAAAAGAAACCCGAAAAACAATTCTGGCAATATGACCGAATAAGGTTCTTCAACAGGCTCAAAAGATCATACTAGCTCACCAGCAATGGATCCAAACCAAAATGAAATTTCTGAATTGCCAGAAAAAGAATTCAAAAGTCGATTATTAAGCTAATGAAGGAGACACCAGAGAAAGGTGAATTCCAACTTAAAGAAAAAAAAATCATATAGGATATGAACGGAAAATTCTTCAGGGAAATAGATAGCATAAATAAAAAACAATCACAACTTCTGAAAATCAAGGACATACTTACAGAAATGCAACATGCACTGGAAAGTCTTAGCAATAAAATCGAACAAGCAGAAGAAAGAACTTCAGAGCTCGAAGGCAAGGCTTTCACATTAACCCAATCTGTCACAGACAAATAAGAAAGAATCCTTAAAAATGAACAAAACCTCCAAGAAGTTTGAGACTATGTTAAACATCCAAACCTAAGAATAATTGGTGTTCCTGAGAAAGAAGAAAAATCTAAAAGTTTGAAAAACATATCTGAGGAAATAAAGAAAACGTCCCCTGTCTTACTAAAGATCTAGACATCCAAATACAAGAAGCTCAAAGAACATATGGGAAATTCATTGAAAAAAGATTATTGTCCACACACATAGTCACTGGGTTATCTAAAGTCAAGATGAAGGAAAAAAGCTTAAGAACTGTGAGGCAAAAGCATCAGGTAACCTATAAAGGAAAACCTATCAGATTAACAGCAGATTTCTCAGCAAAAACCCTACAAACTAGATTAACAGCAGATTTCTCAGCAGAACCCTGTGAGTTAAGGAGGTTATTTTTAGCCTCCTTAAACAAAACCATTATGAGCCAAGAATTTTGTATTAGCAAAACTAAGCTTCATAAATGAAGGGAAGATACAGTCTTTCCCAAACAAATGCTGAGACAATTCCCCACTACCAAGCCAGCACTACAAGAACTGCTAAAAGGAGCTTTAAATCCTAAAACAAATCCTCAAAATACACCAAAATAGAATGTCCTTAAAACAGAAATCTCACAGGACCTATATAACAATAACACAATAAAAACAACAACAACAAGGTATTCAGGCAACAAATAGCATGATGAATATAATAGTATCTCCCATCTCAATACTAACGTTAAAAGATACAGAACAAAAGAATGAATAAGAATTCATCAACCAAGTTTCTGCTGTCTCAAGGAGACTTACCTAACACATAAGGACTCACATAAACTGAATGTAAAGGGGTGGAAGAAGATATTCCATACAAAAGACACAAAAAAAGCAAGCAGGAGTAGCTATTCTTATATCAGACAAAACAAATTTTTAAAGCAACAGCACTTAAAAAAGAGAGCCATTATATAATGATAAAAGGACTAGTCCAAGAAGAAAATATCACAATTCTAAATATATATGCACCTAACACTGGAACTCCCAAATTTACAAAACAATTACTACTAGACCTGAGAAATGAGACAGACAACACAATAATAGTGGTGGAATTTAATACTCCACTGACAGCACTAGACAGATTATCAAGACAGAAAGTAAACAAGGAAACAATGGACTTAAACTATACAACAAATGAGCTTAACAGATATTTACAGAACATCCTGCTCAGCAACTACAGAATGTGCATTCTGTTCATCAGCACATGGAACATTCTCCAAAATAGACCATATGGTAGGACACAAAAAAAGTCTTAGTAAATTTTTTAAAATTGAAATTATATCAAGTACTCTCTCAGACCACAGTGAAATAAAATTGTAAATCAACTCCAAAAGGACCCCTCAAAGCCATGCAAATACATGGAAATTAAATAACCTGCTCCTGAATGATCATTGAGTCAACAATGAAATCAAAATGGAAATCAAAATGGAAATCAAATGGAAATCAAAATGGAAATTCAAAAATTATTCAAACTGAATGATAATAGTGACACAAGCTATCAAAATTTCTGGGATACAGCAAAGCAATGCTAAGAGGAAAGCTCATAGCCTCAAGTGTCTACATCAAAAAGTCTGAAAGAGCACAAACAGACAATCTAAAGTCACACCTCATGGAACTCAAGAAGGAAGAATAATCCAAACCCAAAGCCAGCAGAAGAAAACAAATAACATAGATCAGAGCAGAACTAAATGAAATTGAAACAACAACAAAAATGTACAAAAAATAAATCAAACAAAAATCTGGTTCTCTGAAAAGATAAATAAAATTGATAGACCATTAGCAAGATTAACTAAGAAAAGAAGAGAGAAGATCTAAATAAGCTCAACTACAAATAAAACGTGAGCCGTTACAACTGATACCACAGAAATACAAAAGATTATTCAAGGCCACTATGAACACTTTCACGGGCACAAACTAGAAAACCTAGAGGAGATGGATAAATTCCCAGAAATATACAACCTTCTTAAATTAAACCAGGCAAATATAGAATCCTTGAACTGACCAATAACAAGTAGTAATACTGAAACGGTAATTTAAAAATTTGCCGACAATAAAAAGTCTAGGACCAGACAGATTCACAACTGAATTCTATCCATTGACAATCTTACTGACACTATTCCAAAAGATAGAGAAAGAGGGAATCCTCCCTAAATCATTCTATGAAGCCTGTATCACCCTAATACCAAAACCAGGGAAGAACACAACAAAAACCTATAGACCAATATCCCAGATGAACATAGATACAAAAATCCACAACAATATTAGCAAATGGACTCCAACAGCATATTGAAAAGATAATCCACCATGATCAAGTCAGTTTCATACCAGGGATGCAGGGATAGTTTAACGTAAGTCAATAAATGTGATACATCACATAAACAGTATTAAAAAAAAAAAATCACATGATCATCTCCATAGATGCAGAAAAGGCATTTGACAAAATCCAGCATCGCTTTATGATTAAAACCCTCAGCAAAATCACCATAGAAGGGACATACCTTATAGTAATCAAAGCCATCTATGACAACGCTACAGCCAACATGATACTGAATGAGAAGTTGAAAGCATTCCCTCTGAGAAATAGAACAAGGAAAGGATGCCCACTTTCACCATTTCTATTCAACACAGTACTGGAAGTCCTAGCCGGAGCAATCAGAAAAAAGAAAGAAATCAAAGGCATCTGAATCACTAAAGAAAAAGTCAAACTGTCACTGGTGATGATATGATTGTATATCTAGAATACTCATCCAAAAAGCTCCTAAAACTGGTAAATGAATTCAGCAAAGTTTTAGGATACAAAATTTAGGTACACAAATCCGTAGCTCTGCTATACACCAGCAGCGACCAAGCTGAGAATCAAACCAAGAACTCAACCCCTTTCACGATAGCTGCAAATAAAATAAAATAAAATAAAATACTTAGGAATATACCTAGCTAAGGATGTCAAAGACATCTACAAGAAAAACTACAAAACACTACTGAAAGAAATCACAGATGACACAAACAAATGGAAACACATCCCATGCTCATGAATGGGTAGAATCAATATTGTGTATATGACCATACTGCCAAAAGCAATCTACAAATTCAATACATTTCCCATCAAAATACCATCATCATTCTTCACACTAGAAATCAATCCTCTAATTCATATGGAACCAAAAAAAGAGCTTGCATAGCCAAAGCAAGACTAAGCAAAAGGAACAAATCTGGGGCATCATATTACCCAACTTCAAACTATACTATAAGGCCATAGTCACCAAAACAGCATCGTACTAGTATAAAAATAGGCACATAGACCAATGGAACAGAATAGAGAACCCACAAGTAAGTCCAAATACTTATAGCCAACTGATCTTCGACAAAACAAACAAAAACATAAAGTGGCGAAAGGACACCCTATTTGAGAAATGGTGCTGGGATAACTGGCAAGCCACAGGTGGAAGAATGAAACTGGATCCTCATCTCTCAACTTATAATAAAATCAACTCAAGATGAATCAAAGACTTAAATCTAAGGACTAAAACCATAAAGATTCTGGAAGATAACATCAGAAAAATCCCTCTAGACATTGGCTTAGGCAAAGACTTCATGACCAAGTACTCAAAAACAAATGCAACAACAAAAAAAGATAAATAACTGCTCTTTAAAAATGAAGGGGAGACAAATTCTTTCCAAGACAGAAGGACTTTGTCCCTACCTGACCTATCTTACAAAAAATGCTTAAGGAAGGTCTTCAAGCAATGTAAAAGCACATGAAGGTAGAAATCTCATAGGCAAGGTAAATATACAGTCAAATACAGAATAATAAACACTGTAATGGTGGTGTCTAAAATACTTGTAATAACTAAGATAAAGGTTTGGTTAAATTATTAAAAATAACTACTAAGATTTGATAATGAATTTAGAATATAAATTTGATAAATAATTCACAATGAATGAAATCAGAGTAATCTCTGACTTGAATATGTAGTGTGAGTGGGGCAGGTAAGAGTGCAGAGATTTTTTTTAATACAATTTAAGTTGTTATCAACTAAACTAGAGGGCTGTAACTATAAGAAGGTTTATGTAAATCTGCAGCTTGTTTTGGACAGTCTGGCCATTTTAATGGTATTGATTATTCCACTTCATAAGCATGGAATGCTTTTCCATTTATTTATGTCATCTATGATTTATTTTATCAGTGTTTTGCAGTTTTCCTCATAGAGTTCTCTCACCTCCTTAGTTAGATGTATTCCTAAGGATTTTATTTTTCTGTGTGGCTATTGTAAATGGATTGCATTCTTGATTTGGTTATCAGCCTGAACGTTATTGGAGTATAGAAATGCTACTGATTTGTGTATGTTGAATTCATATCCTAAGACTTGGTTGAAGTAGTTTAACAGATCTAGAAGTCTTTTCACAGGATCTTTATGGTTTTCTAGGTATATAATTATATCATCAGTGAAGAGAGACAATTTGACTTCCACTTTTTCTATGTGGATATTTTGCATTTCTTTCTCTTGCCTGATTGCTCTGGCAAGAACTTCAAGTACTACGTTGAATAGAAGTGGTGAGAGTGGACATCCTTGTCTTGTTTCAGGTTTTAGAAAGAGTGCTTCCAACTTCTTCCTGTTCAGTATAATGTTGGCTCTTTGTTTGTTATCAATACCCCTCATTATTTTGAGGTATGTTCCTTCAATACCAAGTTTATTGAGAGATTTTATCATGAAGGGATGCTGGATTTTATCAAAATCTTTTTCTGTGTCTTTTGAGATCATCATATGGTTTTATTTTTTATTTTATTCTGTTTATGTTGTAAATCTCATTTATTGATTTGTATATGTTATACCCCCTTTTATCCTGGCAATAAAACCTACTTGATAATGGTGAATTAGCTTTGTGATGTGCTGCCGGATTTGGTTTGCTAGTATTTTATGGAGGATTTTTCATCTACGTTCATCAGGGATATTGGTCTGTAGCTTACTTTTTTGTTGTATTTTTGCCAGATTTTGGTATCAGGATAATACCAGTTTCCTGGAATGAGTTAGGGAAGACTCCCTCTTCCTCAATTTTTTGGAATAAATTTATTATGATTGGTATCAGCACGTTTTTATATGTCTGGCAGAATTTTACTACGAATCCATCTAATCCAGGGACTTTTGGATTGGTAGGGTTTTTTTTTCCTTACAGATTCAATTTCATTATTCATTGTTAGTCTGTTCAATATTTCTGTTTCTTCCTGGTTCAATCTTTGAAGGTAGTGCTTTCCAGGAATTCATGCATTTCCTTTAGGTTTTCTAGTTTGTGTGTACAGAGATGTTCATAATAGTCCCTGAGGATCTTTTCCATTTCTGTGGGATCAGAAATAAACTCTTGTCATTTCTGATTGTGCTTATTTGAATCTTCTTTTTTTTCCTCTGTTAACTTAGCTAGTGGTCTATCAATGTTGTTGATGAAATGAAAGAACTTTTCATTTCACTCATCTTTTGCATGGTGTTTGGGGGGTCTAAATTTCACTTAGTTCTTCTCTGATTGTAGTTATTTCTTTTCGTTTGTTAATTTTGGGTTTAGTTTCTTTTGTTTTTCTAGTTCCTTCATGTGTGAAGTTAGGTTGTTTATTTGCAAACTTTCTATTTTCTTGACGTAGGCATTTCGTGCTATAAACTTCCCTCTTAACAGTGCTATTGCTATATCCCAGAGGTTTCTGTCTGTTCTTTCTCTGTTTTCATTTGATTCAAAGAGTGTTTGATTTCTGCCTTAATTTTGTTGCTTACCCAAAGTAAGTTGTAAGTTGTTTAGTTTCCATTAACTTATGTGGCTTTAAGAGTTCCTCTTTGTATTGATTTCTATTTTTATTTCACTGAGGCTCATGAAGATGCTTGGTATAATTCATATTTGAATGTGTTGAGACTTGATTTATGACTGAGCATGTGGTCAATCTTGGTCAATCTTAGTCAATCTTAGGTAGTTTCATGTGCAGATGAGAAGAAAGTACATTCTGTGGTTGTTGCAAGGAGTATTCTGTAGATTTCTATGATGTTGAATTGCTCCATGTCAAATTTAAGTCCAAAATTTATTCCCAAAGTGCTGGTATTACAGACATGAGCCACCATGCTTGTTCCCTGTTTTCAATAATGAATAGAACATCCAGACAGAAAATCAATAAGAAACAGCAGCCATGAGCAACAATAGACCAAACATACTTAACAGAAAAATGGAGAACTTTCCACCCAACAGCAGAATGCACATTCTTCTCAAGTTCACATGAAACCTTCTCCAGAACAGATCACATGTCAGGTGACAAAATAAGTCTTAGCAAATATAAGAATATTAAAATAATACCAAGTGTCTTCTCAGACCACAATGTAATAAAACAAAAGATCAAAATTAGAAAGCAAACAAGAAAATTAGCAAATATATGGAAACCAAATGACACTCTCTTGAACAATTATTGAGTAAAAGAGAACATCAACAGAATATTTTAAAAAGACCTTGATACAAACAAAAATGCAAATAAAATCATCAGAATTTATGGAATGCTGTGAAAACATTATAAAGAGTTTATAGCACTGAACACCAATATTTTTTTAAAAGAAAGATCTGTATAAATCAATGCTACTTTACAACTGAAAGAACTAAAATAAACAGAAAATCAGCAAAAAAAAAAAAAAAAAGAAAGAAAGAAGAAAGGAAATAACACTAACTACAGTAAAAGTACACAAGGTAGGAGTAGAAAAACAGAAAAAAACAAAAACAAAAACCAAAAATTGTTTTTTTAAAAGATAAATGAAATTGACCAACCCTTATCTAAGATAAAAATGGAGAATACTCAAATAAACAAAATCAGAAATTAAGGAGTAAACATTGCAATGCATAACACAGAAATAAAAAAGATCACAGGGCACTATGATGAACAATTATATGCCAACAAATTCGATAATCTGGAAGACTTGGATAAATTCCTAGAAACATACAATTTACCAAGACTAATTCAAGAAGAAATAGGAAGCCTGCACAAACCATGAACAAATACATTAAATCTGCTCTCAAAAGTCTTCAACAAAGAATAGCACAGTATCAGGTGGCTTCATGGGGAAAGTCTACCAAACATCCAAATAATTAATATTGACCCCTTTTATACCCTTCCAAAAGATAGAGGAACAAACACTGTCAAATTCATTTTGTGTGGCTTGGTTCCAAAACCAGGAAAAGGAAATGCAAGAAAACTATAAACCACATCCCTGAAAAAAGCTGGAGCCATCACACTATCTGATCTCAAAATGTGCTACATAGCTACAGTAATCAAAATATCATGTTACTGGCACAATAAAGACATATAGACCAATGGACAGAAGAGAGGACAAGAAATAAAACCACACCTTTACAGTTAACTGATCTTTGACACAGGTGTCAAGAACATACAATGGAGAAAGGACAATCTCTTTAATAAATGGTGTTGAGACAACTGGATATACACATGCAGAAGAATGAAATTATATCCTTATTTCACCCCATATTTCACAAAAATCAACTCAAAATGCTTAAAATATTTTTGTCTTATACTAGAAGCTAAAACTTCTAGAAGAAAACATGAAGAAAAACCATCTTGGCATTGATCTTGGCAATAATTTTCTGGATATTACCAAGCACAGGTATGAAAAGCACAGGCAACAAAAGCAAAAATAGGCAAATGAGATTATGTCAGACTAAAAATCTCCTGCATTGCAAAGGGAACAATCAACAAAACCACAAGGCAATATTAACAATGGGAAAAATATTTCCAAACCATATATCTGATAAGAAGTTAATATCCAAAATATATAAAGGACTTATGCAATTCAGTACCAAAAGAAAAACTCAATTAAAAAATAGTCAAAAAGACTTAAACACTTTTCAAAAGAATATACTCAGATGGTCAAAAAGCCCATGAAAAGTTACTCAAAGTCTCTAAACATTAGGGAAATACAAACCAAACAAAAATTGAGACATCACTTCACACTTTAGAATGACTGTTACCCAAAAGACAAAAGATATCAAGCATTAGAGAGGATGTGGAGAAAAGGCAACCTTGTATACCGTTGGTAGAAATGTAAATTGGTATAACCATTATGGCAAAGGGTATACATGTTCCTTAAAAAAAAATCAAAAACTATCACATGATCCAGTAATCCTACTACTGGATATACATCCAAATAAGTTGAAAACAGAATCTTTCCCATGTTAATTGTAGCATTATTCACAATAGCCAAGATATGTGGCATATTATTTAGCCTCCAAAAGGAAGAAAATTCTGCCATAGGTGCAGCTGGAAGCCATTACACTAAGCAAAATAAGTAACACAGAGAAAGTGAAATACTGCATGATCTCACATACATGTGAAACCTAAAATAATAGAACTTACAGAAGCAGAAAGAGTAGAATGGTAGTTTGCAGGGGGCTGGAGGGAGGAAGATATGCAGTAACGTTGGTCGAAGGATACAAATCTTTAGTTATGCAAGATGAATAATTTCTGGAGATCTAATATACACTGTGGTAATAATTATTAAAAACAGTGTATTGCAAACTTGAAATTTCTTAAAAAGATAAATTAAGTCTTCTCACCATACATACATAATTGGTAAATCTGTAGAGGCAATAAATACATTAATTAGCTGGAATTTACAATGTATACGTATATCAAAACATCAAATTGTACACTTTAAATACATAAAATATTGTCAATAGTCTCTCAGTAAACCTGTTAAAAATGTGAATTTGATTGTGCTGATAGTTATACAACTCTGTAGATATACCACAATCTATTGAATCTGTACACTTTATATGGGTGAATTGTATGTGAATTTTATCTCAATAAAGCTTTTTACAAAAACAAAAACAAAAACACACAAGACAGTCGTATTCCAGAATCCACGTTCTGTTTGTTTTTCAGAAACCATGTTTTTCACTATTATTCTGCACTGCATCTCACGCTAAATTAGAATAAGGAGCATTTTTCTGGCAGGGCGTGGTGTCTTACACCTGTAATCCCATCACTTTGGGAGGCCCAGGTGGGCAGATCACTTACAGCCAGCTGTTTGAGACTAGCCTGGCCAACATGGTGAAACCCTGTCTCTACTAAAACTACAAAAACATTAGCTGGGCATGGTGGCGCATGCCTATGATTCCAGCTGCTAGGGATGCTGAGGCACGAGAATGGCTTGAACACAGACTGAGGTTGCAGTGATCTGAGATCGCACCACTGCCCTCAAGCCTGGGTGATACAGCAAGACTCTGTCTCAAAAATAAGAAAAACAAAACAAAAGAGTGGGAGCATTTTTCAATGAAAACCCTAATTAGTACATGTAAATTGTGTTGATTTAGCCATTTCACAATATACACATATTTCACCATATCATCTTGTACACAATAAATATATACAGTTTTTGTCAATTTAAAACATTAGTTAATATAAAATAAAATAAGATTTTACTTTTTTAAAAAAGAAAATACTAATCAGTATATGCTCAGGTCACTGAACTGACATCTGACCCACTAGTCAGGGTGGAGACAAATCAGTGTATCCCATTTATAGGTACAATCATCAGAGCTGATCAAATTCAGTGAAAAAAGAAAACAAAACAATAATCTTGAGTCATTTTGAACCAGATATTTAAAGTTTTAGTTTTCTTAATCATGAAATATATATTTTTTAGTAGTAGTACCTTCACACAAGGAGAAAATAGTAAATGACAACTAGCAAACCACCACCGATATAAGAGAATAAAATTGTACCATGTCAGGCTTATAGAATATAAACACGGTTGCCGTGAACATTATGAATACAGTAAGTGCGAGACAAGCTACTGCATTTTTATTCTTATTGTCATGGCTGTGGGACAGGAGTAAGAAGAATTCTCCATTGTCAGGCATGTACCTGATCTGCTAATTCCGGAGACAAAAATCTCTGCTGGCCGCAATGCTCACAGTGAGTGCTGCCCAGTATGACTGCGCAGTGGCAGTATCAGGTGTGGATTCCTCAGTGGGGTCCCTGCCAGGGTGGCTATGCTCAGAATTCAGTAAGTGTGCTGGGCTTCTTGGTTAAGTATTGATGGTGGAAAAGTGTGTTTGTTTTAAGCTTAGGCTGTATTTCAATATCACAGCTCGTTGTTTTCCTTATGTATTAAAAGAACCACCAGGTGATAAGCTGCTCTCCTTTGAAGCCTTTCATAACAACTTTTTCACCTTTTGCCTGTGTATCAGCTTTTCCTGCCTAATAAATCACCTCAAAACTTAGCGTTTTAAAACACCTAAAATGTATTTAAACTTCGCTGGGTGGTTCTTTGACCGGCCTGGGATATGCTCGTCCTTGTGCCTCTATCTCGCTGGCTTCCAGAACAGCTCAGCATTGGTTGCTCAAGGGGGCCTCACCTGGGGTGGCTGCTTCAGGTTTCATGGGTCTCTCATCATCCCCAGACTAGGCTGGGATTGTTCCTATGGTCTCAGAAGGGCTTCAAGAGTTGCCTCTGAATAATGAAATCTCTCAGGTGTTCTGGCCTGGTATCCACCTTCTATTGTTACTGGAAGATCGCAAAGGGGCCATAGCTTCTATAAAGTGGACCCGGAAGCAGAACGCCACCATTCCTAGTCTCTACTCCTGGGATTCCTTTATCTGACCTTACCTGCTCCGAGGACCCAGCCTCGCCTAAGCGCGACCCTGCGCATGCGCAAGCAGTAGCACAGCCTCCCCCGCGTCCACCACCTTGCCCGCTGCGGCGCCCAAATGGGAATGACTGTGCTCCTTTTTCCATTGAAAAATAAAATCTAACTTTCAATGAGGTTGGAATTTGTTCAGTGCGATTGTTTCAGAATTGTAGAGGAGAAGTTCTCCACAATATATCTCCCCTGAAGTCATGGTCTCTTCATAATGACATGTTGAAAATTAACATCTATTGAAAAAACAAGTGTATCAAGGAAAACATGAGGAATTTGTTTACATCCGAGGTAAGCATAGTGAATACAATCATAAAAGCCATTGATGAGAAATGACAACAGAGGCCCCTCCCCAGGTCTGCTCTGCCCTGCTGGCGCTCCCGGGGACTGATTGTCCCTCTACCAGCAGTAGAGACTTAGGGTTATTTATGGATGACAGATAATTTCATTGGCTTTCTGCTTACTGAAACCTCTGATGTGATTTTAACTCTGAATTTAAAAATAAAGAAGACTCCTTAGTTTCCCCAACCTCTCCTCATCCTGTCAAAATCCTCTGGCTTTTGGAGGAAATTCACTATCTTGTGCTTTTAGAAGGTACATTTAAATTTTGAACACGTGGTATAGCACAGGCACCCACCAGTCACCCCAGAGGCTGGCTGTGGAGCCAAGCATCCGTCCTTTGGGTCATGGGAAGGGCGTAGGGAAGATGCCAGGGCTCCAGGGAATAAAAAGGCTGGGGAAAGGGAGGAGTGGAGAGGGAGTTTTTGGATGGCTTGGTGTAATGACCAGTTTCTCACTGGAAAACAATATTTCAATATTTTAACACCAGTATTGCTCTACCAGTATGAATCAGTTAAGTATCAAGACTTTGTGAGTTCCTTAAAAGCAGAGACTTTTATTTTTCATTAAACACCACAAGCATTTATCTGCAATTCTGAAATCTAAAATCTTGAAGAAAACACAAATTGTCTCTATAACTTCTCTGACTGCAAAAACTGGTTTATTTTGACTTGAGACCATTTATAAACTTTATTATTCCTAAGTGAATAGTCATGATTTTCACTGCTGACACATTAATGTGTTTGATTATAGCATACTGCTCAGGGTCCCCCCGGGGGGTATTTTGTAATAGAAAATACATGCACTGTTTTACTTTCCTAAAATTTGAAAAAAAATTGCATTCTGGAGCACATCTGCTCCCAAAGGTTTTGATAAAGGATTGTGTACAGATACTACCCAGCTTGGTGTGTGCTCTGAGGCAGAGTGGGTAGTCAACAAATTCTGTGTTGTTCAGTGAAACTGCCTAGGTGCGTTTAAATTTTGATTGATTAGATGAAATGGCAAAAGCGATGAAAAAACAGTTTCTGCCCAGACTCAGTTTTGTACACTTTTTTTTTTTTTTTTTGGAGACAGAGTCTAGCGCTGTTGCCCAGGTCGGAGTGTGTACAGTGGCACAACTTTGGCTCACTGCAACCTCCACCTCCCGGGTTCAAGCAATTCTCCTGCCTCCCGAGTAGCTGGGATTACAGGCATGCACCACTATGCCTGGCTAATTTTTGTATTTTTAGTAGAGATGGAGTTTCGCCATGTTGGCCAGGCTGGTATTGAACTCCTGACCTCAAGTGATCTGCACAACGTGGCCTCCCAAACTGCTGGGATTACAGGCACAGTGCCTGACCTGTACACCTTTTAAAATCTGTAACAGAGCCAATAGTATTCATGGATTTACATTACTCCGTTGTTTACTCCACACATACAAAAAATAATGTTTTCTTATCATTTACAGACAGACCATGTCCAAATATAGGTCTTAAGCAATATACCCATGTGACTAATTCTGCACTTTTATAATCTCTTAAGGTTATATGTGGAGACACATATGGAAAATATTCATAATCTTATTTATATGTTAGTAATAAGGTTTAAAGGAAGATAAATGTCAATTTATGAAAGAATGTACTTCATTTTGCCTGGAAATGTTTCCAGTGTTCAAAATTACTCTGATGTCACTTTGTGAATAGTCAAATTGGCTTTTATACACTTAAAGTGATTAAAAATATATAAAATGTAGCCCTTAAAAGTATCAGAAATTGTCTCATTGGAATAATGTGAAAGAAATATTAAAGATTGAAGAGATATGAGAAATCCCAATATTTTGAAATACAGATTCATATGAATATTTCTGCAAGATGAATTAACGTGAACCCACTGGAAAGCCATCAAGTTTTATCAGTAAAGGATTATCATGAAATCACAGTCACACAACATGGATAGGAAATGTCATAAAGCCCAGAATCATAAAATGATGGGAAAGGAAAAGGAAGCAAAACCAGATAAACTTGAAGTCTAGGAATACTGAAAGTGGAATGAGGAAGGGAGATAGTCCCTCCAGAAGGAATGGAAGTGGGTGTGGGGAAGAGAATCCCAAGCACTCAAACGGCTTGGAAACCCTGGGCAGTGAGAGAGCTGAGTGCAGGCCTGAAACACTATCTGGACTGTATGAAGAATCCATTCCGAAGGAAAGACACAGGAAGCAGGTAAATCAACTGTAAGATCACTGCAATAAATCAGCTTAGGCATGATGAGACACTGAACCAGAGAAGTGATAGTGAGGATGAAAAAATATGGTGAGGAGAGACTGAATAATAATACACTAAATTTCTTTTCGACTTAAATCCTAGAATCAAGCTAATGTGTTACTCATAAGCCTAGGCTGATGAGCTAGAAGTTGATAGATCTTGCCTCTTTCAGCATATTTCTACCTTTTTATAGAGAAAGTTTACTTAAGGTTAATGAGTACATGCAAGGCAATGGTTAGAGACGTTTTGTGAATGTTGCACGAGGAACTGAAGACATATAGCAGCTTCTGCACAATTGTCATAATCTGATGTATTTTACCACTGTTTTCTGTCACCTTCATGGGAAAAAGCATAAAGGAAAGACATACAGACCTGTCCTTGATGAGGTCTGACAATGGGCAATGGTAATGTTCCTTTTGTTCAAAACATAATTCTTCTTCATGATAAACTCAGAAGTAATAGAAACTACATTGAGAAGGGGGTGACTACAATTATGTGAAGTTTCTTTTTGTTGTGCTTTAAACACATAAAAGATATCATTTCATAAAAATCACTTGCATTACACCATAATCCAATAGTATATTAAGCATTTCTTTGAGGATAAAATTCTAGGATTATTAATCTATATAAAACCAAATTCTTCAGCATTGAGGAAAGTAGAAGAAATTTCCCAAAGGAATTTCGACTTTTCTCTAACCCTAAAAAAAAGCACAAATTCAAATTTTTATCAATAAACTTTTAAATAAGATAATACATATGTTTTTTAAAATAAAACACCCCTTCTGTTAGGTTTATTTATGTATTCTGCCTCTTCAAGGAATTTAGTTCTTAGAGTTTTTCTGACTTGAATAATTTTATAAAGAACTGAATGAAGTAACCACCCACACATTCACCTTAAATTTCTTCCATTATTTGCAACGTATTTCCTTTATGTTGATATTGAGCAGTGTTGCTCAGTTACACTTTATAGTGAATCTTACAAATACTTTATTATAGCTAAGCTGTTTACCATTACTGATGGTAAAAACTGTTATTTCTCTCTCTCTCTCTCTCTCTCTTTCTTTCTTTTTTTGAGACGCAGTCTCACTTTGTCGCCCTGGCTGGAGTGCAGTGGCGCGATCTCGGCTCACTGCAAGCTCCGCCTCCCTCCCGGGTTCACAACACCTTTCTCCTGCCTCAGCCTCCCGAGTAGCTGGGACTACAGGCACCACCGCGCTGGCTTTTTTTGTATTTTTAGTAGAGACAGGGTTTCACCGTGTTAGCCAGGATGGTCTCGATCTCCTGACCTCACGCTCCGCCCGCCTTGGCCTCCCAAAGTGCTGGGATTACAGGAGTGAGCCACCGTGCCCGGCCAAAACTATTATTTCCTGATGTATACTTTGTCAAAAAAAAAAACGATTTTGCATATTTGATTATCGAGTGAACGTATTGCATACGGTAGTATGGGAACTAGCTTGTTCTGTGACTTTGGGCACTTCTCTATACCTAGGCTTCAATTTCCTCATCAGTAAAATTAAGAACAAGTAAGAATGATCTCTATAATCTGGATATGCAATACATATTCTGAGAAAATGAATTTTTCCACTATTGTTAAAATATCAATATTTCATATCAAGTATATTAAGGAATACTTGTGCATCCATTTGTAATATTTTATAATATATTGTAGTTGACTAATAAGTATGTTTTCAAGAATAAAGTATTCTGTTAATTTTTCGGGAGCTTGTCTTCAATAAACTGCCTATGTGCTATTACTGATACACTTCTGGACAAGGACAAATTTAGGAAGAAAATTTAAGACAAAATATCAAGACACTAATAGCCTTTACGACTGAATAATCTAGCCTCACCAATATGGATATTTCCTAATAAACTAACAGATGATTCTGGAAATGCAGGTAGATTTTTTCTGTTAGGTCTCTTTTAGAGCGATTTTCTCTGAGCCTTTTGATTCAATGATAAAAATGAGAACTGAAGATTTCCTTGTCAATAGTGAATCATAAAGTTCTGACCACCGGGAAACACTTCTGGAGAAGTGTGTCTAAGGAAGACAGAGTTGAGCAAAGAACTTAGGAAAAAGGTCTTTGTATGTTCTCCAGTTACAGTGTCTTTACTCATTTGGAGATGGTGGAATTTGCATCAGTCATTGAAATGACTCTTTTTAAAAATTTAATTTAATTTAATTTTATGTTCCAGGATACATGTGCAGGATGTTCAGGTTTGTTACATAGGTAAACATATGCCATGGTGGTTTGCTGCACCTATCAACCCATCACTAGGTATTAAACCCCACATGCATTAGCTATTTATCCTGATGCTCTCCCTCCCACTGTGACCCAGCTTGTGATGTTCTCCTCCTTGTGTCCATGTGTTCTCATTGTTCAGCTTCCACTTATAAGAGAGAACATGCGGTGTTTGGTTTTCTCTTAATATCTACTCTTAATTGTTTTACATGAAAGAAACTTGTAAGGTATGTATACCTGAACATATTTACTGCACTGTACTTATTCCAGTTTCAGATGAGATAGTCTTGTCATGCTATCAGCTGCCCTTTTCCATAAGACACTTGTTTCCCCTTGACATAAGGGTCCCACTTCATGCTTCCTGAAGCGTTGCAATCTTTTCAAAACTTAAACATCTTTGTGGGGTCCCTGAATCTTGTAGCTTTTTGACCTTTTTAAGGAATAACATTCTACCTTGGTTGTAGAACTGCCTTTCTTCTGTGTTGGTGTCAATTAAATTGAATTTAATGGGCATCCCCTCTAAATCCAGCATTGTGTTAGGTTTTCTAAGAGACTGAAAAGAAAAAATAATATGTGAGCCTGAGTCTCGGGCATAGTCCCTCCTCAGCTTCCTTCCCCTCACCTGAGTTCAGAGATTCCCTCACAGTGCATCTCCTGTCTTGTCCCAACTGTCAAGCCATTTCATGTTTTCAGCAAGAATATCAATAATTGAACAAGGAACCTGACCTCACCATTAAACTGTGCTCCTCAAACATTAGATTCGGTTGTCTGATCACAATGGCTGGGTTGCTGCACACTTTGCCAAATACATATGTCACTAGTAATCACAGGCAGGGACTTGAGCAGAAGTGATATCATGTGCTTCTGTGGTCTTTGAATCAAAACACTCACCACCTCCTTCCTAAGATGGCTCATTACAGTTAGGTAATTAGACTTCATCCGCCCGGTAAACTACTAAGTACATAAATTGCTTGGCAAAAAGTTTTCCTTTGCCTTTTCTCCTCTGTGTGGTATAGTTTCTGCCAGAAAAGCTGCTGCCAGATCAGTGTTCCTCTCAGTTTGGATAGTTTTTGCCATTTTTCGAATCCAACATAAGTAACATTCCCCCTGATTCCAACCACCAACTTGTTTAACCCATTGAATTGATGTGAATCAGAGAAACCACTATTTTATATTGCTCCTGAGATTGGAGCTTCTCTTTCCAATGATCCCTGGAATCACACTTTGAATACTACACATTGAGCCATCTGATGGTTCTCGATGGGGATTCATAACCTTAGAGTTTTCATTAACATGGGAGAAAAAAATATTTTTAAGCAAAGCTAAAATCAAATCCCACCAACCCGAGCTGATTTCTGGGATGGTAGAATGAGAATATCAGTTTCTTACCTTCCAAACATTATCTTCCTTTACAAATCAGTCTGCCCACCTAACAAATTTCACCCTTTAGTAGCATTATAATTCTTCCAGATTTTAAACTTCAAAGTTTTCTTTTTCTTTTCTTATCTTGCATCTACTTACTCTCTAATACTTAATTTTCTTGGCTTGCCATTTTACACTGTATAATTGTATTACGTGGCTTCCCCCACCTTACATGTCACATATCATCTGAACTCCGTGTTTTCTGCTTTAATCCATCTGGTATACCATGACCAGTCTTTATTAAGCATTACTTTAATAATATCAATTTTCTATTTAAAACTTTCCAGTGGCTTCACATTTTTATAGATAATTAAGGTTAACCTTGTTTTAGATATTGTGATTTTGACCATGAATTCTATCTTATTTCACATTTATTCAAAATACACCTTCTTATCCCTGTCAAAGTTGGCTTATTTGCTGTCTCGTGAACATGTTATAACCATTCCCACTTTTGTCTCCACAAAACTGGATGGCAAACTTAAATTGGATATTAGATCGATTTTAATAAAGGAATATTTTTGTATACACAAAAGTATGGACAGAAGTAGGGAAACTACCATAGAGAGTATAATTCCCTAGGGTTAGTATCAGTACAGACTGTTAGATCAGAGGGGCCAGGAGATGAAGTAGATACTAGGAACTGCAAGAGGAGACTGGTGTTGATAGTATGACCAGGAAAGTCCTGATGGTCAGTGAAAGATCACAGCCAAGGTCAGGCCCACAGGGAGGGTCCGGGAGAATTATTACCCTAACATCTCCTTCCTCCTTCCTCTGATATCACAATAGGGGTACCACTTGGCAAAGCCCATTAAAAGACTGATGGTACAGAAACATGTTGAAGACTAAAAAGGTAGGTAAGCCTGTCACTAAGAAGTGTGAAGAAGGGGTGAGATTGATTTTGTAGTTAAAAAAAAATCCAACATATTTGTTTAATTTTAATTTTTCTTGAAAGTATTTTATCTTTATAGCTTTCCACTTCCAACTCACCTTATTCTTATCTTTATATTTACATACAATAAACACACTCTTTTTAGTATACAAGTTTTTGAGTTTTAGCAAGTGCATAGAGTAGTACAACTACTATCAAAATGAAGATACAGAACATATCCATTACCTACCCAAAATTTCCTCATGCAGTTCTTTGCAGTGACCTCTTCTGTTCCTCTAACCTGGCATCCAGTGCTATATTTTCATTTCATTGGAGTATTCTGTCTTCCAGAACCTCATATGAATGAAATCATATGACCACAAAAGGCAGTATATAGCATCTAAGTCTGGCTTCTTTCACTTATTAAAGTGTATTTGAGATTCATTCATGTTCTTGAGTGTATCAATAGTTCATTTGCTTTTAATTGTAAAGAAATATTTTATTATATGAATGCACCGTATTTTTAAAAAATCCATTCACCAGTTGAAGGACATATGAGGTATTTCCCATTTAGAGTGATTATAAATAAAGCTGCTATAAGCTTACATACAGACTTTGTGGTGTGAATCTCACCTAACAGTAAGATTGTTTGGTCATAGAGTAAGTGTTGTTTTACTGTACAAAGTGACTTAACATTTTGCATTCCCTCCTATGAGCAATGTATGAGAGTTTCACTTACTCCATATCCTCATCCCATGCTTGGTGTTGTCATTTTGTTTTGTTTTTGCTTTGCTTTGTTTTGCTTTGGCCATTCTAGTATATGTAAAGAGCTATCTCATTGTGATTTACATTTACAATTAGTGACTAATCATGATCAGCCCGTTTTGACGTGCGTGTTTTGCCATCTTCTTAGTATCTCATCTCTCCATATATCTTCTTTGCACACCTGCCTGCTTAAAATTTTGTCCATTTTTTATTAGATTGCTTCTTTTCTTTTTGTGTTGTCAGTTCTTTATATACTTGGAGAAAAGGTCCCTTGTCACATGTTATTTACAAATGTTTTCTGCTGGTCTGAAACTTGCCTTTTCATTCTTTTAATAATGACTTTTCAAGAGTAAAAGAGTAAATGTTTATACAAAAAGAACTAATCATTAAAATAAAATATATTTAAAACAAATGGTAAAGGACAATATTTTATAACATTGTCTAAATACTAAATGAAATGCATAATTTTCTAGAAAGAAAAGAGAATTCACCCAAATTTGGCGTCAGTAGAAGGTTAGAACAACTACCATAGAAGAAATAGGGAAGTGACAAGCCTACCGGCTTTGAGAGGGAATTCTGACAAACTTTTAAAGACTGTATAATCCCAATGTTTCTTAAATTATTTGGAAACATAGTAAGAGAAAAAAAATTTAATTCCATTTTAAAATTTGGTTCGAAATAATGCAGGAGGAGCAGGTGTAGGAAGTACAAATCAGACAAAATCGGTCTTGAGTTAAGAAATATTAAAGCTACCTGGCTGAGTGTGGTGGCTCACACCTTTAATCCCAGTACTTTGGGAGGCTGAAGCAGACAAATCACCTGAGGTCAGGAGTTCCAGACCAGGCTGGCCAACAGGGTGAAACCCCCATCTCTACTAAAAAACAAACAACAACAACCAAAAAAAAAAAAAAGAAAAGAGAAAAAGAAATATCAAAACCACATGATAGGAACACAAAGGTTAATTATACTCTTCTCTGCAGTTTGTAATGTTGCACAGATATAGTTTTTAGTAAATCAAACCACCAACACACAAAGAACATAAAAACATTTATGAATAGAAATGAAAAAATGACACAGCAATAACATTCATAAATCTATAGGAAATAAACATTTTAAATAGAATCCCACCATTGATAAGAGATATGAACAAAACATTGCAAGCTAAGTAATTGAAACAAAAATTAATGAGTGAGAATAGAATAAACCTCACTGTTTTATTTAAAAATAATAAAAACAACATTTTCTGATGATTATACATTAAACTAGAATTAATTTTTAAAGAGGTGAGAAATCGTTACAACCAGAGTTTTAAAACTTCTTTAAGAATATCTCTGTACTAAAAGGAATAAACAAATCAAAATTAAAGAATTTCTCTTAGAAATAATTACAACTGTACCAAAAATGCTTTATGGAATACAATTAAAACAATGCTCAGAGAAAAATATGTGGTTCTTAATACAAATAGCAATAAAAACTGGGAAAGGGAGATGAATCAACTAAGCTTTGTTTAATAAAGAAAGAAAATAACAACTAAATAAATATAAGGATAGCAGAAAAACAAAATAATAAAGATAAAACGAGAAAATAGTAAATTAGAAAACAAGAAAATTAAATATCTTTTTAAAAAGTTGATTTTTGATGAAATCAAAAAAACAAACCCAATAGCTAACAAAACCAAGAAAAAATGGAATAAACATAAGCACAAATACACAAAATTAAAATTATAGAGAAAATAACTTTTGAAGTTATAATAATTTTAAAAATTTTCTTAGATGACTTTATACAGTTCTTTGGAAATCAAATTGAAAGCTTAAATGAGAAAAGTAAATTCCTAGTTAAAGTTTGCGAAAACAATCCTAGGAAGAAGAGAAAGTTTGAATTTCAATACCCATAGAAGAAATAGAGAACGATATGAAAATGTTATACTCCCAAAAAGGCCCTCATTCAGATGTTTCCATACAGACTGATTTTAAATCTTCAAAGAACAATAATGTTATGCTATTTAAATTATTCCAAGTCTTATAAAATAAGGAAAACTTTCAAATTAATTTCATAAAAGGGCATTAACAATGATCCTCAAACCTGGCAATGATTGCAACAATTACAACCACAGAAATGACTGAATTACAAACTAATCTCTTATAGATATTGATGAAAAGTTATAAACAAATCATTAAAAAATAGAATTCAGCAATACATTTGGTAAAATGCATTACGAGTAAGTTACACTTATCCCAGAAGACTAAAGACAAATCAAAATCAATATCTTAATTAACAAGGAAACATCTTTCTTGTTGTTATTAAAACCACAAAAAAGGCAAGAATGACTATAATATCCACTACTACTTAATATTATAGTGAATACTTCAGAAAAGATTAATAATTTGAGGCATAAAAATGAAAAAGAAGGAAGAAAAATTGTTTTTATGTTTAGGTTATATGATAGTATACCTGGAAACCAGAGGCAACCATTGAAAAAAATTAATACAAACAAGAGAATCAGTAATTTAGCAGGTTATAAAAGTTAAAATACAAAAATCAGTAGCCCCTTTCTGACCCAAAATAACCAAGTTTAAAATATATTGGAAGAGAAAATGCCACTTATTACAGAAACAGCAAGAACAAATATCCATGAATATTTTTAACAAAATACATGGAAAGTATAAATGAGGGAAAATCTAAAATACCATTGAAAGACTGAGAAAGTAGGTTCTTTCACATGGAGAATCCTTTTATGATCTTGGATAGGAAAACTCAACTAAAAGATGCCACTACTTCCCATGTTAATGTATACATTTAATGTAATACCAACACAATCTAACATTTAATTTTATTTTCTTTTTCTGGAGCTACACACAGTAATTTTAAAATTAATATTGCAAAATAAAAAGGGACTGTCTGGAAAACCCTGAAAAATGTGAACAATTGAGTTGAAGAGAGTGTGTATATATATATGTGTATATATGTATTTGTATATATGTGAAAATATAAAAATAACCAGTATATATAACCATATATGAATATATTATAACATATATTAAATTCTATATATATCAATAATACATGTTATATATTATCTAATATATGCTGAACATTTATATTTTGTTTTATATATAATATATATATTACAAAGCCAATAATACTAATAAAACAGAATAAAATACAAAGACAACTAAAATACATGTGGAAAACATTTATATAATAAAGATGTAATCTCAAATATCTGAGAAAAAGATGGAATGTTTAATCACTAGTGTTGGAACACTTAAATGGCAACTTAGTACAAGTTTATTTGAAAATGGTACTTCATGCAACCCATTTCAATAAATTAAAAATGGAGATCTAAATGTAAAAATTAAAACATGTAAGTATAACAAGTGGTGGAAAAAGACAAATGACAAACTGGCAAAAAAATACTTGCAACTAATATCACACATAGGTGTGTCGAGTCTCTAATGTATTCAACAATGTTAAAAATGAAGGAAAGACATAGATTCTAGAAAGAAAGGCAATATGAGAAGTTCCACAGAACTACACCCCAGCAAGACAAAAATAACTGGTGAAAATATTAATTTTTTAAAAAATTAAAGTCTTTGCAAATTGTGCTAAGGGCATACAGAAAATAAAGAAACTTTTTTTTCCTGAAGAAAATTTACTCCACTTTGTTAGAGCGCAGTCTCTGACACTTGACCAAGACCTGCCCCCTGCCTCCCCAGCCAACTCTGCAAGAAAAAACCGCCAGTCCAGATGGGATGGGTGTGACCGTAGCACCAATCTAGGACAATGGTATCTTCCTCAGGAGGATCAGCCTGCCAGGATTTCTTACTGTCCCCCAGCTCCACCTTGTAGAGGCTAAATTTAGGCAGGTAAGTGAACCAAAGTGTTAGGGCTTTCTTCCTCCATCTGCCCCCACTCATAGGGCAGAACCTCTATTCTAGTCATGGCTCCCAAGAATACTGGGTCCTAATCATCTTCATCTTGGGATCCTCATAACGCAGAGGTTCCAAGCTGCCAGAGATGAGCTGATATGACCTGTGTCTGCTGCTTTCACCCAGCTACTCCTCATCAATCAGAAGTGTCACTCTGAAAGAAGGGGACCACCATCCCGCCCCCGGCTTAAGAGCAGCAACTCAGTGATTTTGCTCTGGTCACAAGAACAGAGCTCTGTAGCTTTTATCAAGGAAACTGACTTCATTTGAAATTGAGCTTGGGACTCTTCAAATCTAAGGTTCCTATTAAAAAACAATGAAGATTTTTGTAGAAAGTTATTAAAAGGAAGCTGGTAGCTCCATGAGAACAGAAAGCTAAACTGAAGGCCGACTATTTTACCAGAAAGAACTAGAGAAAGAGAAAGAGTTTTAAATATCTCCAAGGAGTCAGAGCAACACTCAACTGCTTACCTCAAAAAATATGCCTGCAAAGGCTATCAGACCTTGGAGAAATTTATGCCTAGGGCATTGTTGAAAATACAGCAATTAGTCAGCTATTAGTGCAGCCTAACAGCTATAGGTGATACCATCAGAAGTAGACAGCAAAATAGAGAGATAAGAGATACTGACCAAAAAAAAAAAAAAAATCATGTTAATACTACCGTAATCCCTAGAAACTGTGCATACCCAACCATGCACCCTCTGAGTGACATCAGGGGCTTTCAATGTGAGCTGAGCAGTAGTATTTACTGGTGTAAGGTAACGATTATGAGGAGGACGTAAAGAGGATCTGCAGAAACCCTGGTCCTGGCATTGGAGCACTGATGAGGCAAAGCCAACAGTCACCTATATGCAGACTTCTTGATATGTGAGGAAAAAAAATCCCAACTTGGATATGCTTTTATAAATCAGATGCCATGCATCTTGCTTGTGCAACCATGAGGATCAGGAATAAAATGTGTAGGGTTTTGTTTTTCCAAACTTCATAGGACTCAGTTCCTAAGTCACCTGGTGGTGAAAGGGAAAGTGATAATGGAGTTTTAAACCGCAGATACTTGCACTCTGCTCCAAGACTTATTATTTGGTTGTCCAAGGTGAGGTTCAGAAATCTGTATTTTTAATAAGAATCCCAGAGATTTGTGGGGTAAAAAAAGATACTTGGCTGGCAGTGTTTAGTTTCAAATATTATGAGAATTTACATACCTTAATACAATTATCTTCCAACCTTCTTAGTTTTCATTAGATTCATCTGTGTTTAGAAACTTTATTCAGTTATTTGGGGACATAAATATGCCCAGAATTTCAAGAGTTATGTTTATGTGAAAAGATAAATTAAAATAATTTAATTAACAAATTCGTTGTAACCACATTTATATTTCATTGTAATTTATAAACAATGACTTCTTTATATTCTGCAAAGAGCACTTTAAATAAGAAGTCATTCAACTCGGTAGCATAATTAAAGAGTGGTACCTGAATTTTGGATTACTGTGGACACACAATGAGACATTTATTCTATTCCTTGCTCTCACCTTTCAATCTACTGCTTCTAGTTTGTACCTCCTTTTTTGTCTGCTCACGATAAGAATTAGTAAATACTCTATTTGTGTTCTCTGCAATTTCAATGGCATGTTAAGTGCAACAAAAACATCCTTTACTCCCAAGAGCTTAAAGCCAAAGCTTCCCATTCAGAGAACTAGTTGACTTAATTTGCTTCTGGGATACAGCAAGAAATAATGCAGAGGGAAAATATAACTTTTTGGATGACACATTCAGTCCTGTTTGAATCCTTCAAACTTACACAGCCAAAAGAAATGTTCCTAAACTCAAGAACTATGAAGTACTAATTTTGAATATTTGAATGCCATATTATCAAATAAGTCACTTTTAATCTATTTTAGTCCATTTAGAAAGATGAGGGCAATATCGCATACCTCAAGGCACGACTGTGGAATGTATGAAAGTGCGGGTAAATAATTTGTGACTGAAAACTGCTAAGGGTTGTATTAAGGGCTGTGCCTCAGAGAGCATCTGTCTGCACTGCCTGTGCTGCACTTGGGGTTGGGGAGTTCTGCGAAGGCGAGTCATTCCATTTAGCTTCTTCGTGACTCATTGATCTAAGCTTTTAGACACTGCTTGAACTTCACATTTCTTAGAAGTGGTTAGAGCGAGTAGCAGACTGCTCACTGGGGACCACTTGGAATGCCCCGAAAGCAATATTAATGATGACATGCATTAGATATGTAGGAGAATCTGAAAGGTGAAAAATTATGGACCTATACGGTTTATTACCTCCAATGCTTCCAATTTTGCTCTGGGGTGGATTTTCTCTAAAAATATGCTATCTGAGTGACTGTTAAAAATTCCAATAGCAATAACTTGTCTGACTGTGACTGTGGGTTTTCAGCATCTCCGCCAAGTTTTATGGTGAAGATTCTGCAAAGCAGTAGAAATCTGAAATCTGGCACATACCCCAGACTCATACTGCTCAGGGGCTCTAAATAATAAATAGTCTTTGTCCAATAGTCATTCCAGGTACCCTTCCAGCAGGAGGGAGCATGTTTGTTATAAAGCAGAAAAAGGTGAAGATTTTTGAGACAGTTTGTGTGTTTTACTTTAGTTTCCTCTGAAAATGCAGCCTGAGAAGGGGTTTCAGGGTAGGTAGTTTATCTGAGATACAATCTCAGAATGCAGAAGTCAGAAAGGGAGGGAGACAGAAAGACACCACAGGAAGAAAAAACTATATATGTGTGTATTATTGCTTCCACTGCTAAAGACAATTGGGCTCAGTTCATCTAGAACCTCTGAGAAATGAACAGAACACTTCCCAGAAATGGCCTCATGACAATCAGGAGGCTGAAACCATTATCCACTGACACCTGTCTCACATTGGTGGAAGGTCACTGTTAAGGGTATTAGCTTCAGGCTGTTCCTACACATGGGCCAAGCAAGTTCTGCAGGCATCTCTGAAAGCCCTGGAGCACAATGCATTGATTCAGGCTATGCTTGGTGAGGTTCAGCAAGGTGAGTCAGACCTTGTATGCCACTGTGTACTGCAGATGAGACTAAAAATGAGATAAGCCAACTGGCACCTGCTACAGTCTAGCCCATCACCCTGTTCAGATTTTCTCATGCCTCTCATGGAGTCCATTCTGTCACTGCATTTTCAAGGTGGTAACTGGCTACAATTTCCTTCAAAAAGCTTTAGATATGCAGGTTCAATAAATAAGAAATGGTCATCTTTGCTGCAATTGGTATCAAGATCATAACTGAAATCTATCACTTTCTTTTCAACCATCCATTCTAAACTTCTCTCACTCACCCACTACTCCTGAAGAACTAAGTTGCTTGCCTGGTAGCGTGTCTCATATCTTCAAGCCTGAGGGATCTGTCCTGATTATCTTGCCATTTTTAAGCAATGGTTGCTACAATTGTCATTCACAGTTTTCACCAGGCATAGAAGCACAAAGGGACAACACAGTGGATCCTGAAATTGTAGACATACTCTCCTCTTAGTTCCTGATGGCAATCAAAATAATGCTCAAAAATACAACCCATTTTTGTGCTGAAATAAGGAGTCTAAAATAAACCATGAGAGCTCCAGTTTCAGGGGAATTGTCCTTTCCCTGATGTCTTTTCCCTTGCCACCACTCCCTGTACTCCCAGAAAAAAAACTTTAATCCAGTGGGCCTAAGATCTGTATTATACATATTCTGAAGATGTGTTGATGACAGTGATGGGGTGGGAGGTAATTCTATTTGTATCTTTGTTGAATGCAGACATCTAATAATACCTATCCCAGGTCCCAAGGTGCCATTATTTCTCCTAAGGGCCCTTACCTTTAGTAAAGGATATCTCTCAGAGTTATACATTCAGTCTTCACAGAGCCTTCACCCTTGTAACACAATCCTAGGCTACATTTTTAGCATTATTTTGCCCTGTGGCTGCAGGTGATACTTGATTGTTGCCATGGAGTCCTTCTGGCTGTCAGAAAATGCCTTGTGTTGATAGTTGAGAGGAATCAGGAAGCAGAGAAATTGAGACAAGGAAAGATGGAAAGCCAATATATTAAGAGTGCATTATGTAGAATACTATTGCCGGCAGTAGTAGCTCAGTTCTTCCAGGACTTCTGAGAATCATAGGGAATGCTCCCAGAATTATCCAATGAATCCCTTCCCCTGATAGAGGTGCTAAATTTTTTGTAATTCCAGGCTATGCAGGAGCACAGGCTGAAATGTGATCTGGCTAAGTTGGATGAGGTCTTATGAGAGAATGGAAAAAGATGCAAGGCACTTTAGTAGGTGGGATACTGGAAGTCCAAAGCAGGCTGAGCTTCATTAGAACTGTCCCCTACAATTAAAATTGATATCAGAAGTATGTAGTCAATGTTATTGTGAAGACAGCATGTAATGTGTGAGCTGTGATGCTCTTCATCTGACTTTTAACCCTCCTCGCTCCCTATGTTGAACACTATCCTGCTAGTCACTCTGCTCATACACCACCCCATAAATGAGGTATCTTTGGAGGCGCTCAGAGAGCAGCCAGAGACCCACAGCATATTCTCCTCTACTTTCATGTACTGGCCTGCAGATAACACTGATTGCATGTGGGGAAAAAAAAAAAAAAAGGAAAAAAAGACCTGATGATTGCAGATCTTATTGGAAACTTAGACCACAAAGAGTAGAGAGGGGACGCTCCTCCTGCACCACTCCTCACAATCCATATCTAAATCTGGCTGTGTGGAACTTGATATTCTTCTCCAAAGACAGGAGGCAAGAAGTTGTGTTAAGGACTGGGCTTGGGAGATGACAGACCAGAGTTTAGATCCTGGCCCTTAACCTACTATGCATTCTTTGTCAAGTTAGGCAAAGTGTACAATTTTTTGACTGTCTCATCCTTAACAGGGGAATATCATGTCTCTTTATAGGCTTGTCAGAAGGATACTCTGGTTTATGTATTTCTATACATTACATACAATAGGCAATGTGCTTTTTACATTCCCTGGTGCATAGGAAATGCTCTGTAAATATCCCTGTGGAGGGGAGCTTTTAGCCAATTGGGACTTTGCCACCTTCTCTGTCTTCCCAGAATGGCACCTCTGCCATGCATCCTTCACAGTTTCTGAATTGTCCTTGAATGTGCTTAGTCAGAGTTAATAGCCCAGTATCATTTGTGGACCAAATATAGTTTTATGTAAGACACTGCCAGATACCTTGAGAAAATACAATGTCTTCTGCATTTCTCTTCATGTATCAGTCAGGAACCCTGTTGAAAAAGAGTCACTTAAATCTCACATGGCTTACAATCAGAAGATACATGATATACCTTTCTAACTTTTCCCATTTTGGTAAATCTCTTTCAACTCTTCCATGGATAGAATCTATAGTTAGTAGAATCAAAGACTGGTGGCCATCTATAATTTTTGGATATAAAGCTCATGCTGTTTCAGATCTTCAAAGAACCCTATCCAAGACAGGATTGATGTGCAAGAGAATTACTGGGGAAATGCCATGGAGCATAAGGGGTGGGGGAGGTGGGAGAAAAGAGCCTTTAGACTGTGATGCCTGTGTGGTCTCTGTGAGAGGAGGGGGAAAAGGAAGGTGAGGATAGGAAGGGCTTCAGACTATAGGGCATTTCTGAGATAATCTTACCATGCTGGCAGTGTTACTGAAACACCAGGGGTTTGATCTAGGTCCCACTGCCTGCCTCACAGAAAGCCAATCACTGAGACAATGAGTATTGCCAGAGGAGAAGACTTTAATTGGGTGCTGCAGCTGAGGAGATGGGAGAGATCATTCTCAAATCCATCTCCCTGACCTAGTAAAATTAGGGGTTTATATGGTAGAGAAGAAATGTAATCATGTGTGGGAAAACAGGAATTAGGGAAGGATAAGAGAGTTGGTTAACAGGATGCAGATGGTCGGTTAGGCAATCATGAAGGGTGAGGGGTCTGGTGTCTCATTGCCCTGGCACAGTGATCTGATAAGTCTCGGCTCTTTGATACCATCTGGGAGGCTTAATGGTTGATTTCCTGAGAAAGGAACTCAAATAAGACAAATTTAATTTTCTCAAGTTTTAAGACTGGGAGGGTCAATTTCTATGGTTATTCAAAAGAAACCATAAACATCAGTTCTATGGGACCTCCTGTTTCAATAGGTGATCTCCAAGCGGAGACTGCTGTTAGCAGTTCCAATTCAGGCATGTGTGGCCTGGTCCCATAGCCCTGCCATGCTCAGTCACTGATGGGAGCAGCAGGGGGAAGCAGGCCTCAGCATGGAGACTGCAAGGGACTCAGAAGTGCAGCAGCTGGGGGCTATTAGTCCCCACTGGAGGGAGTCCTGCCGGAGATGGGGGTGGAGCACCTCCATGGCTACAAACCTATCTCTCCATTTCAAAGCACCACTATCCCACTTTAAATCTTTAAGCATTTATAATTTCTGGCCCCAATTCCGTGACTAGCTTGGGGCATAAATTGGCAAGGCCAGAATATGTAAATTAATTAATTAATTAATTTATTAATTAATTTACTTTTTCTTGAGACAGAGTCTCCCTCTGTTGCCCAGGCTGGAGTACAGTTTCAGGATCTCTGGTCACTGCAACCTCTGCCTCCTGGGTTCAAGTGATTCTCCCGTCTCAGCTTCCCAAGTAGCTGAGACTACAGGTGTGCACCACCACACCTGGCTAATTTTTGTATTTTTTGAGTAGAAACAAGGTTTTACCATGTTGGCTGGTCTCAAACTCTGACCTCAAGTCATCTCCCTACCTTGGCCTCCCAAAATGCTGGGATTACAGATGTGAGCCACCACACCTGGCTCAATTCATTTAAAGCTAAATGTGTAAACTTACACATGTAGATACCTCTAATGATCATAATCTGCAAGATAGTTTGGAGTCAGATGGGAAGAGATCGTTGTTCTGTTATTCAGCACTCATTATCTCTCCCACGCAGAACATTGGACTCAGCCCATTCAGTCCTGCCCTGTCCCAGATATGTAGCATTTTAAATGAAGAGTTAGCTAAGTTTTGGTTGTGCTGAATGTTGATCTTTCCTGAGGAGCTGATTGCAGATTTTTGCTGCATCATTGGGCACTGGCATTTACCCAACTCCAGGCATTTCAGGCAATACCTTTGATGGATCCAGAGCTTTCTTTCTCATTCAGTGACTCGCTCCTTCACTTTTCCACCCCTTGCACATTTCTTGTTAAGGGATGCTCGTGTTCACTGCAGTTGGCAGGTTGAAAGCAGGGCTTCAGACTCCTCTTTTAACAGAAAGCTTTGTCTCTGTCCTGTGTTTTATCAAACAGCTTCACGGGCACTTTAATGAGTTTGCCAAGCTCATCTTTTGTCTCTATTGATGAGCATTGGGCTGCATTTATTATTTTTTTTTTTTCTGGGAGGGAGTCTTTCTCTGTCTACAGATCAATTTGGACTTGACGTTTAAAGCTAAGACTTCCTTCCATTTCGGAGTAGTTTTGTTGGTATCAGTTTCTGTACCATGTCAGTTCCAATGCTATTTAGTATCTTTTCTAATTTAGCCTTAGGGGCATTGCAGAAAATATAAACAACCTGGCCCTGCTGGGACTTCTGACACCCCAGTGTTAGTCAGTTGCAATTTATCTGTTCTGTTGATAACCAAGAAGCCAGACGGGTTTTATCTTTTCAACATCCTACATCATGACAAATTGAATGCCATGAGTTTTCCCTTCCAGGTGGAGTGAAATAGTTAACTAGGTCAATCTTTGGTGTGGGGAGACACAAATGTCTCTTGATTGTTTTCTCCCCAAAAAGATCTGAGAGTGGCAGGTTTGATCTGATAGGGGAATCATGTGCTCAGTGTCTGAGAGTTGCTCTGGATAACTCTTCACTGCTTCCCAAAAGATGAGGTACAGATATTAGAATATCATCTTAACATAGGCAGCCAAATTCTCATAGATTACGTCACTGGATAAAAAACCTGTTCAGCTCTGAAAAGTGTACTTCCTCCTTTGACCATACCGTCCTAGAAAAAATAATTACTTAGGAAAGCAAAGGCTTCACAAAAAGCCGTTCATTATTTATCAAATCACTTTTGTGAGGCAAAAAAAAAAAAAAAAAGGAAGCATAAAGGTATAATTCAGACAAGGTCTGAAGTGGTGATTTGAAGCAATCATTGATGTCTTTCTATTTCCATGTTTTGATGATTCTACGTAACATTGGTTTTCACCTTTCTTTTTATATACTCTCATTTTTAATTAGGCACCAATTGTCTGGCATACAGAATCACAGAGAAGTGTGTCACTGACAAAAATACAAGGCTAGTAGGTAGCACATAACTGAGTACCTTCCATTATATGTATGTTTTTCTTCTGCTGGTTTTTATTCCACTTACTTATGACCAGAATAAAGAGCTTTTTTTCCATTTGGATACATTTTTGTTTCATTCGATTGCATGTTCTGCCTGCTTTTCCTGGGGATAATGTCTGCTATTTTATACCTTTGTTTCTTGCCTTTCTTCAGTGTGGCCATCTAGCATAGTGCTACGTTTCAGGATGGGAGAAAACACAAAGGCATCAGTCTCCTCTCTTTGACCTTGAGGTCTGATATTAAAGGGGGCTTCTTGTGCTATGTCCCTACATGACAAAGAGAATGCTATGAATGCCTCGAAATCACTTTCGGCTCAATTCCATTAAGTGAAAATTTATGGAAAGTAGTTCCATAGAGTTATAGGGACACACTTTTTATGATTATTATTATTGATTGCAATCGGTTTCAGTCCCACTTTAAACCTAGTATCTAGGGTCCACGGTGGAGATGCAGAAGGTTCCTGTAACCTTGGCCTCAACTATTTGGTTTCCTATCATTTGTCTTTAAAGTATGAGCTGCAGAAAGTCTGTTCTAACTATTTTATGTGCACTAAACTGAATTTTATTTTCTTATGAGAGTTTACTTCATCAAAGTTTTAATTTTTTAGGATTAATCTTCCTTAAATGGCAGTCTC
The DNA here is from genome assembly GCF_008728515.1 of Papio anubis. Lineage (NCBI taxonomy): Eukaryota > Metazoa > Chordata > Mammalia > Primates > Cercopithecidae > Papio > Papio anubis. The sequence goes on from NC_044983.1 coordinate 57,963,415, forward strand.
TATGCATTACAGTTTAAACTGGGAATAAGTTTTAATGGCATATACCGAATGCTGACATCATGGGTGCTGGCTCAGTGAAAGAATTTTCACACTGGGAGCTTTAATGAAAATGTTCCAGAAGAAAAAAGAGAATAATCAGAATAAATTATGAGTGTTTATTTTTTATTCTGTCTTGCAGCTTGATATACAGTACATTTTTTAGATCAAAAACAAACATTGCAGTAATACTTTGGAGAAAGCAAAAATTCTATGAATGTAACCTTCTGTAATAGATTAAACACTGAATTGTAACAATCAGTAAATAATCATTGATGCCCTATAATATCCCCAAAGAGGGAAATCAGTATAACTAAATTTTCCTAGGGGACACTGTTGATAATACTTGTGTACCAGGGGCTGCTAAGGGCCTATCAGCTGTGATTGCTGAGAGTGGAAGAACAGAGGCAGTAGCAGCGGAGTAGGAAGTCAGTGTCGGGTGGACAGAGTTGTCTATATCTACAACAACTTTAGGGGAAGTCAACAGAGTTGATAAGTAGACAAGTTGGTCCCTGCACTTGGTGACCTGTCTCAGTATGGTCAGTCCTGGAGGGGTGGTGGTGGAAAAGGGCATCATGGCTGGGCTGGTGAAGTTCTCAAAGAAGCCAAAATGGGGAAATCACCTCTCCTGACTCCACTGTCTATGCTGGTGATGGCCTGGATCACCTGGATGGCTGATGAGAGCCTACTGTGATTCTGGGAGGAAGTCAGCTCAACTCACAAGATTTCTTATGTGACTTCCTTTGCAGCTGGTCTTGGACAAAACGAGATAGTTGTGACATCAACAAGATAAAGAGAGAGCTTTTTACCCTAAAGCTCCTGTCTCTCTATCTACTCCCATACAATGTACCTATACTGAATCTCTTCATCCCTGACTGTGCACAATTCTGCTCCTGCTTTTCTCAGCCATCAATGGAACAGGTTTTTTACTGGCAAAGAAAAGCAGAGACGGGCAGTGGTGCAGAGAAATGGCTGTGACCCTGAAAATTAAGGACAGACCACTTTTCCCAGGCTTCTGGCCTTGAATGAGTCTTTCAATGCAGGTGTGCGAAGTTTAAAAGGTGCTCTAGAAAATACTAAAAGTAAGATAAAATGTTCTCCAGAAACATCCAGAAATTCAATGACAAGAAGTGCAAAAGTGAATTTTATTTTAACATGAGGATTCTTTAACTGTCCTTTTCATTTTATTGAACTCAGATACCAGGCATTTTGATGACCCTGGGGGATAAAGGGATGGAGAAGTCACGGTTCCATCCCCCTAAGAGTGTACATTTAATTGTATTGGAGAAGAGACATATAAACAAATAAACATCCTTTGGGTATTTCATGCTGTAAGAGAGGTAGAGAATTAGGGGAACCCAAGAAGAGAGGGGTCACGTTCCCTTAAGGATCAGGGATGAGTATCTGGAAGAAGAGATCCTTGTTTAATCACCAAAGACTTTACCTTTTAACCAGTTGAATTGATGTTGATGTTATAGTGAGATATATCCAGGATAAAAGGCTTTATGTTTTTAGTGAGGATATATTTCCAGGAAAAGTCAGGCATTTTGAAAAATGCATTTTGAAAAAAAAGCATTTTGAAAAGGTTTTTGAAGAAACAGTTTCACAAGTCAGAGGACTTCAGAAATTATGAAGTTTGGTGGTCATGTTGGGTGATCAGTAAAAGGCTTAAAAATTCTGTATTCTCATTGAACATAAAGCCTAAGAAATTTTAGATCTTTAATTACAGATCATTTTCTTAGATTTTACTCTAACCTTGTAGGAAATATTCAGCTTAATGAAGAAAAAATTAAGTTATTATCCCCATCTCCACACAACAGTTTCATTCACATCATGTTATAAAATCTGATAACATTTGTATGTTTTAAAAAGAGAGAGAGAGAAAGAGTGAAAAAGAAGCAGAAACTGTCAATTATATTATAATAAAAAGTGTTAGCAAATATACTGTTGATCATCGAGTCCCTAGTAATATCAAATGTATCTACTATTGACCTTCTAATTTTTAGAATGTATAATACAGTGTCATACAGAATATGACGCTGCTTTTTATTACGTGATTTATAAAATTTAAGCTCCTTACATTATGATCTCCTCTGACACATGCAGGGTAAGGTGGTGAGCTTTTCTAACTCCACCTCATAGGAAAGTGCTTTGTGAATTCAGGGGCCAGGGTGAGATGTTTGGCCACACAAAGAACACAGAATTGTTCACCAGCTGGATTGAGAGACGATGAACAGCCTGGCTAAGCAAGTTCATTTAATTCTCTTTTCTTTTCATTTGTCTGTAGCACAATAAAGGAAATTAAAATCAGTGATTGATTGTGTTTGAGTGCATTATCATCAAGACTGAATATATAAACAGTTCACCAAATGAGAAGCTATTTAATCACATTCTTTTTTTTTTTTTTGGTTACTATATATCTAACTCAGTATATCATGGGCCAAGGAACTGACGTTTATTTTATTCAGAAGAAGAAAATAAATTCATTTATTTTATTTGAGTGTTTCTCATGTGTTAATAGAACATTCTATTGTCCTTGAAAATTTTATATTAAAAACCATACAAAAATCTTTATTAAATGGAAATCATTATCATATAACCTTTTGAAAACACTACTATTTTGGATGTTTCTCCTAACTGTTGGTTATTAGTTTATTTTACTTCCTAGAAATCTTCAATGTGAATGCTGACATTTCAAATATACCAGGAAATTATTTTTCTTCATTGGAAAGGGCTTAGGAAGCCTATTCCTTTTACTGAATCAGATTATCTTATTGCATTAATTTTATTTGGGAATAAGCTTGAAAGTTTTAAAATATGAAAAAAAAATGTGGTTCAAACCCTTCTAATTATCAAATTTCCTTGCAAGGTAAGCTTACGCCCTGGAAGAATTGGCTTACATTTTCATTAAATTGGTTAATTACTCATGTAGTCATAAAGACATTAGATCTAAATGGGTTATGGTACTGGCAGTGAATAAAATGAACTGGTGTTACATGGAACTGGGCACACAACACAAGATAATCTGGAGGAAAATTTGAGATTATTTTTTTAAATGGTCTTCTCCACACTCCCTTTAAAGTATCTGTGACTTGGTAACTGAAACAATATTCATGTATTTAGTTAAATGTTTATTAAATGATAAACTTCTCAGTTTAAAGTCTTGATGAAGTGGGTTATGGTCATTCATGAAAGCTGGGGATGTCCTGGTGTAGAAGTATGTCCTAGAATTTGTACTCATGGCTTTTCCAACTTCCTACCTAACAGCTTTGTTTGAAAAGAGGCTCCATAACAGGACTAGAATTGTGGTTTTTGTCAGTCCTCAAGTATGTTACAGTTTCCCAAAATAAAGAAGAATAGAAGGTTAGGATTTAAAATCTGCCTCTGCCCTTGATATGGATTGGTTCTGTCTGCACCCAAATCTCATGTTGAATTGTAATCCCCAATGTTGAGGGAGGAATCTAGTGGGAGATGATTGGATCATGGTGACACATTTTCCATTTGCTCTTCTCGTGATAGTGAATTCTCAAAAGATCTAGTTGTTTAAAAGTGTGTAGCACTTACCCCTTTGTACTCTCTCTCTCTCCTGCTCCACCATGGTCAGATGTGCTTGCTTCCCCGTCACCCTTCCACCATGTTTGTAAGTTTCCTGAGGCCTCTCAACCATGCTTCCTGTACAGCCTGCAGAACTGTGAGTCAATTAAACCTCTTTTCTTCATAAATTATCCAGTCTCAGGTAGTTCTTTATAGCAAGTCAGCTAATCTGCCTGGACTTCAGTTTTCCTATCGATAGAATTGGATTAACAGCTCTTCATTCCCTATGCAACGTCAGCCCTGTAGTGGCAGGTTGAAACAAATATTGTACCATTGCTGGTGGAGTACCTATAATTGAAGGCTGATAATCCCACTTTGATAGTTCAAGTTTATAGGTTAGGTTGATTAATTCTATCAGAATGCCAGATGGGGCATCTTTATTTGTCCAAGACTTTGCATAGAGGAGGATAAGCACAGCCATTAGAGTATACACAGCAATACAGATATATCACCTTGATTTGTGCATATATAGGTATTTTAGCATCAAGTCATTTTTTATGGTGCAATGTCAACAGGTGGACTCTAACTAATTTAGATCCTGTGTTGATCTTACCTAAGGAGACAAACCTATGGCTTCAGCTAAAAAGCTCAGTTAGATAAATCACTGTGTAAATGTATCTCCTTTATAGAAAAATTGATACAGCCCTGGGAACCTTGTGTCTGCTTTCTTTTAGTTCTTCTAGGGTGAAGACTGGGTGCCAATAAAAGATATAGAAGACTATAAGAAGAAATTCCAAACAAGTGTCAAATAAGATTAATGTTTTCTCCTGACTGACCACTGGTTTGTTTGGTATGCACATATGATTTAGGAAGGCAAAGCCTGGATTTGTATGTAAAAAATATTTAAGACCTCCAAAATCTGATCATGTTAATTTCTATATATTGCAAATTATATGGAAACTGTATATTCTGATGTTAAGATAAACATTTAGAGCATAGAAATAAATATAAAAATAAAAAATTTCCTGACATTAAATTTTTTAGTCATTCCTTATTCCTAATTTTTCTTTATTAAAACATTCAGAGTAATATGTATCAGATTTGCCTCAGAAACTTTGAAATAAGAAATAAACTTACAGATATAATCGAAGTTTCTATTTCCACCCAATTCCCCAAATCCCAAAGATTATGTTTATTCACATTTGTGTATAGCCACAGTTTGTATTATGATATATGCTTTTAGAGTTCCCATAAATTATATCATATTTTACATATATTTTTGCATTTGCTGTTTTCACTCAACATTGTTTTCCAGATTTATCCATGTTGATCCCTAGAAATTCAGAAGATTAATTTTAACCGATGTGTAGTTTTACATTGAATGCACATACTCATGATTCACTTTTCCATTTTTCTAGTGATGAGCTTTAAGATTATTTCCAATTTTTGGCTATTACCAAAAATAATTCAACAAACATCTTTAGACATATCTCTTCTTCAAATGTATGTAGATTTCGCTTTGAAAAGGTTTACCTTGTGGAATTTCTAGTGTGTATGTATGTATGTGTGTGTATATGTATATATAGACACATACACACATATAAGTGTGTATATATACACACACACATATATATTACATATTTTCAACTTTACTATATATTTCCAAAAGACTATCCAAAGTGGAAGATTTAAACTCCCCTTAGCAGTATATAAATTCATGGTTCCTCAAGCCCTTGGCATAGTTTTGTGCTTTTATAGAAAAGAGCATAAAGTCTTATTGCTGCTAAATTGTACCTTACTCTTTTAAATTGTATTTTCATCATAATTCACTATTCATTTTATCATCTGTTGTGAATATAGAGTCATAGTTCTTAATCATTTTTTTACTAAATTATTTATTTTGTATCATTAATTTGTAGAAATCCTCTTTACATTATATTTTTCAATTATATATTTTGTAAATATTTTACCCAATTTTCTGGCTTGCATTTAACCTTTATTTAGGATGCCTAGAATTTTTCATTTTAATACTGTCTAACTTATTATTATCTTCTTTTATTCTTCATCATTCTGGCATTTGATTAACAGGCCATTTGTTGCCCAACGTCATTAGTTTTCTATGTATATTTTAAACATATACTATCTATCTTAAACATTTAATATTCATAAATAATTTCACAAATAGTTTAAGATTTGAGTCTTCAACCTAAATAGATATGTTTTTGTCAGATAGTATAATATACATATTTTTATTTATATATGAATAGTCACTTATTCTGACATCATTTATTGAATAGTATAATTTTTCTACTGACTCGTAGTATCATATCTTTCGTTACAAGTCCAAAGTATTCAGCATCTCTATGGATCTATTTCTTGATGTTCCATTTTCTTCCAATTGGTTTATCAGTGTATTACTGAGCCAAAGCAAACCATTTTAATTATTATAATTAAAATATATTTTTTAACCATTTTAATTATTATAATTAAAATACATTTAAATATTGATAGGGTATTATTCTTCAAAATAATTTTGGTTCTTCCTTTTTATTATTTTAATATGACTTTTCCAATCAAATTCTAAAAAATTACTGGTGGTATATTTATTGGAATAGCTGTAAATTAATGTATTGGTTTATTTGTGATTGTAAGCCTTTCCATGCATGAACATGGTATACCTATGTTTTGTTTAGGTACTCTGTTATGTCACTCAAAATTAAATAAAATATCGTGTATATGTTTTCTGAATTCTTAGGTACATTAATGTTTTATGTTATCATGAATGTGATATTATAATATAATATTTTTAATTGATTACTACTGTTTATAAGAATTTCATGTTTCTTTTTACTTTGCCTTCATATCTAAAAACCTTGCTGATTTGATTAGGGCATCCACAAATTTTCTTTGATTTTCTATGGGTAATTTAAAAATCTCCACACAATGAGGTTGCAGTAAAAAATAGTGATTATGCTTCAACATTACATATGGTGGTGTTGATGGTTTCGTTATAGATAAACTTATCAGGTTAAGAAATTTGTCTGCCTTTCCTAGTTTTATATAAGGATTTTAATATAAATGAATATTGTATTTTATCACCTTATTTTTTTCCTACATCTTCTGAAGTAATCCTGTGTTTTCCCTCCTTCAATCTCCTAATGTGGTGAATGGCATTAAAATACCTTTTATTGTTAAAACAGTCTCACAATGCTGTATAAATGCCATTATTCTATATTACTGATGGATTTTTGAAAAATACATAGGCATACTTAGTTTTCTAAGGAGAACAGAACTTCTAATAGTTTTAAAAGATTTTGCATCTATATTCTTAAGGACATTGGTGTATCATTTCTATACTATCTGGCTACGAGAGGAGCCGACTGAAAATCACACTGCTAGGGAGGGGAGAGGTGACTCTTTTTCTGTTTCTGGTGTTTGTAGCCATCTCCAGGGGTGGTTGCAGTAATAATAATGCTGCAAATGACAACAGTTCTGGAAAGGGTAACAATAGTGAGTTCAGCAGCAGTAGTATTGAGGGATCCCCTTGATGAAGCAATAAAAATAATTCTGGAAGCAATGATATCAGCTGTGGCTGTAGCAGCTGAGATGTGAGTTCTCATGGTGGCAGCTTCAGGGACAATAGTAATGGTCCAATGGCCCCCAGACCTAGAAGTGCACATTTCTTCAGCACCTGCTCCAGACGCTGAACTTTGACAGTTGACGCCTTGGATCATCTGCCACTGATCTCTAGTCAACATTTTTATGCGCCCAACACAAAAGAAGCAGAGATTTATTGAGTTACTTATTTTTTAACAACCTGACCCTTTCATCTTTTGCTACACATACTCTTGTAATTGATCTTTCCATGAATTGTTTTCTGTTTAAATTATCTAGAATGTTTTCTGCTTCTTGACTTGACTCTTACTAATATTTTATAGGTACTAGAAATGGTTCTCAAAATAGATCTTTACACATGAGAATCTGGAAGTGGTTTGCTGACCTGCTTCATTTTGAAGGAAATCCTGACCTTCTTGTCGGTAGAAGACAGAAACCTGGTCATCTGTAGTGTATGGTGGTATCATGATTACTTAAATCATTAAATGTTGTTATTGGGAATGATGTGTTTTTAAAGTGGTATATGAGAGATAAAATGGCTAGTGTAGTTAACTGTTGCAGTTATAATACTGTCAACAAGGTCTGTAAGAGTACAATGGGCCGGGCGCGGTGGCTCAAGCCTATAATCCCAGCACTTTGGGAAGCCGAGGCAGGTGGATCATGAGGTCAGGAGATCGAGACCATCCTGGCTAACACGGTGAAACCCGGTCTCTACTAAAAAATACAAAAAACTAGCTGGGCGTGGTGGCGGGCGCCTGTAGTCCCAGCTACTTGGAAGGCTGAGGCAGGAGAATGGCGTAAGCCTGGGGGGCGGAGCTTGCGGTGAGCTGAGATTGCGCCACTGCACTCCGGCCTGGGCGACTGAGCGAGACTCCGTCTCAAAAAAAAAAAAAAAAAAAAAAAAAAAAAAGAAAAGAAAAAAAAGAGTACAATGGACAGCAGGTAGAAAATGGACATCGTTTAAAGACCAAAACAACCACACTATTTTGCTAAATCTTATCAGCGAAAGCCTAGAAAATATATGAGGTATAAATTTACATGGTGTTTGAGTAAAGCATGCAGAATATAATCTTGACATAGGCTAACTTTATCAACACGGATACATAGAGATTCTGAAGTTAAAGTCTTAGCCCAAGAAGTTAGAAGGGGTGCTCAAGTTTGTTTGTCTAACAGAAACCGTGAATCCACGCTGGCCTGCTTATATTGAGGTTATGTTTCCAGAGCTTTCCTAGCATAATAAAGAGAGATGCATACAAAAGCATAGGAATAGTAGAAGGTTGGGGTAAAAATATCAGATATGGTTCACATGCCAAGCCGTCCCCCACTCTGTCCCACAAGAAGGCCCAGGAAATATTTCTCTAAGAAATCAAGAATTCATTTATTGGGGGTGGGAGGTCAGCACTGGAATGCTCAAAAAGTGCTGTGATGGCTGAATTTTGTGGGTTTGGGAAGATTGTGGGTTCTCTGATTTCAAGGGGAATGATGTGATCCTAGAGGTACAAAGAACAAGTGACAGTGGAGGCACTTATTTTTTGTGACTGCACTAGAGACAAGGAAGACACAACTATAATAATGAGTAGCAGGAATGCAGCGGCCAACAGAATATCTGACTATTGGAGGTCTTTGATGAAGGCTAATTGATTCTCAGGGAGTGAACTAGATCAGTGACCAACTATTTGTCTTTATCTAACTGGGTAACGTGGAGGGACTCTAATAAAGGCACTACTTACAGCACAATAGGAAAGATATAAAGAAACCAGAAAGAAGAGTGTAAGTAGTAAGGGGCAAAGCAGTCACCTAGAGACAGTGCTAACTCACCAAGAAGGCCCCAGACAGAAGCTGTGACATTCAGCAAAGGGACACAGTGTGCCTGTGCTGACCCTGCAGGGGCAAAAGTGAGGGATAAACTCATTCTTTTCTATCCTATCTTCTGCCACCCCCTCCATTAGCTGAACCCCAATAAAAGCATGAAGGTAAGGGAGATACCTGAAATATCCAATTCAGGTCAGCCTCCTAAGGAACAAAGCAGAATGTAGAAAAGTAAAGAGTGGGTCTAGGGAATAAAACAGATATATGTACCAGAGCATGAGGATGTGTCTGGAAAGAAGAATATACAAATACTTTTGAAATTACTAGACACTAAACCTGAGATGACACTAATACAGGTGAATCTCACTTAATGGTAATATATTCCAAGAAATGCATCATTAAGTGACTTTGTGTCTGTGCGGACACCATAGAGTGTACTTATACAAACCTAGATAGATAGCTTACTACATACCTGGGCTATATTGTATAGCCTATTGCTCCTAGGTTACACACCGGTGTAGCATGTCACTGTGCTGAATACAGTAGACCAGTGGTCCCCAACTCCCAAGCCATGGACCAACACCTGTTTGTGTCCTGTTAGGAACTGGGCGCAAAGCAGGAGATGAGTGGCTGGTCAGCCGAGCATTACACCTGAACTCTGCCTCCTGTCTGATCATCAGCAGCATTAGATCCTCATGCAAGTGCGAACCCTATTGTGAACTACACATGTGAGGGATCTAGGTTGCATACTCCTTGTGAAACTCTAACCCTGCCTGATGATCTGAAGTGGAACAGTTTCATCCCAAAACCATCCCCACTCCTTGGAAAAATTGTCTTTCACAAAACCAGTTCCTGATGTCAAAAAGGTTGGGGACCACTGCTGTAGGCAATTATATCGCAATAGTAATATCTGAACATAGAAAATGTAGGGTAAAAATATAGTACATTGGGAGGCCGAAGAGGGCGGCTCAGCTGAAGTCAGGAGTTTGAGATCAACCTGACCAACATGTAGAAACCCTGTCTCTACTAAAAATACAAAATTAGCTGGGCGTGGTGACATGTGCCTATAATCTCAGCTACTCGGGAGGCTGAGGCAGGATAATCACTGGAACCCAGGAAGCAGAGGTTGTGGTGAGGCAAGATCACACCTTTGCATGCCAGCCTGGGCAACAGAATGAAACACTGTCTCAAAAAAAAAAAAAAGAGAAAAAGAAAAAAAAGATAGATATATATGTGTGTGTGTGTATATATGTGTGTGTGTGTGTATATATATATATATATAACAAAAGTTAAAAAAAAAAGTGATACACCAGTATAAGACACCATGAATGGAGTTTGCAGGACTGGCAGTTGCTCTGATGTGTCAGTTGAGTGCAGGGTGAGTGAATGTGAAGGCCTAGGATATCACCATACATGATTGTAGACTTTATACACACTCTATGCTTAGGCTACACTAAATTTATTTAAAACTTTTCTTTCTTTAACAAGTTCATCTTAGCTGATCATAACTTCATTTTATAAACATTTTAATTTTTTAAACTTTTTGATTCTTTTATAATAACACATCTTAAAACACAAACACATTGAACACCTGGACAGAAATTCTTTATATCCTTATTCTATAAGTTTTATTTGTTTTTATTTTGTTATGTTTTAATTTTTTTTTTTTTTTTTTTTGTTATAAACTAAGATACAAACACACCAACTAGCTTAGCCCCATAAGGGTCAGGATAATCAATATCACTGTCTTCCATCTCCACATCTTGTCCCAGTGAAAGGTCTTCAGGGTCTTCAGGGGCAATAGTATGCATGCAGCTGTCATCTCCTATAATAACAATGCTTTCTTCTGGAATAAGTCCCAAAAGACCTGCCTGAGGATGTTTTATGGTTAATTTTTTTTAATGAGTAGAAATACTACACTCTAAAACATGAATAAACTGTATAGTATGGTAAAATGCTGTTGATCCTTGAACAATGCAAGGTTTAGGGGGACCAGTCCCTGTGCAGTTGAAAATCCATATATAACTTTTGGCTACCCCAAACTTAACTACTAATAGCCTATTCTTAACTGCAAGCTTTATTGATCAAATAAACAGTTAATTAATGCATACTTTGTTAATTACATACTGTATTCTTACAATAAAGTAAGGGAAAATAAAATTTTGTTAAGCAAATTATAAGGAGGAGAAAATATGTTTACTATTCATTAAGTGGAAGTGGGTCATCATAAAGGTCTTTGTCTGCATCTTCATGTTGAGCAGCCTGAGGAGGAGGAAGAAGAGGAGGAATTGGTCTTGTTGTCTCAGGGGTGGAAGAATCAGAAGGAAATTTGCATGTAAGTGGACTCATGCATTTCAAATCCATGCTGTTTGAGGATCAACTGTACATAAACTAGTAACAAACATCATTTATTATCATTACCAAGTATGACATACAGTACATAATTATATGTGCTAACCTTTAATGCCACTGATTTTGCTTATACCAGCATCACCACAAACACATGAGTAATGCATTGTGCTATAATGTTATGATGGCCACAGTGTTACTAGATGGTAGGAATTTTTCAGCTCTGTTATCTTCAGCGACCAACATTGTATGCAGTCTAGTATTTACCAAAAAAAAAAAAATTATGTGACACATGACCATATTTGGGACTTTTAGTGTCCTCTGTTCCCTGGATCCTTCTATTCAAAATGTTAACTCATGCATGGTTTAAAATTTGTGATGCTGTGCAGTGGACACATGGGAAATTGATATATTATTCTCTTTACTTTAGAAGAGTTTGATGTTTTTAAAAATAAAAAGTCAGAACAGTTTAGGTTTCTAGGGGTCAAATGATAATGAAATTTTTACCTGATTGTCTCACAGTTGGTTCAGTGATCCTCTGGGTCCATCCTATGGCTAAACAGACATGCTTGGAAACTGACAAATTTCCCACGTTGATTCACTTACCTACCTAGTGTACTCATGGTTTTACCAGAAGTAGACCCTGATTCATGAGTAGCTGCTAAAAGTTTGGCTAGATGAGCAGGGAATTGAAAGATAGAATATTAAAAGACAGATGATGAGAGGATGACTTCTTAAAATAGACACAAAGTCTGAAAATACTTGTATCCCAATAAAATTCTCATTAGAGGGAATCCACTGAAGAGGAGTAACCATATGCATAAAATGACATGTTGTATAATAGATGTTAGTCACCTGACACTTATTCAACAGACTCTTGGACAAATGCACATGACATTAAGGCTAGAAGGTATTCGTGACTTTACATAATCAAATTTTATCTGGACCAATGTAGAACAACTCTAAGGCTAATATGACAACCTTCCCTCAGAGGCTACCCAGTCAACTTGAAGATTGATGACATTGAAACTTATGCCTTAGGGATTTTGTCCTCATTGAAATAGATACCTATTTTGGGTGCGAATTCACCTTTTACATTTGCAATTATTCTGCTGGTACTACCATGCATGAACTTAAATAATTTGTTATTCACTATCATGGTATCCCATACAATATTGTTTTTGACTAAGGAACTCGTTTTGCTGCCAAAAAAAAAAAAAATGTGGTAATAGGCTCATGTTTATGCAACTCACTGAATTTACAACAATTGAATTCTTCACCTAGAAAAACCTGAAATGATAGAATGGAACCATGTAACTCAGTTAATGCTCCCAGCTGGTAAACAACACATCGTAAGATTGGGATGTTGTCCTACAGTGTGTGGTGTAAACTTTGAATCAGTGACCAACGTGCAATTTCTCTTAGAACAGAAACACATGAATCTGAAAATCAAGGGGAGGGAGCTCCCTGCACTATTATGCCTAATTTGCACTTGCAGAGTTTTGCTTCCCTTTTGTGAAACTTTGGGTTCTCCCCATTTAGAGATATTAGTTCCCAAGGGAGGAAACTTCTTTAGATGACAGGTTTCATTAAGTGGAAGTTGAAATACCGCTTGGGCATATTTAGTTCTTCTTGAAACTAAAGCTAAAGAAAACAGTAAATCTATTGACAGGTAATTCAACTAGAGATAACCAAGGTGAAATTGGGTTTCCCTATTCAATAGGAGCAGGGAGGACTATGCGTGGAACACAGGATTATCTCACTAATTTCATGTGTAATAGCATATGAAAGAGACAAGCAGTTGTAGTGCTGTTCACTGTGCAAAAGTATCCCTTCTTCCTAACATGGTAGGACTGCTTTTGCAAATACGTCTGTGCTATTTTTCACTGGTCCTAACTCTTCTGTTCTTGGAATCAAACTCAGTCCATGGCAGATTCCACTACTACCTGAATTTCTTTATTAGTCCTGCTGCAAAAAAGAAATTTTGTATTAGCACCTCAGGGGATTTCTTTAATTTTGCAAAACTATATCTTCCTAATTTATTTTTTTTTATAAGATCTGGTAATGAGCATCCTCTCTCTGCTTCCTCTCATATCCAGCTTACAACTGCTTCAGGTGACCTCCTCTTATTTTCAGGTTCAGAATTATGACTGACTTCTGGTTTAATGAAACAATTTATTTTGGTTTCTCGTTTTATTTAATGCTTCTATCTTCAAACTAGAAATCCTAGAATTTATTAGATTTATCTTTATGTTTATTTTTGAAACAGTATCCTGCTCTGTCACCCAGGCTAGAGTGCAGTGGTGCAATGACTGTTCATTGCGGCCTTGACCTCCCGGGCTCAAGTGATTCTCCTGCCTCAGTCTCCTAAATAGTTGGGACTACTGGTTTGCACCACCATACCCAGCAAATTCTTTTATATTTTCTGTAGAGATGGGGTCTCCCTGTGCTGCTCAGGCTAGTCTCAAACTCCTGGCTCAAGCGATCTACCTGCCTCGGCCTCCCAAAGTGCTGGGACTACATGTGTGAGTCACCGCGCCCAGTCTAGTTCATTAGATTTAAATTGATATTAGCATTTGTATCCTCTTTTTAATCTTCCAATTGTTTTATGATGTCTAAAAAAATGAAAAATTGCTTGAATTACCTATAGAATAAAGTAGAAAATAATTTTTGTACTCAGTGGCAACATTCTAAAATGAAAATTGGTTGGGCTTTACTCTCACCAGATCTTGGTTTCAGTTACTTTTATTCTACTTATTAGATGTTTGATATTTAGCAAGTTATTTATTCACCATTGGACTTTCTCTCTTTATCTGGAATTCTTAGAGGGTTTCCTTAGGATAAAAGTATGTAAAAGAGAAATGTCTGGCACATGAGTCACTTGAATGTTAGTTCCCTTCCTTGTTTAAAGGAGTGTGAGTTAACTCTTATTTACAAAAGGAGAAGAGAGAGAGGAAGAGGACATGAAATGTCTTTATGGACACCAGCTTGGTAAATCTAGATATTAATATTACTAACTGATATTTATGGCACCATATTATATTAGAATATCCTAGAGGCTGACTAAAAGTCTTGTGGTAGAAGAACAAAAACAAACTATAAAACACAAACATTCAAGATCATTCTCTAGAATGCTAATTATGAAACAAACTATTAAACAGAGGTGGCTAAATAGTTGCTCCAAAGACAAATATGACTCATTTGTTCTGCTGACCCACACGGTGCTTTAATTTCTTAAATTAATTATAATTATGGAAAAAATGGAAGTAACCACATAAAAATCCAATTTTCAGCCTTCTCTTGATAAACTCCAGAGTTTCAGTCCCATGCAAAGCAACAATTAGCTGAAGCTGAGTATTGACCGCTTCTTTTAATCAACACTGTCTGCTCCATTCACCACGTCCCCACCCAGCCTGCTGCCCCTGATCACACCTCGTGCCTGGCCATGAATGCATTTCTATTTGCCGCGCCTACTGTAAATGGTCAGTGAGTACAGCAGAATTTCAAGAACATTATTTATTTCCCTTACTTGCCTAAACAAGATATATTTCAAAAGTTATGTAAAGATAATAGACTTAAATTTGAATACTCGTATTTAGAGCCACCTGTAGCTATTAAATGACAAATAAACAAGTTGATCAAATAAATATAATATTAAAACAGTTTGTTTGGAAACTTCTGGAATAGCAGATTTTTTAAAAAGCTTCAAGTAGAAGATGACATTATTTGTGCTAGATTCTCAAGTCTTTGTAGCTTTGGATTTTTTTCTATGTATATGAATCCTTTGAAGGCAATCAGGGCTGACTGCCGAGGACTCTCTGTGCAATCCAATCAGGCTAATTTCAATTTTAAGAGCAAGAGACAGGCATGCTTTTCATCGCCTCCTTTGTGAAGCTGTGATGGATTGGCTAGGGTTGAGTTAGTAAGATTTCTAACTGCTTAGAAATTTGGCAAATGCTTAGAACAAATGCTGTCTTAAGCAGCCTGTTAACTAATAAACAGACCTCAAGTCTGAAAATCTCCCACTTACTGGCTTATTTTAAGAGCAGGGTAAAGCCCCACTAAAACACAGAATACATTTTCACTTTGCAGTTTCATCTGAAAAGCTACCAATATTTACATTCCCACATGATTCAAATAAGAAGTGAAAGTAAGGAATCCCTGTCTGTAATAACATACAGACTTGTACAAACAAGAACTGATAAGAAAAAGTACAAGTTTTTAAAAATATACTGTCTTAGCATACTCCCATTTTTGCCTCATCTATTTAAAATTACTTTACAGAAATCTCTTTTTAAAAATATGGATAGAATACAATGACATAAACTATTAAACAATTAAGGTTATTTTATTTAACTAATAATGAAATAAAATTATTTTTAAATGATTATCGTATGTTCATATGTGTGTGTAAATATAAATATATCAAATCATAATTTGAAAATAAGCATTAGCTATATGAGACTTAGGACAAACTGAAATGTTTCCTAATAATATTCTTTAGTTTACTTTTTATTACTTGTATTCTCCGAAAAGAAAAAGTATAAAGTAAAAAAAAGAACAAAAATAAAAAATTATGTGAACAACTTTAATATCAATTTTCAATTAGAATAAAGATTTTAAAAGTTGTCTTAATTAAAATAACACCTATCTGTTACTGCACATTATCCATGAGTGTGGGGCACCTCCAACTGCTTTATGTTAGTTTATTGATTTAATTTTCATAACACTTACATTTTTTAAATACCTTTAGCATCATCCTCTTTTTACAAAGAAGGACCTGGAAGTAACATAAGTTTCTCAAAGCCATCAAGTAAATCCCTGGTAGACCAAGATTTCAGGCCAAGAAATCTGGGTCTGGAGTTTTTATCATTACATTTTGCTGGCTCTCAATTGCCAGGTACATATGCTTATGTTTGGGTTTATAATGAGACTTTGCTAACGCTTTCTGCCTTAGAATGGACATGAGCCATGTTTTCTGGGGGCTCAGGGCACATCAATTCTGTGTAATTTTGTCTAATTCAGTGTCCCCATGCCACCTTCAGTGTGTTTGAAGTGCTCTGTGAACTTTCTGACCTGTAAGAGGAGTTTGATGAAGCCTGGGGAGGGAAGGAGCAGTTGGATAAGATTTCACAGAGGAGTTGTCATTTCAGTCGAGCCTTGAATTGGATTGAGAACTCCCCAGGTAGAGTTGGAGAGGACACATAAATTGTGCCCATTTGGAACCTGGTTCTGGAGATGGGAGTGTTGTGGGAAATTTACTCATGCCGGAAAAAAATAGTAGGAGATTCAGATAAATGGTGAAGGACTTTGTAAACCCTGCTTAGGACCTCACCCCACACCTGGATCACAGCTCACCAAGCTGGAATACAGGGCTTGCCAAAAATCTTTCTGGATGCTATAGGCCATTTATTGTGCTTCAAAGGGGAAGGTCTTGGATAGACCAGACTCTGATAACACCTGAGACTTTCAGTCAATTCTAGCATTAAAATGATATTTATATCAAATTTAGGAAACTTTTCCTAGGCTAGTAAATTCCTTCCGTTCCTCTCCTCTTGGGAATCACTGGGTCCAATCTCAAAGTCAGGCCTCTCTGGTGACTTCTGTGGCTCCGCTCCTCCACCTCTGCACTCATCCTCACCTCTGGGTTCATCTTTCTTCTCACCCGTTAGATTGTGCCCAGTGGAATTAAACGTTACCTTGAACAAGTTCTTCACACATTTTTATCATCCTACCATGTTCTAAACTACCAAGAGGAAAAAGATGTCCTGGAAAGGAGGAGATGCTATTTTTGTCCTAGTGTTTTTTTCCTATTCTGAACCTAGACCCATCTATGCTGTGTATTTTCAAATGATTACTGTTTCATTGTTAAACAAAAATGTACTGAAGCCCAGGGCATCTAGCTGTAATACCAACTGTCTGCCCACCTCTATATGATATTCAGTTTCTGGGTCACTCTTCTGTATTTAGGAAGAATTTGGAGGCCTGGTTCATAGATTTAGCCCCCATCCCAATTTCTGACATTTTTAAAGGAAGCAGAATTATTTGACCATTTGATTTCTAATGATTTTCACTTTCATTCTGTTTAAGGCACTCCCTCTCAAAGATTGCAACCTGGACCTTTGCGTCAGCCAGAATCATGCATCTGTGAAATCTCAAACTCCTATAGGCCACTCTTCAAATCCAGCGCCTGCTAGAAATCGACTTTGTCTATTAGACTATAGACTAGTCTTCCTCAGACTGCGATAGTGGCCTTTATGTGTCATTGTATGCTGCCACCCCGTGCCTCCTTTCTGAGAGTCTCCTCCTGTTGTCTGCCTGACTCCGTTTATCGAGGATGGTTGATTTTTTCTTTCCTATATAGATGACAGCAGGCAGAGATGGGGTTTCTTAAGGCAAGCACTAATAGAATCTGCACACCAGAGAATAACTACTCAATAAATTTTCTAATAGAAAAATCTCCTGTGATGGAGTCTTTATTAGGCTTATATGTGAGCAAAGACTGGTGAAATCCTAGGGTTTTGCTCTAGTTAGACTAAACGTTTATTCAAAGATAGGTTTATTTGGGCTTAACAGCCAACTGAACATGAAGAAGCAATTGAATTGTCTATATAACTCAATGTAATCTCTTTGCGTGCCCACCTAAAAGAAGCTTAACCCTGACTTAAAGTTTCTGTGTCTTAATGCAGTTTTCTGGGTATGCCCTGTGAATTACATAGCATACTGCTATAATGCATATGGAAACATACACATACAGTCTAGTTTCACTAGTCATGGTAGTTATGTTCTAGAAAATCAATGATTACCTCATTGCTTGCAAAAAATATCCTTTTGTTATAACTTTATTTTAAGTTGGCTTCATAGCATACAAAAACTTTACAATTTTACTGTCCTCCCTAGCTTTATATTCTTATAGTCTGAGTTTAGTTCTTTATATATGGCACATACATTAACAATTTTTTTGTGGTTATTGCTATTTTTAATAGTTTTGTCTTTTAACTTTTATATTAAGGTGGTACAAGGTAAGAGTGCCCACCTTTACCACTTCAATTCGACATAGTACTAAAAATTCCCACTCAGAAAACTTAGGCAATAAAAAGACATAAAATGCATCCACTTCAGAAAGGAGAAAGTAAAATTATCTCTACTTGCAAATCACATAAACATATATGCAGAAAACCCTAAAGACTCAACAATAAAAAGACTATTAGAACAAATAAAGAAATTCAGTAAAGTTGCAGGACACAAAAATTAACGTAAAATAATTAATGTTTCTTTGTACAAACAATAAGCCATCCAAAAAGAAAATTAAGAAAATAGTCCTATTTAAAATTGCAGGGAAAGAAAAAGACAGACTTAGGAATAAACTTAAAGAGGTGAAAGCCTTGTATGGTAAAAATTATAAAATATTGATGAAAGAAATCAAAGAAGACACAGATAAATAGAACTATATCTGTGTTCCTGGATTATTGAAATTATTATTAGACTTATTGTTGAAATGTCTGTACTACCCAAAATGATTTACAGATTCAGTGTAATCCCTATCAAAATCCTGATGGGATTCGTTAGAGAAATAGAAAAAAAATCTCAAAATACATATAGAACCACAAAATCCTAAGTAACCAAAGAAATCTCAAGCAAGAAGAATAAAGCTGTAGGCATGACACATCCTGATTCCAAAGTGGATTATAAAGCTATTGTAATCAAAACAGTGTGATACTGGCATAAAAATATACATATAGAACAATGCAATAGGATAGAAAGTACAGAAATAAATACTGTCAACTGATTTTCAGAAAACAGTGCCAAAAATACACAATAGGGCAAAAATAATCTCTTCAGTAAATGGTATTGGGAAAACTGGATACTCACATGCAGAAGAATGAAATTGTGTCCTAATGCAAAAAAAGTGGATTAAAGACTTAAGTGTTAACACCTGAAGCCAAATAACTATAGGAAGAAATCATGGGGAAAGAGCTTCTTGACACTGGTCTGGGCAATGATTCTTTGCTTATAATCTCAAAAGCACAGGCAACAAAAGCAAAAGCAAAAATAGTCAAGTGAGGTTTGCATCGGAATAAAAACCTTCTGCACAGTGATGGAAATAATCAACAGAGTGAAAAGTTAACCTACGGAATGGGAGAAAATATTTGCAAACAACAATTCTGATAAAGGGCTAATATCCAAAATATATAAGAAACTCAAACAACTTGAAGGCCAAAATTTTAATAACCCTATTAAATAATGGACAAAGAACCTGGGTAGAGATTTCTCAAAAGAAGACATAAAATAGGCAACAGATATATGAAAAGGTGCTCAACATCATGAATCATCAGGAAAATTTTTATATAGTACATACTTTAACAAATTTTAGTGGTTATTGCTATTCTTAATGGTTTTCCAATAGCAGATCCAAGCTATTATTAGTTAGCACGTCACATCCTTTAGAATGCCTATAATCAAAAAGACAAAAGATAACAAGTATAAGTGAGGATATGGGGAAAAAAAAGGGGAACCTTTGTACTCTGTTAGTGGGAATGTAAATTGGTACAGACATTATAGAAAACATGGAGGTTCCTCAAAAAATTAAAAATAAAACTACTATATTATTCAGCAATCCCACTACAGGGTGTATATCAAAAGGAAATGACATCAATATTTGCACTTCAATGTGCAATAGAACATTGCACATTGTTATTAAGGCAGTATTAATACAGTAGGCAAGATAGTAAAATGCATGTTCATAAATAAATTAATGTATAGAGAAAAATGTAAATACAATGGAATAGCTTTTTAAAAAGAAGGAAATCCTGCTGTTTGGAAAACGTGGATAAACCAGAAGGGCATTATGCTCAGTGAAATAAGACTGGTACAAAAGCCAAATATTGCATGATCTCACTTATAAGTAGAATTTAAATAACTAAAATCTATGGAAGCAGAAAGTAAAACAGTGATTTCCAGCATCTGGGAAAAGGGGAAAAACGGGAACATGTTGGTCAGAACATGTTGCATGGAGTATTTACTTAAGCAAGGTGAATATGTTCTGGAGAGCTAAGGTACAATATGATAACTACAGTTAACAATACCGTGCAGTCTACTTGAAGCTTGCTGGGAAGGAATATCTTAAGTGTTTTCACAAACAAAAGAGAAAAGAGGAAGGAAGGGAGGGAGGGAGGGAGGAAGGAAGGAAGGAAGGAAGGAAGGAAGGAAGGAAGGAAGGAAGGAAGGAAGGAAACAAATGGTAACTATATGTGGTGTTGGATATTTTAATTAGCTTGATTGCAGCAATCATTTTATAATGTATAGGTATGTCAAGACATCAATTAGTAAACCTAAAATATACACAAATTTTATTTGTTAATTAAAAAAAGGCAGAGCAGGTGACAGGCAAAATGGCCGAATAGGAACAGCTCTGGTTGGCAGCTACCAGAGAGACCAACGGAGAAGGCAGGTGATTTCTGCATTTCCAACTGAGGTACCTGGCTCTTCTCATTGGAACTAGTTAGACAGTGGGTGAAGCCCACGGAGGGTGAGCTGAAGCAGGGTGGGGCATTGTCTCACCTGGGAAGCACAAGAAATTGTGGAACTGTTTCCCCTAGCCAAGGGAAACCTTGAGAGAATGTGCTGTGAGAAATGATGCACTCCAGATCAGATACTACACTTTTTTCACAATCTTCACAACCCGCAGACCAGGAGATTCCCTTGGTTGCCTATGCCACCAGGGTCTTAGGTTTTAAGAACAAAAAACTGGGCAGCTATTTGGGCAGACACCAAGCTAGCTGTAGAAGTTATTTTTCATACCCCAGTGACACCTGGAATGCCAGAAAATTAACAAGGATATTCAGTACTTGAACTCAGGTCTGGACCAAGTGGACCTAATAGACATCTACAGAACTCTCCACCCCAAGTCAACAGAATATACATTTTTCTCAGCACCACAGTGCACTTATTCTAAAATTGACCACAAAATTAGAGATAAAACACTCCTCAGCAAATGCAAAAGACCGGAAATCATAACAAACAGTCTCTCAGACCACAGTACAATCAAATTAGAACTCAGGATTAAGAAACTCACTCAAAACCACATAACTACATGGAAACTAAACATCCTGTCCCTGAATGACTACTGGGTAAATAACAAAATAAAGGTAGAAATAAAGAATGTCTTTGAAACCAATGATAACAAAGACACAAGGTACCAGAATCTCTGAGAAACAGCTACAGGAGTATTTAGAGGGAAATTTATAGTACTAAATGCCCACAGGAAAACACAGAAATGATCTAAATTCAACACCCTAACATCACAATTAAAAGAACAGGAGAAGCAATAGCAAACAGATTCAAAATCTAACAGAAGACAAGAAATGACTAAGATCAGAGCAGACCTGAAGGAGATAGAGACATGAAGTACCCTTCAAAAAAATCAATGAATCCAGGAACTGGGTTTTTGAAAACATTAACAAAATAGATAGACCACTAGCAATATTAATAAAGAAGAAAGGAGAGAAGAATCAAATAGATGCAATAAAAAATGATAAAGGGATATCACCACTGATCCCACAGACGATCCCACAGACGTACAAACTACCATCAGAAAATACCATAAACACCTCTATGCAAATAAACCAGAAAATCTTGAAGAAACAGATAAATTCCTGGACACATACATCTTCCCAAGACTCAACTAGGAAGAAGTCGAATCCCTGAATAGACAAATAACAAGTTCTGAAATTGAGTCCATAACTAATAGCCTATCAACCAAAAAAACCCCAGGACCAGACAGATTCATAGCTGAGGTCTACCACAGGTACAAAGAGGATCTACTACCATTCCTTCTGAAACTATTCCAAACAATAGAAACAGAGGGACTCCTCTGTTCAGAAAAAGAAAATTTCAGGCCAATATCCCTGATGAACATTGATGCAAAAATCATCAATAAAATATTGGCGAACCGAATCCAGCAGCCCATCAAAAAACTTATCAACCATGAACAAGTTGGCTTCATCCACAGGATGCAAGGCTGGTTTAACATCACAAATAAATAAACGTAGTCCATCACATAAACAGTACCAATGACAAAAACCAAATGATTATCTCAATAGATATAGAAAAGGCCTTTGATAAAACTAAACACTGCTTTATGCTAAAAACGCTTGATAAACTAGGTATTGATGGAAACTTTCTCAAAATAATAGAGTTGCTTATAACAAACCCACAGTCACATCATACTAAATTGGCAAAAGCTAGAAAAATTCCCTTTGAAAACCATCACAAAACGAGTATGCCCTCTCTCACCACTCCTATTCAACATAGTATTGAAAGTTCTAGCCAGGGCAATCACGCAAGAGAAAGAAATAAAGGGTATTCAAATAGGAAGAGAGGAAGTCAACTGTCTCTGTTTGCAGATGACATGATTGTATATTTAGAAAACCCCATTGTCTCAGCCCAAAATCTACTTCAGCTGATAAGCAAACTTCTGCAATGTCTCAAGATACAAAATCAATGTGCGAAATCACAAACATTCCTCTACACAAATAACAGAGAGTCAAATCATGAGTGAACTCTCATTCACAATTCTTACAAAGAGAATAAAATGCCTAGGAGTACAACTTACGAGGGATGTGAAGGACCTCTTCAAGGAGAACTACAAACCACTGTCCAAGGAAATAAGAGACATCAAAAACAAATGGAAGAACATTCCATCATCATGCATAGGAAAAATCAATATCATGAAAGTGGCCATACTGTCCAAAGTAATTTAGAGATTTAATGCTGTCCTCATCAAGCTACCATTGACTTTCTTCACAGAATTAGAAAAAAACTACTTTAAATTTCATATGGAACCAAAAAAGAGCCCGTAGAGCAAAGACAATCCTAAGCAAAAAGAACAAAGCTGGAGGCATCAGGCTACCTGACTTCAATCTATACTACAATGCTACAGTAACCAAAACAACATGGTACTGATACAAAAATAGATATATAGAAAGATGGAACAGAACAGAGGGCTCAGAAACCAGGCCACACATCTACAACCATCTGCTCTTTGACAAACCTGACAAAAACAAGCAATGGGGAAAGGATTCCCTATTTATTAAATGGTGTTGGGAGAACTGGCTAGCCATATGCAGGAAACTGAAACTGGACCCTTTCCTTACACCTTATACAAAAATTAACTCAAGATGGATTACAGACTTAAATGTAAGATCTAAAACCACAAAAACTCTAGAAGAAAACCTAGGCAATACCATTCAGGACATAGGCATGGGCAAGGACTTCATGACTATAACATAAAAACCAGTGGCAACAAAAGCCAAAATTGACAAATAGGATCTACTTAAACTAAAGAGCTTCTGTACAGTGAAAGAAACTGTCATCAGAGTAAACAGGCAACCTACAGAATGGGAGAAAATTTTTGCAATCTTCCCATCTGACAAATGGCTAATATCGAGGATCCACAAGGAACTTAAACACACTTACGAGAAAAAAACAAACAACCCCATCAAAAAGTGGGCAAAGGATATGAAAAGACACTCGTCAAAAGAAGACATTTATGTGGCCAACAAACACTTGAGAATAAGCTCATCATCACTGGTCATTAGAGAAATTCAAATTAAAACCACAATGAGATACCATCTCATGCCAGTTAGAGTGGTGATCATTAAAAAATCAGGAAACAACCGATGCTGTTGAGGATGCGGAGAAATAGGAACGCTTTTACACGGTTGGTGATGGAGTAAATTAGTTCAACCATTGTGGGAGACAGTGTGGTGATTCCTCAAGGATCTAAAACCAGAAATACCATTTGACCTAGCAATCCCATTACTGGGTATATACCCAAAGAATTATAAATCATTCTAGTATGAAGACACACGCACACATGTGTTTATTGCAGCACTGTTCACAATAGCAAAGACTTGGAACCAACCCAAATCCCCATCAATGATAGACTCAATAAAGCAAATGTGGCACATATACACTGTGGAGTATTATTCAGCCATAAAGAAGGATGAGTTCATGTTTTTTGCAGGGACATGGATGAAGTCGGAAACCATCCTTCTCAGCAAACTAACACAGGAACAGAAAACCAAACACTGCATGTTCTCACTCATAAGTGGGAGTTGAACAATGAGAAAACATGGACACAGGGAGGGGAATATCACACACCAGGGCCTGTCAGAGTTTGGGGGTTACAGAAGGGATAGCATTAGGATAAATACCTAATGTAAATGATGGGTTTATGGATGCAGCAAACCACCATGGCACATGTATATCTATGTAACAAACCTGCAGGTTCTTGAACATGTATCTCAGAACTTAAAGTATTAAAAAAATGTTAGGAAGTATTTCTTCTCCTTATAATCTTTTAATGCTCTAATATACTACTTGTTATTTCCTCCTATGAAATGAAAAATTCTCCTGCACCTGGTTTTTTTGTGGAAGCATTAATAATAAATTCAATAATAATCTACTGTATAAATAATAAATTTGTAAAAAAGGCACAGCATCACCTTGACTTCAGCTAAGAATATCTGCCTCAATTTTTTTCCTGCTTTGCACATGACAATGAATAACTGTAATATGTTGTGAGTATTGATTTGAAGGTTACAAATAAATTTTAGTTAATAGGTGAATTTGCTAATATGTGTTCTGAGAATAGTAATCATTGAATATATGTTTTGTGTGTTTGTGTGTGTGTGTGTGTGTCTTCACTGGTGCCATCTCAATCTTTTTCTTTTACTGACAATGATGAATTTTTAAAGGTTTAAATAGAGCTGACCTGCAGAATAAAGCTGAAGCTACTCATGCAAGCATTTAAGAACTTTAATAATCTAGTTTTCTATGTGATATATGTATGTGATACATATATACCACAGAAAACTACTCGGCCATAAAAAGGAATGAAATAATGCATTTGTAGGAACCTGGATGGAATCGGAGACAATTTTTCTAAGTAAAGTAACTCAGGAATGGAAAACCAAACATCTTATGTTCTCACTCAGGAGCTAAGCTACGAGGACACAAAGGCATAAGAATGATATAATGGACTTTGGGGACTCAGGGGGAATGGATGAGGGGGTAAGGGATAAACGACTACACATTGGGTAAAGTGTACACTGTTCAGGTGACGGGTGCACCAAAATCTCAGAAATTACCACTAAAGAACTTACTCATGTAACCAAACACCACCTGTTCCCCAATAACCTATTGAAATTAAAAAAAATATTGTTTTCGAATTGTCTTTACTACTAACCAGTACTACTAGAACTACTCCTTACATATTAGGAAATTTGCAATTATTTTTAAATAATCTTGTTTGTTTCTCCTGCAGACAGTAAAGTTATCGAAGGGCAGGGGCAAGGTTTTATTTCGTGTATACTCAACTCCTTCTACAGTGCTTAGTTTATTGTAGAGTCCCAATAAATATGAGGTCTTCTTTTGTCATTGTATTATTTTTAGTAAAACTGCATTGGATAATACCAGAAAAGAATGCTCAGATAGGTAGGAGAAGAGACAGCCAAGGAACGCATGGTCTGTGGTGTCAAGTGCTACAGAAAGACTAAAAAGGAACCGGAACAGGATTAAGAAGGAATAGGATCTGAAGATGATCACAGCTATCATTCAGGGGACCCACTCTAATGACCAGCAGAAAAGGCACCTCAAACTCAGAAATGGCTCTTTCCAAAGCCCGTAGTCCTTCCCCTCAGACCACACCATCTCCATCACAGAAAGGAGCATGGAACGACAGGAAGCCAGATTTAAGCCAGCTTTTAGTGTTTTATATAAACAAATGGTGGTAGTTATATTTGGGTAAGTGTCCTGAAGTCACCTTGCAAAGGGCCTTGGGTCCCAAACAAGATCTCAAAGACAATGTGATCTCTAACTTCCAGTAGGGAAGTCAAAATTCAACCAAGCCTTCTCTGGTTGAACTTGTATCCCTGGGTCATCCAAAAGGCCACCAGGGCTGAGAACAATCTGGTAACTTTGCATGAGGGAGTAAAACCCAGAACACCTTTAACCAAATTTTTTAGAAATAAATATATTCTGGTGGAGCTGCTGGTCATCATTAGCCATGCTTCTGCCCTGGGCATTAAAAGATAAAGGCGTTAACACTAAGGTCAAACTTGTAGTTAGAATCTTACTTGAAGCACCCAGAGCTTTGCTTTGTCATTCATGACCAAAGTTGTATTCATCCTGTGCTTTCTGATATGAGGATTAAACCATCTGAATTTTCTTTTTTGGGGGGGTACCTAATGATGTTTATGAATAAAATGCTTGTTAAATGCTATATAATATTTGTTGTATTTACCTTCATTATTATTCTATGACAGACACAATACTAATGAGAGAAAATATTGCCTGAATTCCTGTGACAAGTTAAACCCAGAAGATATACTCCTATTTTCTGCAAAGTAAATTCAATCTACACAGATTAATAGCAGATTTTATATTGGTTATGATAGGAAAACTCTGCTTTTTTTTGCACTGTTCTTGTAGGAAAAAAACCTCTTCTCAGTTTGCTTACAAATACTTAGCAACTTAGTCATTTTACATAAACCACCTCAGTTTCAATAAAGAGTGCTGTTTTCTAACATGAGATATGGGCATATGAATTTAAAACTAGATCATATTCATGTCTGTCAATTAAAGAAAAAATTGAAAATATGATTTGTTAAAAATATTGATGAAACTATAAAAAATACAGTGGGGTCTATACAAAAGATAACAGCAGATGAAAATCTTCTGAAGCACTTGTGTCAGCATAGGGTCAGCCAGAGTGTGAAGAGGTGACAGGCTGATGTAGAAGACTTATCTTCGTGGGCACCCCAAATGCTTCAGGCAATGGGTGTAAGCGTGAGACCTCCTTGGACAGGGACAAACGGTAAAAGTTTTTGGAAGCATTTGTTTTTTTTAACCACATGCACAGCTTTTTGGATTGGCATCTTCAATGATTCTCATTTTAGCTCACCATAAATCTTCCCTTCCCACCACTGTGCATTAACAAACATTTATTACGTTCCCTATATGTGTCAGAGACTGTGTGAGGAGTTTGGCAGGCACAAAGAATAAGCCAGGACTGTGGCTGTGACCAACTCAAGAGGAGCCCTGGTGGATTTCTATATAATATGCCTGTCCTTTGGGTTTATAACACTGTAGTTGAAATGAATGTCACTGTCAACTAGTTAAGAAAAAAAAAGAAATAGAAATTCTAATCTCGCTACTGAATGTGATTCATGGATGTGACAAATTTCTCAGGGCTCTTATGACTATTTCCTTTTTCTTTGATATGACAAAAGGAAATAAGCTATAGTATTTATAGAGTTAAACATATTTCTGTTCCCCACACCTTCTCTACTCCACTGAAGAAATAGCAAAAGTCAAATTCCTTTGTCATTTGTTTTACCATAGTACGTAGGAACAGCTTTCAAAGAACCAGGTACTTTTGTTCTTATTGCAAATTGTCACTTGTCATTATAAACAGAGAACACAGACCACTGGAGAAGTATAATGTGGTGATATTAGTGGGGCTAAAAGAGGGATAAAAAAATCACTAGCGCCATCTTGGAAAAAAAATGGCCAATAATAACATTTTACATGTCAGCTATATAGGGAAAAAACCCAAACAACCTTGCAGACTTATGAAATAGTAATTATGCTATTCACAACCAACAATATGGCTCTTATTGCTACACACTATATACAGAATATAATTATGTTACCTTTAAATGATGTCATTAATGATTAGCAAGACAGACATAAGTGATCATATAAGATTTGGTAATCCTGCCCATTTTAATACTGTGATGAAATGATGAATTCAAAGCTGAAAGAAAAAAATACCACAACATACATTCGGCACAGGCTCAGTCATCATTGTTGCCCGCGTCAAGGTTGGAAGGGAACAGCAGTACTCACACCCAGGGCCCCTCTGCTTCCCCAAAACCCTGCTGTGACTGAGCTCATGTTCCAATACCGCTCGGGAAATGCTGGGATTCAACACCCTGACATGTGTCTGGGAAGATGGCTGATAAAGTTTTTGTAGATATCCTGTTCCATCTGCTTAAATGTTAGTTTTTCTCCTGTTGAAGAGTCTAATGTGTACAGTAGTTTTCAAATGTGGGTGGCTGAAGTGTTTTTAATGTGCAGGTTTCTAGGCCTTACCCTGCTTCAGTTATGCTGTGTGAGACACTGCTGAAAATCACAGTGGGTTACAGATATTTATTTTTACCCACTGCTGTGAATTTGGTTGTGGCTCAGAGGGAATGGTGCTATGATCTGAATGTTTATGTCCCCCCAAAATTCATAGGTTAAAACCCAGTCACTGTGGTTAGAAGGTGGGGTTTTGAGGAAATGATTAGGTCACCAGGGTAGAACTCTCATAAATGGGATTGGTGTCCTTATACAGGTGACCCTGGACAGCTAGCTAGTCCCTTCTACTATGCAAAGACACAGATGGAAGTTGCTATCTTTGAGGAGCAGGACCTCACCAGACACGGAATCTTCCAATGCCTTAATCTTCGACTTCTCAGCCTCCAGAACTGTGAGAAATAAATTTCTGTTGTTAATAAACTACTTTGTTTATAGTAGTTTGTTATAGCAGCCCAGATAGAGTAAGACAGCTGGTCTGGACTGGGCTTGGGTTCAAGTCTGCCCAGGACTCTCTAGAACACAGACAAAAGGAACAGCAGCTTCATGGAGTCTGCACTTTTTATGACTATGGCAGGAGCATAAGAAGATGAATGAAAACATGTCATGGTCCTTAAAGTCCCTGTTTGGAACTGACCCACCCTAGATTCCAGACACATTTTATTACTCCAAGTGAGTCACATGACCAGACTCAAGTTCAGTGAAGTCCAAAAGTATCCCCTGCTCCATGGGGCAAAGGAGGAAGAATGATCAATTGGAGATTGATGCTAAGGGACTGGGTATAACAAACTCCACAGGTGAGCCTTCTTTTCTTTTCTTTTTTAAGAAACAAGGTCTTGCTCTGTCATCCAGACTAGTCTCAAATCTTTGGTGTCAAGTCATCCTCTCATCTTGGCCTCCCAAAGTGCTGGGATTATAGGGATGAGCCATGGGTAATTCTTATGAAGTTAATCCTGCACCTGTTGGGGGATTGCCATCTTGGTACCACTAGAGAACATGCCATAGTAAGAGAAATGATGGGCTCCATTCTTTCAGTAGCTCAACTGTCCAAAATTAGAAAATGTTAATGCAACTCATGTAATTTAATAATAGAGGACAGTTAAGAATGGAAAGGGAACAAGAAAAGGGGCACCTATATACAAATGGAGAATGAGGATGAGCATATCAGGAAAGGTCTTCCAGATAAAGCAATATCTGAGCTCAGTGATAATGACAGGTGAACATTTTCTAGAGCTGGGAAGGGTATGAAGTGGTGGGAGTAGTCTAGGCAGAGGAGATCACAGGACAAAATGAGGAGTTTAGAAGCAGCATAATATATTTGGCAGAGAGTGCCATATGTTCTCCAAATCTTGCTTCTTTTTCATCTTAGTCTCAGAGTTTGGTAACATTTCCAAGCCTAGCTTGCAGTCAGGTATGGCCACGTGGCTGATTATGGCACAAGAATGAGGACATAATTAATACATTATCTTTTACATCTGGCCTTTAGAAACTTTCCACATGTAAACCTCCATTGTCTCCCTCTTTCCCCTCAATCAGGTGAGTGGTAGGAGGGTGAAGCCACAAAGGGAAGGCACAGAGACACCGGATAATCATACGGAAAGCCTTCCCCAGCTAGGAATGTTCGTATGAGTCAGAGACAAAGTTTTATTGTGTTAAGTCACTAAAATTTAGGATGTTTGTTACAGCAGCTAATATTACTTGCCTTAATCAATATAGTATCCACATGTTTTGCTGATGGTAAGTAATGGCTACGAGGCAGGAAAAAGATGGCAATCATTGACTAGCCGTGTTAGTCATTTCTTCTAGATACTTTGGGTTATTCTAGAAACCAAGTGGATTAAAAGATAGAGTAGCACCCCAGAAATATAAACCTGGGCAAGGCATTAATATAAACATGTAATCATGCTCAGCTTAAGGGCTGGTTCATGCAGCAGAGACTGTGTGTGAAGCACAATCATTTATAGTATGCACGTATGGCAGAAGAACCATGAAGATCTTGTTCTGGCAGCTTTTTTGTTCCTAATGTGTTTGGATGCATGCCCCTCAAAGGTTCATGTTTAACTGCAGCTGAGGTGAGCTTCCCTGTACCTTTCAACCTTGGAAGTGTCTGTTAGCCAGTGAGACCTAAAGAAAAAATCCCAGCACATGAATCAGTATGTCATTACATGACTGGAATTAAATAGTTTAACAATAAGACCTCTGAGTTGAAACTATGACAAGAAAGACAAGGTATATGTTTCTGCTTCCTTTTTAAAGTAAGATGCCACCTGGAAGTTATTCTTCCTGCCAAAGAAAGTAAAGACATAAAGGCTCCCTTTTCCTTTCCATAATGATGACTCATAGAAGAGCTGAGCTCTAGCAAATAGAGAAATAAGCCCTTACAAGGGATAATAGGGACTGGTGAGAGGCAGGTAAGAGAAAGCCCCTTTCAAATGAAACCTTTTCTTAACACACAAGATGTTAACTTTGTATTGAATATGGATTTTGGCCACACACAAGCAGAGGCCTAGAATATTTGGCATATAATTATAATAAGCGTCTTGGCACAAGGGCAAGATTACTTCATTGGGGATCTTCATGGGGAACAATGACAGAGGAAACCCAGAAGCAGGCTTGGTAGAACCCATCAATACCAGAACAGAAACACAGAATTGACCAAAACAGAGGTAATTCTTCTAGTTACTTCAGTAAGTAGAGAATGGAAACACGTCTGCGCTCCCACTGTGTCGAATCTCTGATGCTTGACCCTATGTTGTAGGTTCAGTCATTATCCTCTAATCTTGTTCCTATATTTATAAAATCTGAATTCAAAGACTCCTTCACATTCTTTTCATATATAAAAAGCAGGGTTGAATCCCATTGATTATTTATTCAAGATGCTGGTGCCAAGAATGAACAGACTAGGAGAGTGCAACCATGTCTAAGTTTGAGGTTTTAGGGAAGCAGATTTTGAGACAAGAATTAAAATGCAAGCAGTTTATTTGGGAGATGATCCCTGAAACCACAGTAGATGAGTGAGAAAGTAAAGCCAAAAAAGGGAGGACCAATAGAAGTTGGATTATGAAGCGAAGTACCACAGTATTCCACCAAACCTGGGGAACTTTGGAAATGGTACAATATGCACCCTAGAGCCATCTTTTCCTAAGGACAAGGGTGCAGAGGTATTTATATACCAGTTCTTGACAAGTCAGAAATTGAGAATTGTTCCTGGGATATTTTAATTCCTCAGACCTGCAGCCTGAACTAAAGGTGAAACACAGGTGCCGGCAGGAGGAAGCTAAACCTCTGTGCACTGAAATAGTAAGGGCAGGAAATATGCGTGTGATATTAAGGGCATCTATAAACCCCTGTTGGATGCTTTTTCTAGACTGGATGTGCTGCTTGGTAAAATTACTTCCATGTATTTCCCATTTTGTCCCAACACCAGTGATTTGGCTATACACTGGAGAATCTGTGTGCAGGTACTCACGGTTATTTTTAAGCAAAAGTTAGATTTCTGTGCCTTTTACTATTTATGTAATACAATAAAAAATGACTTCAAGTAAAAAACTGAGCCAGGTCTACAACCATTTTTTAAATGCCTTAATTCCTTACCATTGTTCAGTATATGCATGCTATGGAAAACACATGGGTAAACCTAAGAAAAAGGACATTGTCTAATAAAATGTGCTGTCTCGTAGTGAGCTGTACATGAGACCACAATCTTACTGAGGGCATATTTGTGATCTAGTAAATGCAAAGCAAATCTATACTATTTGGCCTTGAGTGGCGCTTCTAATTTTCAAAACTACTTAATAACATCAACCATCATAGTACTTTTTTATACTATTATACTTTAAGTTTTGGGACACATGTGCAGAACGTGCAAGTTTGTTACACAGGTATACACGTGCCACAGTGGTATGCTGCATCCATCGACCCGACAAGTACATTAGGTATTTCTCCTAATGCTATCCTGCTCCTAGCCCCCCGACCGGTGAGAGGCCCAGATGTGTGATGTTCCCATCCCATCCCTGTTTCCATGTATTCTCATTGTTCAAGTCCACTTATGAGTGAGAACATGCGGAGTTTGGTTTTCTGTTCCTGTGTTAATTTGCTGAGAATGATGGTTTCTAGCTTCATCCACGTCCCTGCAAAAAACATGACCTCATCCTTTTTTATGGATGCATAGTATTCCATGGTGTATATGTGCCACATTTTTTTTATCCAGTCTATCATTGAGGAGCATTTGGGTTGGTTCTAAGGCTTTGCTATTGTGAACAGTGCTTCGATAAACATATGTGTGTATATGTCTTTACAATAGAATGATTTATAATCCTTTGGGTGTATACCAAGTAATGGAATTGTTGGGTCAAATGGTATTTCTGGTTCTAGATGCTTGAGCAATCACCACACTGTCTTCTGCAATGGTTGAACTAATTTACCCTCCCACCAATAGTGTAAAAACGTTCCTATTTATCCACATCCTCTCCAACATCTGTTATTTCCTAACTTTTTAATGGTCACGATTCTAACTAGCATGAGATGGTATCTCATTGTGGTTTTGATTTGCATTTTTCTAATGACCGGTAATGACGAGATTTTTTTCATATGTTTTTGGCCACATAAATGTCTTCTTTTGAGGAGTGTCTTTTCATATCCTTTGCCCACTTTTCGATGGGGTTGTTTGTTTTTTTCTCGTAAATGTGTTTAAGTTCCTTGTGGATCCTCGATATTAGCCATTTGTCAGATGGGAAGATTGCAAAAATTTTCTCCCATTCTGTAGGTTGCCTGTTTACTCTGATGATAGTTTCTTTCACTGTACAGAAGCTCTTTAGTTTAAGTAGATCCTATTTGTCAATTTTGGCTTTTGTTGCCACTGGTTTTTATGTTATAGTCATGAAGTCCTTGTCCATGCCTATGTCCTGAATGGTATTGCCTAGGTTTTCTTCTAGGGTTTTTATGGTTTTAGATCTTACATTTAAGTCTGTAATCCATCTTGAGTTAATTTTTATATAAGGTGTAAGGAAAGGGTCCAGTTTCAGTTTCCTGCATATGGCTAGCCAGTTCTCCCAACACCATTTAATAAATAGGGAATCCTTTCCCCATTGCTTGTTTTTGTCAGGTTTGTCAAAGAGCAGATGGTTGTAGATGTGTGGCCTGGTTTCTGAGCCCTCTGTTCTGTTCCATCTTTCTATATATCTATTTTGGTACCAGTACCATGTTGTTTTGGTTACTGTAGCATTGTAGTATAGATTGAAGTCAGGTAGCCTGATGCCTCCAGCTTTGTTCTTTTTGCTTAGGATTGTCTTTGCTCTACGGGCTCTTTTTTGGTTCCATATGAAATTTAAAGTAGTTTTTTTCTAATTCTGTGAAGAAAGTCAATGGTAGCTTGATGAGGACAGCATTAAATCTCTAAATTACTTTGGACAGTATGGCCACTTTCATGATATTGATTTTTCCTATGCATGATGATGGAATGTTCTTCCATTTGTTTATGATGTCTCTTATTTCCTTGGACAGTGGTTTGTAGTTCTCCTTGAAGAGGTCCTTCACATCCCTCGTAAGTTGTACTCCTAGGCATTTTATTCTCTTTGTAAGAATTGTGAATGAGAGTTCACTCATGATTTGACTCTCTGTTATTTGTGTAGAGGAATGTTTGTGATTTCGCACATTGATTTTGTATCTTGAGACATTGCAGAAGTTTGCTTATCAGCTGAAGTAGATTTTGGGCTGAGACAATGGGGTTTTCTAAATATACAATCATGTCATCTACAAACAGAGACAATTAACTTCCTCTCTTCCTATTTGAATACCCTTTGTTTCTTTCTCTTGCGTGATTGCCCTGGCTAGAACTTTCAATACTATGTTGAATAGGAGTGGTGAGAGAGGGCATACTTGTCTTGTGATGGTTTCCAAAGGGAATTTTTCTAGCTTTTGCCAATTTAGTATGATGTGGCTGCGGGTTTGTCGTAAGCAACTCATTATTTTGAGAAAGTTTCCATCAATACCTAGTTTATCAAGAGTTTTTAGCATAAAGCAGTGTTTAGTTTTATCAAAGGCCTTTTCTGTATCTATTGAGATAATCATTTGGTTTTTGTCATTGGTACTGTTTAAGTGATGGACTACGTTTATTTATTTGTGTATCTTAAACCAGCCTTGCATCCTGTGGATGAAGCCGATTTGTTCATGGTTGATAAGTTTTTTGATGGGCTGCTGGATTCGGTTCACCAATATTTTATTGATGATTTTTGCATCAATGTTCATCAGGGATATTGGCCTGAAATTTTCTTTTTCTGAACAGAAGAGTCCCTCTGTTTCCATTGTTTGGAATAGTTTCAGAAGGAATGGTAGCAGATCCTCTTTGTACCTGTGGTAGACCTCAGCTATGAATCTGTCTGGTCCTGGGGTTTTTTTGGTTGGTAGGCTATTAGTTACGGACTCAATTTCAGAACTTGTTATTTGTCTATTCAGGGATTCGACTTCTTCCTGGTTGAGTCTTGGGAAGATGTATGTGTCCAGGAATTTATCTGTTTCTTCAAGATTTTCTGGTTTATTTGCATAGAGGTGTTTATGGTATTTGCTGATGGTAGTTTGTATGTCTGTGGAATCGTCTGTGGGATCAGTGGTGATATCCCCTTTATCATTTTTTATTGTATCTATTTGATTCTTCTCTCTTTTCTTCTTTATTAGTATTGCTAGTGGTCTATGTATTTTGTTAATGTTTTCAAAAACCCAGTTCCTGGATTCATTGATTTTTTTGAAGGGTACTTCATGTCTCTATCTCCTTCAGGTCTGCTCTGATCTTAGTCATTTCTTGTCTTCTGTTAGATTTTGAATTTGTTTGCTCTTACTTCTCTAGTTCTCTTAATTGTGATGTTAGGGTGTCAAATTTAGATCATTCTTGCTTTTTCTTGTGGACATTTAGTGCTGTCAAATTTGTCTCTAAACACTGCTTTACCTGTGTCCCAGAGATTCTGGTGCATTGTGTCTTTGTTCTCATTGTTTTCAAAGAACTTATTTATTTCTGCCTTAATTTCGTTATTTACTCAGTAGTCATTCAAGAGCAGGTTGTTCAGTTTCCATGTAGTTGTGCGGTTTTGAGTGAGTTTCTTAGTCCTGGGTTTTAATTTGATTGCACTGTTTTCTAAGAGACTGTTTGTTATGATTTCCATTATTTTGCATTTGCTGAGAAGTGTTTTACTTCCAATTGTGCGGTTAATTTTAGAATAAGCGTGATGTGGTGCTGAGAAGAATGTATATTCTCTTGATTTGGGGTGGAGAGTTCTGTAGATGTCTATTAGGTCCACTTGATCCAGGGCTGAGTTCACGTCCTAAACATCCTTGTTAATTTTCTGTCTCATTGATCTGTCTAATATTGACAGTGGGGCGTTAAAGTCTCCCACTATTATTGTGTGGGTGTGTAAGTCTCTTTGTAGGTCTCAAAGAACTTGCTTTATGAATCTGGGTGCTCATATATTGGGTGCATATATATTTAGTATAGTTAGCTCTTCCTGTTTTATTGATCTCTTTACCATTATGTAATGCCCTTCTTTGTCTTTTTTGATCTTTCTTGGTTTAAAGTCTGTTTTATCAGAGATTAGGATTGCAACTCCTGCTTTTTTTTTTCTTTCCATTTGCTTGGTAAATCTTCCTCCATCCCTTTATTTTGAGCCTGTGTATGTCTTTGCACATGAGGTGGGTATCCTGAATATAGCACTCTAATGGGTCTTGACTCTTTATCCAATTTGCAAGTCTGTGTGTTTCAATTGGGGCATTTAGCCCATTTACATTTAAGGTTAATAATGTTATGTGTGAATTTGATCCTGTCGTTATGATGCTAGCTGGTTATTTTGCCCATTGGTTGATGCAGTTTTTTCTTAGTGTCAATGGTCTTTAAAATTTGATACGTTTTTGCAGTGGCTGGTACCAGTTTTTCCTTTCCTTATTTAGTGCTTCCTTCTGGAGCTCTTGTAAGGCAGGCCTGATGGTGACAAAATCTCTCAACATTTGCTTGTCGATAAATGACTTTATTTCTTATTTGCTTATGAAGCTTAGTTTGGCTGGATATGAATTTCTGGATTGAAAATTCTTTTTTTTTTTTTTTTTTAAGAATGTTGAATATTGGCCCCCACTTTCTTCTGGCTTGTAGTGTTTCTGCAGAGAGATCTGATATTAGTCTGACAGGGTTCCCTTTGTGGGTATCCTGACCTTTCTCTCTGGCTGCCCTTAACATTTTTTCTTTCATTTCATCCTTGGTGAATCTGAAGATTATGTGTCTTCGGGTTACTCTTCTGCAGGAGTATCTTTGTGGTGTACTCTGTATGTCCTGAATTTGAATGTTGACTTGTCTTGCCAGGTTGGGAAAGTTCTCCTGGATAATATCCTGAGAAGTGTTTTCCAAGTTTGTTCCATTCTCCCATCACTTTCAGGTACACCAATCAAATGCACATTTGGTCTTTGCATATAGTCCCATATTTCTTGGAGGCTTTGTTGGTTCCTTGTCATTCTTTTTCCTCTAATCTTGTCTTCTTGCTTTAGTTCCTTAAGTTGATTTTCAGTCTCTGATATCCTTTCTTCTGCTTGATTGATTCAGCTATTGATTCTTGTGTATGCTTCACAAAGTTCTTGTGCTGTGTTTTTCAACTCCATCAGGTCATTTATGTTCTTATCCAAACTGGTTATTCTAACCTTTTAGAATAACAATTCTAAAAGGTTTTAGAATTGTTAACCTTTTAGAATAGCAATTCCTCTAACCTTTTATCAAAGTTTTTCGCTTCCTTGCATTGGTTTAAAACATGCTCCTTTAGCTCGGAGGAGTTTGTTATTATCAACCTTCTGAAGCCTACTTCTGTAAATTCCTTTAACTCGTTCTTTGTCCAGTTTTCTTCCCTTGCTGGTGAGGAGTTTTGATCCTTTGGAGAAGAGGCATTCCCATTTTTGTAATTTTCAGCCTTTTGCGCTGTTTTTTCCTTATCTTCGTGGATGTATCTACCTTTGGTCTTTGATGTTGGTGAAATTTGTATTGGATTTCTGTGTGTATGTCATTTTTGTTGATGGTGATGCTATTTCTTTCCATTTGTTACTTTTCCTTTTAACAGTTAGGCCCCATCTGCTGCAGGTCTGCTGTAGGTCTGCTGTAATTTGCTGGAGGTCCACTCCAGACCCTGTTTGCCTGGGTATCACCAGCAGAGGCTGCAGAACAGCAAAGATTGCTGCTTGTTCCTTCCTCTGGAGGCTTTGTCCCAGAGGGGCACTTGCCAGAGGCCAGCTGGAGCTCTCCTGTATAAACTATTTGTTGAACCCTGCTGGGAGGTGTCTCCCAGTCAGGAGGCATGGGGTCAGGGACCCACTTGAGAAGGCACTCTATCCCTTAGCAGAGCTTGAGCACTGTGCTGGGAGATCCACTGCTCTTTTCAGAGCTGGCAGGCAGGAACGTTTAAGTCCGCTGACACTGCGCCCAGAGTTGTCCCTTCCCCCAGGTGCTGTGTTCCAGGGAGATGGGAGTTTTATCTATAAGCCCCTGACTGAAGCTGCTGCCCTTCTTTCAGAGATGCCCTGCCTGGAAATGAGGAATCTAGAGAGGCAGTCTGGCTACAGCAGCTGAGTTGGGCTCCGTCCAGTTCGAACTTCCCAGGGGCTTTGTTTATACTGTGAAGGAAAAACCATCTATTCAAGCCTCAGTAATGGTGGACGCCCCTCCCCTCACCAAACTCCAGAGTCCCAGGTGGACTTCAGACTGCTGTGATGGCAGCAAGAATTTGAAGTCAGTGGTTCTTAGCTTGCTGGGCTCCATGGAGGTGGGATCCGCTGAGCTGGACCACTTGGCTCCCCAGCTTCAGCCCCCTTTTCTGTAGAGTGAATGGTTCTGTCATGTCGGCGTTCCATGCGCCACTGGGATATGAAAACAAAACAAAAACAAAAACAAAACTCCTGCAGCTAGCTGCATGTCTGCCCAAAGGGCCACTCAGTTTTCTGCTTGAAGCCCAGGGTCCTGGTGGCGTAGGCACCTAAGGGAATCTCCTCATCTGCTGGTTGTGAAAACCATCAGAAAAGCATACTATCTGGGCCAGAGTGCACTGCTCCTCAGGGCACAGTCCCTCATAGCTTCTCTTGGCTCGGGGAGGAAGTTCCCCTACCCTTGAGCTTCTCAGGTGAGGAGATGTCCCACCCTGCTTCGGATGGCCTTCCATGAGCTGCACCCACTGTCTAACCAGTCCCAGTGAGATGAGTCGGGTACCTCAGTTGGAAATGCAGAAATCTATGTTGATCTCTGGGAGCTGCAGACCGTAGCTGTTCCTATTCAGTCATCTTGTCAGCCACCTGTCTCATCACAGTACTTTTAACAACTACTTACTCACTTTTCCTTCCTACCAATTTCATTTTCTAATTTTCTCCTTTGAGAACACAGTGGGAAACTATTTGGTTTTACCAAATAGTTAATCGTTTTTAAAAATCCTCTCAATTTCTTGAATAAAAATATACAGGAAAAAGTAGAGTCATGTTCGTATTGAAATGTAAGCTTGTCTTAGCGATGAAAAAATACAAATTGTATATTTATGTATCTTGGTGTATTTGGTGATTTTATATGAATATTAATATATCATGAACAAATAAGAAAAATCTATCACTCATGTTTCTGAAAAATAGTTCATTCCATATTAGCCTGAGTTAGCATATTTTGTGTTAGGTTTTACGTTTCTGATGGGCAATCTGTTCAGTATTTCATATGCTTACTGTAAATGCATCACACTTTTGTATAAGATTGTTTCTTCTTTTTACCTAGAAATAATCCTAGATGTACAGAAAAGGTGCAAAAGTAATACACAGAGATCCCATTACCTTTCACTCACCTTTCTTGTTGGAAACCTTTTACAGAAACATAATGCAGTAATATAGGGTTGATTCTTGAGCCAGACAGGTGTGTGAAAATCTGCTCCAAAAGTACATTATCTGATAGAATACTCTCTCTCTGCATATGTTATAGCAGTGCCTCCTTTCTTTGAAAATGGAAGGTAGTGGGGGCATTATTCTCTGTACTTTGGAGTGCTTAATGTAATCTAATAAATACACACATGCATGCTTACAGAAAACGTTCAAGGTGGCATCAGGATTTGCAGAAACTGTATTTGTGTTTTCTTTTCATTTCAATCATGTTACCCTCGCTCTTACTTTGTTACTGTCAATTGTTGGGGCTCTAGCCCATGAGGACTTGTCTGATCTGAGCTCCTGAAATCTTGAAAGCGGAGAGCAGCTGAGTTTTTAATGGTTGTAATGAATTGTTTGTATCTCTGATATGAGGACTCTGACATGTGGCTCCGAAGGTACACAATATGCATGTACGTTATAGAGAAATCCCAGTGGTTGCCAATACTCAGCAGTAAATTAAGCAGTGAGGAATTCTTGAACTTGCCGGTGTAGGTGGGGGCTGCTTACTGAATGACATTAAAAAAACACTAAATGGGCCAGGCGCAGTGGCTCGCCCCTGTAATCCCTGCACTTTGGGAGGCTGAGGCGGATGGATCACCATAGGTCAGGAGTTTGAGACCAGCCTGGCCAACATGGTGAAACCCCGTCTCTACTAAAAATACAAAAATTAGCTGGGAGTGGTGGTGCATGCCTGTGATCCCAGCTACTCAGGAGACTGAGGCAGGAGAATCGCTTGGACCCGGATGGTGGAGGTTGGAGTGAGCTGAGATCGCACCATTGCACTCCAGCCTGGGCAAAAAGAGTGAAACTCCATCTAAAAAAAAAAAAAAAAAAAAAAAAAGAGAGAGAGAAAAACACTAAATCTGTATCACTACAGTACTAATTATGATAACCAGATCAGTGTTTTTAGGCCACTGATAGAGTTAATGTTAATTGAGGCTTATTTTTAAACAAAACAGAAATGGAAAAAAGGTGCTTGGCTATATCTTTCCAATTGCAGAACTAATTATAAGTAATATTTATTCAATCAAAATATACCAAATAACTTTTCTTATCCTTTCTTCTTTGGTTTCTCCCACTCTACAAGCTTTCCAGTGACCTTAGAAACACCCCCACACCTATGTCCATCTCTAATTTCTTTCTTATCTGTAAATTAAACAGCCATCTGGGGGGCATTTTTAAATGTTCATATGTAAAGTGCTTAAAATATCAAGAAATATATTTTTAGAGAGTAAGAAAATATAAAAAATATAACTGTTATCATTTTTCCCTCTTGTATGCCCCCAACATTCATACATCCATTGCTACGCATAATAAGTGAACCAATTCTAACAAGAAGGATTGTCTCAACAGCCATGCAATGGCACACTTATGTTCTGCAGCCCTTCCCAGGCATGTTTCAAACTCGCCATACATGTGTGTCCACATTTTGCTCCAGTGTAAACCTTATCTTCACTCCACCTGAGCTGGCATACTGCTTTGAAATATCTGTCAGATAATCACGAAGTGATGAAGAGAATCATGAAGAGAATTATAATTTGCTTGCTCCATGAAGGCCCCAATGAGGTTCTCACAATTAAGTAGGCATCAGAGGAAACACACACATTTACTAATACTTTGAAGAACTTTTCACAATGGAGGTAGAATGCTTAATCAGGCAATATACTCTTCGACTCAGTAAAAATGCAGAACTGGGAGGCTTACACAAACAATTAAACAAATAAAAAACAGTGCAATAATTAAGGAGTAATTTTAATTCAAAATCATCTTAATTTAAGGAGAAACTTAAAGCTGGTGTCCCACAGCCAGTATTTGAAAGTGAATCCCCAGAAGTTGGGAATCTGGAAATCTGCACTTGTAGATCTGGCCTCTGGATGTGCTGTCTCCCCCAGGTTATCTGTTAGTTTGGACAACTCACTCTTCCCTTAAGGGAGATAGGACTGAAGTTTCTCAAAAGGAATTTCACCAAGAAATAAAGGCATCGAAGAGATAGACATAAGACCAAAACTAAACAAAACAAACACATAGACTCAAATGGCATTAAGAAGAGTGTGTGTGTGTGTGTATGCATATGTTTAATACTCACTACATACTATATATGTGCATGTATACATATATGTTCAACATGATGTGTGAAGTATTATGCTAAAAATGTACACCCATCATTGTTCTTCCTGCAACAAATATTGAATTTAACTACTATTATAAGCACTGGGAAAACAGCTTTGTATTTGAGTTGGGGAGACAGGAAATCATACAGTATGCAAACAATTAGTTGGAAGAAAAATAGAGTGACTGGAGTATTATTTTAGGAGGCCTGTTAAGTAAAGGCCTACATGGGATGTGACATGAGGCTGAGACCTGCATGAGTCAAGGCTGTAAACTCCACAGAGACAAGCAAGGGGAAAAGGCTAAGGCTTAGCCCTCTGGGGTAGTCATTTTTATCACACCCACTTTAAGTATGGGGAAAATAGGGCTCACAGGGGAGCAAAATGGCTTCCCTGAGATTCTACGGCCAAGAAGCAGTATTAACAGCCATATATCGGATGGGCTGTTCTACTTAGGTTATTTCCACTCCAGTTGGTTTCACCAAACTCCTGTCCAGGCCCTATCCTTTCCATTGCTCTGTCATTTTCTAGTCTCATTTCCTCTCCCCAAGAGACTGGTAATTCCTCTTTTAAACCTTCTCTAACTCTCACAGGAAGAAAACTTAATGAAACCAGTTGGCACTAACCTCTTTTAGAGGGAGTGCTACTTTATGCCTGCATCTGCTCTCCCTTCCCACCTGTAAGCCCTCCAGGGGAAGAGAGGGCGTGATACCATTTACCTTTGCCGAGTAGGCAACTAGCACAGCCCTTTGCATAGAAGCAATTAAGAAGTGAACTAGTAAGAAGTATTTGAGGGAAGGATGGAGAAAGGAAGGAAAAAAAGGAAGGGAGAAAGATTTTTAGTTCAGGATGTAATACAATTTAGAAAATGAGAAGAGATTGCAGAGAGAAATAAAGGTAGCTTCACACAATTTCTAGACTTCTTATTAGCATTGTGTTATCTTTGTTTCTTGTTTAAATGCATTTAGTACAAATGCATTTTTCAACGGTCTTAAATTACACAAGGAAGAAACTCCAATTTGAGGCTATCAGTAAAGGCGGCAATGGGAAAGGGAGAGGTACAAGGGACCCTCCTGATCTCCTAAAATCATACCACATGGGTGATACTAACTCTGAATGTTAGATCAATGTACATTATTACACCTACTTAAGAGGGAACAGTTAGCTTCCCTGTAGGTAACTGCTATTTGTGTCCCAAGTTTCAGAGGCAGCATAGGGAATATGTAAATCTAGGAGCTCTAGAGTCAAATTCTTTGGCTTTGCATTCCTCTTCCTGGTTTAGCAGCCAGGGGAGCCCTTCCTCCTGTTTCCCTATCTTTTCAATGGTGATGTTCACAGCACCCACCCCATGAGGGTGCAGTCATCATTAAATGAGTGAACACGTATAAAGCACTTAGATGGGTGTATGGCACCTGGCAAGGACCCAGTGCAGGTTAGCTGCTAATATGGTACTTCCTAAATAAATAAAATCATGACAAAGTATACTAGGGTAAACATATGTGATTTGGAGAGAAGAAAGTGTCAGTATTTTTATTACCATCATTCATCACAGTCTCTGGAGATGAAGAGGTTACAACAGTTTCTGGAAGTTATAGATAGAAGACTTGTTCATGTCCTCTCACTTTTCAGCTGCTTCCTACAGCTTTTAGAGGGTCAATGGCCTGAGATGTTCTGCAATGTCCTTTTCTATATGCTAAACTACTTATTTTTCAGTGTTCATTTTTTCCTATTGTTTTCATCCATCAAGAATGATGACAAGTATGTGGATTGTGCATAAAGGCAGGGTGCTCACATGATCCTTGATCACTGATGTCTTAAAGCTTGGGTTAAAAAAGGACGGGGAGTTCTGACTCGACTTCTCCGTTCTCCACGGTAATAACAGAGATGGCATGTAAACAATGATGTTCTTGACCCTTTTATTAACGCAAATCCTGAAGTTATTCGTGTGTCCCTACTAGAATTTCAAAGATGTGCAGACTTCCTTGGGAATGATAACCGTCTTAAATTATAAACATAGATCCTGAAGAAACGTTTCAGAAAGAGGATAAAAATAAAAATAGGACTGCTTTTAATGCCCAAACTAAGGGCTTGAGCAGTTTCCATGTCTAGAGTGGAAGTATTAAAAATGCAAAGACGTCTTGCCTTTTCTTACCAACCTACTGCCAAGAACCCAGGAGGGCAGCAGTGGGCTAGAAACAGGGTTTCTGTGCCACATTCTGAAGACAGCCTTTTCCGAGATAATTGGCCTGCAGGCCTGTTCCCTGTTCTGGTGTGCTTTTGAGCTCCTTGCGCAGTTCCACCAGGTACAACAAATGCGCCCATAAAATCTGACTTTGAGCCTTGATGAAATGTAATCCTCTGCAGAACGCCTCCTCTCTGTTTTATTAAGTGGGAGAGAGCAGGAGAGTTTCCACAGGATTCACAGAGTTTGTCTGTATCTTAATTATCCGAGATCTGATTTCCAAATCCTTCTCAAACAATTTATTTCTATGAAGACAT
This sequence comes from Papio anubis, assembly GCF_008728515.1. Lineage (NCBI taxonomy): Eukaryota > Metazoa > Chordata > Mammalia > Primates > Cercopithecidae > Papio > Papio anubis. Next base: position 58,007,418 of record NC_044983.1, read on the forward strand.
ATTTATGCCCATTCCGGAAACCTTCCCCATTTCTAGAAAAAGCTACGCATCTTCTTCTTTCTCGACTTCTCTTGTCTGCCTCCCGGTGAGGATTTCAAAGGGTCTGTGAGTTGAAAACCCTAAGCCAGGTCTCCCCGCGGCGTCCTGGCTAGTCCCGGCGCCCTGGGCCAGAGCACCTCTCAGCCGCAGCGCCCCTTGCCAACCAACTCTGTTCAACTTTCCCTTTCAGACTCCAGCAGGGGCGTCCTCCAGGCAACCGGCTGCGGCAGGCAGAAGCGACCTCGGCTCGGAGACCCCCGACCTGAGAGCTCAACGCCGGCTGAACAGACTCACCCGCGCAGCGCCCGCCGGCCCCCTAGCAGACGGGCAGGTTCCGGAGCTCGGCCTTGAGCTCCGCCGCGCCCGCCCATCCTGGGTGTCTCGCGCCCCGACCCTTCCTCCCCTGACCCCAAGCCATCCCAACTCCCATCCTCGCCACCTCTGGGGCAGCTCAACTAAGCCGTGTCCCTTCCGTTGCAAACGCATCCGACCACCCTCCCAATCCCCAGCACAACCCTCAGCGAGAAAGCCCAGCTGGGTCTACCCAGTTACACCGGTCAACGAGGGTCTCCATCGCCGCCGGCCGCCCTAATTCACGCTCATTCATATTCATTCTCTTTTCTCTGTGTCCCTCTTCCTTTCTCCCCAAAGACTCCTAACTAGACAGGCCGATCCTCCCCAGCGTCACTCCCTTTCATTCTTCCCCTCCCACCACACACACACACACACACAGACACACACTCACACACACACACACCCGGACCCAGACAGCCCACTCCACTTTCCAGACGCCCACCTCCTACATACTCCCCTCCCCTAAACAGACATTCACCCACTAGCCATCTGTAGCCTCTTTCCGCCCCCCGCCCCGCCTGCCTGGCTCCCCCTCCCCAAGAAGCAGACCTGCACAGTGGGACGCAGGGACCCCCGCCAGACGCTCGGGTAGTGCACGCCGCACTGACCTCGGCCCGCCCCGCCGGGAAACTAACAAAGGCGGGCGCGAGCCCGGAGCCCAGGAGCCGCGAGCGGCGGCCGCGGGGCCAGGGAGCCTGGGCCGGGCCGGGCGGGGACTACTCCGGAGTCAGGAGGCAGCAGCTGCGGAGGACGCGGATCTCTGGCAGTCAGCGCCGCTCGGACGCTGCCGGCACCATGGGCTGCTGCACCGGACGCTGCTCGCTCATCTGCCTCTGCGCGCTGCAGTTGGTGAGTGCCCCGCGCGCCCCTGCCCCAGGACAGGTCCCTGCTCTAGGACCGGCCTCTCCGGCTCCCTCTGCGGTTTCGCAGCTCCAGGCAAGGGGCGAAAGGATGAGCAGGGCGCTCCGCCCGGCTCCCAGCCTCCTCGCTGCCCGGCTGGGCTCGCACTGCTCTCCAGCCGCGGGCACTCGCTGGGTCGCCCCTGCCCTGCGGGAGGGCGCGGTCTCACCCCCGGTCCCGCGCGCTGGGGTTCGCCGCGCTCCCGCCGGGCGTCGCCACGCGCTCCAGGGGTTGCTGTCCAGGCGCCGGGGGAGTGAGAGATTTCCCTGCCCCTTGATCCGACACCTGGCTTTAGCACCCTCCGAGTTCGTGATGAAGTTACACGGGGACTTCCAGGCTCTATCTTCTTAGGATGATATCCAGGAATGTTGCTTAATTACACAATGTGTGTGAATACCCAGGTTCTGAGGAGACAGAAGCTTCCTCAACTCTGTTAGTGAAGAGTGAGGTGGTTCTTACCTTCGGCAGGTTGAAAGGTGATGGTTAAGGAGTCTGGGACCTCTCGGAAGGAGATCAGGCTGTGTGCTTCAGCCCCTGCCCTTCCAATTCCGCTTTGGATTTTGTTGAAATGTTGCATGTTCAGGCGGCTACAGACTGACAGCTGTCATCAAGGAGAGAACAGAGTGAACCGGCTCCACTGGCGCGGTGCCTTGCAGAGGGAGTGTGTGTAATGGGAAGTTAGAAACTAGAGTGGAGAAAAAAGGGCCTTTCAGAGCAGAGCAAATGCTCCTCTTAATCCCTTTGGATCCTGGAGTGGCCCTGTGGTCTATTCCATGGTCACTTGAGGTCAAGGCCACAGACCTTTTGAGTCAAACTTGTGTGTGTGAGAGATTAATAGACATCTCCCTTGCGTTATACTTGAGACAGATTCTGAGTGCTCTGTCAAGCTTTCTTCGAAGCATTGTATGTTTTTTTCGAGTCACAAATATAAACCTAGCATATTTTGGCAAGCGAGAGGAAAAAGCTTGCAATGAACTTTACTTAGTAATGTCATCCCTTGCAAGACTTATTAACTGAGAGATAAAATCGTGCTTTTTAGTAGTTAGTCCTTGTTTACATGAAGGTTTTAGAATGTTTTCACTTTTCTCTTGCCTCAGTGTTCCAGTCTCCCATGAAAACCTCACTTTGGATGTGCCCTTCATTGTTCACATAATGCATGCGTAATTTATGTATTCGTAGGTTTGAAATCAGTGACCACTTTTTAAGTCTAATGGATAGTGCCTTCTGTCGTGTGAAATACTTGAATGAAATATATTTTATAGTTTTCTTGAAAAATAATTTTAAAAATTTACAATATGAATTTTTCTTTCACTAAGAAGGCAGGAGCTTGATTTGTACTTTGGTTTTTAGAAAGGGACATGGTTTGTAAGTTGGAAAAACTGACTAAACATTGAGTCAACTGTTGATTCAATGTAAGATTATGGATAGGCACGCTGGATTGCATAATCTATAATGCATAATTTCTATTTTACATGGAAATAACAAGTAAGGTTTTTATGTAGCAGATTTATCAATGCAATTATGATTTTCTTAACAGGCATTGTGATGATAATGTTTTTGAGATTTCATCCATCAGCCAAGCATGCCCCTCTTTCCACTTTCTCAGTTGATACAAATGCAACTTATTTGTCAAAGCTTATCTTAAAATTCCATTTTTTAATGAAGTCTTCCTTGGTGCTCCAGGTAAAATCCCTTATATTCCTATAATCTCATAGCACTTCACTTTTTCCTCTGTTATAAAACATTTGATACACTCTTAAATAATTTTAGGTTATTAACACATATTTCTCACCACTAGATTGTAAGCAACTTGAGGGTAGGGACCATAGTATTAGTGACCTTTGCAAACTCTGCAAGTTGTTAGAGCTCATATTAGGAGCTAAAACATATTTGCTGAATTTCTGATAATACATAACATTTGCAATCCATACAGGGTTTTGACATAAACATTTCTTTTGACTTTTAAAACTATCCTGTGAGGTAGATACTCATTTCATTTGTTTGCAGGTGAGGAAGTTGATATTCACAGAGTTAAACAATTTATCCATAATCAGTAGTTTTTGGATGGTAGAAATATTGGGGTGATGGTAAGCATTTAACAACTGAATTGTAACCAAAACAAAACATATGTATATATTACATTGTAATATCATACAAGATAATCTTCTTTATGTAAAAGATGTGTAACTCTCAGCTGACAAATGATTAGCAGTAGTAAAATATGTAATAGTCTTTAGTGTGAATTCCATACAGCCATTTAATTTTGGCAGAATCTTTTTGCTGAGTTTGACAAACTCTTGGTTTTATAGATCTGACATGAATGCTGGTGAATATTTTTGTTTGCTTTAAGAAGAGGAAAGTGAAAATTGGAAGAAAATATTAGAACTTTACTTCATCAATTACATGAACAGATTCTTGGCTGAACTGGATAATAGTTTTTAAATACTTAAAAATTATTTCCTCAGTTTCTTTCATGCTATTGACAATGTAATGTCTATAGACATGACACACTTTTAGGTTTAATATGCATTACTTAAAATATTTCTCCATTATTTAAAAAGCCTAGACAATCAACGAAACAGTAAGCAACCACTGATTTGTGGGGTTTGCCAAATTCTTTGGTGTAGATACTTCCATCTTGACCAATTTCAAGTTTACCTTTATATAGCATTTCCATCATATACATAAGATAGGCATAACCTCAAAAGCATTGGTAAAGTAAAACACAGCAAAATAATTTGGAAGGAATAACTGTTAACTATTCAGTATCTTGGCTTTTAGTAGGATTTCTCTACATTTAAGTTTGCATAATTTATTTTTTAATAATGGCTGTATTTAACAACTAGCTCACAAAATTCCTAAAATCTAACAAAACCAATTCTAACTCCGAGTCCATATAAGCCTGCTTCAGCATATCATAGGGTAGAGATCCCTGTTTCCCAGATCTGGTGCACTTTCTACTGAAACCAATTGTCTTTTTTTGCCCTTTTATGTTTTTTTCTGCTTCCACCAGCTATCAGACAATGGAGGTTATGAGGCAGTGAACTAACAAGGGTGTTAAAAGAGGATGGCATTGGGAAAACACATCTGCTGAAGACAATCTACATGCTCATGACTAAGGCTTGACTGGGAGGTCATCAAATAGATGGTACATTAGTTCCTCCTAAAAGTTAAAGAAACATATAAAAAGCTTTTCATTATCTTATTCCCATTTCCTCTGACCTACTGTCCGGAGTGGGAAAATAAAAACTCAAATTGGGAAATTTACTTGGAGCAAACATATCCTTTTCAAGCTAGTATCTGTGGATGAGCTTTGGTTTGCAAAATCTCAGTCATTGTCTACTTTCCTCACTCCACTGCTCTGGCTGTCTTTCATCATTAGTTTTTCTCCAGGCTTCTGCCCTCAAGGTGTTTGCTCCATGGTTTTATGTTTGTAATCTTCTTGATTTTCCTAGATGAAATTAAAGAGAAAGTGAAAAGTATGAATACAGGCCCATCAAAAACTATGTGAAATAAATTTTTTTTAAAGAAGTGATTCGTTACTGTGTCACTAATTCATCTAGTCATCCAAGAGCCTTTAAGTACATTTTTTTTTGGAAGGATACTTTCAGTTTTGCTTGTTTTATAATACTGTATATACTTATTAGATAGGTGTAATCTATACATAAAAAGAAACACTTGATCTTATGCTTTTAGCACATTCTTTTCAGGTACCACTTTTAAATAAACCTTAATTGCATGATTTCAAAGTCTGACATGCCACATCTCATTTCAGAGCCATTTTCTGAGAGTAACCTCAGTGAAGCACTGAACTAATTTCGGCAGGTATTATTCCCACAGAGCTTTAGACATCTTTCCGACCTCACAGAGGTCAGACTCTGGCATGTTCAACGCAACTTTGGCATATTCAGCGCAACTTTGTCTCAGGATGTTATTATTACCCATGGACATTCATTGCACCTTTTGTCGCTTCAAGGTGAAAGTCTTACTATTAGACCTATGAATCAGGGAAATATAACTCAAAACTTTCACTGGACATATCTGTGGTACCCGAAAACCCTACAAAATTTAGGGAAAATAGGCAGCTTTTAACTCATAGATGAATATTTTTTATTGTAGAGAACATCCGACTGGGTACAGTGGCTTATGCCTATAATCCTAGCACTTTGGGAAGCCAAGGTTGGAGGATTGCTTGAGTCCAGGAGTTCCAGATCAGTCGGGGCAACATAGCGAAACCTTATCTCTACAAAAAATTTTAAAAAATTTTAGCCAGACGTGGTGGTTTGTGCCTCTAGTCCCAGCTACTTGGGAAGCTGAGGCGGGAGGATCGCTTGAGCTCAGGAGATCGAGACTGCAGTGAACTATGATGCCACCATTGCACTCCAACATGGGAGACAGAGTGACACTCTATAAAAATAAATAAATAAATAAATAAATAAATAAATAAGTAAATAAATAGAGAACATTCTCTTAAATTAAAGAAAACCAGCGTTTTTTTCTCACAGTGGAAATGAAGTTAAGTTTCTTTCTATACCACATTCAAACCACCTGTGAGTAAAGCACCTATGACACTAGAGTGCCGAGATAAATGTGTTAAGAGGGGTCTGTAGGGGGTTGGTGTAGCTGTGGTAACATGTTTTTAACTAAGTGCTGTGAAAGATGCAGCTCACCTGTCATAGATATTGGACAGCGAATGCCAAAATATATTTCTTGTACTATGTATTTATACTGATACTTTGGCTTTGACATGGTTTTAATTTTAATAGTTCTTTTATTCTCCTCTGTAATATAATTCTTAATCATTTTGTTTCCATTCTCTTTCTTTATTTCAACATTGTGGTTCATGTTATGAAACTTAGAAAAGATAAAGGTTAGTGAAATTCAAATTTTGTCTACTAATGAGACTTGAGTTATACTGTGACTGGTATTGAAACCATTCTGCATTAGCCAATACTGAAGGGTTACATCATGAGTAACACAATGAACTGTGGTGCTTGGGTATTGTGTGTGTGTGTGTGTGTGTGTGTGTGTGTGTGTGTGTGTGTGTAAGTGCAGCAGATGTGTTTGGATACATAAGGGTTCTGTTTTAGATACTTTAAGATTCTGAGACTTGAGGCCAAAGCTGTCAGGTACACGAGTGTGGAACCCGGAGGGCAAGCCTGGACTGCATATTTAGAATTAAGAATCATGAACAATATTGATATTTAAAAAGCCTTGGATGAGATCACCTTGGGAGAGAGAGTAGATAGTTGAGACTAGAACCAAAAATGGGACTTAATACAAGGTGAGTAGAGAACAAGGAGCCAGCAAAAGATACAGAAGAAGAGGTTGGAAAGAATCAACTTACTTTAAAAATAGGGCTGACATTTCAAGAGAAAAGTAAAACAAAACACAAAAAGCATAGAGCTGCAATCATCGCTAATAAAAAGGACATACACCAATAAATGATTATTATCAAATTGTATCTTTTGATTTTTTTCTGAGAGGTTAAGAGCAAAACTATCATTTTAATAAAAATACATGAATTGTCATACTTTTGTATTCTGTCCTAGGAAGCCAGGTCTGTAGAAGCAAAGTCAACATAAGAAGTGATTTCCACGGCATGTAAATCATGCTATAGCAAGAGAGTCATTTTATTTAATGAGAATTAATTAACAAATAATTTTATTCAATGTTTAGTAAAGTACTAAGCAGTCATTTAAATTAGCATTAACATTAATACAGTTAACATAGATTAGTTGTAATGAATGACATAGACCTTTCAGTTAGCAGAGCATTTTGTTTTTATGAATAATTGAGTAAATAAGAGAATACTCTGACAGTAAAGGGCTGAGAAGAGTGTTATGGGAAGAATTTTGTCCTCTAAAAAGATACACTAAAGTTCTAATTCCCCATACCTCAGAATGTGATTTTATTTGGAAATGTGGTTTTTATAGAAGTTATTAAGCTAAAATGAAGTCATTAATTCCTTATGACTGATGGCATTAAAACCAGGAAATTTGACGCAAAGACAGAAAAGCACAGAGGAAAGACACTGGGATGACACAGAGAGATAAAAATCACTCATTAAAAATAAAAATCAAAATCAGAAGGTAAAACACGCAATTGGGATGCTTTGGGGAAAAGATGACAGACAAGATGTTACTGAGCTAGAGAGACAGTAGACCTTCCCTTTCTTCCAAGGTGCCACGTGAAGACTGAGGATTGGAGTGAGCCAGGGCTTGCGGGCAAACCCATGGAAGCCAGGGAGAGGCAAGGAGGGAGTCCCTTACAGGCTTCAGAGGGAGTGGGCCCTGCTGGCACCTGGATTTTGGATTTCTAGCCTCGAGAACTGTGAGATAACTTGCTCCTCTTGTTTTAAGCCACTTGGCTGTGATACAAGGAGACCCTAGGAACTTAATACAGAGAGAGAGCTAGTCTGGATTATGTTTTAAGGTAGAACAAACCTAAGTTTAATTAAAACCACTTAAATGGTGAAAGAAATGCTTATGTTCAATGTGCATATGGATTTGGGCTTATGGGTGGCAGAAGGTTGAGACGATGTCATGGCAGGAAAAATCAGAGTCAAAGGGTTAAGTTCTTAGGCCAGGAGAGGCAACAGGCCGGGCCTGAGGACCCCTAGACAGTGCTGCCCTCATGGGCGTCTTTGGATCAGCAGTATCAGAATCATCTGGGAGAGCTTCTCAACAATAGTGGCTCAAGCTCACCAGGATCTACTGGATAGAAATATTTTGGAGAAGGGCTCGAGAGTCTCAAATTATTGAAAGCTCCTTGCATGATTCTGAGGTAGATCAAGGCTTGGGAACGTTTACTCAAATGAAGAGTTCCCTGGCTCAGAAGAACTTGAAGAGAAAAGACTGGATACTTCTTAAGGCTATTAGGGGCAAACCCAATTTCTGAAGGTCAGTTGAGAGCAGAGTTAGCTGAGTTGCCACTCTGAATGTCCTTAGCTTTTTAAGATTTTAGGATGGATACTGGGTATGGTGCCTCATGCCTATAATCCAGCACTGTGGGCGGCTGAGGTGGGAGGATCACTTGAGGCCAGGAGTTTGGGACTTGCCTGGGCAACAAAGTGAGACCTGTCTCTACAAAAAAAAAAATAAAATAAAAAAAAAAAAATAACCAAACAGTAAGACGAATACCTGTAGCCCTGCCTCCTTGGAGACTGAGGTGGGAGGATTGCTTGAGCTCAGGAGGTCAAGGTTGCAGTGAGCTATGATCGTGCCACTGCATTCCAGCCGGGGTGACAGAAAAAGACTCTGTCTCCAAATAAATAAACAAACAAACAAATAAGTAAATAAATAAATAGAGTTTTAGAAGAGTTGCTTCTCTTATGGAAGCTTAATGTCTATGATAGCAGGGAATCATCCTAACAGATTCTTCGAGGTCTGTGGTCTGTATCAGAGGGAGTGTCGTGTTTCCTATCCTGAATAGGTCAGTCACTGAGACTGCCTGTCCTCTGCACATGTAGCATCTGGTGTATCTGCAGTAGGCTCTCTGCTCTTTTAGGTCGTAGGCTGGGTCGGGTTCACAGCTTGGTCTGGAGAGGGAACCCAGATAAAAGCCCCAGGAGGAAGTGGGTGAGGTGCCTCCTCGCAGCCCCTTTTGACACTGCATCTATTTCTTTAGCCTAGACAGGAAAGATCACTTTGCTTTGATAAAAGTGCCTCAGGGCTCATACTGCATGGTTTCAAGGTTTACTTGAAGTAAATGGTTTCAACATTTCTTCTAGAGGACACACTAAAAATGGTTGTAGACCATATTTGTGAGGCTGAGGAATGTTCCTGTTTCTGCTTTGCAAACCAAATTTCTTATTTTTATTTTTAATTGGCAAATAATAATAATATATACTTATGAGGTAATTTGATGTTTTGATATATGCATAAATTGTGGAATAATTAAAACAAGCTAATTAACACATTAATCACCTCACATATCATTTTCTTTGTGGTAAGACATTTGAAATTTACTCCCTTGGCAATTTTGAAATATACAATACAGTATTATTAACTATAGTCACCATGCTGTGTAATAGATTTCAAACTAGAGTCCTTATGTTTGTAACCCTGATCAGCATTGGTTTGAATATGTCCTTCTAATAAGTATTTATAAGAAAGTTCTGCAATTCTCATGACTTAAGCCTCCCTGACATATAACTATGAAATTTATAACATCCATCAGACCTTTTCTCTCTTAAGCTTCAGTTACTTATTTCACCTTTTATTTTATTAACTAATACTTCATATTCTTTAGGTTGAAACCTAATTTGTTTTTAATTCTTTAGGTTGAAACCTCCTTTCCCAGATTCTCCCTTCAGCTTGCTTGCCCTGACAAGAGATGTAATGAATTCACTCTCTACAATGCCTGATTAATCTTCCTTAAGTGGAAACTTCAATCTGTCACTCCTCTTCAAAAAAAATCATGTCTCTGTAAGCTGCCATTTAATACCTTACCAATATAGAATTATTTCCTACTTCTCCAGGTCTGCATCCTCAGTTCCATAGGGACAAATTTCTATTTCATGAAAAACACATATTCATACTCTTGAACATATGTGGTTCAGGCTTCGTGAAGCAAATTTCAAGGTTGTAAAACTAAGAAAATGGAGATGAACAAAATTCACTGAAATAGAAAGAAGTATTTATTTATAATGTGGTTTTTATTCTTTATAAAATAATGAATTGCTTTTGTTTTTGTCAAATTATATTCTCCATTTTAATCAAATAATTTTCATTCTGGTTACTTACATGTAGATTTTTGTTTTGCGTAGTCTTTTTTTTTCCCTTAGAAGGATAATCTTTATCAAAAGATTCTGGGAAATAAATCATTTTCTATCCCCAGAACATCAATAGTCTTTGCTTTTAAAACATAAACTACTTATTTTATTTTATTTTTTTACCTTTCTCTGACAAATTGTGCCTCTGATGTAGCAATGCATGTTTTTGATCTTTTGATCAGATTGACTGGGCATGGTGTCTCATACCTATAATCCCCAAATTTTGAGAGGCTGAGGTGGGAGGATCCCTTGAACCTGGGAGTTCTAGACCAGCTCTGGAAGGACAGGGAGACCCCACCTCTACAAAATGAAAACAAAAATAAAACATAGATGGTTGTGGCTGTCTGTGCCTGTAGTCCCAGCTACTTGGAGGCTGAGGTGGGAGGAGAATCAGTTGAGCCCAGGAGTTCGAGGCTGCAGTGAGCCTTAAATGGTGCCACTGCACTCTAGCCTTGGGGACAGGGTGAGACACTGTTTCAAATAAATAAATAAATAAATAAATAAGGTTTACAAGCACTTAATACAAATAACTCATTAAAAATAAAAATAAAAATCAGAATGGAAAACACAAAATTGAGATGCTTTGGGAAAAAGATGACAGACAAGATGTTATTGAGCTAGAGAGACATAGACCTTCCCTTTTTCCCAAGGTCCCAGTGTCTGAATGAAACCAAAATAGTGTGAGGAAGAAAACTGGAGCAAACAGCAGATCGGCAACATTGAAGAATTCAGGAGACAAGTAGAGTGTATTTGGCCCAAGGCCTTAATATTAGTTTGTGCACTGTGTACACTGCACGAAGATGTTCCTGTGTTACACAGAAATTTGGCACTTGCTGCACTTGCACGAAGGATATAGTGGGCATAGTGCTGGAGTATTGGTGCCTTTTGGCTTCACAACATGTTGAGAGTTGGATGATTGATAACATTGTGCAGATGATATGGAATGAGAGAATAAATATGTTACTTATTTTAAAAATAAAGCTGATGAATGTGAAAGTTAAGATTTATAGGATTTTGGACAACAATGAGAAGTTAAAAAGAAAACCACAAATTATTCTTTATTGCTTATTTTGATTTTCTTATAATACTTTCTATGTTACACTTTAACATTAATTCTGAAAAAGAGGAGAGATTTTCCAAACAATTAGTGGATGCTTTGAGGTCAATTTTAGGAAGACTATTTGGCAAATACTTGATAAGGTTATATTTAGTATAGCTTCTTTCTTAGGTGCATCAAAAATTCATGCTTTTAATCCCCATTAACACTAATTGGTGTTAATGTGTGTGAACATGCATCTACAGCAGAAAACACTAGACGAAAATACTTCATCAGTGATTAGTATTCAAAATGCCAATTAAATGGTAGTACATGCAAATGACGTATAGCACAAACTATCTAATTTACATTTTTAATTTGATATGTTTTGCAAAGATATTGAAATAAAATGGAAGGTAGGCTATGAATGCCCTGTAATGGAACATTCTTACCTTAGGTCTTGATAGAGTATAAGAGAATAGATATTGTAAGATAAGCATAGTAATAAACAAACAACAAAAATCATCAGGTGAAGGCATTGACTTAAGTTGGAGAATGTGAAACACTTGAACTAGTAGGTTGCTGTTCTGTTTGACACTGGTAAGAGCATCTGCAGTTCATTGAATTGGAGGAGAAACTTTTATCCATTGGTAAAGGGAGATGAAGGTGAAGGTGGGTGGGCGGCAGGAGTTGGAGTACTGACAAGGGCTCTAATTGCAAGAATTAGATAGCTTATTTTTAAAAGAAGCAAGGGGAAGATCTTGGCAGTGTTAATGATATTATTCATTTTTTAGATTTTTTTCTTTCATTTTTTGCATAGAGTAGCATTCTTTAGAATGCTTCGTTCCTTTATTAACAAGAAGTATTGAAACAGGATTTTAGTGATCAGTTTCTCGTAAGAGATATGAGCTCAACAGGGGTGACGATAAGTCATAAATATATTTCTCAAAGTTTCTATTCCAGTAATGAGAGGCACAGTAATACTTTGGTATTGATTAATATCTAGTATAATAAGAGTTTGCATGTGGGAAGCCATAGGCTACAGATGTTGATTGGTTAAATTGGTTAATTAAAGTACAAACAGGAGTGCTCTACACTGAAGTTATGTTTCCTGTGCTGGTAGCTAGCTGTAAATGATCATAATTAAGACAATGGGAGCTATAAATGGTTGTTAATGATAATTATTTATCAAATTTGTATTTAAAATATAAATTCTTGATGAAGTTCTTTCAAATTATAGTTTATGAAAAGTAACATTTCTTAACTTCAAGAGGTCCTCAAGAAATCATCTAGAGCCATTGTTAGCTCCAAAGCAGTTATGTGTGTGATGCTTCAATACTAAAGTCTCTCCTGTTGAATCTTAAATGTCTCTGAGAATATAAAACTTGCTTTGATTTCTATTGTCTTCTATTCATTTGCTTTATATCTGGATGGTGAACAGTAGATGGAGACAGTCATGGGCCGGAGCTGACTCGTAACAACTGGGGACAGCTTCCTGATAGGTTTCCAGGAATCATGTGAGCCAGTTGTTAAATATAGCTTTATTAAAAATTAACTATATAAACTTATAATTAAATTATATTAAAAACAAAAGTATATATATTTAAAAGTCGACACTTTCTAATGATTTTATTGCAGTATACTGTTATCTCTGCTCTGGGGGTTATTTTACATCTACATGGTACGAATTTTACATACAGTTTGTATGGTGGAAATTCTGTATAACAGAGGACTATCTATTGAGTATCTCTTCCCAATTGTACATCCAGTGACATCATATTGGTAGCTAAAAATTTTTTATGAAGTGTTTATAGCATAGAAATATCCTCCTTAAGCTCCCAAGGCCAGTTGTTAAATTATTTACTAGCATATCACCAGGTAGAGGCTTTCTTCATCAGGCCAGTTTTTTTCCCTGTACCAAATTGGAACTGATTCATAAGCTTTCAGTGTAACTAATTAATGCATGTATAGAAAGTATATTTTATAACCTAAGTGTTTTATTTATTGCTTTGAATACAACTGTAAAATTGTTTAAACATAAAATAGAAGTTTTTATTTTCAAAAAATTACAATATTAAATCCTTGGCCTTAATAATAGCTTTTGGATCTCCCTAAAGTGTTCATACACTTTGCATGGTAACTGATTTGTTGGTAACTGATTTGTGGCTAAATGATTCAGAACTGATAATGGGTTATAGGTTGTACTTCTAGGTGAGTGACTAGAATCTAGAATCTCTCACTATGAGGGAAAGTTATTTTTGCTTAATGAGTGCTGATTAGTTCCCATGAGGTAAAGGTGGACTTACTCCAATACCCAGTTCTTCCACCTGTTGGCATTATTGGTCCTAATTAGCTTCTTCCACAAGGATGTCAAATAATCAACGGTGAAATGATTGAAATACCTTTTGACACCCACATCTGGTTCTTCCAGACTGGGATAATCTGCATTTTCCATTGTCCCCACATTGAAATACTAAATATTCTATCTTGAAGAAGGCTTCAAGAAGGTGATTTATGTGGTAGCACTCCAAAACTTATTTAGCTCGTAAAATGTCTCTTCTAAATTTTAAAAAGCAATCATTGTTACAATGTGAAACAAAATCCTCTTGTACCTCAAATTTCATTGTACCATTCTTATTTTCATGAGGCAGATATTAATATATTCTCATTTACAGATGAGAAAACTGAAATGTGGGAAAATTAAGGAGTATGTTGAAATTATATGTTATGCTATTGCTTAAAGCATGAGAAATGTAGAAATGCAGATAACAAAACTGTGTGTGTGTGATCTTAGATTAGATCTTCGATTGTAGTATTGTGACTGCATTAAAAAAGAGTCACTCTTCTGGACTTAGGTCAAATCTGTTGTGAAGAGTAATTATTTAAGCAAGCAATTTCTGTACATGCAATGTGATTTTTACAATGTAATCCAGATGACTTGAGTAGTAAGAAGAGACAATAACCCTGGGACACAGCTTTTTCTTTTGTTTTGTTTTGGCATTTCTGTTGGTAGAGGGTAGCTTTCCCTCATTATTGACATCTGTTTTAGGAATCCCTCAGGAGGAATCCCAACTTATCCCGAAACAAAAGAATGAAATGCAAGCTTTCTGCAGACCAAGTATTTTGCAATTTTTGCATGCTCTATTTTCTTCAGCTGATGAACCACTTCTGACAAAGCTTTCTCACTGTCCGGATATAATCTGCTAATACCACTGGGATCTACACTCACAAGTATCCTCTTCCTCCATAAAAGTTTAAGCCATTAATTCTTTTTGATGTCTGTAGGGAAACTCTTCCTTTTCCTTGTAGTATTGTGATTGCCAAAGATTTGAATGTGGCAACCAGACCACTGACAGAGCGTCTTGAATGCAGGGCCAATTAGAGGGAAGCACTAGATGAAGCCACTGAACCATTAGGAGGCTTGCAAAGATCCCCTAACACTCTTTTCATCTACAAGAGAGCTGTGGTTGGAAATACACAGATGGAGTTGTCCTTAGGGATGTGCTCTTCACGCATGTGGTTCCGTTGAAGCATTTTGCAAGTAGAAGACAACGTTTTGTAATATTTCACAGACCGTACATCATACAGAGGCACATTGGTCATCTATTATTAATATGTTTGTTTGGCCCAACCAAAAGGGTCTTTCTACACACTTTTTAACTCCTTCCCTACTAATGATACATTTATTGTAGGGCAGAGGTTTTGATTAAAGATATAAGTAATATGATTTTTTAGCTCAGTTTTTCTTTCAACACAACACAAAGTAAAACATATTAATTTTTTTTATTGATGAAAAACTGGTTTGGCATTTGCAAAACTCTGCATGAATTCTAATTCCAAATGCTTGATTTTTTTCCCACTATATTTAGGAAATAATATTGTTTTCACATTTAGAGGACCACATCAAGGCTAAAAAGATAATATCATTTAAACATATTTTAACATGTTTAAACTATGTATTTTTATATTTTTAGTTATCAGAAAATTTAATTTGTTTCCAAAATGCTGGTTAATTTTCATTCCACCAAATAAAGGTTTAAAATGCTCTTAGGAGAATGGTAGTCAAAACTCTTATAAAAATAGAAATGTACTTCTTTAGTCAATATGTAGTTTGCTTTGTATTAAATAAAGAGGTAATCTGAAATGTACATTTGGATTAAGTGCCAACTGTAATGTCTATGTACTTTTCATGGCCTAAAATGAAAGGAGAAACACTGGAGAACTGTTATCCCACAGGCATCAGAATTACACTGATGGGCCATCAGCTGCTTTGCAGCCATGCTTTTCTCCAAGGTGCTCCAGTGATACTGCAGGCTGACCTCATGAATGGATGGGTGAAGAATCACAACTAGATGACAGGACTAGCAT
The DNA here is from genome assembly GCF_008728515.1 of Papio anubis. NCBI lineage: Eukaryota > Metazoa > Chordata > Mammalia > Primates > Cercopithecidae > Papio > Papio anubis. The sequence continues at coordinate 58,022,891 of NC_044983.1, forward strand.
TCTAGGAGCAATATTTAATGTGACATAACTTAATCCAAGTTGGTATATAATTATGATAGTAGTCAAAAATCAGATGACATTAGAAATAGATGTAACTGAAAAGACAGTGTAGTAAACCATTGCAAACTTAATAATCTTCATCTGTAGACCTAAGGAATAAAATCATTGAATATTTTTGGACTTATTTTCCATTCAAGTATAGAGGAAATGGTGCTTTGGGCAGGACTACGTTACATATTTATATATGAACGTCGATACATGCAATGATGCCAATTTACAAGAAAGTCCTGAGTACGAAGATCTAAACAGTAATAAACTACAGACAAAAGAATCAGAAACACAATGTTTTCTTAAGCAGTAAATATTGGAATGCCTAAATATAGGCTAATTGCTAAATATATGTAGCAATCCACTGAACATTGGTCAGATACATTTAAACAAAGGAATATGATAGTTTCATATTTCTCATAGTGAAGTATTTTCAAAACTATACAGTCAAACTTAAAGAGAAAGCTAATTTGGAAATGGTTCACAAGGAAAAATGAGGAAATTCATATTGCTTAGCCTAATGGTGGATTATTCGCCTCCTAAGGAGCTGTCTCAGAATGTTGAAAGGAATATATTCCCTGCTGGCCACCTGCTTCTGCCCTGTTTTCTCCATCCCTGGTGTCATTGTCCCACTTGGCATGTTCTGACCCACCCTAATTCCTGAGCCAATATTGGCAAAGTCAAGATAGTATGTATATTATCTTCAGCTCTGCAGTTAGTATCCATTAAAACATTAATTAAATACTTAAACTTCTCTGTTTTAGAAGTGGGAAGAATAACAAGGTAACAATATTGTAAGATGGCTGACTAGAGAAACTTGGGCACCTTCCTTGTTACTCCTTCCCCACTTGGTTCTCAAGCTTCCTTAGTGGTTCCCAAGGCTTGGTACCTGCTAACTAGTGATTCTACGCTATGTTATTGGTCTAGGCCTATGTATATAATAAAATGCAGTTGGAGTTTACCTGGCACCGAAGTTAGTTACAGCTGCTGCTTGTGTTCTGTGTCAAGCTCTTACTACTGAGAAAGATACAGGCACAGAGGCTTCTATTCCAATTTTTATGATACAGCATCCTCACCCTGCAGACCCCAGCTGCAGCTTGATGTGTCCAGCTGTCCATTGTGATGGTAAAATTACAACATCACAGTGCATGTACCACTGCTCCTGGGACTGTAGCTTGGCTGTGTCACACCATGAATCTTTCTCACTAGCCGCATGTTTTGTGAGTTCGACACTCTTGTGGAGACTCTTGGAGGTCACCTGGAGCAATGTTTTATGATCTGGCCTTCTTCCATCCATATGGCTGAGAAAGGAGCCAGGTAATATTTCCAACATGGCCGCTTTCTTGACCTAAGAAAAGAGTGATATCAGAAGCATACAGCTTATGGCAGCACGTCATGGATAAAACAGGTACAAAAAAGGTGCCATTACAGAAAAGAAGTTTTACATTAATTTTAAGTCAGTATATAAGTGATCTATTCTTAACTGTCTACTGCCCAAATCATTATTTAAAATTGCTACCTGGGGCTTGAAAGTACATACATCCTTCTTTCTACTACTTCTTTGCTTTTCTCTTCACAGTAAAGCCATGAAAGTGACTATTCTATAATTAATCTCTTCTACAAACTGCCAGACATAATCAAATTCTGTAAACACTTTTGTCTGTGTTTACACAGACATGTTGTAACGCTTATGGAAGAATATTTGGGAAATTATTTCTGTGAAGATCTGTAGAATAGATTGGGGATACTTTTGTCCAAAAAGGTAGAGACAGCCATTATCGGAGTCAAAGAAATAAACTGAGCAGCTTTCAGTAAACATCTATAGACGTGTAATTGGTACATGGCATTGGCAAAACAAACATTTTTAATATTTATACATTTTAACAAAAATTTAAAATAAGGTAATTTTATTTAAATATGAAAGTAAATCTATTTTATATTTTATTTGTGTCTTCAAGCCTATTCCCTTCTTTATTCACACTTAAATTTTTAACACTCTGAAGTAGAGTCGCTGGAAAGCTCTGCATGGTGAAATCTTTTTGGCTGCATTTTTATAGTACACATTTTTATACAAAGATGTGGCATTAACACTGTAATCAGGTGACTTCAGATTTTTGGACGCAAGAAAATTTAAAACAATTCAAAACTTTTAACCTTTGTGTATGGTGTTTTTGCAGTTGAGTTTGAGATTTTAAAGTACCTGAAAGTTAGTGGCCTCAAGATGGTATGATTCCTGCATTTATCATATAACACCACAGTGCCAGTGAACAGTACCTTGGGGATCTATTTTTCAGAATATTCCACGGCCCACAAAATTGATTTAAATTGAGTTCTCCTTTGCTTTAAAGGAATTTGGTCTCTTCACCCTCCTTCTCTCCTTCCTGTCTCCCTCTGTTCACTCTTCTCTCTCCTATCCTTGGGTCCTAGAAAGTCTCCTCTTGGACTCCTCAGAGTGAAGAAGTAAGGGAACACCGAGCAAGGAGCCCTGGACCCCTCCCCTGGCCTTACTCCATAGGAAATGAAGGCTCAGAGGATTTTGAGTGAAAGAATTAAGATTCTATGTTTTGTAAACACTGGAGTCTAAATAAGACTTCATTTGGGAAAGGAGTTGTACTACTGAAAAGAATCATAAAACCACTACTTTAGAGTGTGACGTGAAATAGTTCCAGATTTATGTAACCTTGGTAGGAATTATCATGCTAAAATAAATTAAGATTTCTCTCTTCATATGCTGCCTTCTTATTAAATGATGTCAAATCGCTTTTAGTAATATACACATATGAAAGAAAAATAATTAATTTAAATAGATATCAAAGTTTCAGACATATTCAAGGGAAACATTGCATGAGTTAGTTTTACTTACTATGTGATTTAAAGGAAATCTTGAGAAATTGTAACGTATGTCTCATGTAATAGTTGTAGTGGGCTCCATCTGAGGCAGGAGGCGGGACTCGACTCTGGATGCGGGGCTCAGACACCAAACAAGGTTGAGGACTAGCTAAAACAGGGAAGAGAGAGAAGCGCCTGTCCCTAAGACAAGCCCACCAGTGTGCCAGGTCAGTTTACTGCTGCCATGGCAACACCTAGAAGTTGCTGCCCCTTTCCCTGGCAGTGACCCGACAACTCAAAGGTTGCCACCCCTTTTGTAGAAATGTCTCCACAATCCACCCTTTAATTTGTATATAATTAAAAGCAGATATAAATATGGCTGCAAACTGCCTTTGAGCTGCTCCTCTGGGCACACTGCCTATGGGGTAACCCTGCTCTGCAAGGAGCAGGACCTCTGCTGCTGCTGTGCATTGCCACTTCAGTAAATGTTGCTAAGACCCTGACTTGCCCTTGAATTATTCCCTGGGTGAACCCAAAACCTCCCAGGCTAAGCCCCAATTATGGGGCACATCTGCCCTGCATCACATCCATCATTGCTGTAGTACAGTAATTATATTTCAAACATGTTTGCATGATATCATATTATTTTCAAAAGCATAATAACTCTGGTTTCTGAGTTATTACAAAACATAAATATAATTATCTTATTGTGTTCCACAATGAAAATTTTGGAGCATGTAGATATGATTCAGAATTCAAGCAATAGAACAAATCATTCAATTTGATTTTCCTGCAAAATATTTTTCCTTACACAGAAAACTTGCCAGTTTGTTTCCTTTTTAACAAATTACTAAATCAGTGAACCATGGTAAAATTTCAGTGTTTTTAGGTTAAATATCCGCAGTTTCTTATGTTTCCCTTAATTATTTGTTATGATTCTCTTGGCAGATATCATGTGACATTAATACATTTAATATTATAAGATGGTTGTCTTCTCTACACTATTATTTCATGCTAATGTTCCACATTACTTTACTTTTTAGTTAACCTTTTACTATTCATATATATTTTTCTTCTATTTGAAGAATGGAAAGGGTCCTGCCTTACTTGCTTTTGTATTCCCCACAGTGCTTGTGTCCTGATATACATCTAACAGTTGTTCAGTAGGTATTCATTGACTTTTTGATAAATGGGTTATTATATTTCCTACACTATCAGGCTAATTTTGGTCATAGGAAGCAGATAATTCAGGAAAAAATTGCTTAAACTGGTGCTACTGAAAATGTGTCCCATAGATTGTTGGTCAGAATGCAAACTTTATTTCTGATCTGCAAGTAGCCAAGTAATTAAGAGTATGCATTTAGAAACATTTATAGCAATTTTAATGTATCATGATATCCAATGGCTGGTCATTTATCCTAGGAATTTGTTTTTATTGTATTTCACAATAGTTTTTGTCCTCAAGTGATTGAAAATGTAAAAAAAATATAATTTCTTGACCACAGGGTGTTTAAGAAGCACAGATTTAGACAATGGGTATTTATTAATAACAAATCTCACATAGTAAGAAATCAAGGAAGAAATAGTTACTGGGTTGGGGTTCAACAATGTTTAATAGTGGTAGGGCTCCAAGTTGATGTTTCTTGGGTTCCCTTGGTCTTCCAGCTTAGCTACAATATGCCATCAGCAGTTACAAGCCTCATGCTTTCACATGAAAATACTCAACTGGAGAAGGAAAAGGACAGATGCAGAACAGCCTCTTCTCTCTCACAGCTCTCTTTTTGTCTGGAGAGAAAGACTGTCCATATCTAGAAGACTGTTCATACTTCTTTCCATATCTGATTGACCAGAACTGCATCCCTGTCTTCCCCTGGATCAATCCCTGTAAAATGGTCCTGGCTTAGTCCAGTGTGATCTATCCTCTGGGTGGGACACCTAGCTGCATGACCAGAGTCAGGGATCTCTCAGCAAGAAGGACTGGAGAATGGCTGTTCTGCAAATTTCTCCAAAGACCTAAAATTATCAGAAATTGACATCACCACTGACAGTGTTTCAATAAGTGGGAAGGTATAATAATAATAGCTCATGTTTATGCAATGGCTGTTATGTTAGGTATTCTGCATAACTCTTCATATTTTGTAAAACTTCCCTCCACACAGTCAGCATTATCCCTCTTTTATAGATAGGAAAAAGGAGACATCAATAAGTTAAGTGTTTTACCCACGGTCACATCGCTGGGAGGTAAATAGGGCTGACATTCCAACCCAACACCATGAATGTCTACACCCAGGTTCTCCCTACTGCTACAAAGGCTATTTTTGTATGGTGCTGGTTGGGTAGCCTGTACATGCATAATACCACAAATCTGGGAAGGCCTGACCAGGGATATTGGCTTGAGAAAATGCCTCTCTAAGTAGGCAACATAAACTCTCTTAACATTTCTAAGTATAGTTATTGCATTTCCGGTACGTGGGACTTTTTCCTTTAGCTCACTAAAATGTTACCCTCTCTGTTGCTGTCTGAAATACATCTTCCTGTACAACATCTGTCCCTGTCATTGCTGCTCCAGGTGTCACAGGACTCTGCTGTTGTCTTGAGTTTGGATGTAATATGCAGGAGATGTATTCTTTGTAATTCTGGAATCCAGAAGAACATTGCTCAATAAAACCCCTGTGCATGGTTTATAAGTATTGCTTGCAACTTTACTAATACTTTATGGCCATGCTATATATCAATAGCACTGTGGCTTAGCTAGGCTTTCCTGGGCTATCAAAAACCATTTTTAACCCCAGAGAGTGCCAAATAACCAACTTTCAAACAATTCTTTGCAGCACAGCTCTTTGATAAGCTGAAAATTGCCCAGTTTATGCAATTCTTTCTTCTTCTTATAGTTCCTTATATTCCAATTCCCTAGAAAATTGCTTTTGAGAAAGAGTAGACAATATATCTCTGAAGTAGTCCATTATTTTTTTATTCCACTGCTGAGCTGGGTATACAATCCTATTTATCTTTGACCATGTTCCTTTCTGCAGGTGCAAGTCTATTCTAGCTAATACATGGCGCATAACAAATTTTAAAAGGCTATGAAAATAAGCTTGGGGACACTCAACTTCAATACTCAAATACGTAGATTTTATTATCACATTTCTGAAAATGTATTACCTATTAAACTATGTGGATCCACCTTAAGGTAAGTTTTTCCTTTCACAGTCCTACATTGTTAATTATACTCACTTGTGAGTTACTTTAGGTCAGCAACTGTGACTTGTGTGGCATTTGGTAATGCTCATTAATGTTGCTGACACTGTCTTTGGATGGAAAACCTCAGCATGTATACAATGCATAATTTCACCAGATTCACTGTTTTATAAGAAGCCATAAAAACAAAATGTGGGGTTTAATAAGTCTGTCTATCATCTAAAAATTTCCATGTACTTTCCTTTAAGGAAAAAAAAGTAATTTATGTTAAAGTACGAACAATGAAAACAATTTACTTAATTTATCTTTCTTTAGCTAATGCGGAGGTCCTTATTATTATTTTTTTGATTTTTCCATTGTTTTTTAACTCAGATTGCAGAGTTTTTATCTGTTTGTTTTGAGAGAGGGTCTCACTCTGTCACCACTGGAGTGCAGTGGTATGATCACAGCTCACTGCAGCCTTGAACTCCTGGGCTGAAGTGATCCTCCCACCTCAGTCTCCTGAGTAGCTGGTACCAAAGGCATGTGTGACCACACCCAACAAAGTTTTAAAATTTTCTTATAGAGATGGGGTCTTGCCATGTTGTCCAGGCTGGTCATGAACTCCTTGGCTCAAGCAATCATCCTTCCTTGGCCTCTCAAAGTGCTGGGATTACAGTCATGAGCCCTTGGGCCCATCTCATATCACAGGCTTTGTACTTTCAGATCATATGCAATGTGTTTCTTTAAATTAAATTTTAAATTATAAATTTAAAAATTATAGTTGTATTTATTTATGAAGTAAAAAGTTATAATTTATGAGAATTATGTGGAATAATTAAATCAAATGAATTAATATATATCACCTCAAATATTTATTTTGTGATGAAAACATTTAAAGTTTATTCTCAGCAATGTTGAATGTATAATACATTATTATTTACTATGTTCACCACGTTGTGCAAGATATCTCAAAGAAAAAAAACCTTATCCTGCCTTTCTAATTGACTATATACCCTTTGACAATCATCCCCCCATTACTCCTGCCAATCTCCCGACCTATGGTAGCCAGCATTTTACTCTGTGATTCTTTGAGTTCAATTATTGTAGATTCCACATGTAAGTGAGAACATGTGGCATTTGCATTTCTGTGCCTAGCTGATTTCACTTAGCATAATGCCTTCCAGTGAAAACCAAGAGCAATATTGAAGGGCTGACTCAACTGAAGTTTAGCATGCCTTGTGAAATAATTTTTTCTTCCTGTTGATTTGAAAACTTGTGAAAATATTAAAAATTGGTACTAAAAACATAACTAATATTTGTAAATGTCACTCATAAGAACATACATATTCATCACATTTCTCAGTATAAACCAAGAAACATAAGAAAAACATCCGAAAAACATTTTAACGTCTTTACAGGCTGCTTTAGTTTTAGTTAGAAATAATATAGAGAGTCAAAGACTCAAATTATAAATCTAAGTGGCTCTGCATTCTGCCAAGATTGGAATGCTGCATGGATGAAATTTACTGTGACCCAAACTTTCAACAAAATAGTTCATGACAACAGGATAGGACCACAAATGAGGTTTTTTATTTCAATAAATTCTTTGACTTATCTGTTCTTACTGTTGTCTTTAAGCCAAGATTTGTAGTGGGCCCCTAAATTGGAAATTTTAGAAAAGGAAGTTTTACATGGAACTGACTCCAGGTGGGAATTGAGAACTGTTTGTGTTTTGTCTGGGAGGAAGTATCAAGGTGTACCTAAGAGTTGAGGTATATCTGAAGTGGTAGTATCAGGAAGTTTGCAGGGTAGTGTGAAATGAAATGAAAATTTCAATTGTACTGTATCCCAACCAATAATGTAATGTCTTCCTTACATAATGTGCATAATGCTAGAGTTTCACACAGTAAAGAGTACCAACAATAAATAGGCCCATGTTAGCTGTTTTAATTTTTTCAGCATATGAAGGGTTCCTTTGGTGTGATAGCACTAGAGAGGATTTAGGATTTTTTTCCCTTTTATAAAAAATTTTGTTTTAGAGATCATCTACCACAATCACGTTTGTCAGAGAAGAGAGAATTGATTTCAGCTCTAGTGATTCTTCAAATAACATTCTAGAATGCTGAAATATTGTGGTTCCTCAGCTTTATTATCCACGACACTTAGGGAAAGTCCACAAAAATGTGTTATGAGCTGGAGCTGCTTGCCGCCATACTGCCGTGAGGGGCAGAATTGTTGGGTGGAAGCGTTGCGCTATTTACGTAGCTCAGCTGAACAGTTCACGGAGATGTGGCTATTACAGAGGCAGTAACGTTAACCTATAGGAAATGTCTGCCCTCCAGCTAGCCTCAGATAAAACAGTAGAATCACAGATTCTACCGGAAAAAGTGCTCAATTGTTTGTTGTACAAATGGATTGTTGTACAAATGAATAAATGAGGGAATAAGTGGATAGAATTTTGGAATGAAAATGTGGTTCCTTGATTCAAGTTATTCAATAATTTTCCTCTGGAATTCGTACAGCAGATCCTCCCAACTTACTTTTTAACCCAGGGCAGCATTGTGCCTTTCTACTCACCTAGGGCATTTAAGCCTGTGTGGAGACACGCAGGTTATCAGAGTGATGGGAGTATTGGGGATATGAGTGTTGTGGTTACTTAGTTCCGAAAGCACTGAGATGCTAATGTCCCTGATGAACAGGAAGTCCTGTGCAATGAGGAATTCTTGCCTACAATAATAAATAATATCCCCAATGAGAAGCAGTGAGTCTCCCTCTGGGTTCTCCGACAGGAAAGTTAAAGACAAAAGTCCTCATTTCTCAAGTAATTGGCTACTTTGGTGGACATTTAACATTCAAAAAAGACTTCCTTATACTTTGCCAAAACATTTCAAATTGAACTCAGTACCAGCTTTGTCCTTCAAAGAACAGAGACCTGCCAGCTTCTGCCAAGGTTATTCCTAGAACTCATTTACCCATGTTGCCTATCTGGTTACTTTCTTGATGGTGCTATCCAGGTTGTCTCTGTCCCTGTCAAGGTGGGGCATTCAAAACTCCATCCAATCCTCTAACTATGGCCTGCCAAGTGCTATAAATAACATATACAGCCTTAGCGGTCATAACTACTATTTTTTTTTCCGTTAATGCAAACTAAGATGGCATTATTTTGTTGTTGTTGTTAGCTTATTATCAACTGAAACTTCAGATCTTCACATAAACTGTTGTCAGTCTGAGCATACATCATTCAGAGCTAGGGATTAGCAAGCTTTCTTGGTTAAAGGCCAGATAGCAAATACTTTAGAAACCAAGGGTCATTCAGTCTCCATCACAACTACTGAATTCCACCGCGGTAGCATGTAGCCACGGATAACACAGAAATCACTGGAGTGGTTGTGTTTCAATTAAACTTTATTTGTAGAAACAGATGGTAGGATATATTTGACTCTTGGGCCATAGTTTGCTGATCTTTGTTCTATACTTAAAGAAATATTAGATTAAAACAGAAATTTAGTGCTTTTTAATTATGTCTGTTCATATTATTTTGTTGATTTCAGCCAATCATTCCAACCAGCTGAGAACCTCTTGAATTCTAATTGTGGGAGTTCTGTTATCTAATTTTAAAAAAGTATACCCCTTTTCAACTTTGTATCACCTAACACATGACTTCTATGCTTTTATCTATTAATAGTTCTTCTCCATTCCAAAACAAAAACAATACCTGAGTAGAAAAAAGCCTTAAAAAGACCTTATACTATATACTGGATTTTTTAGTTTAAGATGGTCAGTGATATAATTGATAAACCTGTTTTGGTTACTGTACTGATAAAACTACAACATTCTTCTATCATGTAGCAGACAGTTCTTTCTGTTCTTTATAGGAAGTACTGGTGCTTGTCTGCATTTCCTTCCTGAAATGAAGATGCATGTCTATGACAAGTTCTTGTTGTGCCACAGTGTTAATACCAACAAATCTAATATTGGTCAATTATAACAGGCTTTTAGTAAATCATCTGTTTACTCATGTATTTTTGCAGTCAGCTTAGAAGAGACGTGAATTTTATCAGCTCAGCCCTGTACCTCCCTTTGAGATGTTTACCCAAATGGGGTTTTCATTCCATTGTAGCATGAATATGTAAACCCCTTACTATGGTTCTGAAATCATAGTTATGAGTCCGTTAGCACCTTAATGGGAAGGAAGGAGTTAACTGTGGTTTTGTAAATCCCCCCTTCCCTTCCTGAAGACAATCTGGGCCAGGTGCTGACCTCCACCAGGCCTCCTGTAAACATTCCAAGGAGATTTAGTAACACAAAGATCATCTAGGAGGTTCAAATATAAGAATGTTTTTATTTGGGTATTCTTTTTCTATCTCGATTACTTGTTATAACTAAACCCTTAATTTGTGGGTTTATGTGATGCATATGGCTGGAGAGTGGAAGTTAGTCAAATGAGTTCTTAATCTGCATGAGAAATAACTAAGAAGTCTTAGACTTATTATTATTTGTTTTCTGAGATAGCTTGCACCACACACATAATGAGCATTCATCTGTTATTCTGGAACCAAACTGCATCCCATTTGAAAAAAAGCATTTTTTTGGAGACTGTGAGAGACACTTCAAGTCTTTTTCTTACTACATGTCTTTCCGTCGTTACTATATGCTTCGCCAATTGCCAGTGAAGTTGGGTGTAGTCTATGATCTATGATTCCTGTGAGTCGGCTGTGATAACGTAACTCTTTGGGATTCTGCACTATGATAAAATGCACATGGGCCTAAGACTTGAATGCATCTAAGGCACTGGGGAGGGTCTCTGGTTGCTTTACATTTTCTTGATTTCTTAAGTTCAATTTCCTTTTAAGGTATTTGTTATTTGATGTTCCATTTTGATTAGAAAAAGTGGAGAAAGGAATTTTGTAATTCTGAATTTTCTCTGTCATTTACTCCACATTATGAGCCTGTTAAGCTGATTGCTTCCATATTGATAGACTTACTTCAAATTCTTTTTTGTAATCATACAAATTCTTCCCTTTCTAGTTTAAAGACCAGCTTTTATGACCAACTAAGAGTAAATTTAAGTGTGTGACATATAGCTAAATGTTTTTAGGTTAAAGGAGTAGAAGAATCCTATGAAATTTACATTTAAAAGCTTATTTAATTTAGCGTAATGAATCGCATTTGGCATATTACAATTACTAAATGCTAACATTATGTATATCTGCAAATTATTTATATATTACCATAATGTGAGTCTTTAAATTATTTTGATATTGAAATGGAGATAATATATTGAATAGCATTGACTCTTCTAAATTTGATGCTTACCATTCATTTTCTTCTTGGAATATCCCATGATTTTTTAGGTGCTTAAGAAATAAACTTATCGAGGCTGTAACAGCTGTGTAAAAACTCAGAGTATCTTTTTTTTGGTTTAATAATACACAAAAGGTTGGAAATGTACAAAAAACATTAAATCTTGAAGAGCGTGGTAAGTTATTGCATCAGTCTACTATGTCGGTTCTGATTTTGACTTTTTTCTTTTTTCTTTTTCTTCTTTCTTTTTTTTGGAGACAAGAGTCTCCCTCTGTCACCCAAGCTGGAGTGCAGTGGCACGATCTCAGTTCACTGCAACCTCCGCCTCCTGGGCTCAAGCGATTCTCTTGCCTCAGCCTCCTTAGTAACTGGGATTACAGGCCTATGTCACCACACCCAGCTAATTTTTGTGTTTTTAGTATAGATGGGATTTCGCCATATTGGCTAGTCTGGTGTTGAACTCCTTACCTCAAGTGATCCGCCTGCCTTGGCCTCCCAAATTGCTGGGATTACAGGCGTGAGCCACCACGTCTGGCCTGATTTTGACTTTTTTCATTAGCAATGGAGGAGAAATATTTCAGAGTAATGTCAAGGCACTCCATTACTTGATGACAGCACGGAATATAAGAAAAGAAATCTAGATATAGATCAATTATTTTGCTGCTGATGATCTCAAGCTCTATCCTAATAAGCAGTTATGAAAACGAGAGATGACATGCTATTAAGTACACACGTGCTTCATATGGATTTTGAGTGTACCTACATGTTCGGTTTTGTCTGCTAAAATCACTTAAAAATTAGGTTGGCAAATTTCCCAATTTATTAATTTATCCATTTTTTTCAAGATAGAAAAAAATAATGTTCAAGAGAGTATTATGAAAGGTTGAATGTAAAGGCCAGGAATTTATAATTACTAGCAGTCATGCTTTGCTAAATTAATGAAAAGATAATTGTCAATACTTTTCCAGTAGGAATAGTTTTGTTTAAGTCAAACATTGTATTAAAATAATTATTTGGACTCATTTTAGAATACAACTGTGATTTCTCTGCTTTATTTTCAATGGTGTATAAAATGCATGTTTTCATTATTTTCCTATATTTAATTTTTCCTAGAACTCCATACTTTTACCATATAAGATTCTAACCTTTTGACCTTTGATTTCTGCAATTTTTTGGCATTTCAATTTTAATAAATTGTTAATAATAGTTCAATTTTATTGATCACTGAGTTTCAAATTTAATAATGATGCATATGGTAAGCCTTTTTCAGAAAATGTTTAAAAACTATTTGTGAAAATTCAGGATAAATACTACAGAAATTAATAAAAATTTATTATTGCTGAACAAGTATATTTCAGCTACATTTTTAATGAATCTGTCAAAAGAGTTATTGAGTAGGAAATTATATAAGTAGGATACCTTTTTTCCTAGGGTAGTTTTTGGAATCTGCATGATTACTGTTTCCTAATTGAACAGAAAGGAATTTGTATTTTTAAGCATCTGGCTTTTTTCATAATTAAACTTAGACCTAGGTAGAATTGTGGGGATATGTAGGGGTGTAGGTGGACGGGATTTATCAATGGCTGCTAACGACTGTCTCCCACTCCTAATACCTCTGAATTGTCCAGTGTTGCAACCCCTCCTTCTGTGGGCTTTGGTGGTGACTGACGTCTCATGTGTAAGAAAGGTGAGTCATTATCCTTTATATGACATGGCTTGTGTGGCATGAAAATTTATCATCTTCTCCAAAACTTTCTAATATATAGTCACCTCTAAAGTTAAGTAATTCACTTAAGCTAAGCTATTTTTCCAGTTAGAAATCCTAAAAAGGGAGATCTAAAATTATCTTGTGGAAAAGGTTAAGGTAAGTTCAGATGGACTTTGGATATGACCTTGAATAAAGTTCATTTTATTTACGTTTAAAATCCACTTTTAATTTTCTGAGGACTTCTGCTTCTGGCAAGGATGAAGTCGGTGGTTTTGAATCTACTCTTTTGAGGGTAATGGCTATCCCACTGGATAAAATAGATGATGCATTGGTTTTCAGGCACTGCACAACAGGTAATGTGGAACTATGATCTTGAGATGAATGAGACTTTACCTTTAAGGTGCTTTTCCAATGTAGAGCAAGGACCTGTAACCTAGCCAAAGTACAGCAGTCTTGCTTACATGACAAGGCAGGTATTGGAGATCAGCACAGAAACATGCAGAGCAAGTAAGAGAAAGCTACATAGAGAGGAACAAGGTGTTGATGTGGTACTGTCTCAAGACATTGCCTATGGCCTGGGCGGCCACACTTGCCTGGATTGAGACTCTATGAAGCCTCCCCTAGAAAAGCTGCTTCAGGATGGAGAGCTGAAGAGACTCAGGTCATATAGAGTGAAGAGGCCTACCCGAGAAGCCCTAAGGCAATTAGTACCATAAGGGTCATGCCAAGGAGTAAGTCATCATACCCTAGAGTAAGGGTCACATGCTAGAACTAAGGAATGAAGCAAAGTAGACCCACTGTATAAAGCATAAAGCCATACATGATAGGACCCAGAGATTCTGCTGTTAGTTTAACTGGCTGCTGGAATAAATGCCAATGTCCTTGAAAGGAAAACAGCATAATCCAGACTCCACATCATCCATGATGTCTAGAATAAAATAAAAAATTGTTAGATATTCACAGAACCTAGCAAAAAAGTGATTAGTAATTTAGAGGAAATTTAGTCAATAGAAACAGACCTCAAGATGATCAAACTTTTGGAATTAACAGAAGAAAACTGTCTTATAAATATGTTGAGAGGTTTAAAAGAAGACACAGAAATGATGAACGGAGAGGGGAACTCAGTAGAGGAAATCAAAGAAAAGAACCAGACAGAAATTCTTCCGTTAAAATGTACAACGACAGAAATGAAAATGTCTTCTAATGGGCTGTAATAGGTATACCATGCCAATCACAAGCATCAGAAAGCTGGTATGCTTTATGAATATTAGACAAAAAGGAAATAAAAATGGTATTTTCACAAAGGGGAAATATTTTAATAATGATAAAAGTTAAATTCATTAGAAATTCCCCAAAATCCTAACATGCATTTGACTATTAACAGAATTTCCAAGTATATTAAGCAAAACCAACAGGACTAGAGGGAAAATAGGTTCACAATTACAGTTTTTAACAACTCTCAGATATCCATGGGAAAATTACACAAAAAGCAAATCAGTAAGGATACAAAAGATTTAAACCACACTGTGAATCAAATTGACATAACTGATATTTATAAAACATACTCAGAAACTGCAGATTATAGGTTCTACACAATCCTGCCAAAATCTTAAAATGTTTCTTTGTTACAAGTTAAGAAACTGATTCTAAAATGTATATGGAACTTAAAGGGCCCAACATATCCAAAGCAATTTTGGTAAAGAAAAGCAAAGTTGGGTGGAACTCATAAGATCTGATTTCAAGATTTATTATAAACCTGCAGTAACCATGACAGTGTGTTATAACCAAGGACAGACATATAGATTTAAGGTAACATTATAGAATGCAGCAACAGACCCAAACACAGTTGGTCCATTAATTTTTGACAGGGTATCAAGGCAATTCAATGGAGTCAAAAGAGTCTCAATAGATGGTACTGAAACTTTGGATAGACATGGAAAAATATGACTTTTGACCCTGATTTCACTTTGCTTACAAAAACCAATTTGAAATAGATCATAGACATAAACATAGAAGCTAAAGTCACGAGTTTCTTTAAGAAAACATGGGGGAAATATTATTGCAACCTTGAAACAGGTAAGCACATCATGCCAAGTCATTTACCATTAAAAAAAGATAAATTATACTTCATCAAAATTAGAATCTTTTGTTCACCAAAAGACAAACTTTAAAAATGTAAAAGCAAGCTCCAAACTACAGAAAATATTTGCATTACACCTTCCTGACAAGGGACTTGTGTCTAGAATATTTTAGGAACTAATGTAAACCAATAGTTTAAAAACAAATGGCTCAATTAAAAATGAGCAAAGAACTGGAAGAAACACTCACACAAGAATGTATACAAATGACAGTAAAGCATATGAAAAATATTTTCAACCATTATTATTTATCAGGGAAATGTAAATTAAAACCACAATGAAATATTATTTCTTACTCTTTAGAATAACTAATGTTAAAGACTGATAATCAAAATGTTCAGACATTGTTGGGAAAAGATACAATGGTACAAACACTTTGAAGCAGTGTTTGGCAATTTCTCAGAAATGTAAACATATATTTACCCTATTATCCAGGATTCCACTCCTAGGTATTTACACACACACACACACACAAATGTCAAAACAAAAACTTGTGTATGGATTTTATAGGAGCTTTATAATTAATACCCCCAAATGGAAAACAACCCTAATGTCCATTAATGCAAGAATGATTAAGGAATTTGTAGTATTACTCACCAAAGAGAATGAATGAATTACTTATATGTGTGATAACATGGATGAATTTCAATATTATATTGAGAGAAAGAAAATAGATATGATCTTTTAAAAGAAAACATAGGGATTCTTACTGTATAACAGATTTCAAGAACTTCTACTGTGATATAATCAGAATGGTGCGGGAGGAGAAGAGTTGACTGGAAAGTGGCAATTAGGAACCTTCTGAGGTGGTGGAAGTGTTAAGTAAGTTGCTAGTTAAATGGGTGTATAGATTTGCCCAAACTCATTGAATTGTATAAACACAATCTTCATTTCACTGTGTGTAAATCTCTCCTCAATCAAAAGTATTTTAAAATATTCAGATGTAGAGTCCCTTTCAATGCTCTAAAAATCTGAATTCCTTTGATGTTTCACATTTAATAAAAATCATTTTTGTGTTGCAGAGTTAACTGCAAATTAGTATTCCTAGAGCCTTATTTTGATAACTATAGGCATTATATTGTCAGCAGTCTTAGTCAGTTCCACATTTTGTCTTTTTATTAAAAGGAATGTTAGTTTTAGTGCAGAGACCATTTCTTCCATCTTGTTAAGCATTATGTCTATTGTCTCCAATGACCAACTGATGGTTAATAAATTTCTCATGGACTCCTGAAAACCAGCTAATTAGACTAATTCTTTTCTTCTGCTCTGAGGATTTCTGACTATAGGGAACAAACACACTTAACCCCCATGACAGATTCAGCTACTTGGTTTACTAGGCCAGTTGTTTGACAGAATAGTCTTGGGCACAAACCTACTTAAGGAAGAGACCTGGGGTGTCTGAATGGCTCTGCAGACTGTAGGAGTTGGAGAGCTGATGGTGGAGCTCCAACCAGCACTGCTGAAGTCACAACACATGGAAACCTTTCTCGTTAAACAGCTGTCTAAAACCAACACTCCAAAATGCTTTTGTTCACTGAAATTTAAAATAAACTAACAATATTTATGATTAACACTGTTCAACTTGGTTATAGATGGAAAGTACTTAATGTCAAGTCATGAATTATAACAGCATCTATAGATGTAGCCAGTATTTACTCACTATGTACAAGATATTTGATAGATTCTATTAGGAATACCAAAATGAGTATGGTGCAGTTTTTGTGACCATCAGGGAGTTTACAATTTATGAGGAACATAGGAGGCTTCATGGGAAAAATTGTATTTGAACAAAGTCAGTAATTCTTAATTTTTAAATACTTTTCTCCTGATTATAATGTTAACTCAGACTGTGGAAATTTTTAACAATAAGGGCAAGTATAAAGACATATTAAAAACAGCTGCAATCTTATCTGCGTGCTTCTTCAGTTCAATATTTTAGATCATTTTCTTTTGATTTTATGTTGGTTGTTTAGATGTTAAGCATGTGTTTATATACATATATGTAAATGTAGGTGTGTGTGTCATCCAGATATAGTGTGAGTTCACATTTTCTTTTATGCTGAGCACATATCCAAGTTGAATACAGGAAGCCCAGGCATTTTATGAGTTCTCATGACAAATATCACAGGAATGACAAATTTTTTTTTTTAGAAAGCATGCTTTTTCTACTCACATCTCATGTCCTGTCACTGTCATTTCACCTAAATTCTCTGTCCTCTCTCAAGTTATCTTTTGCTTTCTTGCCACCATCTGCTCTTATGTGACTTTTTTTTTTTTTTTTTTTTAGTCTTCTAAATACATTTGCATCAATCCTGATCACAAACCCATTTTTCAGTCCCTTGAAGTAGTTGTGTGGATGGGACTGTTCCGTAAAACAAAATGTTAGTCAAGGGTCATGTATAACAAGAAAATTACACAAAAAGAAAATTTAAATTGGGTCCCTGGTTTGGTCCACAAATCAAAGTTCTTTCACAGGATCCCTTACTGGAAAATTCTCCAGGACCTGGATTAACCCAAGGTTACTATTTTAAATCATATATATGTCATCTTATTTTCTAACTAATTATTGAAGTCATACAGCATGTCTTTTCTAATGATTGAAGTTAGATTTTAAAATATCTTACATAGTTCATCTTTGATTTAACTGTGTTTCAGGAGATTCCCTTACCTTAAAAAATAATATAATTTTATAAGCTGCAAATATTGACAACTTTTCTTCCATCTTCTTTGCACAGTATGTCACAGCATTTCTGTTTGTCCTATAATGGTCCCAAAAGCCATTTTAGGTGATGCATGGACAAATATTTTATTTTAGAAATTTTGTATTTTGTATGCTTTCAAAAAATATACAGTAAAAAACACTTGAAAGATTTTTTATTTCTTTGGGAATACTTTAAAAATTAATGTAGTGACATAAAGAGAAATCATATAACAGGCATCACAAAAGCATCAAAAATTATGAAAGTGACATGTAAAAATTCTTGTGCATGAAAAACTGAAATGCCTCCATCCCTGCTCATTATGAACGCCTTCTTCCACTTTTCCTTTTTGAGACCTGTGACCACATGGCCTAGAATGTCATGTGGATATGTTCTTCTCAGGGAAATGGGAGTTCCAGAAGGGGTATCAGAGAAAAGTTTGCCAGGGTGAGGCGGGCCAACAGGCATTGGTGTTGTCTGGCTCACAAAAGTATGTTTGTGAAACTCTGGGGAGCTGTCAATTTTCTGGTTGTTGTAACCTCTGTGACTGGGACTTAAGGGAGACAGTGGTGGCTTTCTGTCTTTTTCCACTTTTTTTTTGGTGCTGTCCTTGCTGTGCTAGTTAAAAGGATAGGCTGTGCCCAGGCATGGTGGCTCACGTCTGTAATCCCAGCACTTTGGGAGGCCAAGGTGGGCAGATCACCTGCGGTCGGGAGTTCGAGACCAGCCTGACTAACATGGAGAAACCCTGTCTCTACTAAAAATACAAAATTAGCAAGGCGTGGTGGCACATGCCTGTAATCCCAGCAACTCGGGAGGCTGAGGCAGGAGAATCACTTGAACCGTGGAGGTGGAGGTTGCGGTGAGCCAAGATCACACCATTGCCTTTCAGCCTAGGCAATGAGAGTGAAACTCCGTCTCAAAAATTAAATAAATGAATAAATAAATAAATAAAGTAAATGTGGACTGTGTGGTGCTTAGTTTCAGGAAGTACAGCTCATTCAAGTCCAGCAGTAATCAAGGTAGAACAACAGGAAGAAAGGGATAAAACGTGTATGTGGTGTAAATAAGATGCAAAAATAAACTCTGAAAACTGGATAATCTCACCTATGTAATTACCTAAATGCAAGTGAACAATAATTCCTGGGTAACTGTGGTTCAGATTTCCTCAAGGGCATCTGAGTTCAGTGGTTCAAACATTCATCTTTGAGTAAGTTGGTGGGGGAAATTGATCTCTGAGTTTTTAAATTCTCTTTAGTGTTGGTTCAGGGATATACTAGAATGGCTCTAGTTTCATCTCAAATATATTGCTATTTTTAGAAACTAAAGGAGTACTATCCTGGGACTCTTCAATACTCATCATAAAACCAATCCTTTAATCTTACTCCTGGTGTATCCCACACTTCACAAACGCTAATGTCCCCCAAATGTAGGTTTCACTAGAAAAGAAAATGTCACTGTAAAATGGAGAATGTATGTGTTCTAAACTATTGATCTGAAGTTGTCAGCTATAAAATCTTGGCAAAATAATGCTTCTATTGGGTTGTATATTTCACGATGAAGAAAAGTTGAGAGAATACGTAAATGTATACCGTGCTCACCTACAGAAAGAGCATCTGCTTTTTGGGGGAAATTCTAGCTTTGTTGTATCTCATTGTCAGGAGCTGTGGTCTTCTTTTAAGGTGTCCTTGGAATGATAGCTGAAGAGGCTGAACCAAAAGTCACCTGTGGCTAGAGCAGATTATGTGGAGCAGCTCATTAGAGAGTCCCCGAACCCTGCCCTGGGTTTCACTATGTGCTCCGATTTGTTTTCTCCTCCCAGTGGGGCTCCGAGTTAGACTTCAGGTTTTCCTCAGAGTGACTCTCAGAGCTGTCTGTGTGAGCATAGCTGTTATTGGTCCCACTGCCATTCGATGTCACCACGTGAATTTAGGATGAAGCCTGATGCCCAAGGGCCTTCAAACTCCACTCTGTCCAATCCCTTTTTCCTTGAACTTGGCAGATTAGGGTGACCCAGTCATATGAAAATATCTGAACCAGACAGCTTGAAAGCAATGGCAGTTTTTCTTCACTTAAGAATTTACATAATTTGTCAACTCAGTTTTCTATACTTGAAGATTGGGGGAAAAAAGGAAATGCTGAATTTGAATGCAACTATTCTAGACAATTGAATCTGTGTATTATGTATGTGGGCATATTTATTTATGATGCACCTTCTTCCATTTACTGAACTTGCAGTGGCTTACATATTTTTATGTGCAAGATATTTATTTATATCTGCATCCTAAATGGTTAGTCGAGTACTTCGTATATTGTAGGTACTCAATAAATGTTTGTTAAATCAAAATGACTTTAAAATAGAGTAAAGATGGTTTAAAGGAAGGAAGTGATCATTCCAGATATCTGAATACAGCAGAATATTATCATTAGGCCATTCATTTGACTGTAAGCTTCTTAAATTCAAGACACTAACCCCTTTGTAATAAATTGTGCAGGATTTAGTTTCTCACAAAACAGTGCATAAAAACCTTACCTTGAAAGTAAAGGAATACAAAATTTATCTTAGCAGACTACACATAAAAAAGTGGTGAAATATAGTGGTAAGCATCCTTGACTATTTTGTATTTATATAAAAGAAGATACAGTAATTTTTTTTAATGAACAGTACTCATATGCCCACTCTCAAAGCTAGAAGGCACAATACTGAACCGTAATTTAATGAAAGAATTCTCTGTGGAAGAGAGATAATGTCTAGGAATCCTCTGTTTATAGTGTAATTTAATACAGTAGGACTTGAATAATTTAAATGAATAGGTTCCTATTAAACCATCACTTTCAAATAGTATTCTTGGCCAGTTTCCAGAACCAATCAGTTTGTGGTTCCTTAACAAGTGTCTATACCACGGCAAGTCACTGTTACTGATTAAATAAGGAACCTGTACTTTCAAGTACTGACATGAAGAGGCAAAGGTGACCTTCAGTGGCGGGTGGCTTGGGAGCCTGACTTGTGTTCTTTGCCTGGACAGAAGCCAGTTCATTTCAGCATAAGATTGAGCTGTAGGGGAGTCTTTGGGGAACAAATGGAAATGTGTTAATGACATTTGTCTGTACTTTGAATATAGATACTTGGAAGTATGTTTGTCTTATTGTTTTGTTTCATTTTGGAAAATTTATTTTGGACTATTTCTATACTCTTTGCAGATCTTTGGGGAAAACATCTTATATGAAAGATTGAAAGGGTAGCTTCAGTGTATTTCAACTGGCACATGGAAATCCCTGGATTATTCCCTCATACTATTATCTGCATGGCTCAGACGACGGGACATTCCTTTATACTCGTGCCCTGATTTTTGCAGACCAAATCAGGGCATGGATATAAAGGAATACCCCCTTGTCTGAGCCGTGCAGATTACAGTAGGCCTTCGGCTCATACGAGGTTGTGATAACATGTTAGATTAGTCTCTGGTTCGGATTTTTAGAAGGTTTAAGTTATAGTGTCCAGCAAAAATGCATCAGTGAAGCTGACAGGTGGGTAAGGCAAACAACCTAATGCCATTAGACTCAATGTGATTTCATGCAATAATATGGAGTTTGGGTTACGCTGACCTCACATCCTGATTTGAATCCTGATTCACTGAGCAGCAGTGTGAACTAGGGCAACACAACAATCTCTGAGCTTCAATTTTGTAGCTTTGTGGTCTATTAAAATGGAAATAAATATTAACACATATCTTTGAGGCTTATTTGTATACATATAGTATGTTAGTTTATATTTCACAGCTTTTTTGGGGGAATTCTTGAATTCTTGTGTATAAAATAAGATGGCTTTATTTAACAACAGAAAATCCTGGTTGTTGGATTCTATTAGCACCTCTCTTTGGTTAGAAAACCTACTAAATACAAAATAAAATTTCTCTTAGGTATTCTTTTATGTTCATTTGTCAAAATTTAATCTATTAAAGTTTTAACCTATTAAAATCTTTTGGTGAGTCTCACAGCCTACAGATAAAGTACACATTCTTAGCATGGTCCTTCCACATTCTGATTCTAACCTGGTTATTCTTTGTGTCTTCTGGTCATCCCCCTCTACTGTGATCTCCCTGCAGACTCCTTTTGGGAAGCACAGGCGTCTCATGCCTTCTGGTTGTGCTCTAATCATATTGACTTGCTCAGCCTCTGCTTAACCTGTATGTTCTAGCACTTCCTAGTGTCCACGAGTTTTCTCACCTAATGACTTCTTTCTCTTCTTTCTACCTTCACCTGGCAATAGCCTATGAAGGCTTTTATTCTCAGTTTATATAGCTCCTCTTCAGTAAGACCTCCTAACCCTCCTAGTAAAATAAGCCTCTCCACTTGCCTTGTGTTTCTACAGTGCCTTTGGTAGAATCACATTCTGCCTTTGGGTCTATATACCTGTCCTGCATGCTGGACTGTGGGCTTCATTAGAACAGTATTTTCATCAGCGTTTATCTTATATAACCTAGTTCCTTTCTGAGAGTAGGCACTCGAAAATATGTACTGAGATGAATTGATTTGAAAAATTTTGATGGAAAGTATCTTTCCCTCATATTCAGCATTTCTTATTTAACTACAAAAAAAGATTATAATACATAAAATTATAAACATTGAACACCCTGCTCCGTAGAGGTTTGCTAACAGATGTGTTCTTTCTACTCTTAAATACTCCCCTGTTTTGAGACAGAGCCTTCCTCTATCACCCAGGCAGGTGTGCAGTGACAATATCATGGTTCACTTTCAGACTCAACCTCCCAGACTTTAGCTATTTTCCCACCTTAGCCTGGGGACCACAAGCACGTGCCATCAAACCTGGTAAATTTTTGTAACTTATTTTAATTTTTTTTGGTAGAGATGGGGTCTCCCTATGTTTCCCAGGCTGGTCTCCAACTGGTGGGCTCTAGCAAATCTCCCACCTCAGCCTCCCAATGTACTGGGAATACAAGTGTGAGTCACTGCACCTGGCCTCCTGTCAAAATTGAGTCAAAGTAATTACCTACATAGTTCAAATTCTAGAGAGGACTCAACACTTCTTTCCTTCCCAAAAACATACAAACACACGCGTCTAAGGTCCTTTTGATATTCTGGGACATGTTCCAGTGTTTCTGTCATGTTTTTGGGGTAACCTTTTACGTGGATACTTGAATCATTTTTTCTTCTGGAAATCAATGTGGCACCTGTCCCTCAGACTTTGGAGGGTATAACAAATCAAGGAGTACTTTGAAAGGAGGCACAACCTTAAATAGAATAGTTTATTTCTTTGGATTTGTTTTGGTTTACCTCATCTCATTACCAAAGTGTAGGCCATTGCAAACCAAATCAGCATGTGGATATGAGGGAATATGCCCTTGTCTGAGACATGCAGATTATAGTAGACCTCTGGTTCATAGGAGGTTATGCCAGTATAAGTGCTAGATTAGTTTCTGACTCTAATTTTTGTAAGATTTCAGCTCTAGTGTCCAGCAAAAATGCATCAGTGAAGCTGACAGGTGTGTCAGGCAAACATCCTAATGATATTAGACTCAGCGTGATTTCATGCAATAACATGGAGTTTGGGTTACTCCGACCTCACATTTGTGGTTTGAATCCTGATTCACCAAGCAGCAGCGTGAACTAGAGCAACACAACAATCTCTGAGCTTCAGTTTTGTAGTCTATAAAAAAAAAAAAAAAATTAACACTTATTTTTGAGGCTTATTTATATATATGTAGTATAGTGGTTTCCATTTCACAACTTTTTGGGGGGAATTCTTGAATTCTTGCGTATAAAATAAGATCGCTTTATCTAACAAAAAGAGAAAGTCCTGTTTGTTGGATTCTGTTAGTCCCCCTCTTCGATTAGAAAATCTGCTAAACATAAAATAACATTTCTCGTAAAGTGTTTTTTTATGTTCACGTGTCAACATTTAATTAATTATATTTGTTTGTTTGTATATTCAACAATGTTTATTGAGAAGCTACTTTAGACCAGCAAATTCTATGTGCTGTGGATACAGCAATGAACAAGACAGACAAATCTGTGCCGTCATAAAATTACATTTCTAGTAGCCTCACACTTTAGTGTAAATGTTCTGCTTTAGCCAAGACCAACTTTCACATCAGCAAATAAAGCTTGTCCATATTTTTGTTTGACTTGTAAGACTGCGTTGAATTATTTCAAAAATCACTGCTGACTTTGACTAGAGCAAATGCACCCTTAGTATTTGCTGTGATCTGTGTAATTCCACGTGGACCTAAAACTTTTTGTTTGGAGAAGAGAAGAGTTGTTAGGGAGACACAAGGATACACCAGGACTCCTTCATAGAGAAATTAAAGAAGTGGATGCTAGAATGTTTGCTGCTATTTCCTGCTCGGATGTAGCTAAAGGTGAGGAAGGGTGAAAATTAGGAGAAGGCTGAATAACTTTCTGAGGCAGTCATGAGAACCAGACTGCTGGAAAAAGCTTCACTAACTAAATTGAATGTGTCAGTGTGGACTCCCTGTGATCATTTCATCATGACCTACCACTAATTTGTGTGGGAGCTGAATGTGATAGGAACCTAAGATGCTATGCCAATAAACAGTTATAAGAAATTCTGTGTGCCTTATGTTTGAAAATCTTTGAACATACCATCTCGTATTCAGGGTTGGTTGTAGCATATTAACTGTAATTTTTTAAAAAGAGATTTTACAGTTGCTGTAATTAACATCTTCAACAGAGGAAGAAAAGACAGGATGTATTTCAAGTGATTGAAACCTTGAATTTTCACAGTTTAGTGTGAAAGACACTATGTTAGAATTGTAAATTTAGCAGATCTGCATTGAGAGGAAAAAAATAAATATGCTTCTTTGGTGTTCATCTACATGGCAACAGCTCCAGGATTCCTATCTCTAGCCAGACTTTCTGCTGTGTTCCAGATCCCTGCAGCCAGTTTCTTCTGCTTCACTGGCCTCCCTAATGTAAGAATTCCAATATGTAGCCCTTGGTCTCTTCCCTCTCATGCTTCTCAGTAGCTTTTCCTATTTGACTTCTGGTACTTGTCTCCACCCATTTGCTCATTATAGAGACCCCAAACCCTCGCATTCTTTCTCATTGTTCTTTCCTGGGCTATAATCAAGTCGTTCAGGTTCTATCTCCAAATAGATCTGCAATACATTTGCTTTCCTCTGCCACCATGTTTTTCTAGATCACTGTAATCACCTGCTAAATAGACTGCTCGGCCTTCTTTTATTCTTCACATGGCAGCCATAGGGATCTTTCCAAGAATACCTCTGATCTGATTCTGGCATGCCCCAGTATCAA
Source organism: Papio anubis (assembly GCF_008728515.1). Taxonomy (NCBI): domain Eukaryota; kingdom Metazoa; phylum Chordata; class Mammalia; order Primates; family Cercopithecidae; genus Papio; species Papio anubis. Next base: position 58,048,093 of record NC_044983.1, read on the forward strand.
CCCTACCAAAACATTCCCACCACAATTAAGATGGTAAGCCCCAGTCCACAGCAGAGACTCTTCTGGTCTCCACCTCCCTCCCTGGCATGACCACCCTTTGTCCACTGCACTGCACTGCAGCCACACTGGCTTTTTTTTTCTGTGTTCCTAAGTCCCATGTTCTTTCTATCCAGAGCTTTCCCAAGTGCTACTCATCCTCGGTAAGCCACGTGTGTATTACCTTTCTTGTCTTCTCTTCGGGATCAGTGTAAAGTAAGGGCACTTTTCAAAACGAATCTTTCCAACCTGAATCTGTTCCTCCAGCTATAGATCTTGTTTTTGTTTTTGTGGCATTTATCATATGTTTTCCCCAAGACAATCCAAGATCCCTATCACTTGACAGTTTCCTATCACAATACAGTAGGTACTTCACAAATGTTTGCTGCATGAATAAATGAATGAATGAAAAATTTAGAGATGAGAAGATAAAGTTTCCCCTGTAAGTCTAAGACATAGCTTTTTCATGTTAAATAAACCCATGCTTCTCATAGAGCTAACCAACTTAATGTTAGTACAATGTTGTGTACTTGTAAATAGAAAAAAGATTGCTGTTCTATCATTTTTTGCACTTTTATAAAAATTGATTTAAAATTATGGCTAAACATTGTGCAAAGAAGAGAAAAACCTCCTCTCCCCCATGCCAATTTATTATCCTCCCTGTTTCAGTGGAGCAGTGGATTTGCTGTGATAGGTGCTCAGATGAAGGCACTGTCATGGGTCTGTTTCACAGTAAAGGAAGCCACAGTGGCTTGGTTGTGTGGCCCATGTCAGAAATTTGACTTTGATGATTGGATTGGAAATGCTTCCTCCCTGTTCACACAGATTGAACTCCCAGGGCGACCAAGAGGTCTATAATCTTGCTATAATAAGTGCTCCTCGGATTGAGAACTCAGGATTGAAAGCACAATGGTTAGCTCAAATGAATTTTATTTTATCATTACCTTTTTTTAACATAAAGTCAAGATTTATATTCAAACTAGTTTTAGAGAAATACACATTTGATTGTAAATTTAGGACTTGATGTTGACTCAAAAAAAAAGGAATATCTCTCTGTGTATTACCCCAAATTTTTCTGCTTCCTACTTTTATGGCAATGTTCATATATAGTCTACTAAAAGAGGTATTTATTTTAGTTGCACTTAGAAGTATAGGACAATTTTAACAATATGTGAACACAGAAATGCTTTATTTTTATTGCTTTTGCTACCTTTTCTTAGAGAAAAAGAACACAGTATTTTGTTACCATTTTCCTGGCATAGTTTTAGTTTAAAAATTGTCTTTTAAAAATTGATATGCTGCCTTAAATTGTAGGGTGGATCAGTAAATTTTAAATGAGAAATTTGGAGAATAGTAGTGTTGTATTTACAATCATGATCAGAACAAGAATCGTTTCTGTTTCATTGGTAAAACTTGAATGGCTGAAGGATTTTCACATCCTGTAGTAGCTGTAACAGATCGATACTGTTAACTGGATGCAATATTCCTATCCTTAGCTGCATACCGGTTTGTATGCATGGTGGTGGTGGTTGGTGTGCATGTGACTCAGTGGGGGTCGGGAATCCTTCTAAGAGGTGGCCACACGATAACAATGAAAGAATATGTTCACAATCATCTGAAACCTAATCATATTTTTAAATTCAAAGTAGAAAAGAACCTCTTTGGAACAGATGTATAAACAATATTAAATTAAACGAGAAGCAACAATGAGATTATAATCCTGCTATTATTTCACTTAACTTTATCTGGGTAACATAATTAGATAAAGGTAGATCTAGATCATAATAAGTTTATCTACTCAAATGGAAGAACAGAGACTTCTGTGAAAAGTTTAATTTCTAATATAAAAAGTGGAAATCACAGTCAATTTTAACCTTTTATTATCACCTTTAAAATATTTTTTTCTAATAATTAAAAAACAAGTCAAAGTCTATGAGATAAAAATATTTCAGAAAGGATAAGTAAAAAGAGTTTTAAAAGTATCTTATTTGGCCCAAATAATTCCTTATTATAATTGCTAGATTTTATCTTACATTTTCCCATTTGATGTCAAGTGAAAAAATGGAAAAACATAATTTTCGTATAAATTATTCAAAAGGTTTGGAGAAGTCACAGTCAGCTGCAGCAAACATTTTCTTTTGTGGAGTAGTGAGTGTGTGATGGGGTTGGGAGCACACTGAGTGTTTTAGCTCCACTGAGTTATTTACATGTTCTTAAATGTGTGCCTTTCTTTTCTCCTTAACCCAACTTCGAAGCTCCTTTAATGTAGATATCATTACGAAGTACAAATTAGAGTGAAAAACACAGTACAGGATAAGAAAACAAAATATACATTATAATAGTAGTAAACTTGGCAGAAATTGTATAGAACTATAAACAGAAGACTATCAAATATTCTAAAGAATAAAGACTTTGGTATGTGAAGAGACTGGGCATTGCTCTATTTTGGATACATTAAATGTAGTAAAAGTATGAAATTCTTGCAATCGAATTCATAAGTTTAAGAAAATTAAATCAAATTCAAAGATGAAATTCTATAAATTCAAAGAAATCATTCTAATATTCACTTGAAGTAAATATTAATTTTTATCATAATATTAAAATGTTATTTAAGGGAAACTCTCTATAGCTAGTGTTAAAAGAAAAACCTTAGAAAAGTTAAATTGTCCAGGGTTCAATGGAGCAAAGAAATATTTGCCAATTGGACAGCCCCCAAAACAGAATAGTTCAGAGAGGCTCTAGCATTGCCTCATGATCGAAGATTTATGAATAGAAGAAGGAAAATGACCTATAGAAAATGAAAGTAAGATACAAAACAGCTTACTTGGCATTTGTCTCATTTGAACACTGTTTGAACAGTTGGGCACCTGTGATTGGCCCAAACCCGGTGATTGGCATAAGAATAGATTACAGCCCATTATATATTGTTAGGTTACAATTCACTATGTATGAAGAAACCTTCTGAACTTAAAATATGTAAGGAGGCAGCTTTAGACTAAACTTAATTTAACAGTAGCATTGATATTTTAAGAAACGAATTAATTTTCAAAACAGTGTTTGTAGGTTTGGTACACAAATAGGTTTCTAAAATAGAACTGGTTTCCCAGAAATATTTTCTTATATAATTATAAATATAATTAGTTTCTCCAATTTGAATCAGCCTTTTAAGGAGGCATATACAAAAGCAGTAAATAGAAATATGGCTATTATCGTGCTCCTAACCAAAGTTGAAAAAATCCAGGGATGCCAATAGAAACTTAAACTTTCTATTTCATCTCAGAAAGCCTTACTCCATGCTCTCTTACCACCTGTACCATTTGGAAATTCTTCGTTTTCGGCGATGGCCACCACAGACTTTCCTTAAAAAAGACTGAATGCCACTATTTCATTAATCTGAGTGTTCTCACTTCCCTAATTACTCTACAAGGCTTCCAAGATGAATAAAAACATGTTCATCTAGAACTGCCTCCTTCCATGCTCAGAATTCTCAAATGAAGCTATTCATGGAGGCATGACTTGGCAGTGTTTTCTATTTCAGGTTCGCCAAATGGGTAAACCAGGGCATTCATGTGGGTTACCTATTCATTAGGAAGAAAGCACTTCTGTATACTTCCTCATTAATCTCTTCTACTTCCCTAAACCACATGAATAAAAGACATTCTTTCTTCTTACCTCAGCTGGGTTCCACACTTCTTTTGCAGTCTTTTTCATCAAAGGGAGCTCTACAGGTCAATATTTCAAAGACTAGACATCATTTCTAGCTCCTGTAGAGAAAAATAATTAAAGTTTATTACACAGAGGCGCTTTTCCCCTTAGCTTCTTTTTGAAAGTTGTATCGATAACAAAGACAGTATAAACATTATTTTAAAATATCATTTTAGTTAAGCTTATACTTTGTTGTAGTCACAGACTAGCCCAAGTAAATGACCATGAGGGATGTCAATATACTTTTTGGACTCTTGATAGTGAATTCTGGCTTTTGTTGTAGTGCCAGGACGTAGAAGGTGCTCAATGGATATTCACTGCATATAGATAAAAATCCTTTCCCCAACATTGTTTCAGAGGTGAAAAAGCTGATAATGGATCTCCAGAGAAAATGTTACAGTTTATTTTCTTCTTAGTAAACAAATGCATAAGGGAAAAATAGAATGACAGGGTTTAATCTGATCATAACAAAGTCTTATTCAGGGCATCTTTGCTCAAAGATTCACAGTTTGTTTGCTCATGCTCCCTGGGATTTCTTTACAGTGGTAACATTATATAGAAGTTTGGGCTGTTAACTCCTCCCAGGTCATGTCGCCTAGGAAGGCAGTGGCCTCTTGATACATTCACATTGCAAATCACCTGAGTTCTACTTCAGAGGGTGAATATACAAGGAGAAGAAAGTTTAGTTCCCTGGTCATTGTTGTGGACTCTGGGATAATGAAAAACAAGGTATAACATGCAAATCAGTAGGGACAATTGGGAAAATGTGTTCTCCAGTGGTTGATTTACTGTTTCGTTTTAAAACAGTTGTGCTCTTTGGTCACTGAATTGGTGACATTTAAAATGAAATGTGTGAAGTTGTTGAATGATCCCTAGATAAACCTAATAACCCTGGAATGCTCCACAGTGTGAGCAAATTTCCGCATCCTAATTTCCTGAGATTGTCACATGGCTCTTGAAAAACAGCCAATGACTGAGGATCCAATTTCTAGTCCACTCATTTCCTATCTCATGTATTTTTAATAAATTCTTTCCCCCAAAAAGTTGTTTGCTAACAGTGAACTGCACTTCAGAGTACCCAAGTGAGGTTTATCTGAACCAGATAATGCTAATTGCAGAATAGATTGTCTTAAAATGAGGACTCCTTTTGGAATTGTAGGTTAATGTGGTGAAGGGATTCACACACATAATTTAGAAGCTATGAGATCTTATACTTGCGTTTTCAAAGAATAGCATTGACAGACACTCCACTTTATTGCTTTGTCTCTCGAGTTGGATATGATACATCTTAGTTAGGAATCAGCTTATTTTTTGAGAGTTTTAATTTGAAAAAAAGTCAGATAACTTCAAATTCCAGGTCAAATTGTTGAGATTATAATTAAAAAAAAATACATATTGAAACATTGCCTGATGCATAAAAGAAATACAGCCCCTAAAACTCATAACCTAATGTCTTATTTTAATACTGCAAGATTATTAATGCCTAGAATAAAAACAGCTATTTAAATTGTGAAGGTTGTTACAGTTCTAGAAGTTTAATTTCTAAGGAAGTATTTGATAATCTACTTCTAATTTCGATTTTGAAAAACATGATTAGTACTGCCAGGAGCAGGGAAGTAGGAAAATGGAACAAGACTTCATTTTCTTCCTAATCAGCCACAAGATCCGGGGTAAACCTGTTTCTATATTTCAATTGAAATAGGATGGGCATAGCCATCAGCATATATACATCCTAAGGGAAGGTGTAAAAAACGAGTTGCTGAGAAGATGCATATCTGTCTAAATCCATAGAGATTTGGCCCTACCTTTAAGCAGATTGTCCATCGGGAAGAGAACTGGTGCTCTCTCAGCCCCAATCTAAGCACACAGAAATGTAGTATAGCTTGGCGGAGGTGTTTTTTGTGTAGCTCCAATTCACTTTTTTTCTTATATGGTCCACTAAGAAGCTGTTTTCTAATGCATAATTTAATCTTCTAAGCTGAGTTTCTTAGGACAAACTAGACATCTACATGCTTCCCCCCCCTTTTCCTATGATTTGTAACCAGCACATAATAATTATACATATTTTGGGGGAACAGTGTGATATTTCAATACATAATACAATGTGTAAATGGTCAAATCAGGGTATTTAGCACATCTACCACATCAAACATTTATCATTTACTTGTATGTGTATTTGTTAAAATGTAAATATGCAAACATAATGGAGAAAGAGTGGGGAATTGAAAGCCAGCAGGTGTGAAGTACTAGTCTCAACCTGTTGCTAACTGAGGTTGTCTTCTGGGGTAATTACTTAAACACTCCTGACCTGATGTTCTATGATTTAATCATTTCCCACCACTGACTGGCTTAGGAAATCTTCTGCTGGAACTCGACAAGAGTGACAGCATCCTGCTGTGGTTGTGTTCTTGGTGTGTGGACATTCAGCATGATGTTCATAGGCCAGCAGAAGCTACTCCAAACTCAAGTGGAAATCCATTTGGGGTGGACCAAATCTTGCATTATAAAGGCTCAGTTGTCGTGGAAAGTGTCAGAGATGTGAGGCAAAAATGTAATGAAATCTCAGTTCTAAGCCTCTTTCTCTATGTGACCTTGGTCTGTCAGATACTGATGTGTAAAATGAGAATAATTATCAGCTGGTTTAAAGACCAGAAGGAGGGTCTGTAAAGGAAATAGTACATTGCCTAGCACAGCATAGCTTATCTTTAATCAATGGCTAGTCTTAATGTGTGGTTACATTTATCATAACATGTTACTCACCATTCATTATATAAAACTTAAAGAATTATTTTTGTCTTTCAACCCTCAGTAGCACATCCATTTTTATTGCTGCTTTAGTTGTTGATAGTTATTATGAACACAGATATTTCTATGAAATATGACTTTAAATCTCTAATAGTTACAGATCATTCAGCAGAAATTGGGCTTTAAAGGGAGAAATAGAATTTGAGTTAGGGAATTCCATAATGCATACAGAAATAATTTTGACAAGGTCCTACTGAAAAAATTGCTATAACCTTAGCAACTCATCTTGATGCTGAACAATATGGTCATTAGTTAGGATACACATGGACCAATATACTTCATTAAGTGCCTGCTGACTATTGCTTCTCATTGACAAATGCACTCCTAGAAAGTTGATATTTTTAAAACTCAAGTTTCAACTTTCTTTCTAGAAATTATGGAAGTTATCTATACTATTTCCCTGAATGTCCTTTAAAATATCTGTCCAGGATGCTGTAAATCTCTTTGGAGGTCTAAACACCATGGTGTCTCCAGGCCCTCCCTCTCTGGGCCACAGGCAATAAAGTGTGATGATGGATGGAAAAAAATGGAAGGTTGGTCTCACTGGCCTTCTCCATCTGGGTCCTAAGCATTTATGGTCATTGGGTTGGTGTTGTTAGGACTGAGGACCTTGACTCATTCTTATTTGTCAAAATAGCAAATGAAGAGTTTCGCCTGTGAGTCCTGAACTTGCTGCTTCTGCTGTCCAATGTTCCAGGCCATTTTCCTGCGTTCTAGGGGGTCCTATTGACCAGCACTCAGTGGGGCACAAAAGAACACAGTGGAGGCATGGGGATGCCTCCTGACCTCCTGCTTTGTTTGGGTGTATTCCACTTTCTTGAACTATTAATATCTCTCTAGGAATTTTTATCTATAATAAATTATTTTGATTGCACATCATTTGCAAGTATAGTTGTACACCATTTGTGTTAATAGAGTTAGTTCATACTTGCCATTAATTCAGTTCTGCTTGTACTTTATCTTAAGATTTACTTCCTTTTTAAGTGCAGACTTTTGTTTTCATATTTTTTTGTATTAAATTTTACTATTTGGGGAGAGAACCAAATTTTATCATTGCTTGTCAAGGAGGTCTTGAAAGGAGGATTCTCTTGCTTGGTACGTGGTGGAGGAAGGGGAGGTGGGCAGTAATTAGATATCTCCCAAGAATTTAGAAATAATGACAATAAAGCAGATCAGAAAGATAAACTATTAAAGCAGAATGCAATAATTATAAGGAGAGCTGTGAAAATCTTAATGAGATAGTTTTTCCCAACACAAGCACTACCTGACTGACTGTATTCATAAATTAAAGAAAGGATGTATCAATGCCTAGAAGGCTGTGTGTGTGTGTGTGTGTGTGTGTGTGTGCGCGCGCTTAGTTAATGTGTCGGGGAGGAGGGAGCAGAAGGTGGTATCAGTCAACAATAGAACGTAAGAAAAGAAGAGTCGGAAGGTCAGATTTTGTCAGTGATCATTCAACATCTGATGGTTTTGGTGGAATCATAGGTTTGGCCAAAGAGCCAGGTAATAGGATTCCATGTTCAGGATGAATGACCAATGAGCAGGTATGTACGTCAAACCATCTTAGCCTAAAGCCATTACCCTTTGAAATGATATAACAAACTTCCTGGTTCTGATCTCAGTGCTCACCAAGAAAAATTAACCATTCACCTTAATATTTGACACCCACTGCAGATGTGTCTATAGGGGAAAGCATACTGGTGATGACCTTACAAGTTCTGCGACAGTTTTATTTCTCAGTATACACTGGAAGAATCAGGAAACATTCTCATTCTGCTACTTGGATTTTTATGAGTTTGAATAATTTGAATCCCCTTCTGAGAAATGCTTCACTTGCTGGAGTGTGGTCAAATTTCTGAGGCGTCGGAGCTGAGGAACCTGCCCTGGCGAATCTCCTGCACACCATGAGTCCTTGGGTAGCTAAGCAGCTGGTATCTCCGGGTGACACTGACCACTCCATATGTGACTCCATTTTAAATATCCTACTAAATTGTTTAACAAAACACAGCTTTTTGTCCCCTTACAGTTTAATTCATTCTCTTCTAGCCAAAAAAAAAAAAAAAAAAAAAATTCTTCTGAAAGTCAGTGGGAATCAACAAGCCAAAATTCTGTATAAACCCTGTTCCCCTTGTCTCTCCTTCTTTCCTCTCTCCCTTCTCTCTATCCCCTCCTCTGTCTCTATCTCTCTCCCCTTTTATTTATTTAATTTTCTTCTTTCCTTCCTTCCACTTGTCTTTTTTGGGTGCTGTGTGCGTCAGACGCTTTACTAAGTACTAGGAAAACAAAAACTTGTTTTTGTAGGAAGAAAGAGAGTCACAAATCTGCAGCAAGTTGAATTATTTTTCATCTGTGGCATGAATTCAGTTTAACTCCACATGTATGTTTTGTGCCTCTCTGGTGCACGATCACTGTTTTGGGTTTTGCAAAGATTAAAATGCATAAGGCTTGGCCTCGAGTTGTTTGTATTGACAAAGTTATATTAAATGTTTAGAAACAGTAAAAAAATAAGGCTGTAAGCACAACGTGAGAAATATTATGTGAATTGCATGAACCTGTTTGAGACAAGAAGAGACAGCACTTCTAGCTGAAGTATTTTTGGTAAAGTGAGTGTTATCAGGTTCTATAGTATGACTGTTTTGACTATATTAAGGTTGGATAGAGAGTTAAGCCAGGGGACTGAAGCCAAAGTAGTCTTGTGGGAAAGATGGCATAAGGTAAATAGAGCTGGTCAGAAGTGATTGAGATGCTAAGGCTTAGAGATGCTGTTTCCTCAAACTCAGGACACTACAGTGAAATGGGTCAGGAGAACATCGCATTAAGTCAAGAGCTGTGAGTCTAGGATGAAAAGATAGAGCAGACTTGGGTGGATAATTAGGTTAAAACTAGAGCCAAAAGCACTTTCCTCAGACAGCTAATTACTCCGAAAATATTTAAATAAAATGATACCTTTTCTTTTTCCTGAAGATAACCCTGTGTTGTTTAGTCAGCTGTACCTCAAAGGCTTATTCATGTGACTGCATCCTCTGCCACTCCTCCCTCCTCACTTGTCATGGCTGAGGATGATTAGGTACCTTCTGCTCTTGGTGTTTTTGAGGAGTGATATGTATGTCATTCAAGCTAGTGCATAAAGTAAGTGTAGTTGTTAAGACAGCTGATGGGGGACTAGTAAGAGGCTTAATTCAATTTAAGGAATTGAAACTTAATTTATATGGCAATGTGAGGACTTTGAAATTTTATCAGCAAAGGCCATGACTAAGAGCTGTATTTTAGAAGATTATGTTACCAAAAGCAAGTCTGGATACAGGAGAAAATTTACGGGCGTATTGCATCATCTTGGGAAAAGATATAAGGATGGCCAACTAGAGTAGTTGCATTCTGCATGGAAGGTCACCTTCATGGGTCATGGTGGAGGTAAAATTAACAGAACTTGGTAATGAATTAACTGTGGGCAACAATGAGATGCGAGAGTCATGACATTCAAAGAGCTTGAATCTAGGTGACAAGCCAGCTACTGTAGAAAGGAAAGTGCCACTAGCAGAGGTAGAGAAGGGAGCAGGTGCAGGAAGAGATATTAAATTTAGAAATAGAAATTTCAGATCTGCAGAACAACCTTGCATTTTATAACTGAAGGTCTGCCTGTACAACTCATTGACCAATGGGAGGTCTTCCTTCGTAATAAAATATATGTTCTTTTGCCTCTCTCTTGGAAAAGTGAGTCATTTACTCAATCATGTGTTGATATTTAAAGGGCTTGTTATTTGCTAATGGTTGTTTTGAAAATCAGTGAGATTCAGACTAGATAGAAATGTCCTGCATTTTATTTAAAGAAAATAAAACCATAATGTTAAGACTGAAAATATCTACCCATTATGATGCCATGCACAAGCCATATACCAAAAGGCGTTTTGTTTTATAAAATGGTGCTCATTTGCATTTTGTCTGAATTTTTTTAAAAAATAATAATATTTGCACACCTGTTGTATGTCCAAATTAAGACAAATGTGTTTAATTATGATTAAAGGAATTGCAAGTGTAACATTAAAAAAGGATTTAAATCACCAAAATAAAATTTTATTTGAATTTCTAAATCACATATGACTATAAAAAGCACCCTGTGTTTACTGAGAGGGAAGTGTCCTGCCTGAATACTTCCTATTTTGATCATGCACATACAAGTCACATTCAGAAAGATTAGAAAGCAAGGAACTACAGATCTAGCTAAATTGTAATTTATTGCGGAAGATAAAATCATTACTCACCTTGGTCAGGGCATGCATCATGAAGCTGATAGTTAACAGGTTCTAAGTTATGTTTCAAAGGAAAAATAATAGATTTGGTTGCAATATGAATGCAAATTATGTCTCTGTACTCTCCCAAACCCTTGGCTTTGTTACCTCCAGAGAACTCAACTGTGGGATTTCAGACCCATCTAGAGTGTGTTTCTATGATTTTCAGTTGAATCTTGACAAGTATGATTATTCAGATTTTTTGTATTGTCTGAAATAGAAGTATGTTCTGCATCATAATTTAGCAGGAAAGTAGGAAGGACTCTTAGATCTTTGAAACAGCCATGACAGCTTATAGTGAAACCTTTGACATATCAGTATATCTCCAAAGGTTCTAGGCAAATGTGTAAGCAACATACCCTGAAATAAATGAGATGGAATATCCTTGAAACTCATCTATTTCTCACAATTCTGCTTGGAACTATATATCTCACATTCATCCTGAACTATAATTAATTCCATAAACCCTGATACATATAGAAAAATTCTAAAGTTATTATGTCATAAAATAGAATGGTTAATGATGCAATGTCGTCCTAGTGACCCAGTAGTGGAACGTGTTTGTTGCTTTCATAAAATAAAATAGTCAATCATCTATTTTCAACTGCCTTCTTTATATTGAGTCTTATGAAATGCTTCAGTGTGACAGACAATAACATCCTAAAATGGGAGCAAAACTTTAAGTGAAACTTAAGCTGAAAAAAAAATTGGACTTGAAGGCTTAAAGAAGAGGATAAAGGGCATTGAAGTTATTACTGTAGAAGCAAAAGCCAAATTTTGCCTATTTTTTGAAAGTATTGAAACACTGGAAAGGATCTTTCAAAAGTGAGTTTGGTTAGGAAAATAAAGACAGGAAAGGCACCTGTGTTTAAAGTCTTACAAAGCATATTGCAAACATTAATTCCAATATTGTCAAAAAGAACCATTTTATATTAACTTAAGCATGATTAGAAAGTATTTAGAAACTAATATGTATGTTACTTTCCAAAATGTAAATGTTCCTACACTACAGTAGGTGCTAGGGTACATGGGACTTTCTCCTTAATTTCTTTTGAATATTATTCATTAGTTTGCAAACTGATTAGTCCAAAAGATTCCAAAGTGTAAATAAAGTAAAAGTGGGTGGTGTCCATTATTTGAAGTATCTGATCAGGTACTGAATACATAGAGGAGTTGGTTCCATTTGTGCATCCTTGGGGGTTGTACAATCATATCTGCCCAGACCTAGAGTGTGTACTCATCTGAAATGGAAGTAGCTGGTTATATAAGACCCTGAATCAACCACAAAGGTGACTCCTCTGCTGCAGATTCTGCTGAGAGGCTGAGAGTACATGTGGGTGGACAAGAATGACACTAGGATCACTCCAAAGATTAAAAATATTCCTCTTCAGACTTGGAGAACCTCAGGTTTCAATCCAGGATTATAATCAAGGCCACCTGACAAGCAGACTGAGTCAGGAACAAACAGTGCAGTACAATTCCTCGACAACAGAAAGGTTATCTCTTCCCTCAAATTTATGTCACTGCTGAGTTATACCTGAAATCTCATTCCTGGAGGAATCATTGTTTAGATGCAGGCTTTGAAAACTGATTTTAAAAAACAAACAAAGCCAAAAAATAAAACCAAAAAACAAAATTGGAAACGTGAAAAATCCAACATTTGATTGTTTTCTGACATTTTATATCTTCAATTTAATATAGATCTAATTAAATGTATATATATTTTGGTAAGAAGATACGACACAGCAGAGACGGGTACTGGGTAACTGTGGAGAGAGGGCAGGAAAGGGTCAAAGAAAGCAGCTTTGTGTGCATTGAGCTAGGTGCTTCCAAAAGACATGGTCTCAGTTAGTCTTCACAAAAGACAGGCGTTATTGGATCCATTTATATGGTCCAGAAACTAGGGCCTATGGATTTAAGTAGTTTGACTAAGTTCATTCTGGTAATCAGCGATAGATCTTAATATATCCAACTAATGTCTGTCTGACTCGAAACTCCACCGTCATTTCAGTGCCTGAGACTGTGTGCAACTGGGAGGTCAAGTAGGACAGAGCCCTAGACTCTCTGAGCCCCTCTGGATGATTTAGGCTAATGGGGCATTTTTTTTTTAACTGGATTAAGTCTGTGAGAGATTCTTGGTGCCAATGAGCTTTTAAGCTGAGTGGTTTTCAGCTCCACATGTGTGTGCCACCTGGGGCACATGAAGACTGCGTGGGGTGCACCTGTGTGTGACTTTGGGAGGATGAGTTTCAGATCTTCAACTTCCATAAAATCCATCTGCCTGAAATAGTTGAAGTGAGCTCCCTTTCCTACATCTGAACTCTAAATTCCATTCTCCCACTCTGCAAAGTAAAAGCCTAACTCTCACCCACCCCTTGTTTTACCGTGGGATGTTTGGAGGGGTAAAACCACTGCAGCAGCAAAGAAAGGAAACTTTCAAAATACTGATACTGGTATCGAGAGTGAATGATTTACAGTGACAGAAACTAACAATCTTAATTACAGGTAACTTGTTTCTAAGAAGTATGATCAAATGAGAAAAAAATTTCAGAAAAAAAAATAAAGGAGAATGTTCTATGGGGGAAGTAAAATGCCAACATGACTTCAAAGAGAGAAAGGAACTACATAAGATTTCTGACTTTTGAAGGCTTCCTTCATGTCTTTTTGAAATAGATGATATTGATTAACTCAATGGATACTTTTCAAAGAGTTATGTAGCAGTTTTATTTTAAAATGTAATTAATTAGAGGACAATGGAAATAACACCTTTTGTGACTGCTTATTATTTTGGATGTCAGTTGCATAACAATGAGGGTTTGAAAGAAAATATTAGGCTCATAAGCAAAAAATATTGATGAGCACTGTCAATTCTAGCCGCCCTGGGATAGAATGAGCCACTTCATTGGCATCTTTTCTATCACCAGGCTAGACAGGATCAACTTTGGGAAAAGAGAGACAGGCAAATATGCAACCTCCTCAGCATTACTTTTACTTACACAATTTAAAAGATGTGGTAGAGGCCAGGTGTGATCGCTCATGCCTGTAATCCTAGCACTTTTGAAAACGGAGACAGGAAGATCTCTTGAGCCCAGGAGTTCAAGACCAGCCCGTGCAACATCGTGGAACCCTGTTGCTACAAAAAGTACAAAATTAGCTGGGCATGCTGATGTGCACCTGTGGTCCCAGCTACCTGGGAGGTTGAGGTGGGAGGATCACCTGAGCCTGGGAAGATAGAGGCTGTAGTGAGCCATAATCATGCTACTGTGCTACAGCCTGAAGCCTGGGTGACACAGGGAGACCTTGTCTCAAAAACGACAACAACAACAACAAAAAACAAGCTGTGATGGGGATGTGTGTGGGAGATGTTCTGAGTTTACAATTGAATTGCAAGGCTTATGATCCCCAACGACCCCCTAGAAAAAACAGAGAGCTTGAAGTTGAATATCCAAACTTCCTTCCTAATTAATTATGATATATGTTTCCACCTACAGGTTTCAGGAGAGAATAGTTGACAGTTGGCATAAGCAGGAATGTAAGAAAAAAAATCTCAGGTGAATAGTGAGACAACATGGAAACCTGTTGAGTTTAAACTATCAGTTTCTATCCCCTACTCTATTACCAACTATTTTTTTCCAGAAAAGAAAAAAGAACTACTTTTTTCTCTGTCTCTATTAAAAACTAATTGTGAATGTATTACTTTAATACATAAAATCGTTGTAAAGCACTAATTTATGTAAACTCTCTCACGCTGTTTTTGATCAAATAGATAATCAAGAATTTCCTTTAGGAAATCAGTTCTGCAGATTGAATGAAGTGAGGTTATTGCTCTAAGTCATTTAAACAATGAAAGTCGTGTCTTTGAAATACTAATACATTCATTCTTCTTTCAGAATCCTATTTAGAATTATGTTTTTTCTTCTTCCATTTTTTTTCTGAAAGCTGAAAAAAGAACAATAATGCAATTATGCAGGTATTGATGTACAACTGGCACATAAACTTCACTAGCATGTAAGCTGGAATGTTTTCTTAGAAGAGCAAGTACTCAGGGCATAAATGTCAGCAATTTTGAAAAAGCTATTACTAATTATAAGAAGCTCAAGGGGAAATAGTTGATATTCCGTATGGAAATAATAGATGCAAAGGGATGAATGCAGAACAGGTTTGATTCTATTTTGGGAAATTTAAAAAACATTTCACTTACAGTTCCAAAAGGCATAAAAGAGTCCTTTCAAAAACTGTGTCATAAGAATTTCAGCACTTTTTGTCAAAGAAGACAAACATTAGCACAACTGTTCACAAGGCACTAAGTTCACATTCAGGCCAAATATATTTATGACCTTGAATATTCCATACTCATTCATACATTTATTTATTCATTCACAAAACATGTACTGTATACCTACTATGTACAAAACAGTGGAGACATTGCTACATAGGACCCATTTAGGCACAGAGAGGAACACAAAAGTGTTCTCAATTAAAGAGAAATAAAATAAAATGTATAATGCATTTTTATCATTATTTCTCCTGATAATCATCTCTTTATCTTAGACTGATTATAAACATCCTACAGTGAGTGAATCTACCTTCTGAATAACTATCTCTCAAGTTTCTTCTCAGGCACTCAGAATAAGGTCATATGTTTAGGGAAAATTTTAAATATTCCATAATGTAACACAGTATTGAATTAAATTTATAACACAGAGCTGGATGAAAACTATTAAACAGTTAAGTTGCTAGGCAAATTTTAGCTCTTTTAACATTTAAAACCACCCCAGAAAATGCTCCTGGTGTATTAAACTGTCATTCTGCTGACATAATCTAGAGTCATATCTGGCTACAGTTACAGCCTGTGTAACATGGGTGTGCCATTGTCCAAAACTCTGGTCAGGCCCTACTTTGCCCACCTGAACTGAACAAGTTAAAAGTCCTCCTTCTTGCTATGGCAATAGCCTGAAGTTTGCGATGAAACCGGACTTCCTTCTTTGACTCTAGTGTATTCCTTGTAGAGCAAGCTTGATTCTATTGACAGGAAGCTGATCTTTCCTTGGGAAAGGGACTCTGCTTTCAAATATTGGCTGGCTACAATTTGAGTGTTAGCCTGTACCACACACTTCTCCCAGCTTGGCAGAAGTAGATTCTAAGCATTAGGTCCCTTGCTTGTCAAGATAGGTTTTGGAACTTTCTTTGACAGTCTTTAGTTAAGGAGAATCCTGTGCATTTGGGATGCCCCTGTGGTGTTTATGTCTTTCTGAATAACATGTTTGCCTCCAATAATCAAAACACAGCTTACCTTGCAGCAGATTTTTAAAACATACACTTTATGATGTATTTAATACTAGCCAACTATTATGTGATGAGTATCTATAATCATAAACACTGAACCTAATACTCTCCTGTGAAGAAAAACTGATTCAGGAATTTAAATCTTGAGAGTTCTGACTGTGGAAGTTGCAGGTGAGATGATTTGCCCAGTGTGCATATTTCCACCAGCTGTGCTCAGCTTATAGGAGTTTACTGGGGATATAATAGCCTGATGTTTGGTATAAATAGATTGCAAAAGAAGACTTAATAGATTTTTTAAGAAAGAGCCACCACACAGGACACGTCTCTTGTTTTTCTGACAAGGATAGCAAATCCATTTTAGCACATTATCTAAGTTACAGCTATGGGTTAACTGTACATTATAGTTATTTGAAAAAGCAACTACAAAGGAAAATGTTGTCTAAAATGGAATTCATGGAAGGCTCTTATATAGCAACTTTCCAGAGTTCAACTACAAGCACAAATTGTAATGTAAACATAATGCCCTTTGAAATATTATTTTAGCCCATGCCATGGCCCATTGGTTTAGTGTCTTCATCTCAATTTCCAGGGTAGCCCCTGGGATTCATCAGGATTTATTGCAAATGAAAAAGAAGGATGATCTTTAATACTGCTGGGGTCCCCCAGTAATTCATAGTATTTCATAGGAGTTGATTTTGCAGGATAAATCTTTTTGAAAAGTTGACTATCTTGGAAGTTGAAATGAGAGGGTAACCCAACTTCCAATACCTAAAATGTAAATGTGTCTGAGAGAAGCAGGTATTATTAGCTTTGGCAAAAACATAAATCAGGGATGTGGCCATCTTGATTTAGTGCACCAATGTAGTGTACATCTTTCTGCCTGGGAGGCTGGTGTCCAGTTAAAAAAATGAGTCGTTTTACCTGAAATGCAGTAAATTTTGTGAAACAAGTAGCAGTTTTGAAAGCCAATCAATATGTTTTTATCAAATTTATCTTTGGTCCAAGTACTCAAGTTGTGTTGTGGAGGGAGAGTAGAAGCATGTTAACACTTATTCTCAATAACTTTGGCAACAATGTGCCTGCACAAAACAATTTTTTTCATGACTTGATATGGTTTGGCTGTGTCCCCACCCAAATCTCATCTTTACTTGTAGTTGCCATAATCCCACATCGTGGGAGAAACCTTGTGGGAGTGATTGAATCATGGGGGCAGTTACCCCCTTGTTGCCATTCTCATGAGAGTGAGTGAGTTCTCACAAGATCTGATGGTTTTATAAGGGACTTTACCCCCTTTTGCTGCACTTGTCCTTGCTGCCACCATGTGAAGAGAGACACATTTGCTTCCTCATCCACCAGGATTGTAAGTTTCCTGAGGCCTCCCCAGCCCTAGGGAACTGTGAGTCAATTAAACCTCTGTCCTTTGTAAGTTACTGAGTCTCGGGTACGTCTTTATTGGCAGCATGAGAACAGACTAATACAGTAACGAAGGAAATACTCACTGTAGTATTTTGGATTTTGGATTTTTGGATTTGGGATGCTAAACTGGTAAGTATATAATGCAAATATTCCAAAATAAAATATAATTTAAAATCCAAAACACTTCTGGTTCCAAGCATTTCATATAAGGGATACTTAACGTGTAGTGGAAAAGCATATTAAATGGGCATCTTCACACAGTTGCTGAATAAATAATACGTGAGGGACCTATATTCTAAGTGTGAAGATCTTGTAAAAGTGAAAAAGGAATTTAGTTAAGCTATTTAAATAGGATTATGCTACAGATGGGGACAAAACATTTGCAGACAAACAAACAAAAACACCCCAAAACATATTTGAAAGGGCTAGTATCCCACATACATGGTGACTTTGAAAACTCAACAATGGGCAAAAGATCTGAACAGGCTTCTCACCAAAGAAGATGCACAGATGGCTAATAAACATAGGAAAATATGCTCCACATCATATGTCATCCACATCATAACTCATCAGGATAATGCAAATTAAAACAAAGAGATATCACTATATGCTTATTAGAATGGCTAAATTCAAAACACTGACAGCACCCAATGTTGGAGAAAATATGGGACAGTAGGTACTCTCATCCATTGCTGGTGGGAATGCAAAATGGTACAGGCATTCTGGAAGACAGTTTTGCAGTTTCTTATACATCTAAACATGCTCTTGTCTTATGACTCAGTAATTATGTGCCTTGGTATTTACCCCAGTGACATGAAAACTTATAGTCACACAATAACCTACACCCAAACGTCTACAACAGCTTTGCTCATAATTGCCAAAACATAAGCAACCAAGATGTTCTTTACAGGGATACTCTCTAAAAGCAAATGATATTTATTCAGGAGTAAGATCACAATGGGATTATGCATGCCATGGTAAACTATGTGTATAGTCAAAGACACTGAGGCAAGGGAATGTTTTTAAAGCCAAAATGAGGAGGATTACGTAAGTTATTTTGAATCAATTATCCTTGGAAACAAGAACATACAACAAGAATGCTGTGAGTCCAAGGTTGGACAGGCAGTTGCTGAACAGGTGTCCTTGCAGAAGTATTTTCTGCGTAAAGCTGTAGTGGCCTTTGTGTAAAGTTCTGGGTTTTGCCAACTTTTTTGATAGTTCTTATTATCAGGGATATGTGCATGAGAACCCTTCCCTCATGGCCTTCCCTCTCCCCGTTTGTCAATGCTTGACACAAGTGCCTCCATTTAGACTCTGAAAACTTTTACACTTTCAGTAGGTGAAGGAATAAACTGCGATACATCCAGACAATGAAATATTATTGACCAATACAAAGATATGAATTATAAGCCATAAAAAGACATAGTGAAACCTTAAATGCATGTTGCTAAATTAAAGAAGGTAATCTGAAAAGGCTACAGACTGAATAATTCCAAATATATGACATTCTGGAAAAGACAAATTAGGGGCACAATAAAATGATTAGTGGTTTTAAGGGATTTTGGGGGACAGAGGGAGGGAGAGAGGGAAGGACGAATAGCTGAAGCACAAGGGATTTTTAGTGCAATGAAATGATTCTGTATGATACTGTAATGATGGACACTTACATTTGTCAGAACCCATAGAATGCCCACCAAGAATGAACCCTAATCTAAACTATGGTCTTTAATTAACAATAACATATCAATATAGACTCAACAATTGTAATAAATGTGCCACAATAATGCTAAATCTTAATAAGAGTGTAATCTGAGGATTGGGGAGAGGTGAAGAGAGAGGATATGTAGGAACTCTGTACTTTCTGGTCATATTTCTGTAAATGTAAAACTTATAAAGAAAGCCTATTGAAAAAAGAAAGAACATAAATCTTTATTAAACAGACTCTGCAAGGTCCCTAAATAGAAACTTTTTAATAATGATTACAACCTAAAAATATAAATAATAAAATTACATTAATAAAATCATCTTATTACATAGTCTGCTTCTCTCACCAATTTCAACTGACCTTTCTACCAATAATTCAAAACCAAGATTGATTTGATTTCATGGCACCAACAATGGATTGAATTAATAAGATGCATATGAGAAATGTTTTTTTTTTAATTTTTATCAATTCTTATGTAATGCACATTTTGTCAGGAAACATTCATTACAAGAGAGAGCTAAAACATGAGGCAACAGTCTTTTGAAATTCTCTTAAGTTAAACAAAAATTGCCAGGAAAAGGAGAAAGAACTATATTCCAGAAAAGTCAACAGAACAAGGTACATTTAAACCATTTTAACTGCTCACTAGTAAGAGCAATGGGATCTTTGAAAAATAACCAGTTATTAAGTCACAGTATCTCACCCATGAGAATGAAATATAACTTTCTATTTTGCTGATGGTGCAAAGTAGCAAATTGGTTATTCTCTGTCTTGGCTGCAAGCTTGAAAATCTTGGACATTTATATATTTTACTGACCTAGAAAAAAAAATATGCAATATAAAGAGAACGTCATCCTGCAGTATTTCTTCTTCCCAAAGCCAATAATTATTTTTAAATACATTTTTATTTCAATACTTTTTGGGGTACATGTGGTTTGGGTGTACATGGATAAGTTATTCAGTGGTGATTTCTGAGATTTTTGTGCACCTGTCACCCAAACCATGTACACTGTACCCAATATGTAGTCTTTTATCCCTTATCCTGCTCCCAACCTTCACCCTGAGTCCCCGAAGTCCATTATATCATTCTTATGCCTTTGCATCCTCATAGCTTAACTTCCATGTAGAAGTAATAGCATATACTATTTGGTTTACCATTCCTGAATTACTTCACTTAGAATAATGTCCTCCAGCTCCATCCACATTGCTATGAGAGACATTATTTCATTCCTTTTTATAGCTGAGTAGTATTCCATGGTGTATATGAATCACATTTTCTTTAATCATTCATTGGTTAGATGGGCACTTAGGTTGGTTCCGTATCTTTGCAGTTGTGAATTGTGCTGCTATAAACATGCATGTCCATATGTCCTTTACATATAATGGCTTCTTTTCCTTTAGGTTGATACCTAGCAGTGGGATTGCTGGATTGAATGGTATTTCTACTCTTAGTTCTTTAAGGAATTTCCACACTGTTTTCCATACTGGTTATACTAGTTTACATTCCCACATACAGTGTAAAAATGTTCCCTTTTCTCCACATCCCTGCCAACATCTGTCATTTTTTGGTTTTTTAATTATGGTCATTCTTACAGGAATAAGGTGGTATCTCATGATGGTTTCAATTTGCATTTAATTTGCATTTTGCATTTTTTGTTTGTTTGAAATTCAAGTAACTTTAATAATTTTTTCATGTTTGTTGGCTGTTTGTATATCTTTTTTTTTTGAGAATTGTCTATTCATCTCTTTTGTCTGTATTTTGAAGGGATTATTTGTTTGAGTTCCCTGTAGATTCTGGATATTGGGCCTTTCTTGGATGCATGGTTTGCAAAAATTTTTTCCCACTCTGTGGGTAGTCTGTTTACTCTATTGATTAGTTATTTTGCTGTGAAATAGCTTTTTAGTTTAATTAGTTTAATTAGCTATTTTATTAATTTTTTTAATTTTGTTGCATTATTAACTTTGTTATATTTATTTTGTTACATTTATTGAAATAAAAATAAAAAATTTTTGTGAAAAATGATTATTGGCTTTGAGAAGAAGAAACACTGCAGGATGACATTCTTTTTATATTATATCTTTTTTTTCTAGGTCAGTGAAAGACACAAATGTCCAAAAGAATGGTAAGGCTATTCAATGTGGAAAGGTCAGTCCTCAAAAAATGGTGCTGGGGAACTGGATATCCACATGGTAATGAATGAATAGGGACCCTTATTAACATTTGTTACTTATAATTTTGTTACATTTGCTTTTGGCTTAGGTAGTTTTTCCAGTGCTATCTTCTAGAATGTTTATGGTTTAAGGTCTTAGATTTAAGTCTTTGATCCATCTTGATTGATTTTTGTATAAGGTGAGAGATGAGGATCCAGTTACACTCTTCTACGTGAGCACTATTAAATTATTATTAAATAATTATTAATTATTAAAGTATGTAGAATACAATGGTATTTTCAACTTCCCTATGAAAATAAATTCAGATGAAGTTGGTCCAAAGAACTAAATGTATGTACTTTTTATATCTTGAGAAATATCACTGGCACTTTATTCATTCTGTCAGTGGGCATTTCAGTTTCCACCTTTTGGCTACTGTGAATAAGGCTGCGATGAACATGAATATACAAATATCTGTTTGAGTCTGCTTTCAATTCTTTTGGGTATAAATTCAGAAGTGGAATTGCTGGGTCATATGGTAATTCTATGTTTATTTACTTTTTGAGGAACTGCAATACTGATTTATACAGTGTCCTGCATCATTTTACATTGCCACCAACAGGGAACAAAGACTCTAATTTGTTCACATTGTTGCCAACACTTGCTATTTTCTGCTTTTGTTTTGTTTTGTTTTCGTTTTTTGATAGTAGCCAACCTAATCGTCTTATCTCATTATGGTTTTGATTTGCATTTTCCTAATGATTAGTGATGGCAAAAAAACTTTTCATTGCTTATGGCCATTTGTATGTCTTTTGTGGAGAAATGTCGTTTTAAGTCCTTTGCCAATTTTTGAATCCGGTTTTTTGTTGTGGCTGTTGAGTTTAGGTGTTCTCTACATATTTTGGGTATTAACCTCTCATCAGATATATGATTTGTAAATATTTTGTCCCATTTCATGGATTGCCTTTATACTCTGTTAATATAGTTCTTTGATGTACAAAAGCTTTAAGTTTTCATGAAGTGCATGCTGGTTTTTTTTTTTGTTGTTGTTGTTGTCGTTGCATGTGTCTTTGGTGTCATATTCAAGAAATAATTGCCAAATCTGATGTTGTGAAGCTTTTGCTCTATGTTTTCTTCCAAACATTTCATAGGTTAGCTGTAACATGTAGGTCTTTGATCTGCTTTTAGCGAATTTTTTTATATGGTGTTAGGTAAGGGTCTAGATTCATTCATTACCATGTGGATGTCCAGTTCCCCAGCACCATTTTTTGAGGACTGACCTTTCCCCATTGAATAGCCTTACCACTCTTTTCAAAAATGTTTGACCATATATATGAGAAATTCCATTGATCTTTACATCTGCTTTTATGCCGACTGCCCTGTTTTGATTACCGTAGCTTTGTAGTAAGTTTTGAAATCAGGAAATGAAAATCCTCTAGCTTTGTTCTTTTTTTATCACGACTGTTTTGGCTACTTCATGCCCCTGAGATTCCATATGAATTTTAATTTCTATTTATATAAAAAAGTCATTGGGATTTTGATAGGAATTTCATTGAATCTATAGATCATTTGGGGTTATTATTGACAATTTAATATTATTAAGTCCTCCAATTCATGAACAGGGGATGTCTTTCCATTTACTTATATCTTTTAAAATTATTTTAGCCACGTTTTAGAGTTTTCATTGCACAGGAATCTTTTAAAAATGTAACTGTTTTAAAGCCATTCACGTAGTTTTTTCTTACTGGTTTGATCCAACTTTGCATTGCATACTGATCCATATATTATGCCAGCTTATTCCATTTATAGACTGAAAAATGTATATCAATTGTACCTGTGGGCTAAAACTTCATTAGAACAGTTAAATGACATTTAATGTAGTACAGTTGGAAAACAATGCCAGTACACAAATCTATTACTCTAATAATGTGGTTTTTGAATTACATTTCACACAGCTCAGTATTATCTTCTACCAAATTTACAAGTCCAATGAAAGGTAAAATAGTTTAATATACATAAACAATTATGGTTCTCATTTTCTTACTTAATGGACCTGCTATTTCCGATATTGTTTTCATTTACTTTTTAATCAGCTTAAACATTTTAAAATACCCGTAGTAAGAGGGGTCATATTACAAACAAAGGATGAGAATCTGTGGGTAGCAACATTTGTTTGGTTAGCTTTTTTTCTGGTTGTAAAGAAATGACGTTGGTATTATCTCATAGAGGTTTCCTGTTTTCTCAGTCTTCTGGGAAGGAGGAACCATATGCCAGTAAACCAATCCTCATTGAACCAGATGTCTTATGCAAAGGAACACCTTAACATTTCAGAGATTATACATTTTTAGGAAAGAAATATGTTAAAACGATTAAAAAATATTTTACATCTCTACATTCTCCAGAGTAATTAGCCCAGAACTTTGCATAAATATGTTTGCTTTGTATTCGTTTCTTTATTTATTAATTCATTCTCAAATATTTGTTTAGTACCTTATATGGACTAATTGCACTGCTGTGCATTGGTGGCTGTGGAATTCAGCCTCCAAGATACCCCCAATGATCCCTGGCTCCTGCTACACACCCTTGGGCTGCATTGCACCAGGGTTGGTCTGTGGAACCCATAGAATATTGCAGAAATGATGGTATGTTACTTCGAAGATAGGTAGTAAAAGATCGACTTCCGTCTTTTGCATTACCTCTTTTGGGTCACCCTCTCTGGGAAATCCACGTCGTCAGCAGCTTTGTGAATTGTCCCAGGAGGTGAGGAGCTAAAGCCTTCTGCCAACAGCCATGCAAGTGAGCTGAGAATTGCATCTTTGCAGTCCAGACAAGTTCCAAGTTACTGTAGACCCTCCTGACACTCTAATTGCAGCCTCATCAGAGGCCCTGAGCCAGCACCACCAAGAAAAGCTGCTCTAGAATTCCAAACTCTCAGAAACTGTGAGAAAATAAGTGTTTACTCTTTTACCCTGAAAAATTTGAAAGAATTTTCTATACAGCAATCACTAATACAGGGGTACATGCATGAACAAGTCTTTTCTTAATTTCTGTTTTTATCATGGGTTAAAGGGTACATGTGCAGGTTTGTTACATGGATAAATTGTGTGATGCTGAGGCATGGGGTACCAATGATCGCATCACCCAGGCCAGAAGAATAGTACCTAACAGGTGGTTCTTCAGCTTACACTCCCCTCCTTTTCTCCTCCAGTGATCCCCAGTGTTTATCATTCCGATCTTTGCAATCATGTGTATTCAGTGTTTAGTTTCCATTTATACGTGAGAACATGTGGTAGTTGGTTTTCTGTTCCTGTATTATGTCGCTTAGGATAATAGCCTCCAGCTCCATCAGTGGTGCCGCAAAGGGCATGATTTTGTTCTTTTTTATGGGTCCATGATATTCTATGGTGTTTTTGTACCATATTTTCTTTATCTAGTCCACTGTTGATGGACACTTAGGTTGATTTCACATCCTTACTATTGTTAATAGCACTGCAGTGAACATACAGGTGCCTGTGCCTTTATGAGAGAATGAATTATTTTCCTTTGGGTATATACCCAGTCATGGGATTGCTGGGTTGAATATTATTACTATTTTAGTGGATGAACAATTCTTGTCCTGCCTTCAAGGAGCTTCTAGCTCAGTAAAACTGGTGAACTGTTGATTTATCACTAAACCAAGGGTAGGTACCACAATAGCACCTAGATGCAGCACCTGTCTCAGTCTTGGAGACAAGAACAGCCAAATGAATGAATGATTCTTAATTTGTGGCTCTAAGAATGAGGACGAGGAAGTAGCAAGAGGAAAAGTGCGGACAATTCCAGATAGAAGGGAGAAAGTAAGCCACGGTTGAGGTTAGGGAGAGGTGAGTGCAGTAGTTTCCAGGCCCCCGTTTCATGTGGGCAACAGGGACGATGAACAGTGAGGATGGGGAGGTGAGCTGGGAACAGATGAGGAAGGAAGCTATATAGCACAGGAAGGAGGGAGAGGAGAGCCACTGAAGACTTTTAAGCACAAACATGACTACCATTCAGAGTATAAGCCAGAGTAAGTAGGAGACAAGGAGGCACTGGCTGCAGAAACAGGAAATGGTACTGGGAGCCTGAGAGAGGGTAGTGGCAGTAGGAAAGCGGGGAGTTGAGTTTGAGGCATGTAAAGAGGTTAGAATCGATAGATTTGAGGCTGAAATACATAATTCAGCATTTTTATCTTTTAATTTCACCACTAAGACCCCTGGACTCTTAACCCATACCTGCACCTCCTCTAGTATGGCCATCTTGGTGATTGATACCACAGATGACTCGGTTGCTCCAGATGGCAACCTGGACATGACTGGAAATACCTCCCTTTCCCTTGTAACTGTATCCAGTTAGTAACCTAATTTTACATGTCTAATGCCCAAGATCTTTCTAATTTCCCTTCTTTCCCCACCTGAGTAGTGTTAAGTAAACCCTTGCCACCTCTTCCCTTAATTTTTGTAATGGTTCCTAACAGTTCCACTCCTAGCCATACCTTCTTTGCGTGAATTCTCTGTACCCCTATCAGGCCCATTCAAAGCACTCATATGAGTGTTCACTCACCCTGCTTAGACATATTCACTGGTTCTTCTGCCACTGTGGACACAGTCCACATGCTTTGGCTTGGACGCAAATCATTTTTCTCTATCTTTAGACTTTCTTTCTCTCTCTCTCTCTCTCTTTCTCTCTCTCTCTCTCTCTCTCTATATATATATATATCGTTTCCTCCCTCCTCTTCTACCTCCTCCTTCTCTCTCTCTGTCCAGACATACATACACACACACACACACACACACACACATATATATATATATGTATCTTCCTTCCTCCCTCCTCTTCCACCTCCTCCTACTCCCTGCAGAGCCTTATTGTACAGCCATATTAAACTACTGGGGCATTTATGTACCTTTAAACCTTTTCTTTTCTCTAAATGGATCTTCACTCCCTCCTGTCCTCAGCTAACTCCTACATGTTAGGAGTTAGAACTCATACATGTTAAGACCCAACTGTGTGTTGCCTTTTCTTGGATACATAAGCTGCCACATGATTCCTATCTTCCCTAGCTCTCACCTCACTATATTCAATTTGTGATTTGCATCCAGTCTCTCCCACAAGTTTCCAAACTCCTTGAAGGCAGGGACCACACCTCATGTGCCTGGCACCATCAGCACAGTGTCTCGCATAAAATAGACACTCCACAAATGTGAAAGTCTAGAACTGAGCACTGCATTCAAACATTCTGCTTATTGTCCTGAAGAATACAGTCCAAAGAGGAAAGTACTGAACATTAAGAACCTTTTGATCTTCTTTAAGAGTTGGAAAAGCTTGAATAATTCTTTCTTATCAGGTATAGGAAAATTTTTGATTTTTTATATTAGATACACTGGAAAGTGAACTATCAAGCATGAAGAGACAAACATCTACCATTTGAACTTTTGACAACTAATTTATAGCTCGAGGACCAGTAGGTTATTATGTATATTGTCCTTGTTTGTGCAAGACCAATCAAATACCACTTTGTATTTATACTTTTAAAAATATTAAAATTCTGTTTTTTACATGTTTAACTCTGTCTTCAGATATGAGTCAGCTAATATCTTCTTTGAGAGGAGATTTCTTTGAAGTCTGGGGGACATCCCCAGCTAGAAGACCTGGGCAGAAACATGCTCTGGGTGATCATGATCTGAATTCAATGGGAACAATTAAGGAGTTATTTCCATTTTGATTCTATTAGCAAGCTTTTCTACTTGTTGCCCTTCAACCTGTCTTCATGCCAGCTGAAACTTCAATAGAGCCTCATGACAGAGCTGTTAAAAGACTTTGAAAAGGGAACGTGTGGAATCATAAATGCGTCAGAAATAAGAGAATGTTTCTCAGGCCATTACATTCTTAACCCCTTGTTTCTGCTTAACAGACTTTGTTAAAGGTCAGTGAGAATGTTTTAACAGCAAAAGCTTGAGACTTCCAAGAACATACTGTTTCCATTCTAGATACCCATTGCTAATGAAGAGCTGGTTTATTATATTCTGTGCTTATATTTTCAGTAAAAATAAAAAGTAATCATCAGAAAGACTTGAACACAAATCTAAATTTCAAAACTTAGAGTTAGGATATATTTGAAAATTTGTAATTTGTTGTTACTTTTCCAATTAGGATAATGAATAACATAACATCTGTATAATGCATTACAGTTTATGATGAAAATTTCTGCATGCTTTTCTCATTTTTCACTATAATGGTTGAATGACATGGATAATAATGTAATTTCATTTTAGATATGAGGAGACTGCAGTTCGAGAAGGTTTGGTCACTTAACTAACCCTGCTAACCTGTGAATGAGTTGTGATGATATTCTAGATTTGCAATCACAAACTGACAAACTTCTGTTCTCTATTGAATGCTTCTATTTTGTTGTTGTTGTTTATTTGTTTCTAAGAAGTTTTCAACCAGGCACTGTGACTCACACTTATAGTCTCAGCACTTCCATCAAGAAGCCAAGACAGGCAGATCACTTGAGCCCAGGAGTTCAAGACCAACCTGGTCACCATGCCGAAACCCCATCTCTACAAAAAATACTAAACTTAGCTAGGCATTTTGGCATGGCCTGTAGTCCCAGCTACTTGGGAGAATGAGGTTGCCGCAGCAGTGAGCTGTGTTTGTGCCACTCTAGCTTGGCAGACAGAATGAGACTGTGTCAAAAACAAAAACAGCAAAAAACAGTTGTTTTTCCAACACAATTCATGAGATTGTTTTTTAAAATGCACAAACTAGTACTTTTAAAGGTATTTTTGATTTTCCATTACACAAGTACAGAAATATGTAATTTCTTTATCAACTTTTCCCTTAAGAAATTATTTTTTTTCATTGTCTGAAAGAGATAGAGTTACCTGTCTCTCAAGGATATTTTCCTCAAGTACTCATAGGCAATTTTGAATTTGTGGTTCATTTCACCTTTTTATGACTCCAGAAATTAAATGATTCTTGGCTGTACATCAAAAGATGATTATGTAGTTATTATTTATTTTTATAGCTCAGATGAATCTGGTACTAGCTTCATTATAGTGCATGTCCCATTGGCCAAATGAACACAATCTGGAAATATGACATGCATTTTTAATAGTAATAAGGCAATAATTCTGCATTTTGTGTAGGTGTTCCAGGGGCTGCTTTAGTTAGGTTTAATGTCAATTAAGAAACACTGCAGTGCCCTTATTGGAATCTTGTAATAGTCACATTTCTCTGGTTGTTTTATGAAGTCGGGTGTAAACAATCACTTCAGAGGAGGACTTACTAAGTATAGACCTGTGCATCATTTTTCTTAGCTATATATATTAAGATACAGTAAAAATCAGCAGCACAAACTTTTCTTCTGTTTCCAGAGTGACAGG
The DNA here is from genome assembly GCF_008728515.1 of Papio anubis. Lineage (NCBI taxonomy): Eukaryota > Metazoa > Chordata > Mammalia > Primates > Cercopithecidae > Papio > Papio anubis. The sequence continues at coordinate 58,076,886 of NC_044983.1, forward strand.
CATTCTGTAGTATTGATAGGGATATAAATAAACATCATTAAATGCTTTACCTATGGCTTTGGGCCCTAGTATCATTATCTGAAAGCATTTAGAATGAGTAACTAAAAGCCAAGAAAATTTACAAATCTCATTTTGGAGAATAATTACAGTTATCTATCACCAAACTGCTGGCAAGTAATGGCATTGCCTCATTGGATTTTATTCCTTTTTATGACTCTGGCTGCTCCTCAGGTGTAAGATCTATAAGCCATCAAGTGGATTGGAAGGGCCAGGAAGACCAGAGGCCCAGAATGACTTCAAGAAACAGCATATAAAAGAGCATTGGCACAATATGGAGAACCAGCTGAAAAATTTGGAATTTCTATGTACTGAGCCATGTGAAGATTGCTACCCAGTACTAATCGTTTCCCAAAGATGGGTTATAATTAGCATTATAATAACATGTAAGTTCTACTCTGTGCTACCTGATGTAGGAGACTTTATTAGTTACTCAGCGCTGCAGGAAAAAGGTCCACAAATCAAGTGGCTTAAAACAACAGATATTTATTCACTTACAGTTCTTGGAGCTAGAAGTCCAGAATCAAGATGCCAGCAGAGCCTTGCTCTAGGGAAAGATTCCTTCTCTGTTTCTGGTGGTTGTCAGTAATCCTCGGCATTCCTTGGCTTGTAGATGCATCACTCCAATCTCTGCCTCTATCTTCACATGGCCTTTACCTGTTAAGACTAGGTCCAAACTTCCCACACTATGTAAGAACACCAGTCATTGCATTAGAACCTCCCATAATCCAGTAAGACTTTTACCTTAACTTAGTTGCATCTGCAAAGACTCTTTGTCCAATTCAACAAAGACCATACATTTCCTAACTCAATGGCTTTGAAAGCTAGTGATATTGAAAATACAAATGTGTATTTTTAGAACCAGTATGAAATTTGTGTTTATTGTCTATTGCTACATAACAAATCACCCCAAAACTTAGTGCCTTAAAACAACAGCCATTTTGTTATATATCAGGATTTTGTGTGTCAAAATTTGGATGGGATTTGGCTGGGCAGTTCTCCATGTGGCATCCATAGTGGTATCCAGCTAGTGGCTTGGCTGGAGAGTGAAAAATGGCTTTGTTCACAACTAGAAGGCTGGGCTTGGCTTAATCTCTCTCATCCTGCCTGTGAGCTCTGGACTTTTCCACACACTCCCTCCTGTAGAGTAACTGTGTATCTTAAATAACAGTTCAAGGTTTTAAGAGTGAGTAATTAAAGAGACAGGAACTAAAAACTGCTAGTCATTAATAAGAGACAGGCCCCCAAACTGGCACAGTATAGTTTCCATAATACTCTTTGTCGTTATAGTCAGAGCGTACCCTCAGATTTAAGGGGAGAGGTATAACTCTCTGTGGAAAGACTAATTGTTTACCTTTTGGCTGGCCACAGATAGCTTACATTTCTCCCATCTTTGAAAATCTCATGCCAGCAAGGCACAGTGGCTCACGCCTGTAAAAATTCCAGCACTTTGGGAGGCTGAGGCAGATGGATCGCTTGAGGTCAGGAGACCAGCCTGGCCAAAATGGTGAAACCCCATCTTTATTAAAAATACAAAAATAAGCTGGGTGTGGTGGCTGATGCCTGTTATTACAGCTACTTGGGAGGCTGAGATAAGAGAATTTCTTGAACTTGGGAGGTGGAGGTTGCAGTGAGCCAAGATCATTGTGCCACTGCACTCCAGCCTAGGTGACAGAGTAAGTGAGACTCTGTCTCAAAAAGAAAAAAAAAGAAAAAGAAGTAAAAAAGAAATAAAGAAAGAAAAAAGAAAATCTCATGCCATCAGAGCCCTGCCTTGAATTTAAGAAGCCAATGATAAAATCAGGTCCGTGTAGAGATGAGACTCTGTGTGTATGTTTTCTCTTCATCTGAAGACCTGTAGACTATAGGAACAAATCTTATGCCCTCCCCACAACATATAATGGTCAGAGAGGAGTAGATTCTCCTCTTTCAAAAAGAAAATGGGAAACATGTTCCTCAGTAATTCTAAAATCCAACGAGATACAGGTCACTAGATCCTTAACTAGGCTCTAGTCCTGTTTCCTGGAAACTATTTCCCTGGCTCTCCGTTTCTCTCTTGAGTCCATCCTCCTTTTCCACAAAAACTTGATGAGACCCCTGTGTATCAAATGATGATCCAATAAATCAAAGAAAAGCCACATACACATTTGGTTCTCACATAGTCCTTTTTTTTGCTGGAACTTAGGGCATTCTGGGAAAATGAAAAGAAGCCTTCTTTCTAGTTGAAAGGGTTCATCAGGCATCCTTAAAATTCATAGAGACATGTCGTATGATTTCTAGAAGTCCAATGAGGCTTACCTTCAGATCTTTCTGAGAGGTCAACAAAGGAACATCCATGAGCTTTATTTTCCCAAAGCCATGTTGTACAGGTAGCAGCAGCCTGGATTTAACCTTTGTCCTGAGGTCATTTGCAACTCTGCAAGTATATTGCTGGGAGAGCCTGGGAATTTTACCTTCATGCCCAGCATGTTCTGGTCCTTTTTTCCTCTGAATCTTGCTTAGAAACAGAAAGTTTCTCCTTTAGCTCATCCCTTTCCATGTTTTACCATAGGCAGCTAGGAACTAGTTGGCACTTTCTCCATTTTGCCTGTTCATCTTTCTTGCCAGACCTTTGTAAAAGTCCATTAAGTTTCTTATCATGTGCAACATTAATGCCAAACTTTCTGCCAGTACAGAAAAAGTATCACATATTTTCTGGCCTCCAATAACGTATTTTCATTGTCTCCAAAGGCTTCACCAAGTCTTTTCAAGGCCCTTGGGGCTTTTGCTAACAGTCCCCTTGAAGTCCTCTTCTTTCCACTAACAGTCTACATGAGGCCCTTCTAGCTTCTTGAAGGGGTGGCCTGCCCCTCCACACCTGTGGGCGTTTCTCATTAGGTGGAACGAGAGACTTGAGAAAAGAAATGAGACACAGAGACAAAGTACAGAGAAAAAAAAAGTGGGCCCAGAGGACCGGCGCTCAGCATACAGAGGACCCACGCAGGCACCAGTCTCTGAGTTCCCTTAGTATTTATTGATCTTTATCTTTACCATCTTAGAAAAAGGGAAGTGGCAGGAAATAGGATCATCCTAGGGAGAAGGTCAGCAGTAAGACATATGAATAAAGATCTCTGTGACATGAATAAGTTTAAGGAAAAGTGCTGTGCCTTGATATGCATATGCAAACATCTCCATAAATCTTTTTAGTGCTTAAAGAGCAGCATTGCTGCTAGCACCTCCCACCTTCAGCCCTAAGGCAGTGTTCTCCTTGATCAGTAAACAGAACATACAATCAGGTTTTACACCTAGATGTTCCATTGCCCAGGGACGGGCAGAAGACAGATGCTTTTCTCTATCTCAACTGCCAAGAGGCCTTCTTTCCTCTCAGCACAGACCCTTCGTGGGTGTCAGGCTGGGGGACGATCAGGTCTTTCCCTTCCCACAATAGGCTGTCTGTAAGCTAAGGAGCAAAGAAAGCTAGTCTGAGTCCCAAAACTGAAGAACTTGGAGTCCAATATTCAAGGGCACGAAGGGTCCAGCAAGGGAGAAACATGTAGGCTTGGAGGCTAGGCCGGTCTAGTCTTTTAATGTCTTACTGCCTGCTTTATATTCTAGCTGGGCTGGCAGCTGACTAGATGGTGCTCAGCCAAATTAAGGGTGGATCTGCTTTCCCCAGCCCACTGACTCAAATGTTAATCTCCTTTGGCAACACCCTCACAGACACACCCAGGATCAATACTTTGCATCCTTCAATCCAATCAAGTTCACACTCAGTATTACCAACACAGCTCTTGACACAGGGTGGTCAGAGACAGGCTCTCTGCTCTGAGTAGCTGGCGTTAAGAAGAGTCTAAAGAATAAGAAGGAACTGCCTGTAATTAGACCGCTAGGAAGAACTTTCCAGATGGTGAGTAAAACATAATGCAAAAGTTCTGGGGTCAGGATGAGGTTGCTTCGTTTGGGCAACTGAAACCCCAGAATGAGTGATGCCTAGTGAGTGAGTTAAGTGAGACATTGTCTGAGATGAGAGAGAAAGGTGGACAGGAACTGATGAAATGGGCCCACTAGGCCATAGTAAGGAGTTTAGAGTTTCTTTCTTTCCTTAGCCAGATAGGAAACTGTTCAAGTGTCTTTGCAGGAGAGGGCAAGGTCTAATTTATATTTTAAGAAGCTCAGTCTGACTGCTGCTTGGAGATTGAACCAGAGTGGAACAAAAGTGGAAGTGGGAAGTACACTGGGCTTATTCCTTTTGAACTTCCAGGGATCTACACTGACTATTTCCTATGGAATTTTTGGTTCTCGTAAGTTAAATTGAACATAAAAATATGGAGACACCTTAAATTTAAATTAAAAAGGCAAGGGTTTCATTTAGTTTTGTCCAAACTATCTTGTAAATAGCAATTTGCAAAATGAGATTCATCTTTAAATTTAACTTTGATTTCCCCTCGAAAACGGTAATAATTCCTAAGAGGTGCCAGAAATCAACATGTGTTTATTTACATGCTCTGTACCCCAAGTGAAAAAAGAATGTGCATATTTTCCTTATATTATAAAATCCTTTCCTGAAGAAAAGATTTTGTAACGTAAGAACCGTGGGCTGATTGTTAAAGAAAAAAAAAATCTAACATTTGCTGAAATGGTAAGGAAGACTTTATTCAGGACTATTGTGATAGGTGTCAAAACTATCAGAATTGAGGAGAGAAATGGGTATGAACTGAAAATACACGCAAGGACAAGTAGAGATTTATATCATTAGGACAAACAGGTTTAATACCTTTTCCTCACAAGGGTCTAGCTGACATTGATATGGCAAAAGACAGATTAATAAGAAAAGAGTATAACAAATTTATTTAACAAAGTTTCATGTTAGATAGAAGCCTTCAGGAAAACTGTATTTTTATGTTTTTTAATGTATTCTTTATGTTTAGGTTTGATGAAGAATAGTCATGTAGAAATATAATTGGACAAAAAGCGTATGATGTAATGATTATAAACCTAAGGCAGAGGAAGCCAGCCAGGACTGTTTATTCCAATTCTTCTTGGCCTCTCTGTTTAGAATTTTTTCCTCCTGGGTATGGGGCAGGTCACCTATCAAATGAGGGTCTTCAAGGGAGAAAGGAGAAGGTCAGAGAGTGACATTTCTAGGTTTTATGATTTGCTTTGGGGGAGAAGAGTTCTAGTTTCCTATTACCTGCTTTGGGGAAAAGGAATTCTCGTTTTTATGGCCTGCTTTGGGGCTGAAATAGGAGAAGGAGAAAGGAGGGCAGAAGAAGGTCAGAGAGAACTTCCTGCTTTTGAGGCCCTGCCAATCGCTTTCAGAAGTCAAAGTCCTCAGCATGCCAAAGCACTGTACTTTGGAGTATCATGCTCAAAGCTTCAGTAATAGCCAAGAAGTAGATTTGGAGGTGATAGCGGATGGAAAATTCAGAAGCCAGGACATCAAGGGTAGGGGGAATCTTGCTAAACTGACATAATGGGATTCCTGCTGAGGGCAGGCTAGGGTGATCAGATATTAAGGATGAGAGAATTATCTGTAGAGTAAGGAGGATTCTTGCTGAAACTGGGCTATGTGGACTTCCCAAGGATGATGGTTTGTGGGGAGGCAAGGTTGAGGCATTGTCAAAAAGAGGGCTTAGGGGAACCTAATTAAAGTTTGGTCAAGGAAAGCATCTTATCATCTTTATTCATTCTTCACAACAGACATGAGATACAGCTGCTACAAAACAAGACAGATTGATGGTAATATTTTATGTGCTGCCCATTAAAGTACTTACATTTTTATTTATCCAGGAATTGTAACTACATACTTTGGTGTTATTAGATTACCCTTGGAAACACTCAGCTACAACAAGTTTTCTGTGCTATTTATTTTAGAATTCATGGGATATATAGACAGCTCACTTGCTAGCCATTAATTTGAGCTGTCAAAGACAAGTTACACAAGTGACAATTGGGAATTTGAGCTATTTGTGTATGTAATTATGAGTTCAACAGGCATTGTTTTTAGGTACTGTGATAGACCCTTTCTCTTACTTAAAGTATGTGATTTGGTTCCAAAGACATTTATGATGTTAATTTTATAAAAAATCAAGAAGGTGATGTGAGTCCCCATACTGCTGGCATCTCGGCTTGGATGACATGTTAACAATAACAGTTAGTCTAGATGAAATTCATTCTAGAAATAATACATCTTGTGAGTTAGAAGCAACCTTGAAGTGCATGTAATCAAAATCACCTATTTTACTGACTGAGAGGCAAGAGAGGTCACATTGCTGCTTGGTGACTCTTTCTGTCAAGTTAGAGCATCAAAAGCAATTTACTTGAACTACAGTGGATTAACTCTCCAAAGAAATTACCTTTGTTCAAATATGATTCAATAAAATGCCTTTAACCTTTATCCAGAGCTGCTGCATTTTTTCAGGATGAAGAGTCAAACCTGATGTCTTTTTGTATGAAGATCCACAAGAAAAAAATTATTTTGAAATTTAATGCCAGAAAACAAAACAAAACAAGCAGAAACTACATCTCTGGTGAATAATTGGCCGACTTTCTTTCGGCATCATGAGACCCATGAGGTTCATTGTGTTTCTCTTTTTCACTTTGTGTCCAGGGCCTGTGGAGTTAGATGACAAGGGCTAAGGAAATTTTCTCCCTTTTTACTCTATGCTGTTTCTTGTTTCCCATTTAACTTTTCTCTGCGATTTTGTATGTAAATTTTTATTGCAAGCCACCTCACAAATGCTTTTTGAAAGCTATTAAACTATAAATTATTCAGGAATAAATGTGAAGTGACAAAGTCAAGACTATAATCCATATTTCCTATCTCCCAGTGCAAATTTCAACCCATTCTATCATGATTGGAAAGGCATTAATATCTCTGACAATTCTTTTCCCAATAGAAAAAAAAATATTTCCAATGTTTGTGCAAAAGAGAGACATAAAAGAGGTGTCTTACTCCCTCTATAACTTTGGCTCAAATTTTAAAACTTAACAATTGCACCTCTCAACCACTGAGGCCAAAAAAAAAAAAAAAAAAAAAAGAGAGAGAGATAGAAAATAAAATAAAAGAAAGAGAAGAAAAAAAAATCTTTCTTTTTGTTTGGTTGCTTTGGAAATTTGGAAGTATATTATTTTATTGGCACTCAGAGCTGTGCACAGTCCAGTTGGAAATGTCTATATATTCAAAGTGAAGCTTGGAACAAGACTTGGGTATCCTTCTGAATACAGATGATATGTACTAAGACCAATGCAATAGAAACCTTTTAAATCAAGCTTTTCCTCTGTAACAAAAGTGTCTAGTCTCTTGATTCCTGAATCCATTAATGCCCTTTGAGTGTCACCCAGTCACATACTGCTGGGCATCAGGTTGCCTTTCCAGTGTGGAAGCCTGAGACTCCTGCACAAAGGAACTCTTAGAGCTCTTGATGTTTCTCATCTGGTGACACTGAATTACAGGGCTTCTCTTTTACTAAGTGCTGACTGGAAGAAGGGTTATCACAGCAGCCCCAGCCAGCGTGCCACAGCTGCCCGCACTCTTTGTAATGTTCTTTGAAAAGAATATATTAATAACATCCAAAGTTGGGTCAGGCTGTCAGTCACAGAAAGAATTACTCTTGAGAGGTTAAGATTCACATTCTTAAAATCAAGTGGGAGTCACGGTAGATATTAGAAGAATGGAGCGAGGCATACTTTAATATAACTATCAATGTGCCAATAATAGACACTTGGGCGAGAAACTGGGAATATCATACTTACAGGAAGCATGTCTGATAAGAACGCAGAGAGTGGAGAACACAAGTATGGGATATTATTTTGGATTCCTGGCTATTACATATCATCTTTCCTTTTTCATCATTATTATTATGCAGACTACAACCAAATATTATTATTTATTAATCCTTCAGAAATCACTTTGGAGCCTGCATAAGAGTACATACTCCAGAGTCTGACCAAATCCTGGTTTTGTGACATAGCTCCTGGGCTACCCTGGGCAATTTACCTAAACTGGCTTTGCCCTATCTCTTATGAAAAATTGGGGTAATAATCGTGCCTACTATATAGGATTGTTGTGGGATTAATCGAGTTAATATTTGTAATATTTATAAGTTGCCTCGAATTCTGCCTGGCATAGAGTCAGCCTTATTTGAGTTGTCATTATTATTTTTACAAATTTATACTATCTACTCAGGTAACAACTTATTTTTATTTCAACATTATTCTCTCATTTATATACATAAAACTACTATAAAATTCAGTATTCTGTAGTCAATTGAACATCTCATTTAACAATCATTTAAACAAGTGTTTAAAAATGTATTATTTGCTGGACACAGTGGCACACACCTGGAATCTTAGCACTTTGGTAGGCTAAGGCAGGAGAATTGCTCTAGGCCAGGAGTTTGAGACGAGCCTGGGCAACATAGCAAGATCCCATGCCTTCAAAAAATGTTTTTAATTAACTGGGCATGGTGGCACATGCCTGTAGTCCCAGCTACTCAGGAGCCTAAGGAGAACTTCGCGTCCAGGACTTTGAGGCTATAATAAGCTCTGATTGTGCCACTGCACTCCAGGCTGCATGACAGATCAAGTCTCTGTCTCTTAAAAAAAAAAAAAAAAAGTATAATTAGTGTTCTGTTTACAGAAACTTTTGAATATGAAAGTGGGTATGAAGTTGCTGTACTATAGAGACCACATTTTGATCCTTTATGGATGGATGAATAAGGTTGTTATTATGGTCAATGTATAATTAGTATCCAAGTGATACTTAACATTTTAAAAGTTAATGTTATTAACATTAGAGAATTATGCAAATAGAAGACAAGAAAGAAAACTGGCAAAGGCATTTCATCTTGACATGAAAGTTTGGATTGGTTGTTGAGATTCAGAAATCCATTTGACAGCCAGGCTTGGGGGTGGAGGGTTGTTGTGGCTTCTGGGACAACACAGTGCTGGAGCTGGACCTTGATGGACTCATCTGAAATACAAATAAAGAAATCACTTCTTTGAAATAAGTTTAAAAGAACATTAAATGTCAGGTAGCCCAATCTCTATGACTTCTATTTAGAACAGTTGATGTTAATGGGAAATACAATGTACATAAGTGCATTATGTAATTATGTATATATATTATACATAAGTGCATAGCGTATACTACATTTCCAGATGTCAACATTTTGAATTGTTGTTATCACAACAATATTCATGTTTGTGATATTTCAAAGCTCTATATACCGGGAGGAGAGTGATTAAAAACATTTTAAAATGAGAATACTAGATTACCCTTATTTAGCTAGATAGCTTCATATTTTTACATAGAAATAGAAAATGGTACATTATATTTTCTCTCCTCTACGCTATTGCTTTTCTTTGTAGTTGGCAGTGGGAAGGGCGAACTGTGTGATTTAGTAAGTACATTATACTTCTAATTGCTATGTGTGTTATCCTGCAACCCAGTTGCCTATAGATGTTGACTGCTGTCAGTACTTCATCTAGTTTGCTACACACTAGTAAAACACTGTTAAAACTAAGAAATTTAGAGTCTTTGGTAGTTCCATATGAATTTTAAAATTTTTTCTGTTTTTGTGAAGAATGTCATTGGCATTTTGATAGGGATTGCATTAAATTGGTAGATAACTTTGAGTAGCATGGAAATTTTAACAATATTAATTTTTCCAGTGCAATCCAATATATTTTTACTTATTTGTGTTCTTCTCATTTTCTTTCATCAGAGTTTTATGGTATGCATTGTAGAGATCTTTTACCTCTTTGGTTAAATTTATTCCTAGTTATTTTATTTTATTTTTTGGTAGCTATTGGAAATGGGATGGCTTTCTTGATTTCATTTTCAGATATTTTGCTATTGATTATTGTATGTTGACTTTGTATCCTGGAACTTTACCACATTTATTTATTAATTAAAACAGGTTTTTGGTGGTGGCCATGTCATGTACATATACAAGCCATATACATACACACACACACACATATATGCACATCTATACACATATAAAAGCATATATACACATATATGTATACATATATACATATGTATACTTGGAATATATTACCAGATTATATATAATCAGGTCATTTGCAAACAGGGACAGTTTGACTTCTTTCTTTCCCACTTGGATGCCCTGCATTTTACTTCTTTTGCCTAATTTTTCAGCTAGAACTTCCATTACTATGTTGAAGAAAAACAAAACATTGTGTGTGTGTGTGTGTGTGTGTGTGTATGTTTTCTCACATACATATACAATGGAATACTATTCAACCATAAAACAGAATGAAATCCTGTCATTTGAGGCAACATAGATGAAGCTAGAGAACATTATGTAAGTGAAGCAAGTCAGACACAGAAAGACAAACATCATATAACCTCACTCTTGTGTGGAGTATAAAGAGGTTGATCACATAGAAGTAGATAGTAGAATAGTTGTTACCAGAGGCAGAGGAGGAGAGAGTGGAGAGGAAGGTGGGGAGAGGTCAGTAAACACGTAAAAAGTTATAGTTAGCCAGGAAGAATAAGTTCAGGTGTTCTATTACCCAGGTGGGTCAATATAACTAAAGTAACGTATATTTCAAGACAGCTGAAAAAGAGGATTTTGAATGTTATTGCCACAAAGAAATGATAAATATTTAAAGTGATCGATGTGTCAATTACCCTTATTTGAACATTTTACAGTGTATTCATGTATTGAAACATCACATTGTACCCTATAAATATGTACAATTATGATGTCAATTATAATTAAAACAAAAATTTTTTAAAACCTAAGAAATTTGGAATTGTGAAGTGTACCATATTAGCCAATAAATTATAAGATTTCAATGATTTGTACACTTTATGCAGCTATTAAACCAGCAAATCCTATTTTTTTGCATGAAAATGATCTTGGAAATAATTTATCACATGTATATTTTAAGGGCTTTGAGATCATATACATGCAGAAGAAGTGAGTCCAGTGTGAAGAGGCTGACTAGCCCTCCTATATTTTGAAGGTCTGGAAATGGCACGACCTGGATATTACTGAGTCTACCAAAGCCTTTACTTTTACACATCATGGAAGTTGTGTTCTAGGTGCCACTAGAAAGGTTAACCTGAGTCCGTTTATTCTACATTAGTAATTCACCACAGAATCATCAGGGTTACTGAAAACTCTGACTTAGATTGAATTTTCTGAGGTTTATAGAAAAGACAGAGTACAATAATTCAGCGACCATTACAAGGTATTTGGAATGGGTACAATAACTGCTCAGTAGCCTACTGCAGGAGCAAATGAATGACATAATATCCTCACTTTACTTTTCATTTATTATGGCCAATCTGAAAATCCTAATGACAAGTGACAATTTAAGCAGGAGAACTGAGGATATTTAGAGTGGTGAATAAAGAGTTGGTGGCATACGTGTCTGAAGAGCCAACACAAAGATCTTCCTGTGGACAGATAGTTACAAGTGATGCTTTCCCATACAAACTGTAAGTTGGTTCTGGACGGTGTAGTAGTAAGAGGATTTTAATGTGAAGGCGTCTACTGTAAGTTCAGTTTCCTAAAAGCAGAGAGTCCTTGGCTTATCTATGTGCTGCATAACTTAAAATTACATTTCTATGAATGAAGATAGGAGCTTTGGTTGAATTTATTCTATCCAAAGAGATCAATGTATTGGTGCTTGTGGGAAAGTTGGGAGCTTGTCACGCTATCAACATAAAAGTTGCAGTAGAGAGAAAATGGAGTTGTTGGGCATCTCCAGATATGAGTCTTGCCTTTTAAAAAAAAGATATCAGAAAATCTTAAAATAAAAAGATGTATTTCCATGTTCAAAGATTCTAAAGAGATTAAGAATTGATAGAAGAGTTTCAAAGGCATATCTTGACTATACAACTACAAATTACCTTAAGGAAGATCAAAAACTAGGCATTTCTGTGGAAATATAAGTATATTTTTAATAAATCCAACTTTTAAAATGAAAACACATAAAAATATCAAAGGAAAATGCATAACTAAGCAAGGATTCAAAAAATATGAATAAACATGTAGGAATAATGCCAGACGAAGTGTAGGATGGGATGATTTTTTGAAAAATGTTTTAAAATTTAAGAAGTATTTTTGCAAAGCTAGTTAGAGTGAAACTAACAAAGAAGATATGATAGGCTCATTCTGGGGTAGATAAGTATGAGGTTGCAAAATGACAATGGGAAAGCAAGAGCTACTCATTCTTCATTTCTTCCATTTTATCCTAGCCAAAGAATAAACTTTAAGTCGAAGGAAGAGATTCTTCATTAATCAGATAGAGGATCAGAGAGTGAGAAAACACATAGCGTTTAAATAAGTCAAGTCTCACAAGAATTGTCAGGCCTTAAATGAACTTGAAGATATGATTTTAGATTCCCAGTATTTTTTAATTTTTTAATTTTTTTATTGTTTTATTATCAGTATTTTATTGTTCATAAATACGGTAGGCTGCCATCGATAGGCAGCCTTGATGCTAATTTCCAACATTTAGGAAAAGGTGAATTTAAGCAGCTATCAATTATTATATGTATTAGTCTCCAGCAAAGGACTAATAAATAGAAGACATAAGAAATACTTGGAAAAGAATGTAGTGATCACTAGAAAGCCTCATGAGTTCACTAAGAACAAGTCATTCAACTTAAACTATTTGGTCTGTTTTGAAGGAATACTAACTCAGGAAGCATGCTTATATTTGTAGATGACATAATCTTTTAGGCATTGTAGATAAATATAAAAACATTACCAAATTTGAAAAGAAAATTCTGTTGGCTTGCATGATGGAAAAGACAGACAAGATTATATACTTTGTTAGAAATCAACCTCCAAAGCACGGAATAGGAAAGTTACATGTGTAACAACATTAAGGTAAAAATAGGCAGAGGTTCGGTTGCTCATAGTTTGTATGAGACTCAGCTGTGTTTTCTGGATTCTAAAGTATCTAACACAAATCTTAGGCTTCTCTATGGAACTTTGTAGCTGAGATTAGCAGAAACTCTCCACTGAGCAGTTCTCATCTGGAGTATTTGGCTTACTCTGGATGTGAATTTTAAGATGAACTCTCATAAATAAGAATGTCCTCACCTGAGATGAGTGAAAACTATGTTGTATAAGAAACTGTTGAAACCATTGGAGATACTAGTTTGGAAGGAATTACACATGATGACTATTTTTAAATATAAGAAAAATGATATCATTTACTCATTTCTCATCCAAAATATTGAACTAAGAAATACGAGCCAAAGCCTGCCTGTCCTACTCAACAAAGGCAAGAAATGTCTTGCTCGTGCCTGGCTTTCAGAAAATTCCTCTGTGTTTTCAGATTTTCATTTTAGGTTAGCAGAAATGATGGTCCCTTCTGCTTAAGTGGCTATGTAACCCTTGAACAGGTCATTGCTGAAACACATCCTGATCTGGAATATGTAATTCTAGTATTAATAGTTGTCATTTAAAAAATAACTCCATATGGACAAAAGGAAAAGCCTGAGTATTTCCTGAGCCTCATTAATTCTCAGGACTATCGTACATCATCGTGCATCTTCTGCCATACTTAATTGTGCAACGAAATTTGTGGCACAGTTGTTTGGAGGGTCCAGGTGTCTTCATGTGGAAGTGCAGCAATGGGATTCTTTAATATTTGATGCCTCTAGGGAAGGTCGGAGCAAGCTGCCTTACTTTAGAGGGACTGGGAGTCTGGACTGCTGAAATTAGAGGTGGGAATTTATTCAGGAAAGTTTAAGCCTGGGTTGAGGCAAAAACCTAACTATACAGGTAAAGGTTAGAACCAGATATAGGTGTTAGAGATGACAGATTGTGATTTGTTCAGTTGTTAGTAATTAGTATACATTTGGTGAATAAAACTGGCTTTAAATAGAAGGTTTAGGTAAAGCTGAAGAAAATATAAAACTTTAGGAAAAGTGTAATTGGAGAAGCAGATGTTGAAATTTGCTGTGGGTAAAGACAGTAAAGCATATGTGTGTGGTACAGACCTGGGTCCCAGCACACACACAACACTAGTCGGGGTCCATCTGGAAAGAATAAACAGGGCAGGCTCAGTAGCTAGGCTATTACAGTCCCTGAAATCCTTGTTAGGATGAGTTGAAGGGAAAGTAGCCTCTCAGGCTTGTGCCAACCAGAAGACAAACTTTGACTTCTTCCCAGTCTCAAAGGGTGAAGGTAGATACATCAGACCTTCTCCAGGTGAAGCCTTGTTTCATCTCTTCCTCCTGCTCCTCCCAGGACCTGAAGAGACACATCCACAACTTTATTACTCCTTTCAGGTTTGGATTTGTGTTCTAGCAAGGGGTCTACCTGTCTTGACAAATTACTGTTTACGTTTAATTTCATGTGATCCAAGATATGTTGTCTGATGAAACTCTTGTGCATAGCTGATGGGAATGTAAAATGGTGCAACCACTGTGAAAAGCTTTATGGCAGTTCTTCAAAACATTCAACAGAATTACAATATGATCCAACAATTCCATTTACAGGTTATATATGCAAAAGAGTTGGGACTCAAACAGATATTTGCACAACCAAGTGCATAGCAGCATTATTCACAATAGCCAAAACGTGGAAATCATCCAAAAGTCCATTGAAAGATGAATGGATCAACAAAATATGGTATACACCTTACAATGGTTATTATTCACCGTTAAAATGGAATGAAATTTCAAAACATGCAACAACATGCATGAACCTTGAAAACATTATACTAAATGAAATAAGCCAGACACAAAAAAACAGACAGCATATGATTCGAGTTATATGAGGTACCTAGAGTAATCAAATTGGTAGAGACAAAAAGTAGAGTGGTGGTTACTGGGGACTGGGGACAGGAGCAAATGGGAAGTTATTGTTAATGGACAGAGTTTCAGCATAGGATGATGATGACAAGTTCTGGGGACGAATGGTAATGATGGCTGCACAACAATGTGAATGTGCTTAAGGGCACTGAAGTGTGCTCTAATAAATGGTTAAAGTGGTAAATTTCATGTTATGTATATTTTAATCATCAAAAAATCAAAATATATTGCCTTAGAGAGTAATAAGCTTTTAAATTTTTATTTATTTATTTATTTATTTGAGACGGAGTCTCCCTCTGTTGCCTAGGATGGAGGGCAGTGGTGCAATCTTGGCTCACAGCAACCTCTGCCTCCCGAGTTCAAGCGATTCTCATGCCTCAGCCTCCAGAGTAGCTGTGATTACAAGCACTACCACCATGCCCAGCTAATTTTTATATTTTTAATAGAAAAAGGGCTTCACCATGTTGGCCAGGCTGGTCTCGATCTCCTGACTTCAAGTGATCCACCCACCTTGGCCTCCCAAAGTACTGGGATTACAGGCATGAGCCACTGCACCCAGCTGAGTAATGAGCTTTTCACCACTGACAGTGATCAAGCAGAGCAATCAAACAGAAGTACGTAAAAACACATATAAAATAAAAATGTAAATAGCATATATAATATATGTGTAAATATATATTAACATGTATACTATAAAAAGTTATGTAAATGTTAGAAAACATAATATAGTTATCCCTCAGTGTTCCCTGGGGATTGATTCCGGGATGTCTACAGATACCAAAATCCAAGGGTGCTAAGCTTCTTGTATAAAATGGAAGAGTATTTAAATAACCTCCTCACATTCTCTCATATACTGTTTAATCATCTCTAGATTATTTATAATACTTAACACAATATAAATACTATGAAAAGTTGTTACATATATTTTTATTTGTATTATTTTTATTGCTGCATTATAATTTTTTACTCTTACTTTTCCTCTGAATATTTTTGATCTTCATTTGGTTGAATTCACAGATGTGGAACCTGTAGATACAGAGGCCTGACTGCTTATATTATAATATATAAAATAAATATACATATAAATATATAAATATATTTAAATATATAACATATGTCATATATAATAAGAATAGATATGTATATTTGTGGTTATTTGTCTTTAAAGCATCTTGTAGTTTGTGTAAATTGGACAAATTATAACTTCGCTACTCCTCAGGTATTTTATTTATAAAATATAAATCAGTTTCTAAATTGAAAAGATGTTATAACAACCAAATAGCATCATAATATGAAATTGACCAGTTTTTGTGGTTTATCAAATGTCCATTAAATGTTAATTTCTATTGGACTGAACATACTGAAAATGACCTTTCAGTTTTCTGGAATTTATGATTGTAAGAGGAGGTAGCATCACCAAAAAGTAATGATAGATTGATTTTGAGATGCTATGCAGGCATCCTGGGCAACCGTGGAAGAAGCAGGTTTACAGAAGTTATGTTCCAGGATGGAGACAGAGGTGTTCCTCCTGGGCAGGGTCCCCGTGTGTATGGATGAACCCTAGTGATGAAGCTCATGGGTTGGTCAAAGACGAAGTATGAACTGGCAACACTAACCAGGCAGGGAAATGGGTTGAGAATAAAGAATCAGCTACAAATTGGAGAGAGGACATATTAGGAAGAGACAGTTATTTTATTAGCCCAAATTAGACTTCTTATGAGAGCAGGAAGCCATGTTTAGGGAAATCAGGCAAGGAAGAGGACAGAGGTGCTGAGACACTTCTGTCGACCCTACTCCTTCCCACTGCTGAGCTTCAGCTCAGGGTTGGTCCTCCTTGCCTGTGACCCCTCATCCCTCAGCACTCTGATCAAGATCTCCTTGCGGAAGCTCCTGAGAGAAGTGACAACTCTCTTCTGCATCTGACACACATTTCTCTCTTAGCACATGGACCATTTTATTCACTCATGCTGATTCCAATATTAGACTTGAAGTGCTTTGAAAAAAGAAGCAACATTTTCTTTGCCTCTTCAGGAGTTATGGAGCAAATGAATCAAATAAAAACATGCACAGACAAGAAGGCTCTGGAATGCTTGAGCCAGTCAGAGGCTCTGGAGAATTCTTTGAGGGAAAGGAAGCTGAGCATCGTCTTCTGAAATAGCCTTCTCCCCCCAACATTAAAGATAACTGGCATTTGATCTACATCTTGGAGAGTCAGAAAAGGTTGCTTTTTATCTCTTGAAATTACTTTATCTCACATTGTTTGAACCTTAACTGAACTGCTAACCACCATGAGGACACTGTACATCATGTTATAATTATAGGTGAGCATCCCTGTCTCCCATCTCCACGGCAAATTCTTCAGGTCTGCAGAGAGACCATTCATCTTTGTGGAATGCCCACTACTTTTTTACCTAGGAAGTGATTGCAAGAAATATACGTACCACATTAGTATTTTGGAGTGAAAGAATTAATGATATAAAGCTCAAGGATTTAGCCCCTTACGAACACCCACTGCATAACACCAACTCCATTTTAGCTTCAGGGAATCAAGCTTCCCATTCTCAGGACATTCAGGCAGACTGATGACTTCGGGGGTCTGTATTTATAGGAAGAACAAGAATCCATCTGCCTTCTTATTACTTGATCAATAATAAAATCAAACCA
This sequence comes from Papio anubis, assembly GCF_008728515.1. Taxonomy (NCBI): domain Eukaryota; kingdom Metazoa; phylum Chordata; class Mammalia; order Primates; family Cercopithecidae; genus Papio; species Papio anubis. The sequence goes on from NC_044983.1 coordinate 58,094,401, forward strand.
ACAGTCCGCATCCCCAGATGTTGTGTAGGCTGTGTCTTTAAGTTAAAAAACTACGAAGCCTCAGTGTGCCGCCCAGTGCCCAGTAGGGCTGTGCCATCAGTGTAGAAGACTGTGCTATAGAGATCTGTGACAGGGGTTAGTCATGCCTTGGTATATATACCCAGGTGAACCTTGGCCTGTTTTACAAAAAAAGAAAAAAATAAATCAACCCTAAGACAAGGTTAGTTTAAGTGTAGTTTAATAGTTTTGATGTACATTCTTAGTAAGAAATATTAGCCCAGGGATGTTAATGCAATTAGAACTTAAATTCTGTTTCTGCAAAGAAATGAGTTTTTATTAACATGACTGATCTGAAATGATTTCAGAAATCCCCAGGCTGCCAGCACTTAAATTTGATCCATACCCTCGATTCTCGTCAGTTTGCATACTTGTATTTATTCATTCATTATTCATCTATTCATTCATTAAGCTATTAGCCACAAATTTTTGTTAATGTATGAGTGGTATATTATCTGTTTTTTAAGGAAATGATAACTATGAGATATATCACTAGATTATAGCCTCCCCTATTTCATTGGGCATTTTAGGAAGGCAGTAATTGATAATGTGGCATTAATTTTTATGTGATAACATCTATTGCAGTTCCTGGCACATAGTAGGAACTCCATAAATACTTATTAATAAATAAATAATTTTCCTACCCTTATAGAGAATTTTTTGTCAAATGTGAGTAATTAATTTTTCTTATCCCATATGGAGAATAACTTTTTTGTGACTAATATTATTGGGATTGAAACAGACACAAAGACAAAATTTATAATATAAAATAGATAACTTGGTTTAGGATTTCACAGGCATGATGTTAATCAACATTTCAGATGCTGGGAGAAATTTCAAAACTAAAGCTACATTTTAATGATTCCTTAAAAGAAGCGAGTGTATATGAGGGATTTGTGAGGAGAGGGGTTGATTATAGCTCAATCTGAGATGTTTAAGAGTGGATCTTTAACTGAATAGAAGAGATTGTGTTTTGAAAATGGAAAGCATACAGGTTATTTTTGTTTTAGGAAGGAGAGGCCATGAATATCTCAAAACTTTAGAGAAGTGAAATTCTTTTAGAGAAGCAACGTTGTGATTAAATAATAAAAACAAAATATAAGCACCGTTCTTGCCATGGTTATTGTTATTTCTAATACAAATTATATGTAATCATTAAGCTGGAAAGGACACTAAAGATCTTTTAGCCTACCTTCTTTTTTTAGATGAGTGAATTGGAGAATATAGAGATTTTTCAAGAACTGGGAAGGGTCTGAGATTTTAGACTATTTGCAAACTAGCAAGTTAGCTTGTCACAGTTTCATGAATTCTGGTAGAAGACGCAAGGCTCTTGGATAAGAGGTGAAAGACAGTTTGTTTTTTCCTTCTTTCTTTTTTCTTTTTTGAGACGGAGTCTCTGTCACGCAGGCTGGAGAGGCTGGAGGGCAATGGTGTGATCTCGGCTCACTGCAACCTCTGGTTCCCAGGTTCAAGAAATTCTCCTGCCTCAGCCTCCTGAGTAGCTGGGACTACAGGCATGTGCCACCGTGCCCGGCTAATTCTTGTATTTTTAGTAGAAAAGGGTTTCACCTTATGGGCCAGGCTGGTCTCAAACTCCTGACCTCAGGTGATCCACCTGCCTCGGCCTCCCAAAGTGCTGGGATTACACACGTGAGCCACCGCGCCGGGCTGACAGTTTCTTATACACAGGAATGACAATAACCAATGTATCAGCATCTGTGCATCCAATCCTTAAGCTCTATTCCCACAGGGAACATAAAGAAGGCTCGCTGATACATGTACAGGCAGAGCTGCATGACAGGAGGAGAGCCCTGCACTTAGGACCCAGGACCTTTTCCACTGGGTAGAAGGCAAGTCGGCCCTTTCTCCTGGAGGGAGATTTATCTTTATTATGCTAGAGAGTAATCTAGCTATCCCTTTTCTCTGGAGGGTGATACTGCGTCTATCTTCTCAGGCTGTTTGCTTTCCAAACACCTTCAAAAACTTTATCCAGAACATAGGGCAGTCAGCACTTCACTGTCAAGATGCACAGAAATGTGAGAGGTTCATAGAGAATTATTTTTCAATAGGGATGAGTCACTTGTAGAAGACCACACAGTTGTCTTCAAGCTGAGGGTTCTTTTGACATCATCATGCTGTTTCCCCATAAATACCTGAAGCCACATCAGCATTTTCATGATGTGCAAATTCCTATTTTCTGGAAACTTGTTTCTTCCATTGGAAAGGCAAACTTTAAAATCTTCATAATAAGATTCACGAAGTCAGGAGAGTTTATGCTGTTCCTAAATATCCAGGTTGTTCTATTGCCTCCTTTGCTTCTGGGATCAGCATCAGCATCCCAGTTTTACCTTGGATAGAATGTGGCTTAGGCTGATGGAAGCAGTGGAAGTAGTTAAGAAGGAGATGGAACCAAATGTCCAGTAAGTCTGAATACAAGGTAACTCAGCATCACAGATGATTTTCCTATTTTCTCAATTTTTCTAATATTTGTGGCCAGTCTAAATGTATAAAGTCTTAGGGATGTAGATGAAATTCTGTGGCTTACTTACAACACTTAATTTATGATTTTAATTACCCATACATACTTCAATCACATATGCAATTATATGGTATGTTAGTGAAATTGCTTTCTCCTGTTTCCTGAAAAAGTGTTACTCAAATTCTACACATGCATTTTCAATCTTTAGAGCCATTTTGGGGCCATCTAACATGGTTTTCCAGGACCATCATTTCTACATTCTTATTGTTTATTTTTAATATAGCAGTTGTTGTTTCTGTGCACAAATTTTATCTTAAATATAAATATATTAGAAAGCTTTGTTTTTACATCTGTGTTGTGAATATGTCATGATCTCTAAAAATTAACAATGTAGTTTGTGACTTTTCAAGACAATATTTAAAAACTTTGTGAATAGTAACTTCCAGCGGTGGCAGGTATAAGGGCATAACCCTAGCGAGTAATTCTAAATCCAGGTCACATTTCTTTGCCCCACTTTCTGTCAACTTATTTAACTGAGTACCAGAGCATCTCAACTAGAATTAGCTGAGGACATTTCAAGATAATGCAGCTTCTTCAAAAGAAAGGGTCCTGGACCATAAGTAACTTCCTAAGAACTTGAATATAGAAAAATTCCCTCTTTGTTAAGAGATGATCCTCACCTCATTATGCATGTGATATTAGCTTACCTTAACTAAGTAATTTACAATTCTAATCCCATTTTTTTCTCACTAAAATAAGAAAAATGTATATACTGCTGGTGTCTGAGAGTAGTTATGAGTGTTAGATAAAACAACGAGTATGAAAATCTACAAAGCATAACTTACATGTGTTTATGTGTTTGTTTATGATGTTCCTCCCCTGTCATTCTCTATCTTGATTGTTGGCATCCATATCCACCCAGGCACCTAAATTTCACACCCGGAAGCAGTCTTTGATTTACTCCCCCTACAAACCATTATCAAGTCCTGCCAAATTTTTACCTTAGTATATTCTCATCTTTATGGTCCTATTATCCTAACTACTGCCTTGTTCTGGCCTTAATTCATTGTGTCTTGGCAAGCTCCATGATCACCTGAGAGCCTCTTTTTCACAGAGCTTTCAGAGTGATCGACATAAAGGTGAATCAAATTGTGTCACCCATAAAATTAAAATCTTCAAGTGTTTGTCATTTGCCTAAACACATCCAAAGTGCATTCTGTAATTCCAAGTTCTATAAAGAAACCTCCTCTTAATAAGTAATTCCAGGCCAGGCACGGTGGCTCATGCCTGTAATCCCAGCGTTTTGGGAAGCTGAGGCAGATGGATTGCTTGAGCCCAGGAATTTAAGACCAGCCTGGGTAACATGGCAAAACCTAGTCTCTACCAAAATTAGCTGGGCATGATGGCTCTCACCTGTAGTCCCAGCTACTTAGGAGGCTGAGGTGGAAGAATTGCTTGAGACTGGCAGGTTGAGGCTGCAGTAAACTGAAATCATGCCACTATACTCCAGCCTGGGCAACAGAGTGAGACCCTGTCTAAAAAAAAAAAAAAGAAAGAAAGAAAAAGAAAAAGAAAAAAAAAAAAAAAGCATTCCAGGACCAGGTGGTATGGCTCACACCTATAATCCCAATGATTTGGGAAACTGAGACCAGGAGTTTGAGAACAGCCTGGGCAACATATTGGGACCCTGTCCCCTGTCTCTACAAAAAGTAAACTAAAAAGATTAGCCAGATGTGGTGGTATATACCTGTAATCCTAGCTACTTGGCAGGCTGAGGCAGGAGGACTGCTTGAGCCCAAGAGTTTGAGGCTACAGAGAGATGGTGCCAGCGCACTCCAGCCTGGGCAACAGAACACGATCCTGTCTCCATAAGGAAGGAAAACATTCCATAATAGAAATAATTAGAAATTCTGTGTAGTCAAAATTTTTGTTACTGAAAAAACTCTTACTTGCATAATAAGGCCTTAGAGGCGTTCTAGAATAAAGGCATCTCTTTGTTTTCCCAAATAATGTGATATTCCTAAATAAATTTTTTTTTGTTTGGCAAAACATCTGTTATTGCTCCAAGAAAGGCACACATCAAAACACAAGCCTATAAAATAAAGCCCAAACTCCTAAACATGGTCCAGAGTCTTCCTTTCATGACCTCGACCTGCCTGGTTCTCTCTCTGCCTTTCACCTCTCCTGAGCCACTGACTCCAAACTCTTGTAACTGTTAGCAGAGTTTGCAAGAAAAAGAGAGATAAGTTTGATGTCCTCCAAAACTGAGGTGTAGTCTACACTGTTAAAATTGTAGTAAATTGTAATATTTGTTAGTTATAATTTATATTTAAAATTGTTTTTAGATGATAACATATCACCTTATCTTTCTCTTTGACACATGTAGATATCATCAGGCTGTTCTTTGGAGGTAGCACATAAATTTTAAAGGACTAAATTAAACACCAAGATTGAAATTTTGGTTGATATTTTAAGAGTCTATATATTGGCATACCATACAGATTCATACCATGGAGATAACAGATGGGAAAGCAGCATAAGGTATGCCTAATTTATCAAACCTAGGTAGTGTTCATATCTCAGGCATGCATATGGAGGAAAGGCCTGAATTATGTCACTGATAGTTTTACCAAGAAGTACTTACATTTATAAGATTGAGAGTTGAAGCTAATTAATGATCTTATACATTTTTTTTTTAGTACTCAAAAGATCCGAACTTAGTAGTTTGATAATTAGACTGTACTTCATTTTCGGACAGAAATTAGACATGATTAGGAATGCCAAAGCACCGGGCGGGTCAGTTGCTCATCATTATTAAAGCTATTTAATGCATTTTAATGGTGGTTGATAAGGTACAAAATGCTACGTAAGCCAAATGAAAAAGTTTTATTCCATTATATGTTAAGCGTAGATATAAATGAGTTCCCATTTGCATTTTTATGCATTAGTTCAAAAAATTAAACATTTTTTTCTTAGATATGAGTAATAGAAAGTGTAATTTGTAAGAGATGGGCACTGCTGAAGCCAGCACCGCTTCACACTGTGCACCTCAGGATCCTCAGACACAAACTGTCATGTAATAGAAAATTAAGGAAAAGATATATTCAGCATTTGTGTGGCTAAAGAATCATGCTTTCAGCTCTAAGATCAATTGCTTGTGTAAGTGGCTTACATTTATTAATAATACAAAATGATAACCTATGCGTACTGTCTTATTTATGCTAGGCTTAGAGACTTTGTTAATTTATGGAGGTAAACAAACAACAAAAGTGATAGTGCATAATATAGTTTCTGGTGAATATTCTATTTTCTTAGCCATGTTTTAAAAATATTTTACTAGTTCCCATCTACTTTAGATCAATTCTTATATTTTAAAATTATTTTTCTTGAATAACTTAGTGTTGGAATTGGAGGATACCAATAAATACCATCCTTTTTACTTACCTGGTTTAGAAACCATTGAGACACAGTTACAGACAGATGGAGGTCAAAATTTTCCTTTTTTCAATTGATAAGAAGCTATTGGAGCTTGTAGTTTATATGTGAGGTCAGGTCAAGTGGATCTACTAACACATTCTGATACACAGGCTAACCTGAGGATCATACTTGGGAGGGAGGTTTGAACCTGCAGAGCAGAGAGACTTCCTCAGGATCGCTGCCTCCCTTTGGTCCAAGGGAGGAGGACAGATAGAGACCATGACTCCCATGCTCCACTCACATGAGAGGACCAATGACTGTCATCCACCAATGGATAGTTCATTCCACTACTATGAAGAGTACTAAGAATTAGACAAGAGTCAGAACAGGTCTTCTGTTCTGCCAGAGAAATAGCAGCAAGCATCTTTTACGCTTCGTAAACTTCCTGATGTGGACAATACATGTAGTTTATGGTAGGGCTACACACACTGCATACTAATTGATGATGCCACTGCCTTGTATTGTCTTAAGGGAGGCAATGGGAAACATATTTATTGGGTAAAAAGTAGATGGAAATGGATGGGAACATCCTTGGTTGAGGGGACAGAGGTTGATTTCAAGGCTTTTATGACATAATGGTAAAAGACGAGAGGTCCTGGTGTTGAGCTCATTAGTGTCCAGCAACCTCAACCACAATGTGTGTCTCGGACCTACTCAGAGCTGTCCACATCAGAAAACTGGAGCATAAGACAATCTCTCTACAAATGCTCTTGTCTTGGAGGTATTCCCAGGCTTCACTCTCTGCAGCCACCCAAAGGGAAAGCCTGCCAGGAAGGCAGGGAGGAGGCATCTGTCCTGATTATTGAGTCACTGGGTAGCTATCAGTGGGCATACCTGGTTCTTCCTGGGACTGTCTGCACATTGCATGGGATCTCCACGTGGATGGGCTGGTTAGTGATCAAGACTCCCAAGAAGATTGTGTCTAAATCCCTGATTATTTCGTATCAAAGCAAATGGTATCAAGACATAACCAGGAAGATTTGTTAAAGGTGAAATCACTGTTTCAGAACAGCTGTTGAGGGCATAAGAAAGCCAAAATAGTTGATAAATCTCATGGTGATTCTGGACAAACAAGGATCTTTACTGTCCTCTTAATGAAGTGTAATGCAAGTAGCTAACATGTTTAGAATGTGCCATTGTTCTGACAGCCTAACATGAGTTAATGAATTTAAAGTAAATGAATTCATTTTAAGTCTCAGTAAAGCCCAAGTTTGGGACGATTATTAATATTATTCTGTTGTTTTGAGGTGGAGAGTTCTGTAGATATCTCAGGTCTGCTTGATTCAGAGTTGAGTTCAGGTCCTGAATATCTTTGTTAATTTTCTATCTCAATGATCTGACTGATATTGTCAGTGGGGTGTTAAAGTCTCCCACTACTATTGTGTGGGAGTCTAAGTCTCTGACGATCTCTAAGAACTTGCTTTATCAATCTGGGTGCCCCTGTATTGGGTGCATATATATATATATCTAGGGTAATTAGCTCTTGGTGAATTGAACCCTTTACCATTAGGTAATGCCCTTCTTTGTCTTTTTTGATCTTTGTTGGTTTAAAGTCTGTTTTGTCAGAAACTAGGTTTTGTTTTATCTTCCTATTATGAAAAAGGGAGTGAAGTTCTTCCAGGGCTAAATAGCCTACTGACATTCCCCAGTTTAAAAAAAAATGGCAGAAGAAGGACAAGAGCCCATCTCTACAGCTAGAGCACCAAACCCCCATATCACACGCTTATCACCAGTGTAGTAGAATCACTGGTTATTCCTATTAAACTGAGTCCAATTCTGGAAAAGAAATCTGTTACTTGTGATTGTTTATTTAGTTTTAAAGGAAATATAACTAATGTCTTTTATTAAAAGCATTTTTAGTGTTGAATTTAATTTCAGCAGCATTTTAGCAAATGCTCATTTTTATATGACCTGATCTTATGTTTATGGATCATTTGCTTTGCTTTGCCTTTGATATTTATATTTAAAGTGCTATTAAATTTATTTAATTGTTTACTTGTTTGTGTGTTGGTATTTCCTTCCTTCCACTAACAGCGTAAGCCCTGTGAAAGAAGTGCCCAGCAATAGTAGGAATTTTAAAAATATTTGTAGAATGATTAAATGGATGAATGAATGAAGTTAAAAAGTTAATTGTTTATTTAGCTTATAGTGGCCTGGTATCTTTATAAACATCATCTTAAATAGAGAACTACTGTTAATAACTCAATTGTTTTAGAAAGATGAGACAAATGAATTATTTAAAATCCTTGCAGATCTATGATTTTGTAAAATGAAATGTACTTAATGACTCATATTCTTAATATAAGTGTGTGGTTAATGATTCATATTTTTAACACAAGTATGTACTTATTTATTTTTAATTGATATAAAGTGAAATGATCACTGAAGGGTTGTGTTTAAAAACAAAGTTTTCCCTACAATTCCCAACAGCTTTAATAAGCAGCCTCATGCTTGTTTGTTTTTCCTCCAGACTTTGTATATATGATTTCCTTTCCCTGTAATGCTCAATGCGTTCCCCTTCACCGTATTAGCTCCTTTTTATCCGTTAGATACTAGCTTCCACAACTTTTCCTCCAGGAAACATTTCTAGGTGCTTCAAGTTGGGCCAAGTGTGCATTCTCTGCTACCTCTCTGGCTGCCTTCACAATGCACTGTAGCTTATTGGTCTTACCGCATGGTTTCCCCAAACTCATATTGTTCTTGATGTTAAGACTCTCTTTAGCACTTAGTACAGGAGCTGACAGAGAAAAACACAAATATTGAGTGAGTTGAGTGAATAAATGAATGAGCATCAATGGCTAAGAAAGTGGGCATGCTGTAAGAATTATTCTCAAGTAACAGTAAATGAGTTTGTAAAACAGAATAGGAGCCCCAGGCAGGAATCAGAGGGACACATTTAGACTGCCCTGCATAACTCAAATTGTCATAATGGTTTCTGGCTTTTCAAAAGCTGGGCATTTATCTATCAGCTCATGCCAGGTGATTTCCAGCCTTCTATGCCAATTCCAGAAGCAAGGAGAATGAACATAAAACCAGGGAAAATGAATAAGAAACACTTGGTGAGGAAACAGCAGCTGCAGGAAGGGCACAGTGAGCCAAATGCAAGGACAGTTTCCCAGGTGGGTGGAGAAACCCATGAGACATTGGAAACTGTAAGAGCAGCAGGCAAGAGAAACTGCAGAACCCAAGAGAAACTGCACAGTACACCAACAGCAACTAAAGTGAAGAACACCACAAGGTAGTGACACCATAAGGATAAAGGAATAGTGGAGGAGGGCAAGAAAGTATTGTTAAAAGAAAAACTTCAGCTGAATTAAATTCAAAGGACTTTAATTGAACAATGAAGCATTCAAAAATCAGGCAGCCCCCAGAATCACAGCAGATTCAGAGAGACTCCAAGAGTGCCTCACGGTCAGAGCAAATTTATAGACAAAGAAAGTAAAGTGAGGTACAGAAATCGGAAGTGAGGTACAGAAACAGCTGGATTGGTTATAGCTCGGGTTTGCCTTATTTGAACGCAGTTTGAACACTCAGTAGTGTATGACTGGTTGAAATACGGCTGCTGGGATTGACCAAGACTCCAAGATTAAAGTAATGTTACAGGCGTATACTCCTAAGTTAGGTTTTCAGTCTTGTCTACCTATTAAGTTAGGTTGCAGTTCATCCACAAGGACTCAAATGTAGAAGTACGGGTTCTTCTCAGTCCCTACTTAGTTTGCTGTAACAGTATGACTAGTATTATGTACAGAGGGCAATACAGCTCTAAGAGAAACAGTTATAATTGAGCTTCGTTCTGCTGCAGACAATAGAAGTTTCCTCTGACACATACTTGGTAACGCTGTCACCCTTCACTTGCTTTTGTGCATACCTAAGACATCTTCCAGGACTTTTGATTCTCTTGATAATGAGTCAGCATGATGATAGGCCAGGGTCTTGTATGGAGAGCTCACTTTTTGGAATAGATCTTCCTCTAACTTTGTTATTCTCAGCTCCGATTTCATCCTGCCTGAGCCCTTATGGTAGGAACAGTAGGCGGCTACCCAACAATGTCTGAGACCCTGAACATTCTGCCTTTCTCCTCAACACACAGTTCTTCAATGTACCCTGATAGCTGTTTTCTTTAAGGACTTAGGTGAAGCTGCAGGCTGTCTCATCAAATGAATGTGTCATCAGCTCTGACAGCATATTGTAGAGTACTTCTCAAATGGTAATGATCATTATTGGGGTAGATAAAATACATTATTTAAAAATTACAATACAAAAAATGTATGTTACAAGTGCCTTGAATTGTCAGAGAAAGGAAAAATAATTTATACTTGGAGTGATTAAACAAAAACTCCAAGGGGATTAAATGAAAATTATTTTGTTTCTGTCCAGGAAGCTACCCCTTGAGCAATCTAACATTTATCATAAATTCTGTTGGTGAATCTGCTATGTCAGTGACTAGCTCTATTTGAAAGAAAAAGACAGTTTCTACTTTTAAGCAGAAAAATAGGAATTACTCATCTAAATATTAATAGAAAGATGTTTAATCAGTTCATAGTCTCTTTCTACTGTGCAATACGGATTAGAAATAATTTCAAAAATGATATGGAAGGATGTAGTGTGCCATGCTAAGGTGAAATGGTTGCCCAGAAGACATCTCTTATTTGGGTTTCCTTCTCTGTATTGAGGCTTATGTGAGCTTAAATTTTTTCATGTATACTTTTCTTTAAAGCCCATCAGAGTATAAGAAAAAGTGAATGTCTATTAGCCATAATAATGAGTGAATGAATGGTTTCCTGTATGTGTTCTGTTGTAGGTCCATTAAACGAAAGCACTGAAATAAATTAGGGCTTTACTTAATGTGTATATTAATTGGCTCAAGCCTATTAACATACAAAAAGTTAATTAGCAAGTCAGGACTTGTAGTAATGTCTTAAAGGTGGTTGTAAAACTTTTGTAAAAGACTTTTTCCCCAAACCATTCTACTTCTCTAACTTGGAAAGTTTATGTAATTATGAAATCTGATCCTAAAGGATTTAGCAAAACCAGTGGTCTTTCTTACTCAATTTGTTGGCCCTGCACCTAGTCTCCAACATTTTTATAATGGTGTTTCTCCTTCATGGAACTTTAAAAGTCATTATAAGAAATTCTACTCCTTTGTTCTTCCCTTTTTAATAATTAAAAAAATCATCTGGCTGGGTTTGGTGGCTCAAGCCTGTAATCCCAGCATTTTGGGAGGCTGTGGAGGGCGGATCACAAGGTCAGGAGATCGAAACCATTCTGGTTAACACCATGACACCCCGTCTCTACTAAAAACACAAAAAATTAGCCAGGTGTGGTGGCGGGTGCCTGTAGTCCCAGCTACTTGGGAGGCTGAAGCAGGAGAATGGCGTGAACCTGGGAGGCAGAGCTTGCAGTGAGCCGAGATTGCACCACTGCACTCCAGCCTGGGTGACAGGGCGAGACGCCATCTCAAAAAAAAAAAAATCATCTATGGGATATTTTACTTCCATAATACACTTAAGTTTTTCTTGCTTCAATCAATTAAAATATACATTTGTTAAAAACCTTTATTTGCAGAGTGATTGTCTAAGCTGCCCTTTAGGATGAATCAGTAAAGGTGCAAAATCTTTTGAAGTTAAGCTAACTTCTCAATATTAACACGAAGGAAGTAGTTTAATAAGAAGGCATCTAGATTTTGACAGATTTCTAGATGCTGTCAATTTTGATTCTTCACCCTGTAATATCTTTAGAAAATTACAAATCAGTTACTTGTTAGATTTATTAAAGGTGATTTGTTACAAGACTAAATCTAACAAGCAACTGATTTGTAATTTTCTAAAGATATTACGGGGTGAAAATCAAATGGTTAACATCCTTCGTCGAGAAAGTTAACAACTCAAAATTTTGTCTATTATTATTAGTTTGATAAATTTCAAGTATACAGAAAAGTAGAGAGCAAATATCCCAAATACCTGTATGTCTTTTGCCAATTTCATTCTCTCCTGTCTTCTACATTGCAGCCTTTGGTGTTTATTTTTTCCAATAATTTCTTAGTGTTTCACTCTATAGTTATAGACTCATAAACAATATGGTATTGTTTTGCATATTGAAGCTTTATTTAAACATTAGTACATAAAATTTAAATATGTGCAGTGTAAACACCATTGTTGCTTTTTCTGTGAGCGTAGTGTTTTTGATATTTATCCATATTGATGTATGTAACGCTAGTTCATTTACTTTAACTTCTATGTTGTATTCTATATAGAAGAATGAACATTTATGTTGTTTCTAATTTTTATTCTTATAAACTCTTGCCATTTTATGCATATCATCTTGCACACATGCTACAAGAATTTCTGTAAGTTTATCGGCATGAAATTGCTAAATCATAGCATTTGTGCAGATCTTCAACTTCACTAAGTCTGGAGCTTTCAGTTTGCACTTATCCCTGCAGGACATAGACTGTATATTGTACTAATATCAATCTGTACTTTCTCACTATAATTTTTTTTTTTAATCTTTTGAGTGTGAAGTGATATCCAGTTGTTGGCTTGATTTGCATTTGAATGATTAGTGTGAGCTTGAGCATTTTTGCTTATTTGCTTTATGTATTTTTTAAAAAATATTAAGGGTAATACTGCCTCCTAAAGTAAATTTGGAAGTATTCCCCCCGCTCAAATTTTTCAAAGTTTGAGAAGAATTGATATTCGTTCATATTTAAATGTTTCGTAGAATTCAGCCCTGATGCCATCTGGTGCTGTGCTTTTCTTTGATGTAAAGTTCTAAATTACTTATTCAATCCCCTTATTCACTATTGGTCTTTTCAGGCTTTCTATCTCTTCCTAATTTAGTCTCAGTAGGTTGTATGTTTCCAGGAATTTATTGTTTTAGTTTAAGTCATCCAGTTTGTTGGAGTGTAATTCTTTATAGCAGTCTCTTGTGATTCTGTTTCTTTTATTTATTTATTTATTTATTTATTTATTTATTTATTTTTTATTAGGTATCTCACTCTGTCGCCCAGGCTGGAGCACAGTGGTGTGATTTCGGCTCACCACAACCTCTGCCTCCAGGGTTCAAGCAATTCTCATGCCTCAACCTCCTGAGTAGCTGGGATTACAGGCACACACCACCATAGTTGACTAATTTTTGTATTTTCAGTAGAGATGGGGTTTCACCATGTTGGCCGGGCTGGCCTCAAACTCCTGACCTCAAGTGATCAGCTGCTTCCGCCTCCCAAAGTGCTGGGCTTAAAGGCCTGAGCCACCACACCCAGGCACTTCTTTCTATTTCTGTGGTATGATTTAATGTCTCCTTTTTCATTTCTGAGCCTTCTTTTTTTTTCTAGTTAACCTCACTAAAGTATTGGCAATTGTCAATTTCATTTTTATTTTCAAAAAACAACTGCAGTTCATTGATCTTTTCTATTTTTCTCTAGTTTTTCTTTTTCTCTGCTGTGATCTTTATTTTTTCTTTCCTCATACCAACTTTGAATTGAATTTCTTCTTTTTCTCGTTCCTTGAGGTATAATACTTGGTTGTTTGAGATCTTTCTTCTTTTTTAATGTAGGCATTTATAGCTACAAACTGCCCTCTTTGAACTGCTTCTGTTGTAACCTGTAAGTTTTGGTGTGTAATATTTCCGCTTTTGTTTGACTCAAGATATTTTTTGATTTTCCTTTCGATTTATTTTTTGACTCTTGGGTTATTTAGGAGCATGTTGTTTCATTTCCACATATTTGTGAATTTTTCAGATTTCTTCCTGTTATTGATTCTCATTTGGATAGCATTGTGGTCAGAAAAGATATTTGATATTTTTTCAGTCTTCTTAAATTTGTTAAGACAAGTTTTATATCCTAACATATGATTTATCCTGGAGAATATTTCCAGTGTGCCTCAGAACAATGTGTATTCTGCTGCTATTGAATGGAATGTTCTGTGTGTATCCGTTAGCATTGCCATAATAACAAATAATGCTAGCTTACCACCCTCATACCAAAGCCAGACAAAGAAAGTATAAGAAAAAAAAAAAATAGACTGATGTCCCTGATGAACATAGATGCAAAAGTTCTCAACAAAATACTAGCAAACCAAATTCAAAAGCACATTAAAAACACCATACACCATAATCAAATGTGATTTATTTTGGGGAAGCAAGGATGGTTCAATATGTGCAAATCAACAAACAGTATTCATTACATTAATAGAACAAAGGACAAAACCCAAATAAACATATCAATAGATGCAGAAAAATGTTATAACAAAATTCAACATTCATTTATCATAAAAACTCTTAACAAATTAGATATGATTTAATATGTAAGGACTGCACCTGAACAAAATAAAGGTGCAATCATGTATGTGATAAGCCTACAGCTAATATTTATGCTCAATGATGAAAAACTGAAAGTTTTCTTTTTAAGATTATGCATGAAGCAAGGATACCCCCTCTCAACACTACTATTTGGTATAATAACTGGAAGTCCTAATCAGAGCAATTAGGCAAGAGAAAGAAATAAAAGAGCTCCAAATTGGAAAGAAAGAAGTTAAATTGTCCCTGTTTGCAAATGGCACAATCTTATATATTGAAAATCCTACAGACTCCGTAAAAAAATACCAACTTTGAGAACTAGTAAATGAATTCAGTAAAGTTATAGGATATGAAGTCAGCATACAAAAGTCAGTAGTGTCTCTATATACTAATGAGGAACTATCAGAAGAAGAAATTAAGAAAACAATCCCATTAAAAATAACTATAAAAAATAAAATACTTAAGAATAAATTTAACCAAGGAGGTAAAAGACCTGTACGCTGAAAGCTCAGTAACACTATGAAAGAACTTGATGACATAAATAAATGGAAAGATATCTTATATCCATACATTGGAAGAACTAATATTTTTAAAATGTTCATACTCCCCAAGGATATCTACAAATTTACTATAATTATTGTCAAAATCCCAATGATATTCTGTACATAAATAGAAAGAGCACTCCTAAAATTCATATGGAGCCACAAAATACCCAAAAGACAAAAAGAACAAAGTTTGAAATAGCACCGTACTTGATCTCAAAATCTACTATGAAGCTGTAGTAATCCAAAAAGATTGGTACTTCACAATAACATATACAAGAGTAGACAGAATAGAGGGCCAAGAAATAAATTCATGCATTTACAGTCAACTGATTTTTGACAAATGTGTTAAGAACACACACAGAAAGGATTGTATTTTTAATAAATGGTGTTGGAACATCTCGATATCCACATGCATGTGAAAGTTGTCAGAGGCAAAATGAAGGCACTGGTGTTAAAAAACACCACAAATACAGCTGGGGAAGGGCATGAAGTGGGGCTTCTCAGGAACAAATGCCTGATAACAAGAACTGTCATAAAAGATTCTGCAAAAAATACCTTGTGCAAAAGCCATCGCAACCTTACACACACGCGCGCGTGCACACACACACACACACAAGTCTTGTGGACATCTGCCTGTCATCTAGTTGTCCAAACTGAGACTGGTGTCATATTTGTTATTAATCCTTGTAGTCAAGGACAATTATCTCAAAACTATTATTTAATTATTCTCATTTTTTCTTTAAAAACTTTTTCATGGTTTTTTTTTTTTTGACTTCCCTGAATACGCACGTGGTTTACTGTGGCATATGTATTCCCATTGCAATGGCTATTCTAGGAAGAATGTTGTTTTCTTTTAAAGAGTCTCCTTTGCAGTATGTTATTTATTGACAAAATGATGTCAGAAGTTAAACCAAAGTGAGCTCACCTAGGTTGAATAGGTGGCTCCTGGAATCATGTAAGGTAGCAATTGAGCCCTTTGCACTCTTCATTTCCATGAGTCACTTTTTCTGTGCTGGTAAATCTCCTCTCAGATTCTTGGACTCTCTCCTTTGGTGAGTTCTTTTTAACTTTATTCAAGATCTGATTTGGCTATAAATAAGACTGCCCTAAATAAAGGACCTTGTATCCCTCTTAGGACTACAGAAGTTTTGTCTGTTGTTATTTTTGTGGCAAGCCCTTTCTGGTATAAAGACAAATGTCCTTCTGGTTGAGTACTCTAGTTTAACAGAATTTACATTCTGTCTATGAGGTATGTCTTTTTTGGTGAATTCACTTTTGATTCTGCATAACTGGTTTAAATTTTTTTTTTTTTTTTTTGGTCTGCATACCTGGTTAAAATGTTTGTGAGTATTCTGATTTTGTTTTCATTTTGGTTATGCATGTCTGTAAATGATTTGACTCCTTTTTCCTCTGCTTGTTTCTGAACATTTCCAAGAGCAAAAATAAACATTCTAAATGGTGGATATTGAATGGCCAACAGAGCAGTCACGCTACCATCTACAATACCCGTTGAAACTACTGACATTCCCTGAGAGAATTTATAGGAATGTCTTTGCTCTTGAGAGAATAATAAGAAATGGAATGGGATTCTTAAATATTAAGGCATGCTGAAACTTTCTGTGACTCCTGATGGCTACATAGATTTTCCTCATGCGTGTTTTCAAATCCATAACCATCAGGGGGATTATTTGAACTCCCCAAGTCTGGTTGTTGCTGTTGTTGTTGTTGTTGTTGTTGTTTTCAGAGATAATTTAGAAAATTGTAACTATACAGTTAACAGAGCCTTCCAGGTTCTGTCTATCTCACTATTTCTTTGCCTGCCTACTTTGAATCTGCTGATGTTTCTGCAGGTATTGAGATAAACTTACTGCTTATGGCATTCCAGCCAAGATAGAAAAAAAAAAAGTCTTAAAGAACTTTCAAATTAATGCTTTACAAATTACAGTAGTTCCATGGCAACCAACACCTAGATTTCTTTTTGAGATGTTAATTTTGATTTGCCTAACAATTTCTTAGTGTGATGAAGCAGTTAGTTGAAGAGTTGATATTTTAAAATAAAAGAGCTACATAAATGTTTATAACAGTTACCTAATCAACTGTGTCAAAATCTTGAACTCAGAGAAATAGTATAAGGTATCTCTGTCAACATTAAAATTGCTGTATCTGTGACACAAGGTCCAGAAATTGCTGAAGAAAAAATAATAACTTAAAAAAATGTATAATGTCTTCATGGCCACATTGACTGCAAACCAGACCAACAAACAAAAGAATAATCTGTTAGTAGTTCAAGGATGCTTGGACAGTTTGTTTTTCTTATATGATTCAGCCAATCCTACCCGAAACGTAAACATTTAAAAATGTAACCCCTTAAACTTGTTTGAAGCTAAAAAAAAAAAAGAAAAAAAAAGGGAGGGGGGTACAAAAGATGAAAAGCATTAAAAAATCAAACTGCTGTGGAAATTGCACACACACATATATATACACATCTGTGTACACACACATACACACACACACGATCATATATGTATTCCTCAAGTAATTTCTACTGAAGTACCTTGACCATGTTTATTTTCATAACTTGGCTTTTATAAAAGGAAAAATATCTTTTTACTAGTAATTGGCCTAGTATCTGTTCAATATTGTTAAGGATTTTTTTTACCAAGAATGAAACAGCTAGCACTAACTATTGTATTACAATTGTAAAACATTTTTATTAAATTTTTAAAATTGTAAAACATTATGTACATCTGAACTATGGGCAAGAATGTGGTGTTAGAATATCATTTTCTATGACTGAACTTGGAGCAGACCCAGAAGAAAAGGGGCAGGAATTCTACAACGTCCAGCCACCTTAGACGCGGAATTGCTTCTTTTGAAATTTAAAACCAATGAGAGTAGATGCACCAATCAAGTCTATTGGGCCTTCAGTTGTAAATGTGTTTCATTTTAAGACTGTCTGTAGTAAATCTTAGAGAACATTTTTAAACATAAGCACATAAACGTGGTATATAGTGAGTCATAGCGTAACTTAACTTACCCTTCTGTTGCTTTATTTTATTAATGATTACTGGGTTGATGTCTTGCCATGTCATCTTATCCTCAACGCCTGTCAAAATTATGCTCCTGTTTTCTGCTTAATACCCCTGCAAAGCCAAATTCAGACAACATATTTTGTTGTTGTTTTAAAGGCAGCCTGTTTTCTTATCTCTCTCTCTCCATCTTTTCACTTTCCTTAGTCTATCTTTTTGTACACAATTTTTTTTTCTTAATCCTTTCAAGAACCATCTACATAGATTATGTTTAGGTGTTTTTGGAATGCAATGAAGTTAGTTTTTACATGCATAGTATGAACTTTTTAAACCTTCTTGATTAAAAGACTTAGTTCCATTGTAAAAATTGTGATTCTACTTCAGTTACTGTTTCTTCCTCTGAGACAATCCACTGGTTACCTGTTTTCTACCCTCCAGACTTATGGTCCCCTTGTTTCACTGTCTTTAGCTTTTCTACTGAATTCTGGGAGAACTTTCCCCGTATCAAGTTCCTTGATTTTATGTTCTGCAATATAAATTCTGCAATGTAAATTTTTGCCTTTCAATATGGATTTTAATTCTGAATTTCTGTTTTGTAATAATTTCATTTAATAAACTTGAATTCATTCTTTATTTCACATATCTCCATTTATTTACACTTTAACATAATTATTTAATACACTAATAAATAATTTATACTTAATACACCTTAATTCATTCTTTATTTCACATACCCGCATTTTATTGTATGTTGCTGTTTTTAGTTTCAGACTATTCTGCTTTCTGTGAACAGCAAGAATGCTAAGGAAGTTTCTAAAACTTCCTTTCAATTCCCATGGTAAATTATTTTCAGTGTTCAGCCCCGCCTTTATTTCTTTTTTTTTTTTTTGTATTTTTTATTTATTATTATTATACTTTAAGTTCTAGGGTATATGTGTACAACATGCAGGTTTGTTACATATGTATACATGTGCCATGTTGGTGTGCTCCACCCGTTAACTCGTCATTTACATTAGGTATATCTCCTAATGCTATCCCTCCCATCTCCCCCAACCCTACGACAGGCCCTGGTGTGTGATGTTCCCCTTCCTGTGTCCAAGTGTTTTAATTGTTCAATTCCCACCTATGAGTGAGAACATGCGGTGTTTAGTTTTTAGAGACAAGGCTCCATTTACCTTCTTTGCCAAAGGATTATCAAAATGCCATTCCTTTTCTGTTTTGCTTTTTTTCTATTTTCTATATTTGATGATAGAAACCTGTATCAGAAATATATCTTAGTCCTGGTTTAAACAATCAAAACATAGTGGTTTTAATTCTGATTAGACATTGTGAGATAGAGAAAGCCAAACAGATTAACTTGGAGATCTGTCAGATTTTAACAAGATATTTATAAAGACTGCAGATAAACATGAATCTTTTGCCTTTATGTATAGCGCATTTACTTAAAAAAAGAACAAAAATTGTTTTAGGTCACATACACATATTCTTTAAGTAATATTTAGTGTTTAGGTATATAATGAAGATTATTAATCTTCAGTCTTATTTCTCTAAGAAGACTTAAAATGTCATAAATAGATGCAACTTGTTTCTCTTAATTTTGTAAGATGAGTAAAAAGTTAAGTCATTATTTTCTCTGAATTTTGGTACTGATATATTTCCTTTTCATGTTTCTAAGAAAATATATGGTATTCTTGAATGAGGAGAAAACTGTCAGCTAAGTGAATACCTTTAGACATTTATTCATTTATCTGGTTGTGGAAATTCACATCACATATTTTGTGTCATAATTAAGTAATTGAAACAATAGATGTTATTTAACTACAGGTATACTTCCTTATAGTTTTGATAGCTATAATTTAAATTTTATATACTTGTTTATATGCCAAATTCATTCTAAAATTGTATTTCAATTCATTTTTATTTTATGTTTCCTTGTTGTTTTATGAAGATAGCAACCAATTAGAATCTCATAAAATCAAAACTTTATGAAGTATTTACAAAAGACATAAAGGCACAGATAGACCACTTTTTATAATAGTCTCTATCAAGTATAAGCTATAGTTCATATTTTATTAAATTCAAGTTACATAAAGACATTTTTAAAGCAGTAGCTAGGGTTACTTTGATCATGGCACAATGACAAAATTTTCAATAGCAAGGGGACTCTGAAAGGAAATCTACTTCCATCTCTTCTCTGTGAAAGGAGCAAGTCCCACATGCTTGCCTAGACATAAAGGCAAAAACAAACATCTTTTCATTTAACAGGGCATGATTTTCTTAAAATTGTGTAATAACAGGTTCAAACATGTTCCATTATCAGAAACATGTGCACTTATTTGAAGAAATACAACTTTTAAATGTGGAAGTGATGGTAACATTTGAAAGAAGTGTGTACCTTCAAGTTTACAATAACAGGAGAATGCCATAAAAACAATTACCAGAAGGTTTTTTTTTAAATCCAGAGTAAAGATAAATGTAATCCACATGCCAGAAGCTCTAAAAGGAAACATAGGTTAACTGTGATCTGCAAATGGAAAGTTTGAACACATAATTGTAAATGAAGGAAAAAAGGACACATAAAAATGTGGTTTTGTAACTCAAATATTCTTCAATTTTGGAATGGATAGAGAATGATACGTCTACATAATGAAATACTATTCATCAAAATACAGGAATGAACTTCTGATATTGAGAGCAAAATTGATGCATCCCAAAGGCATGTGCTAAGTAACAGAAGCTAGACCCAAAAGACTACATAGTGTATGATTCCTTTTATATGCTACTCTGGAAAGTCAAAACTATAGGAAAAGTGCTTGTCAGGAATTAATGAGGAGGGACTGACTGCAAAGAAGCACAGAGAAATTTGTGAAATTAATGGAAATATTCCTTACCTTGATTGTGGTAGAGGTAATTGGACTGTATGCATTTATTACAACTTGCAAAACTATCCACTAAAATGAGTGAATTTTACTGTTATGTTAATTATATCTTAATTTTTTAATGGAAAATATGTCTTCAAAGGGAATTCAAAATAACAAAAGGGCAGTACAAAAATGAAAAGAGTATACTAATACGTTATATTTGTAATCTGGGTGTAAAAACAAATATTGAATTAAGAGTGTTTATGTGTGTGCCTGTGAGTAATCATATCAACAATTGTTCCTAATAAATTAGATTGAGAATATTGAGTAAATGCTGGGACTTCAATTTCCTTCCAATTTTAGTTCATCTAAACCCTAGAAAGATAAATTTATGAGACCTAAAATATAGTTGTATGAAAAATATGAGAAACTGGGAGTAGACTGCTCACATGAGGCTTCCATGAGGGAAAGCTGATTGAGTATTGATAGGATTTGGTTTTGATATGACCAGTCAGGACATTCTGGTGGAATTTCTGATAAGTGAAAATATAGGCTCTACCTCTTGGAAACTGCTAAACTAAAGTTGAATTCTCATCTATACTGTAGTGCCGCCAGTGTTTGTCTCCAAAGTATTTGCCTTCCCAAAGTGGTTTAGCTGCAGTTTAATTTGAGTACAAATGAAAATTTTTAGATGAATATGTACAACTCATGGTGCTATACTGCTCTTTATTTATCCCTAAGGAACTGTTGGAACCTATTAGACTTAAGAAATTACTGCTATAGTTTTTGGCACCAGAAAAAAATACTGTGTCTTCTAAAATTGAAAGGGAGAATTTATGTGTTTTCTTTCTTTGACTCCCATTTTTGTGCATGTATTATTTTTTCTCACAAATCTTTCAATAAACAGGCAAAAAAATGTACCTTTATGTAAGTTTCAAGTGACTATTGGGATTCTAAGTACTTAAATATTTTGTTAGTGATGTGTGACTTAAAAGTCCCCTTGAATGTAAGTCCACTGAATAATTCCGGAGATTGGCTAAACTGTAGTAGAGTATTTTATATAATTTTTATCTTTCCTTAGATTATTTACCTTCACTTTATTTACAATTAAGAAAATCAAAATTGCGGAAAAGCTGATACAGAATACAAAGCTAACCATGACCTCTTGCTTTATCTCTGCCTTTATTTCTTTCACATTTTGTTTTTAAAATAAACCACTTAACAGTTCCTTCTCTCTCTTTTTGCAGGCATTTTAAAAAATTATATTTTCTATTGTTGGTTTTCCTTTAGAAAAGAAAGAACATTCTTACACCTACCAGTAGGACAAGCAAATTCTGCAAAACAACTTTGCAAAACATTTTTAACAATTGCTGAATTTGTATATTTCCTTTGACTCAGGATGTCTACTTCTAGAAAATTAACTTGAGAAAATAGTCTTGGGTTATTCAAAAATATCACCAGAAAGAGAGGCATTATGAAGCTATTCGAGGTAGTTAAGTGCCAGGATCTGTGTAAAGTGCTACATTTCATCCCAAATATTATCCCTTTTTGGTTCGGATAAATAGAGGTTACTCTAAAGGACTGCCAAATTTTAGACACATTTCTTAAAATAAAAAATATTTTATGTTGATAACTCTACCATCAAATGAATAAAATATGTGTTTTAAAGTCTTCCTGGACAGGTTTTCTTTTAAGATTTCTAGACTGAAATTCTACTAACTTTATTCGAAATAGCTGTATGATTTCATAATTGTTAAGAGTTCTTAGAGAAAATATGAGAAATCTTGACTGTCTACCAATATTTTCGGATACCTTTATTCTCACCAAGTGAGGAGAGATTATACTGATCTGTTTTGCTCTTATGCCTTATTTATACTCTGCCAGTTTGGAAATTTAGAACACTTCCAAACCAAGGTTTTTTGGAGACGTTATTTCAGATTTACAGTTTAGGTCCCATGAAAGACCTTTATAGTTGAAATAATGGATCATTTGATGTAAGGTTGCAAGGCAAGCAAAGCAAGTCAAACACTTAAACGAAGATTAAAGTTACACATCTATTGCACTGAAGAAAATGAGTTGCCATTAATTGCAGCAGTCCATCAACAAATGTACTTTCTTATCACAAAGGTGTGCACTGTCACTTCAATAAGTTGTAGACTGAATCCCAATACCCTCTGTAGAAATTATACTTCTTGGCCAGGCGCGGTGGCCCATGTCTGTAATCCTAGCACTTTGGGTGGCTGAGGCAGGCTGAGCTCAGGAGTTTGAGACCAACCTAGGCAACATGGTGAAACCCCGTCTCTACTAAAATATAAAAAATCAGCCTGGCGTGGTGGTGGGCGCCTGTAGTCCTAGCAACTTGGGAGGCTGAGGCAGAAGAATCACTTGAACCTGGGAGGCAGAGGTTGCAGTAAGCCAAGATTGCACCACTGCACTCCAGCCTGGGTGACAGAGCAAGACTCCATCTCCAAAAAAAAAAAAAAAGAAAAGAAAAAAAAGAGAAAAGAAAAAGAAAGAAATTATATTTCTTGACCTCGGAAAGACAATTAAAATACAGTTCTTAAAATGAGAAGGGTTTGTGGCCATCTCGGGAGTTAAGTCATGTTTAGCTAGTGCTATTCACTCAAAATTCCATTTAAAGTATTTTCATTACTAGACTGTAGTAGAACTTCTGCAAAGACTAAGAATATTCATAACTACTGGCAATTGCAGCCTAACTCTAGTTAGCATAAATTGGCAAATGAAGTTCAAATTATGTGTTGGCTTCTGCAGGAGTGATGCAGTACATCAGTTTCCTGAGAATTCAGGAGTCCAGGCTAAGGAAGATGGTTTGTCAGCTTTAATCAAAATAAGAAGCATTTTCCCTCCTAAGAAGGTTGCTTCTAGGTTTCAACTGTGAGTGCGAACCATGAAATGAGAGCTTCTTGGTGGCAAATTGCACATTGATACAGTCGATTTTCATGGTTTACTTAATAGCTTCACATTGTTTAACTATTAAAGGAAATCTTGGCAAATTAAACAATTCTAGCAGGGTTAGGGGAGGACTGAAGGATTGAAGTAAATCTGGCAAAGCCCAAATCAATAGAAATTCAAACAAATGTGTGTTAAAATTGGCTATGTTAACTAAACATTAGTCTGTAATGTTATAGCATATTATCTACCTAGTCCATTTATTTGGAACAAAGTGGATCTTTTGAACATATGATATTGAACTTGGGAAAAGATAACCACAACTAAATCCCATATGCACATAAAAAGAGCTGTACAATTTTGTGGCAACATTTGCACAATTTTTGCTTCTTTCTTTGTGTGTTGTTAATCTTTAATTATTTTATTTTCAGGACTTCTTATGTGTGTCAATGCTCTGTTCCCCTACACCAAATTAAATAATCCACACTACTTTAATGAAGATACATTATTTGAAACAAATTGATTATTCTCAATATTGAATTCAAAGTCAACCTTATACATTTTGAATTAACCAGATCAGCTTTTTTACTCACCAGCTGCTGGATCATACGCATGCCATTTAAACTCAGACATTTGAATCGGTCACCTATTAATGGGACAGATGTCATCAGGCCTATGTTCTTCACATAGTGTGAAGATCAATTGTATAAGGTCCATGAACACTATGAAGTACAATTCAAATGCTGTATATCAATATTGATAAGCACTGCAGGTTTTTCCTTTGAAAACATGTCTGAAACCCACTGATAGCACACCCTGGAAATGAATAAATCTGAACCACAGGCCATGACAATCATTCAAGGTCGTGTGCTGGAGGGAGAGCTCAGACCTGAGAGTCAGACAGATCTGATTTAGACATAGTTTGGGCTACTTAGTATCCATGAGCCCACATTTTATATATTTAGCCATTCTGAACTTCAATTGATTTTTTGATTCATAAGAGTAAACACTAGTATTATATTTAGGACTGTCAAATGTTAATTCTACTATCTAAGTTACCAATCAGAGAGACAGAAGATGACATTTCATAAGGTGCATTCATATGCTCAGAACACACCCTACTGCCTGGACAGATTATATGGGATATAAGAAAACCAGTTACAGAAAGACTCTTTAATGATATTAAAATGCTTAATTTACATGTACTCCTAAAATTCTAATTGAACATATGTTTAACAAGAAATTCTCAGGATTCGTTTTTGACAAAACTTCAGTCCACAGACCTTGATGCTGCTGTTCTGAGTCATTTGTTTGCAGCAGTTTCAACCTGTTCTTTCCTTTATATTCTACTTGCTTTTGTTCACTTAAGGAGTTCTTACTTGGAGTTCTTAACTTTCTGTCAGGCACTATGTTAGGTGCTGGGAAGACAAAGAGAAGAAGAGACACAATCTCTCTCCTAATGATGCTCATTTGCAGTCACTAATGAAAATTGTTCCAATAAAATGTAAAATGTTGAACTGCAATTGGTATTAGGAGTGAGGAGCACTATGCTGGGCTATGAGAACTTTCCTCCCCCAGAGAGTTCCCCCAGACACAGGGAGCTTCTCTGACTTATTCCTGAATGTATGTGCTTTATGTTTGCAGATCCTTCATGCATGGGAAACACTGTGGTGTATGAATGGAATTTTAATGACTAACACCTAACATGGAATTTAAAAAATGTTACTCTCTGCAGAAAGACTTTCCCTGATGACCTAAATGCTCTAGCTTCTTTCCTTGCCTTAATCCTGAACTTAATTCTTTTCATGAAATGGGCCCAGGCCTTACTTGTACATCTCCATCTATTCTGACACCAGCTTATCATCTAAATGCTGTCTCTAGTCTGCTAGTGTTTTCAAGAACTAAAATTCTCACCTTTGAAAAACAGATTTTCTGTGATAGGGACTCCCAAGTGAGTCCTTCTTAGTCCACAGGTGCTTGCACCTGTCTGGGACCACTCTGTATCTTGGCCTGTCTACCTTGCTGTCTGTGACATAGTACCATTTTCTCTAGGTACTTATCTCAGTTGCAACTCAAGTTTCCTAATATAAAGCTGTAATAACTGTCTCTCAATCTTCTATATCCAAATGTCCAGCCAAGGGATCATATCATGGGGATTAAAAATGCAAATATGTTTACACTCTATTGTTTAGGTAAATCGGAGTTGTTTAGGCCATTGTAGGATCATTTAGTAAATATAAAAAAAACTTTTCTCTAGATATTGGTAAATTTACATATAATCATATTCTCTTATCTAGAATCAATCCTCTGTGGAAGATAATTAAGTCACAATAGATACTTTTATACTGACTTTATATATATTTTGATTTTTCTATATAAAACAAAAAATAACCCCTGTAGGAAGACTTACATTGTATGCAGATAAAGCATTCTAAACTTTTTTTCATGAAGTTTAAGAAGTTCAATGAAAAACTTTAGTACATAAACATTAAGTTTTGATGAGAAGGTTAATGTAATGGAAAATTAACAATAGACTAAAAGCACATTTTACTGCCTAATTCGCATTTAATTAGAACTGGGTTTTCATTTCTGCTATGAAAAAAAATGTTGATTGCTGAAAAATATGCCTCTTCTTTTAAACAAATTCTTCCCTCTTTGTTTCTTTGTATTTCCTATACACACAGAGAGATGCATAATTTCATATACATAAACACAGCTTTTTCCTCCAGTCTTTATTCTTTACTATTTTCTTCTCTACCCTTGAAAGTCAAGCTTATCCTTTAGGTTTAGAATGTACTGTTTGACTAGATGGTACTTTTGATATAGATACATACACACACATATACATATGTATATTAGAACAAGGAAATTGGGTGGTGTTTAGCCACATAAAGGCACATCTTTTCCCAAAGCCTGCCCCATAGTAGGTAAAATGGCCAGTTTTCTAAATAGTTTCATTGAATAGACTCACTCCAGTCTAGGACTCTGATAGATGGAGTGGAGAGACTTTGATCTGCAGACAAGACTAGAACTCAGTTCTCCTAACTACTAGCTTAATGTTCTTTCCAATACATGATAATTGGTTAATATCAGTGACTGTATAACACTCAATGAGTTCTTCCCTAGGCATGAATATCTTCTTAATATTTTTACCAATCTGCATGTATAGGCTACTTTTTCCTTTTTCTAACTTCTGGTTAAATTCTCTTATTTATTAAGAGCTTATTTAGGCTCTTAAAATGATTAAAGTCTTATTCTTCTTTTAAATGGTTTGACTCTCAGAACCATTTTGAGTGTAAGAGTAAAGGTGAGGTTTCAGTCGTTTTCAAGTATATGAATAGCATTAATGCACTAACACATTGTTATTGCCTTCATGGGGTAGAAAATACAAAATAATGGGCTTTAAGTGTAGCATGGTGATATGGTTTAGATTTCTGTCCCCAACCAAATTTCATCTTTAATTATAATCCCGTAATTCCCACAAGTTGTGGGAAGGACCTGGTGGGAGGTTATTAAAACATGGGGGTGGTTCCCCCCATGCTGTTCTCATGATACTGAGTGAGTTCTCATGAGATCTGACGGTTTTGTGAGTCTGGCATTTCCCCTGCTTGCACTCCTTCTCTCTCCTGCCACCCTGTGGAGAGGTGCTTTCCACCATGATTATAAGTTTCTTGAGGCCTTCCCAGCTATGTAGAAATATGAGTCAATTAAACCTCTTTTCTTTATAAATTACCCTGTTCTGGGTATTGCTTCATAGCAATGTGAGAATGGACTAATACAACAAATTGATACCAGAGATGGGGTTTTGCTATAAAGATACTCAAAATGTGAAAGTGACTTTGGAACTGAGTAACAGGCAGAGGTTGAAACAGTCTAGAGGGCTCAGAAGAAGACAAGAAAATGTGGAAAAGTTGGGAACATTTTAGACACTTGTTGAATTTCTTTGACCAAAATGCTGACAGTGATATGAAAAATGAAATCCAGGCTGGGGTGGTCTCAGACGGAGATGAGGAACTTGTTGGGAACTGGAGTAAAGGTCACTCTTGCTATGCAAAGAGACTGGCAGCATTTTGCCTCTTCCCTAGAGCTCTGTGGAACTTTGAACTCGAGAGAGATGATTTAGCACATCTGACAGAAGAAATTTCTAAGCAGCAAAGCATTCAAGAGGTGACAGATCATAAAAGTTTGAAAAATTTTCAGCCTAACAATGCAGTAGAAAAGACAAATTCAATTCAAGCCAGCTGCAGAAATTTGCATAAGTAATAAGGAGCCAAATGCTAATACCAAAAAAGGGGAAAATGTTTCTAGAGCATGTCAGAGAGCTTTGCAGCATTACTTCCCATCACAGGCCTGGAGGCCTAGGAGGGAAAAGTGATTTCCTGGGCCAGATCCAGGGCACCCCTGCTGTGTGCAGTCCTGGGACTTAGTGCCCTGTGTCCCAGCATAGGCTAAAAGGGGCCAAGGTACAGCTCAGGCTATTGCTTCAGGGAGTACAAGCCCCAATCCTTGACAGCTTTCATGTGGTGTTGGTCCTGTGGTGCACACAAGACAAGAATTGAGGTTGGGGTACCTCCACCTAGATTTCAGAGGATGTATGGAAATGTGTGAATATCCAGGCAGAAGTCTGCTGCAGGGATGGAGTCCTCATGGAAAACCTCTGCTAGTGCAGTACAGATGGGAAATGTGGGTTCAGAGCCCCCACACAAAGTTCCCACTAGGGCACTACACAGTGGAACTCTGAGAAGAGGGCCATCATCCTCCAGAGCCCAGAATGGTAGATCTACCAACAGTTTTCACCTTGTGCCTGGAAAATCCCCAGACACTCAATGCCAGCCTGTGAAAGCAGCCTGGAGGGGGGCTGTACCACACAAAGCCACAGGGGTGGAGCTGCCCAAGGCTGTGGGAACCTATCTCTTGCATCAGTGTGACATGGATGTGAGACATGGAGTCAAAGGAGATAAGTTTGGAAATTTAAGGTTTAATGACTGCCCTGTTGGAGTTTGGACTTACTTGGGGCCTGTAGCCCCTTTGTTTTATCCAATTTCTCCCATTTGTAGTGGGTGTATTTATCCAATACCTGTACCCCCATTGTATCTAGGAAGTAACTAACTTGCTTTTGATTTTACAGGCTCATAGGCAGAAGAGACTTGCCTTGTCTCAGATGAGACTTTGGACTTGGACTTTTGAGTTAATACTGGAATGAGTTAAGACTTTTGGGGACTGTGGAAAGGACATGATTTTGTTTTGAAATGTGAGGACATGAGATTTGGGAGGGGCCAGGGGTGGAATTATATGGTTTGGCTTAGTGTGTCCCCACTCATCTCATCTTGAATTGTAAATCCATAATCCCCATGTGTTGTGGGAAGGACCCCATGAGAGGTAATTGAACCATGGGGGCATTTTCCACCATGCTGTTCTCATAAGAGTGAGTGAGTTCTCATGAGATCTGATGGTTTTACAAGAGTGTGGCATTTTCCCTGCTTGTACTCATTCTCTCTTCTGCCATCCTGTAAAGAAGTGTCTTCTGCTATGATTGTAAGTTTCCTGAGGCCTCCCAAGCTATGCAGAACTGTAAGTCAATTCAACCTATTTTCTTTGTAAATTGCCCAGTCTCTGGTATTTCCTCACAGCAGCATGAGAACAGACTAATACACATAGGAAAAAGGAGCCTTCATTTTTTTCAGGACAGACTTTCCACTAGAGACCCCTACATAGTTTACCTCCTCAAACTGACTATAAATAATAGGCATTCTTCACATTTTCATATTACAGGTGAGGATAAAGAGGCTCAGACAGGGCTCAGCAGGTGACAGAGCTGGAAACTGAATCAAAATAAATGTCCCTGTCATTATATCTCATGTCTGAGGCAATTCAGTGTATTTAAGGAAAAGTGCCTTGCAATTCAGGTTGTTAAATAGTAAAATAGATTGATAAAGGGGTTGGTAACTAGTATTTTAACGTGTATTGTATGTTAACATTGTTAATATGTATTTGTTTGAAATAGCTTAGGCAGACTTCTGCCTAAATAATGAAATATAGACAATGTAGCCTTTACTACAAGCTAGGATGTTATGAGAAGATTTTTTATTTAATAAATAGTTTGCATTTTCAAAGGATAAATGAACTCATTCTTATGTCTCAATAGGATAACTTAGACAACCACTTGGACCTCTAGAATCTTTTGCTATAAGTCTAACTCTCTCTGTCCCTCGTGGAATACCACTCTTGTATACATAATGGGCTTTTTCATCTCTTTCTCCTATCAGGTGCCAATGGGAAGAAAGACTGAAACATTTCAGTTTTTTTCTGGCTCATTAGATAATCCAACAGGTGCATGCCCCAATTTCCAGTACTAGTCTTAAGCACTCAAGGCCCTAACCACCCCAGGTACTGAGCATATGCCTGTGTCAGAGCTTTGCCAGAAATGACAGTAAACAGGACTGAATGTCTCCTCTGCTGGTCCTAGGAATGCCTTGTTGCAGGAAAGTGGTAGAAAAGGTCGTCTAAAGTTTGTTAGATAAGCAAGCTCCCTGCAAACTCGAAGATAAGTCAACCTTCGAGTTTCCAAATTTGAGTAATTACTGTTTAATATTCAAGTGCGAATAAAACAAAGGAAAAGCTCTTGAATTACTTTAAAATGTTATAAAAGCTTTGGCTTGGCAATCTACAGCTCATACTGAAAATGTGGGCACTTAAAGCAGATCACAACAGGTGAATTCAATCAAACATTCATGTGTGAAATATAAGCTCGGTTGTAAGCCATTCTGAAGAACTATTATGCCAGTAAAGAGAAAATGGTAATGGATTTTTTTTCCCTGTGAAGCACAAATGGGGACTTTATAATTTACTTCTTATGGGGTCTATTGAGAAAACCCATTGTGATGTACTTTAGAGTATCCCTGCTTTAAAAAATATAAATTACTTGGTTTTCCAATTAAAAACATAAATTAACTCTGCTTTATTTCATATTACATTTTCCAGAATCATAAAAGTGAATAAAGTATTAGTTCCATACTTTCCAGGACTCTTTATTGTTTCTGAATGCATGGATCATTAATCAGTTTGCTTTTTCCTTCCCTTGTCATTGATAAGTTCTCCAGTAATTAAAATTTTTACCTATTTTTCTTTGTATGAAGACTTTTTAAAATACTGAGAATCAGTTTTCTTCTCCATTCACCAAGACATTTTTATCCTGTCCATCAAATTCAAGCCAAAATTTTACTCTTAGCCTAAATCATTGATTACGCATTTAAATCTTTTTTATAAAGGGATGCCCTTTACTATTTTCTTCTCTACCCTTGAAAGTCAAGCTTATCCTTTAGGTTTAGAATGTACTGTTTGACTAGATGGTACTTTTGATATAGATACATACACATACATATACATATGTATATTAGAACAAGGAAATTAGGTGGTGTTTAGCCACATAAAGGCACATCTTTTCCCAAAGCCTGCCCCATAGTAGGTAAAATGGCCGGTTTTCTAAATAGTTTCATTGAATAGACTCACTCCAGTCTAGGACTCTGATAGATGGAGTGGAGAGACTTTGATCTGCAGACAAAACTAAAACTCAGTTCTCCTAACTACTAGCTTAATGTTCTTTCCAATACATGATAATTGGTTAATATCAGTGACTGTATAACACTCAATGAGTTCTTCCCTAGGCATGAATATCTTCTTAATATTTTTACCAATCTGCATGTATAGGCTACTTTTTCCTTTTTCTAACTTCTGGTTAAATTCCATCAATTCTAAGTTTAAAAGTTCTTTGGTTGGAGGAGTCAGAGCGCTGGAGACTCCTCCTTGCTCCTTCTACTAAAGTAATGCCCTCTGTCTTTTGGGACTGCAGAGCATTCAGATGTGGGCTAGCACTTTGTTTTAGTACAGCCGATCCTTGAGCAACCCAGGAATTAGGGAAACTGGGGCCCTGCACAGTTGAAAATCCACATATAAATTTTGACTCTTCAAAATCGTAACTACTCATATCCTACTATTGACTGGAAGGCTTATGGTTAACATAAACAGCCAATTAACACATTTGCATCTTGTATAGTATGACTGTATAGTGTATACAGTTATTTTGCATACAATAAAGTAAGTTAGAGAAAACAAAATGTTATTAAGAAAATCATAAAGAAGAAAAAATATGTTTACTATTCATTAAGTGGGTCCTAATAAAGGTCTTCATCCTTCTCACCTTCACATTGAGTGAGCTGAAGAAAAGGAGGCAAAGTAAGGGTTGATCTTGCTGTCTCACAGGTGGCAGAGGTGGAAAAGGTGGAGGAAGTGGAGTTAGAGGCAGGCATAATTTTACAGAAATTGGTACAATTTTACAGAAATACATAATAATTTCTGTCTTTTTGCTTTTCATTTCTCTAAATATGTTTCTATATTATACCAAACTTTCTTCCACCACTTTCTTTAGTCTCATTAACCATACCAAAGAAGGGTTCAAGTCATAAATGAAGTAAAAGCAACCTTTAATTATTGGAATCCTTCTTCCAATTTGTCTAATGTCAATTCGTTTTCTGGCACTGCGTCTTCTGTGTCTCCTTCCTCATTGTCTGGCACTGGTTTGGAAGCTCTTATCTTCAAGTTTTCTTCTCCTCTGGTGTGGTGGCTGTTAGCTCTTTAATTTCTCCAGTATCTATATTTTGAAACCCTTCGCCCTCCACCTTTTTGCCATATCCAAAATTTCTTTCACAATTTCCTTGATTGGCTCTGTCGCAAATCCTGTGAAGTCATGTGCAACATCTGAACACAGCTTTTTCTATAATAATGATGGCCACTTTGATGGTGTAATCTTCATGGACTTTCATGATGTTCTGTCAGGGTTCTCTTCCATAGTGATGACAATCCTTTCCATAGTGTACCATGTTTAATGAACCTCAAAGGTCCTTATAATCCTCTGATCCAGAGGCTGAATTGGAGACATTGTGTTTGGGGGGAAGTAGATCACTTCTATGACTTTGTTGTTGAACTCAAAGGGTTTTGGGTGACTGGGGACATTACTCAATACCAAAAGAACTTTAAAAGACAGTCCCCTACTGGCAAAGTACTTCCTCACTTGAGGGACAAAGCATTGATGGAACCAATCCAGAAAAATGATTCTCATTGTTTAGGCCTTTTTGTATGACCAAAAGACTGAAAGCTGGTGTTTATCTTTTCCCTTGAATGCTTGGAGTTATAGATAAGGGGACTCCTGGTCATCAACCCAACTACATTTGCCAAAAAAGTGGAATTAGCCTCTTCCTTCCTGCATTAGATCCTGGTGCTCACTTTTATTTCATACTAATAAATGTTCTTTGTAGCTTTTGTTTCTAGAATAGGGCACTTTTGTCCACATTAAAAACCTGTTCAGGCAGATCTCTCTCCTCAATGATTATCTTAATGGCACCTTGAAACTCTGCTGCTGCCTTTTGGTTGGAAGAACATGCTTCTTCTGTTATCTTGACAGTTTTTTAAGCCAAGTGCTATTCTAAAATTATCAAACCATCCTTTTCTGGCATTAAATTCTCCAACTTTTGGTCCTTCACTTTCCTTTTGCTTTAAGTTGTCATCTAATGACTGTTCTGTTTCTCAAATCATTTGGAGTCTATAGGTATGACTTTCTTATAGCAATCCTGCACCTACATAAAAGCTAAATTTTCAATACCAGAGAGTATGTATTTTGCAAAAAGCACCAGGTTTTTTCACCTGCTGGTTTAGCTACAGTGACAATTTCATGAATTTTCTTTTTTTTTCCACAGTGGTCCTTGGACTGGATTTATTTATCTTGAAATGTTGGGCAACCGTATCTGCAATCCTCAATCTATGGTACATATCAAGCAATTCAACTTTTTCTTGTAATTTCATAACTTTTCTCTGCTTCTTGGAAGGACTTTCAGCATCACTAGTGGCACTTTGTATGGATTACATGGTGTTACTCAACGTTTACTGTGTTGCAGTAAATATGATGAAAAATATGCGAAACTATGGGAGATTGCTTTTTACTGTGATACACTATTTCCTGAGGAGATGGACTTCTCATGTGAAGATGATTAGCGTCACATGGCATTTTGAGCAGATACTCAGAACAATTGATAGCAATAAGAGGTGGCTATGAGTTTATTGTAGTAGTGCAGTAGTTAATATAGTTAACGTTACGCAGTTATGATTTAACATTGCATGTTTACATTTGTGTACATTTCTCTTGACTTTGAATGATGCCATCTATGGTCCATAAATGTTTGTTTGCTTAAGTTTCAATAAATATCAAATTTTTATAAAAGATTCATACATATTTTATAATAGTAATAGATAAATATCTAAATATATGCATTCACAGCATAACTATTTTTTTCTTAATTTTTTCAATATTTCTAGGCTACAATTTTCTTCTGTGAATTTTTTCAAATTATTACAAATCTCAAAAATAATTTTAAATAAATTTATTGGAAAAAGTATGCATATAGGGGGACCCAGGCAGATCAAGCCCATATTGTTCAAGAGTCGATTGTATTTTGAGCATGATCCAAAGATTGTGTCTTCAGACACTTTTCTTGATTCTAAGAATTTGCTATAGGCACGGAAACTGACATAATATAAGCAGTATACACTTAAAATTTATGCAAAGACTCTAGAATTCCATAAAGCTTTAGAGTTCAGGGACTGCAGTTCCCAAAGGATGACCTCAGAAGTAATGAGTATGATTACAGTGGGACCTCCTAAATCAAGTATAAATGAAAGATGTATAAGATATCTTTGTAGTTTGTTGTAAAAAAATTCTTAGATATTATCATTGTAATTACTACATAGAACTGTTTGATAGTGTTTTGTATGTAATAAGTGTCTAGTAGATATCTGCTGAATTTATTTATTTTGGGACCCTCCATTTGTTGAAAGTCTCATCACCTACAGGACATGAGGATCTTTTAGATAAACAGATGACACAATGTAAATTTAGAATCAGGAGTGCGAGTCCCCCCAGTTTCCCAGAGGAATAAATACTCTCCAAAGAGTGCTTCCCTAATGGAGATCATCATTGTCATTATCATAATCCTCTGCAACATCATCATTTCCCTTTATTGAGTACTTACTTATGCCAGGCCCTCTGCAAACATTATCCCATTTAACTCACATCATAACCCTGGAGGGTACGACTCAACTCCATCACAGATGAGTATGTGGAAGCCTAAGGTGGGTATTGTTTTCTCCATTTTTCATATTATAAACTGAAACTCAGAGAAATGATGATTACTTAAATAACTCAAATAGTAAAATGCAGATCCAATATTTAAATAATCCAGATCATTCCACTTTGAAATCCACCCACTCACACAGTTTCGCAGTTAACATGGGGAAGGTGGGGAAAGGGAAGTATTTTAAAATTTCATTTTCATTTATATTCAAGAAAAGTTACTCATTTTAGTTACAGTTCTATAAATTTTGGCAAATGTATAACATTATATAGCATGACCACAATCAACATACGGAATAGTTCTATGATGGGCACCCTGAAGTTTCCTCATATTGTCCATCTGTAGTCTAACACTTTCACATCTCTAACTCCTTGGAACTACTGATGTGTTCTTTGTTCCTGTACTTTTGCCGTTTCCATAATGGTGTATAAATGGCATCTACAGTATGCAGTGTTTTGGTCTGGCTTCTTTCACTTATCAGAAAAAAATCTGAGATTCATAGGTTACTGTGTGCATCAGTATGTGTGAAATGCATCTGTACATGCACCATAGTTTGTTCATCCATTCAACACTTTAGGATGGTTTTGCTCCTAGAACTAGTGGTCAGCAGGCTATCAGCCAGGGAGCCTCAGTTTTCCTCTATGTTGCCTCTCCAACAGCAGCATGGGCTCCTCCACATGATAGTTTTAGTGTTCCCAAAGCACTGGGTACAAAAGTGCTCGTGTACTGAGACTTCTCCTCTCTTGCTTGTGGGTATGTTTACTTACATCTAATTTGTTGCTGTATATGGGCCACAGACAGTCACTTGGACAACCCCCAGAGTTATGACTCCACTTTTTGAAAACACATGTGAGAAAGTCACATTGCAAGTTGTGTGAAATCAGGTAAAGGCTTATTACTCTCTTCAAATCTCAGTTGGCTGCTCTGTGAAGTAGT
This sequence comes from Papio anubis, assembly GCF_008728515.1. Taxonomy (NCBI): domain Eukaryota; kingdom Metazoa; phylum Chordata; class Mammalia; order Primates; family Cercopithecidae; genus Papio; species Papio anubis. Next base: position 58,130,170 of record NC_044983.1, read on the forward strand.
TATAACAATACTCACCTCTTAGGATTGTTTTCAAAACTAAAAATGTTTAAAAATGAAAAGTTCCTAATAAAATGCAGTCATTTCATAAATAGTAACTATGATTATCCTTAGAGTATCTGGAAAGAACAGTTTTAGGCAAAAAACACTAAAGTACAAAGAACATGAAGAACATGACTCTCTCCTATAGGAATACTAGTTCCTTATTGTTCCATGACCTCAATGTATGATTGCAAGTTAATTATTTGATTTATTTCTAATTTTTAAAATAAATTATAAAATGAGCAATAAAAATAATGAATACATGAAGGAATTTTAATGCGACAAATCTTGCTTTGCAATCTAATATTATTATTAAGGATAAAGTTAAAAGCATTATTGAAATACACATTATTATTAGAATGGGTGACATGGTAAGGCAGCAGGATACAGTTAAATGCCCGTTGGTCTTAGAAAACCAGACTTTGAGCACCAGCTTTGCCATGTAATTTATGGCCATGAGCAAGTTATCTTACCTTTCTAAGTCTCCGTTCTCTCATCTGTAAAATGTGGCTTATACAACTGATACAACTGACCCCCATGTTATTGTGAGGACCAGTGAAATAGTACACTTGGTGTTTCCAAATTGACGTATGAGAGAGAGACAGAGAGAGAGAGAGAGAGAGAGAGAGAGAGAGAGAAAGTCATGAGTCCCCTGCACTTTATAATAGATTATACTTCTTAAAGAATTGGGATAAACATCAAAGGTCATACTGACTATAGTACAGTGTTTTATTAATTTATAGGATCATCTTTTCAGATAGTCACAAATACCACCCAGGCCAAGCCAGGCAGTTGACATAATTGAATGAGTGTCATACAACAGGAAATGGTATATCCTGCAGTAAATAAGGGAGTTTTTGTCCCATTAAAATCAGGGAATCATCAACCACTGCTTAGTTTAATGAAATGAATCTTGCCACATGGGAGCGTGGGTCACATGGTAAAAGGGCCCATGTGGTTTTGCAGTAAAGCTGGAATATTAGAGTTTCTGATGGAGTTGTTATCTCAAACACAGACCTGATAAAATAAAAATGTTGCCAAAAAAACTGTGGTAGATTCAGCATGCAGGCTGCCGTTTTTGACCTCTGATTAAGTCACTGTCAGCTGCTTCCTGCATGTAAACACCCATCCACATTGAACGGCCATGTGAAGCAAGCTCAGCAGTTCATCTTACCTTCAGCATTGATGCTTACATTCAGAAAGGACCCATTATATTATGCAAGACGCATAAGACGTATGAAAGAATAGATCATATGTGTTCTTCATCACCTTAGTTTCTTTTAAGTAGGATCCTAACCCCAATTTGGAGGAGAAAGATGCAGTAACTTTTCCATTGTGGTAACATTCACCAAGGTTGGTACATATTTTGGTGATGTTCTAGTGCTTTGAGAAAGTCACTTAACCATGTTCCTTATCTTTAAAATGAAGGCAGTGGATTAGATTAAATCTACAGTGATTTTCACCTGTAATATTCCATGAATCTACAGTGAGATTGGTAGTAAATGTAATTTCAAACATGCCTTTCAATGTGCTTTTCTGTCTTATCTTGAAAAAGGAAAAGCAAAAAACTCTGCTGATGGCTTCTTGTTATCTTAGTAAATATCCTGCAACAAAAATATTTTCCTTTTATATGAATTTTTAAGAATTCATTTTCAAAAATCTTCCCATAGGCCATGGTCGTTTTAGCCATGGGTAAATTTCACTCATATGCCTTACTATGTAATAACATTGTGGAGTGTAACTGGCTTTTTAATACAGTTAAATAATTTTCCAAAATGTTTTATTTTAAATAGTTATAGACCACCATTTACCAACTTGCTGCTAAAAAATGTTAAAATATCTGTTTCATGTGAATCAACATTTACCTTCCAAATATTGGTGTGAAAATCCACCTGTTATATGAAAGGCCTTAGATTTTAGAAATGTATTTGGGACCCCAAAATTGTTCTTATTTTTCAGATTATGTTTATATCTGATTATTCCTAACATATAAAACCTGTTAGATTGCCTTGTCTTTGTTCATTTAAAATTTAGCTACCTCCAATTTAATAGTTGAAGATTATATTTGAAGCATGGATTTATTTCATGATTTGAAAAACAAAACTAAGGAAAAAATTGTTTGAAATTCTTGGTCATTGCTTATTCAGGCCCTAGCAAAGGTAATACGTGGTAGCAAACGGGGATGGGCAGGATTGCCAAGCATATGTGGATTAACTAAAGTTCACATTTAATTGGCTACTTTTATCAAACCCTGGCCATGATACTGATAACGCCAAGTGCTACTTTAGACACTTGACAATCATGATGATCTAAAACAACCACGTTTAAATAGTTTTTAAAACATCCATCAAAGTTACATTATCCTAATTTTAAAATTAAGACACCAGACTGAGATTACATACCTTTCTAATTACCATGTCTCCAAATTGGGATTTCAGCCAGCTCTGACTGCTGTCGGGTCTCTGGGCTTTCCATTCTGCCATGTGTGCTGGTGAATGTAAGGTGCACTGTTGGCCTCCAGGGTTTTAGTGTTTCCAGTTGTAATAAAATCTCTAGTTGACCAAAAACTCTGGTCAAATAAGCAATTGGGTCATCAGCTTTATTAATGGGTCAGACCAGTGCCTCACAGACCCAAATACAGGCTTCTGTGGTAAAAATGTAAAGAAGACCAGAGCAAGGCCTCCAGGGAGCCGCCCATCTTGAGCTCACCTGCTTTTCTGCGGGTAGAGAAACTGAAGGGCAGCCAGCCTGTCTGCATGGAGGTCCTGGAGAGGGAAGGGAGAGCTGCTGCATGGAAACTAGAAAGCCAGCCTGAACATAACTTCATCTACAGGAAAATAAGAGCTGCAATGTCATAACATATACTTTATCTAATTTTATTTTTATTAGATAAATAATATTTTTGTGCATCTATGGGGTAAAATTTGGTGTTTCAATATATGTATACATGGTAGAATGATCAAATCAAGTTAATTAGTATATTCATCACCTCAAATATCTATCATTTATTTGTGATGAGAACATTTAAAACCTAGTCTTTTCGCTGTTTTGAAATGGAAAGGATTGGAAGAGCAAAGGAGGTGCTGGAAGACATGACTTTTATATTAAGGCCAAGGTAGGAAATGAAAAGAGAGACAGGTCTCTGTGTCTGACCATCTCAGGGCAGCCGCTGTCACATCAAACTGAGGGAATTCTTCTCTGGGCTCCCTGCTTTTTAGGGTACAGAAAAGGTTTAATATCACTGAATAATTATCCCATTGCTCTTTCTGACATCTAACAATAAATATATTTGCAGAAAGGGAAAACTGAGTAAGTTTGTGGATCTATGTTGCCTACCTGTGTATAGGAGTACATACAGGTGGGCATGAAGGGTGGATGATTCAGTGTTTCTGCACTCCAAAAAATGCAGAGTAACTGTTTATTATGTGACTTCCTGATACAGTTTGGTAGAGAATGCAATTAAGTGTCCAGACATCCTGGGTGTCATTTAGGGCTCAGTAGCAGTAGTGCCTTATCTTAGATAATTAATGTTGTTTTATCTAGTTTTTGTTGTTGTTGATGTTTTTTGCTCTTTGTGTTTGAGAATAATGGGCATTCAGTACAAACTGAACTGAACGGACAGCATACTTTGCCTTTATTGCCTCTTTGGGGACAGGCAGTCTTGAGAACAAGTCACCTGTGTAGATATATGTACCTTTTTCTTTCTTTTTTTAAAATTTAGCTTTTGTTTTAAGTTCAGGGGTACATGTGCTGGTATTGCTGTTATACTGGTAATTTGTGATATAGGTAAACTTGTGTCATGGGGTTTTTTGTACAATTATTTTGTTGCCCAGGTTTTAGGTCTAGTACCCATTAGTTATTCTTCCTGATACTTTCCTTTATCCCACTCCCCACCCTCCAATAGGCCCCAGTGGGTGTTGTTCCACTCTATGTGTCCATTTCTTCTCATCATTTAGCTCCCACTTACAAGTGAGAATATGTGTTCTTTGGCTTTTTATTCCTGCATTAATTTGCTAAGGATAATGTCTGTCAGCTCCATCCATGTTCCTGCAAAGGACGTGAGCTTGTTCTTTTTATAGGGTTGCATAGTATTCCATGGTGCATATGTACAACATTTTCTTTATCCAGTATATCACTGAAGGGCATTTAGTTTGATTTCATGTTTGGCTATTGTGAATAGTGCTGCAATGAATATAAACATGCATGTGTCTTCACAATGGAATGAGTTATATTCCTTTGGATAATACCCACTAATGGGATTGCTGGGTTGAATGGTGTTTCTGCCTCTAGGTCTTTGAGGCATCACTACACTGTGTTCCACAATGGTTGAACTAATTTACACTCTCACAGAGTAAAAGCATTCCTTTTCCTCCACAACTGCATCAGCATCTATTGTTTTGTGACTTTTAAATAATAGCTATTCTGACTGGTGTGAGATGGTATCTCATTGTGGTTTGGATTTGCATTTCTCTAATGATCGGTGATGTTGAGTTTTTTTTCATATGATTGTTGTCCGCATGTATGTTTTCTTTTGAAAAGCGTCTGTTCACGTCCATTTACCCACTTTTCAACAGGGCTGTTTGCTTTTCTTCTTGTAAATTTGTTGTTTCTTACAGATGCTGGATATTAGAACTTTGTCAGATGCATAGTTTGCATAATTTTTCTCCCATTCTGTAGCTTGTCTGTTTACTCTGTTGATAGTTCTCTTTGCTGTGCAGAAGCTCTTTAGTTTAAGTATATCCCATTTGTCAATTTTTATTTTTGTTGCAATTGCTTGTGTCTTCCTCATGAAATCTTTTCACGTTCCTATGTCCAGAATGTTGTCTTCCAGAAATTGAAACTAGACTTCTTCCTTATACCATATACAAAAAATAACTTAAGATTGATTAAATATTTAAATGTAAAACCCAAAACTATATGTACTTTATCTTTTGGTATCCTAGGAATTTTCCTGAATTGTTTTCTACAACCAAGTCTCCCTTGTAGCCTTAGTGGTCAAAGGACTGCTTTTATTTGAAACAGTCCTTTAGAAGACATATAAACGAAATGGTACTAATTTAGCTGAGGAAAACAAAAATCCAATTCCAGCTGTGAAATAAGGTCAAAGTCATAAGACAACATTAAATAAGAAAGATGAGCATTTAATATTATATTGCGAGATAGAAAAATAGATAAAAGATGAGAACTGGATAAAAAGGCAGCATTTAAATAGGGACAAGTAATATGGGCACAATGAAGGAAGAAGAGAAAAGATACATAGAAATGGAATAAAACAGGAAAGTTATGAGATTCTCTGGATAAGAAATGAAAAACATATGTAATATTATTTTAAAATAGATTTTATGAAAATAAAGGAAATGATGTAAGGGCAAATGGCAGTTTTTGAAATACAATTTGCAGATCACAATGGATAATAAGAAACGTTATCTAAGTTTTTGAAATCTCTCATTGTTTAATGCATTATGAAGATGAATGTGTGTGTGTGCACGCGCACGTGTGTGTTTGTGAAAAATATTAGACTCATTTAGGAAATATACATAGTATCAAAAATGTCACACACATCTTGTCATGTTTCACTAAATAATATTGGTACTCGGCTCATTCTGTCTCAACTGGAATAATTTATCTTTGGTGTGTTAATCTCTGACCCTCTCTCAATGACAACAACAACAACAACAATAAAACATTCACTAGACAACATAAGAAAGTTCTAATTAAAGCCCTAAAAAGTATTTAGTAGAAGAAAAAAATTGATAAAATATCAGAGCCGCCAAATATCTCAACATTGTAATAGAATAAGACTATGAAAAAAATGTGTAGGAAAACTCCATGCTTTTGAAATTGTTATTACTGGTCATTTTACTCTGAGTAGAAGTTAAGTATTTATTGGCAATCACTTGGCTTCACAATAATTTAAAACCACATAAACATGTAACAAAGAGAAATACATTTATTATATCATCATAAAGAGCATTTTGCTAACTATAAACTTTCAAAAATGTGCATGATTTGAAGGAGATTTCTGTAGTGGAGTGAAGCTCACTTTTATTGCCAATTTGTAAGTTTATGAACATAATTTAGATAAGTTTTATTACTAGTAGTAATGGGAAGTTGAAATATTGAAATTTTTTGCTGTATTTTATATATTTTTTTTATTTTGTATTTTATTTTGGCTATATTTATATTTTGGCTGTATTAACTTCAAAAAGTTATCTCGCTTACCTGGCCACTTCATTATGCAAAGAAAAGCAAAAATGTATTATATTCATTGAACCATTAAATGGGAGCCTAGCAAAGCAATTAAAATTAATAGGTCATTCTGGAACAGGATAGATATAGTATGAAAAAAAGAAAACCTGTGTTGATTAGCTGTCAGAGTGTTGCATCTATTTGTCAAGATGAACAGAGAAGCAAATATTTTTGGTAACTGTCTTTCCATTTTTATCATTATAATTCATATGGTCTCGTCATCTTTTAAAACTGCAGATTAGAATTTTTAAAATATTTTAACCACCCTCTTCAAAAATACTACAAATAAACTATATGACTTAGAGATAAGGAAAATTAATTTTATATTCAGCATTCTCAGTCTCCTGGACTGTAACAGCAGCACAAATCTTCATGTTGACAATGTGCAGCAGTGTTGGTTTATTGGCATGAAAGTTGAAGTGAAAGGTTAAGAAAGATTAACACAGTGCAGGAATCTACTTTAAATATCAGTAGAATCCCTGGTCATAGATAGTGGAAAATGTAAATGAAACATTGTTAGTTTATGAAGAGACACCAGAGTATTGAATACCCACGATTTTTCTTAAAGAACTAAAGTGTTTTCATTTGTAATGTAATATTCCATGGTTGGTATTGAGGAAATTCATAAAGATTTCTCCCAGATTTTCTTCTAAAAGCTTTATAGTTTTAGCTCTTATATTTACGTTGATAATCAGGTTTGTGTACTTTTTGTGTATAGTATGAGGAAAGGGTCAGCGTTTTTTTCTACAGAGATATTCATTTATTCAGAATCCATTTATTGAAAACACAATCTTCATTTCATTGAATTTCCTTGGTATCTTTGTTGAAAACCCATCTACAACATAATAATTGTGGGTGTATTTCTGGACTCAAAGTTCCTTTTAATTGATCTATATGTCAATCTTTATGCCAATCTCATACCCCTTAGAGTGCTTTTATTGTAAATCTTAAATACCAGCTAATTTGATTCATCTGATTTTGTTTTTTATTAAAAAAAAAGTAAACTATTCTAGATTATTTGCCTTTCCATACAAATATTAACATTGGCTTGTCAAATTCTTATATAGACACTGCTAGGATTTTGATTCTGAATATATTCAATTTATAGTCAATTCTAGAAGAACTGACCTCTTAAAAATGGTGAATTTTCAAATTAATAAAAAAGTATATATCTCCATTTAGATAAGCCTTCTTTAACTTTTAAAGCAAAGCTTTAGAGTTTTCAGCTCACAGGCATTGCACATCTTTTTGTTGAATTTATTTCTAAGTGTTTTTCTTTTTATGGTACGTGGTATAGTTAATTAACATTTGATTTTATTGTCAGGTTGTTTATTTCCAGTGTATGAAAAGTTGATTTTTGCATGTTAGTTTTATATCTTGAGAATTTGTTAAACTCATTAGCTTTAGGAAGCTTTATATTAGGTTCTTTAAGATTTTCTACATACACCATGTCATATGCAAATAAATGCACTATTGTTACTTCCATTCTAACATGTGCCTTTCATGTATTTTTTTTTTTTTTTTTGTCTTGCTATACTTGCAGCGGTGAGAGTGGACATTCTTTGACTTTTTCCCAATTTCAGGAGAAAACATTCTGTTTTTCATCATTAAATATGAAGTTAGTTTTACATTTTTCATAGATACCCTTTATCAGGTTGAAGACGTTTTCCTCCATTTCGCATTGCATTTTTTAAAAATCATGAATGGTGCTGAATCTTGTTAAATGGTTTTTCTTCCTTTACTAAGATAATCTTACAGTTTTTCTCTTTGTTACATTTAGGTAATATATTTAGCTATGTTACATTTAGATAATACTACATTTATTAACCTTTGGATGTTAAACCAGCTGTGCACACATGGGAAAAATTACATTTGTTCTTGGTGAGTTACTATTTTTTTTTTTCTTGCTGTATTTGGTAATTTTTTTTTTTTTAATTTAAAAGTAAACTTTAATGTCAAAAATGCAAACCTGGGGAGGGCATAAAGATCACACACAAGGCTACCACTTCACAGTTGGAGGGTTGCACAGCGGCCAGGCAAAGGCGCTCCTCACTTCCCAGACAGAGAGGTGGTCAAGCAGTGGCACTCCTCACTTCCCAGACGGTGGGGCCGGGCGGCTGAGCCCAGGCACTCGTCACTGCTTAGGCAGTGCGGCCGCCAGGCAGAGATGCGCCTCACTTCCCATATGGGATGGCAGCCTGGCAGAGGCTCCTCACTTTCCAGAGGGTGCAGCGGCTGGGCAGTGGCACTCCTCACTTCCCAGACGGCTGGGCAGCCCAGCAGTGGCACTCCTCACTTCCCAGACGGTTGGGCAGCCCAGCAGAGGCATTCCTCACTTCCCAGGCTGTGCCGGAGCAGAGCAGAGGCGTTCCTCACTTCCCAGACAGTTGGGCGGCCTGGCAGAGGGGGTCCTCACTTCCCAGACGGGGCGGAGGCCAGGCAGAGGCGCTGTGTATTTGGTAATATTTTTAAGAATTCATGAAAAAAAGTATATGAAACAGACAAATTGAGAATGGTCCCATTGTAGAGATTTAAAATTATTGAAGCAAGAGAATTTATTTATATCTAAATATCTAAATATCAGAGGTGTTTTTTTTTTTTTTTTTTTTGTAGATGCTTATGTAAATTCTGGAACATTGTTTTCAATTTTAATAAAGATATTTATCCAAAGTTCTACACACATCCACATATCCACACACATACATATATATCCTGATATCTATCTTCATTAGATACATATCTTAATTACACATATATCTTAATTCGATAGATATCTTAAGAAGCTTCTCTGAAGTGGTAAGTAGATATACAGCTCAATTAGATATACATATTAGCAGATAGAAATACCTGAGCAATTGATCAATAGAGGTTCTGTTTATTAAATTAAAAAAGTAGTTGCATACCTATTTTTACATGTTAATTATTCTTTCAAAGACACTGATGAATTTTCATGTTTAAAAAAAATTCTAAAATGTGTATTTAAATCACCCATATAGTGAGTCTTAAGTCTCCAGATTTATTACTTTATGAGCTACCAGAATTATAGAAATGTGGCAATTTATTTTGAAGGAAAAGGAGGATTTTAAAAATGTACTACCATGTGATTTTGATAGCACACTATACAGACATCAGTACTTACAGGGAAAACCTTAATAATCCTTTAGTGTAATGGCTAGTGTTAATTATCTCTCACACACACACATGCACACACACACTCTCTTAGAGCTACTTTATTTTTATCCTCAGAAGACCCGTATGCACAAAGGCGATTGTTTCCGTTATAGAAGCTTCCCTTGTGTGATTATTTCCCTTTTAGAATCTTAGGCATCACAGTTTAGAAAAGACCCCTCAAAAGCCCCGTTCTTATATGGCTAGACCACAACCCGGTGCCTAAGTCTATTCTCAGTGTATCAGCGCTCTTCAAGACAATTATACAATGAAAAATTTAGGCTTTTCTTACAAAGGCAGCTTATACTGTAATATAAATTAATTTACAGAATTAATTCTCAGATATTCCTTGTATTAAAAGGACAGGGTATTTCCTGGGTACTTCATAGCTTAAGATAACAATGTGTTTATCATAGTATTTTTATTTCACTTATTTGCTTAAACAATTGTGGCTCTTAATTTATAGTAGAATAAATTTGATGTGTGTGTTAACTTTCTACTAATTAATAAACTGATAATTTTAGCCCTACTTACCCTGTCTATTCTGCCAAACCAAATTACAAAATTTACACTTTACTCCTATGACACTTTCTTCATTATTTTTCCCCTGTAACTTTTCTTGTGTTAATCACTATTAGGAAAATGTCTCCTACCTATCTCTTCAGAGAAACTTCTTACTATGGCTTTATTTTCCAGGTACCAGGTTATAACGACTTACTTTGGTATTTGTTATACCAAGTGATTGTGATGCCTGTACTTCCTTGACCTCAGTTGATCATCAGAGGGAGAAAGGACAAAAGCCCTTGAGCAGGCAGTGAGATACATACAGTTTTTAACAATTTATTATGCACAACAGATGTCAACAAAATATTATTTAAGTTATTGGGATATTTGGGTTGTTCTTTGGGGTGTTCTAGAGGAATCATCTTAAAACTCTCCCAGTACAGAAGTGGTGTGTCTGTTATCAGTGGTGCCATCACAGATCTTTAAGGCTTTAAGGTTTAATAGGAATGCCACTGGCCTCAATGCTCGAAGGACCACTGATCCTTGCTACCATCCTGATATTTAATTAGAGTAGAAAATAAACTTTATCATCTCATTTGTGCCTTTTATTATCTTTTTCCTTAAAAAAAAAAAAAACACACAACAAACCAAAGCTTCTAAAATTCACCTTTTTTTGTTGGTGGTGGTGGTGGAACAAAGATGTGATAATATTAGAGTTGTTTATTTTGTTTAAATTAAAGGAATTCTATCTTGAAGTATGTACTTTGTTTTCCTCAGGAGCACAAGCCACTCTACAGGTAATAACTCACTTAGATCTTTCAAATTCTGCAGAGAGTTGTAGTGATAAGTAGTATATACAATTTATAGGGAGGACAGTTGAAATAGAGGTTGCCTCTAATTGCTCAGATTCAGAAACCACAACTATAATGGAACTCAGAATGGAATCTGAGTCTCTTGACTCCCAATTAGTTCTCTATCCACTAGATCACACTCCCTGCTCCTCAGTCTTAGGAAAATAGATGATAAATTTTATATAAGACTAACTCTCAATTACCTACAGTTTGTAACGAGCGCTTACAGATGCTAGTTTACATTCACATCATTGCCCTGGAGTCGGCGCTAGGGCATCTGCCAGAATCCTGCGGATCAGCTGTCTTGTGCTACTGTGGCAAAGGAAGGAAGAAAGGCAAGTAGGAGGAGAACAAAGGGAGCAGAAGCAGCTTGGATGTGGGAAGCACAGAACTTATAAAAATCAGGGAAACTTTAATAGTTGCGGAGTTGGATGTCAAGATTATGCTGCCATTTATGTTTATGCCGGTGGAGACAAATTGAGATGGAATTTCATCCTTATACATCATTTTCCATACCAACATGGACATTAACTTAACACAAGGGTAAAACTGGTGGGAGAGGCATCATGTCTGGCCATGAAGCTGGCAAGAAGCCCCCAAAACAGCCCAAGAAGCAGGCTAAGGAGATGGGCGAGGAGATAACATTTTCCAGCATAAGGAGAAAGAGGAGCAGAAGAAACTCAAGGAGCTAAAAGCAGAGGCTGCAGGGAAGGGCCCCCTGGTCTCAGGTGGAATTAAGAAATCTGGTAAAAAGCAAGCTGTTTCTTGTGCCTGAGGGCATGGTGACCCTGGATTCCAACCCTATTTAAACATCTGAATTTCCTGCTGTAACATCCTTTGCCACCTATAGTTAGAATGAAGTGTCATCTTGGAGACTGCTGCACATTTAAGAATAAACTTTTGTAAAAATAAATGAAATAAAAATAAAAGCAAATCTAAACCACAAAATAAGCAAGTAACATTAAAAGCTAGAGCTTTGGCAGTTCTGCAAGGACTTCCGTTGCATAGGCAGATTTCATGTAAGCTGTTGAATCTCTAGTATCAATGGTATGACATGACTCAAAGTACATGGTAGTAACTTAAAAATTTCCAAGTGAGAATGGTGACAAAACAAACACATTACAAGGCTCAATAGGGAGATTATTCACTTAGTATTTGGACTTGGTGCCTTGCAGCAATAAACGGTAGCGTGTTCACTGTTAGCAGAGTGAACTGTTACTGTCCTGTTTTAGTTATGATTGTCTTTATTTTGATTACTCAGAAATTTCTAATATATCTTCTTGAAAATCAGAGTGGGTTGTGATGTTTAATATAAGAAATTATAGGCCAGGAACAGTGGCTCATGCCTGTAATCCCAGCACTTTGGGAGGCTGAGGCAGGCAGATCTCAGGAGACTGAGACCATCCTGGCTAGCATGGTGAAACTATGTCTCTACTAAAAATACAAAAAAGTAGCCAGATGTGGTGGCACATGCCTATAATCCCAGCTACTCTGGAGGCTGAGGCAGGAGAATCACTTGAACCCAGAAGGCAGAGGCTGCAGTGAGCCGAGATCACACCACTGCACTCCAGCCTGGGTGACAGAGCAAGACTCCGTCTCAAAAAACAAACAAAAAAAATATTGTCAACATTTATATGGTATAAAACTACTCAACTTTTTTTGTTTCTATTATCTGGAGATATTTACATTATTTTTTTTTTCAGAAGATAAACTTAAGGCATGAAATACATGTTCAGGGCCGGGCGTGGTAGCTAATGCTTGTAATCTCAGCACTTTGGGAGGCCACGGCGGGTGGATCGCTTGAGGTCAGGAGTTCGAGATCAGCCTGGCCAACATGGCAAAACCCTGTCTCTACTAAAAATACAAAAATTAGCAAAGAGTGTTGGTGGGTGCCTGTAATCCCAGCTACTTAGGAGGCTGAGGCAAGAGAATTGCTTGAACCTGGTAGGTGGAGGTTGCAGTGAGCCGAGATCATGCCACTGCTCTCCAGCCTGGGTGTAAGAGCCAGCCTCTGTCTCAAAAAAAAAAAAAAAAAAAAAAAAAAAAAAAAAAGAGAGAGAGAGAGAGAAAGTGAGAGAAATACATATTCAGTGATGAGATTTGCTTAAACAAGCAACAATTGTATAAAAGAAGAGAAAATGGAGAGTGTGGTAAATCTTGAAAGTATAAATGACTATGTGATCTCTCAAAGGAGCTTTTGGTACAATTCCTGATGACTAGAATGTGTGAATCTCATTAACTGCACCTTAGAATGGTGCCTGTTGCACAGTCAGCTCTCAGTAAGTATGTGCCTAAATGCAGGACATAGAAAAGCCAGCTTTTAGTAAGTTCCAGGATGCAAGAGCATTGAAGAAATAGAGAGAGTCATTATGGAAACATCAGCTAACATGCTTGAAGTAAGGAGGAACCATGAATTGTCTCAGAGATGTGCAAGCTTTTTCACAGAGTTAAAAGCTGAGACAATGGTCTAATATAGGGGAGACAGTGTGGATGACACAGGAGAGAGAGGGACAGTATATAAGACAAGGCTCCTGAACATAGAGGGGCTAAGACTTCCAGCAGAAGTAGAGAGTGTGGCTTATATGAGAGGAGGAACTTTTTTTTGTTTTATTTTGTTTATTCAGTAGTGAAGGGAAAATAAGAGATCACAATTCAGGCTGGTCAGTTGTGTGAGTTCCTGTGTGGTAGATGCTATATTGCTATATTTTCTTTTCTTTTTTCTTTTCTTTTCTTTTTTTTTTTTTTTTGAGACAAAGTCTCACTCTGTCACCCAGACTGGAGTGCAGTGGTGTGATCTTGGCTCACAGCAACCTCTGCCCCCGGGGTTCAAGTGATTCTCCTGCCTCAGCCCCCACCCAGTAGCTGGGATTACAGGTCCACACCGCCACGCCCAGCTAATTTTTGTATTTTTAGTAGAGACGGGATTTCTCCATGTTGGCCAGGCTGGTCTCGAACTCCTGACCTCAAGTGATCCACCCGCCTTGGCCTCCTAGATTTCTGGCATTACAGGCATAAGCCATGTTGCCCGGTCAAATGCTATATTTTCTAGAAATTGGATGTTTTGTGGAGATTGACTGGGAGTATGAACCATAGGGGTGCAGAGGAAGCATTGACAAGGGGAGTGTCCTAGCATGTTTTGTAGGACAGGTCTTGTGTTAATGAAATCCCTAGCTTTTGTTTGTCTATGAAAAGTCTTCCTCTCTCCTTCATCTTTGAAGGATATTTTCACTGGATTTACTATTCTACAGTAACAGTTAACAGTTGTTTTTTTTCTTTTGACACTGTCTCCTCTCCTGTAAGGGTTCCACTGAGAAGTCCACTGCCACATATATTGGAGCTCCATTGAATATTATTTGTTTTATTTCTCCTGTCACTTTTAGAATCCTTTCTTTATCCCCGGCCTTTGGCAGTTTCATTATTAAATGTCTTCAGATAGACTTACTCAGGATAAATGTGCTTCATGTTCTATAACCTTCTTGTACTTGGATATTGATATCCTTCTCTAGGTTTGGGACATTCTGTTAGTATTCTTTTGATGAAACTTTCTACGCTTCTCTCTCTCTCTCTGTCTCTCTCTACATCCTCTTTAAGGCCAAGAACTCTTAGATTTTCCCTTCTGAGGCTGGCTATTTCCCAGATCTTGCATGCATGTGTTATTCTCATGTATTCTTTCTTTTGTCTTCTCTGGCTGTGTATTTTCACGTAGCCTCTCTTCAAATTCACTAATTCTTCTGCTTGATCAATGCTGTTACAAAACTCTTATGCACCCTGCAGTGAGTCAATTGCATTTTTTAACTCCAGAGTTTCTGTTTGATAATTTTAAATTATTTCAATCTTTTTAAAATTTATCTCATAGGATTCAAAATTCCTTCTGTGTCATTATGAATTTTGTTGAGTTTCCTCAAAACAACTCTTTTGAATTTTCTGTCTGTAAGTTCACATATCTCTTCATAATGTTTCACTGGTGCCTTATTTAGTTCATTTGGTGAATGCATGTTTTACTGGATTGTCTTGATGCTTGTGGATGTTTATCACTATCGAGGCATTGAAGAGTTAGGCATTTATGGTAGTATTTGCAGTCTGTGCCCATTCTCCTTGGGAAGGCTTTCCAGGTATCCAAAGCTACTTGGGTGTTTTTATCTAAGTTTTTGGTTACTGCAGCCATATCTGCCTTAGGGGGAACCCCACGCCCAGTAACTCTAAGGATCTTGATGACTCCTAGAAGTACTGCCTTTGTGGTCTTGGATAAGATCTGGAAGAATTCTCTGGATTATCAGGCAGAGACTCTTGTTGCTTCCCCATACTTACTCCCAAATAAACAGAGTCTTTCTCTCTGAACTGAGCTTCTAGGGCTGGGAAAGGGTTGACACCATCATGGGACTGCACTGAGCTAGGCCCAAAGCCAGCACAACACTGGGTCTCACCCAAGGTCCACAATAACCACTGCCTGGCTATTGCCTTTGTTAACTCAAGTTTCTAGAGTTCCAGAATCAGCTGGTGGTGAAACCATCCAGGCTTTTATCTCAACCGTCATGGCTTCAGGTGTCCCCTGATCACAGTTAGGTCTAGAGATGCTATCTGGCAGCCAGTCTCTGGAGTCACAAACCTTAGGTATCAACCTGGTGCTCTTTTTTATTGTGGTTCAGCTGACACCAAGGCAACAAGAAAAAATCTTTCCCACTTTTCCCTTCACTTTCCACATGCGGAGGTGTTGCTCCCACTGGTCACCACCACCCAAGCCTGTGGTAAGTAATGTCTGATTACCACCAATGTTTATTCAAGGCCCACGGGCTTTTCAGTCAGCCTGTGGTGAATGCTTCCAGGCCTAGAACTCTCTTTTCAGAACAGTGGACTCTTCTTTGACTCAGAGCAAGTTAAGAAATACTGTCTAAGAGCCAAGACCTGGAATTGGGAACCTCAAGAGCCCACTTGGTGCTTGATATGGTTTGGCTGTGTCCCCACCCAAATCTCATTCTGAATTGTACTTTCCATAATCCCCACATGTTGTGGGAGGGACCTGGTGGGAAGTAATTGAATCATTAGAGTGGTTTCTTCCATGCCATTCTCATGATAGTGAGTACGTTCTCACAAGGTCTGATGGTTTTATAAGAGGCTTTTCCCTTTGCACTTGGACCTCATTCTTCTCCATCCTGCCGCCCTGTGAAGAAGGACTTGCTTGCTTCCTCTTTTGCTGTGATTATAAGTTTCCTGAGGCTTCCCCAGCCCCACAGAACTGTGAGTGAATTTAACCTCTTTCCTTTTTAAATCACCCAATCTTGAGTATGTCCTTATAGCAGTGTGGGAACGGACTAATACAGTAAATTGGTACCACAAAGAGTGGGGTGCTACTGTAAAGATAACAAAAAATGTGGAAGCAACTTTGGAACTGGGTAACAGGCAGAGGTTGGAACAGTTTGGAGAGCTCAGAAGAAGACAGGACAATGTGGGAAAGTTGGGAACTTCCTAGAGACTTGGAGGGCTCAGAAGACAGAAAGATGTGGGAAACTTTGGACCTTCCTAGAGACTTGTGGAAGGGCTTTGACCAAAATGCTGATGGGGAAAATGTCTCCAGGGCATGTCAGAGACCTTCATGGCAGCCCCTTTCATCACAGGCACAGAGATCTAAAAGGAAAAAATGAGCCAGATCCAGGGCTCCCCTGCTATGTTTAACCTCAGGACTTGGTGCCCTTCATCCCAGCCACTCCAGCCAAGCCTAAAAGAGGCCAAGTTACAGCTCAGGCCATTGTTTCAGAGGGTGCGAGCCCCAAGCCTTGGAGGCTACCATGCAGTATTGGTCCTGAGGGTGCACAGAAGACAAGAATTGAGGTTTGGGAACCTCTGCCTAGATTTCAGAGAATATATGGAAATGCCTGGATGTCTAGCAGAAGTCTGCTGCAGGGGTGAAGCCCTCATGGATAAGCTGTGCTAGGAAAGTGTGGAAGGGAAATGTGGGTCAGAGCCCCCACACAAAGTCCTCACTGGGACACTGCCTGGTGGAGCTGTGAGAAGAGGGACACTGTCTTCCAGACCCCAGAATGATAGATCCACTGACAGCTTGCACCACGTACCTGGAAAAGCAACAGACTCTCAATGCCAGCCCATGAAAGCAGCTGGGAGGGGGACTGTACCCTGTAAAGTCACAGGGGCAGAGCTAGCTGCTCAAGGACATGGGAGCCCACCTCTTGCAATAACATGCCCTGGATGTGACACATGAAGTCAAAGGAAATAAATTTGTAACTTTAAGGTTGAATGACTGTCCTATTGGGTTTCAGACTCACATGGGGCCTGTAGCCCCTTTGTTTTGGCCAATTTCTCACTTTTGGAATATGTGTATTACCCAATGCCTGTACCCTCATTGTATCTAGGAAGTAACTAACTTGCTTTTGATTTTCCAAGCTCAAATGCATAAGGAAATTGCCTTGTCTCCAGTGAGACTTTGGACTTTGACTTTTGAGTTAATGCTGGAATAAAAGTTTGGAGGACTGTTGGAAGGGCATGATTGTGTTTTGAAATGTGAGGACATGAGATTTGGGAGGGGCCAGGGGAGGAATGATATGGTTTGGCTGTGTCTCCACCCAAATCTCATCTTGAATTATAGATCCCATAATCCCAACATGTCACTGGACGGAGCCGGTAGGAGGTATTTGAATCATTGGGGTGGTTTCCCCCATGCTATTCTCATGATAATTAGTATGTTTTCTTAAGATCTGGTGGTTTTACAAGGGGCTTACGCATTTGCTTTGCTCTCATTCTTCTCCTTCCTGCCAACATGAAAAGAAAGAAAGAAGGACATGTTTGCCTCCCCCTTCACCATGATTTTAAGTTTCATGAGGCCTCCCCAGCCCTGCAGAACCATGAATCAATTAAACCTCTTTCCTTTATATATTACTCAATCTCAGGCATGTCCTTGTAGCAGTGTGAGTATAGACTAATACAGTGCTGTACCCTACTGTGCCTGAGCTCTTACCTATGCTGTAAGACAAAATACCCTTTTAATTTTCCCTTTCCTTTTCTCAATCAGAAATAGTTTCTCCCTATGGCCACCATAGCTGAGAATGTGTTAGGTCACACCTAAAGTAAGCACATCTCTGAGTCTTACCTATGGCCCATGGTGAGCACTGCCTGGGTATCACTGCTGATTATTCAGGGCCCAAGGACTCTTTAGTCAGCAGGTGATAAATCCTGCTGCAACTGAGTCCTTCCTTTCAAGGAAGAGGGTTTGTTTCCTCCCACCCCAGTGTATGTTTGGAAATGTCACCTGGAAGCTAGGGCCTGGAATAGGGACCTCAGTACTCTGCCTGGTACCATATTGTACTGTGGCTAAGCTAATACCCAAGTTGGAATACAAAGTCCTCTTTACTTTTCTGTCTCTTCTCCTCAAGCAGAGGGAAAGAGCCTCTCTTGGAGCTGCAAGTTGAATTTCCTGGCATTGGGCTAAGGGTGGCACAAGCACTCCTTTGGCCACCCTTGCTGACATCTCACTGGGTCATATCCCCACCAAGTTTACTGGCTCTGAGCCCAGCACAGTACCAAGACTTGACCAGGAATTGCAGCCTTTGTGGCTTAAGCCGCTTTTCAAAGTTATATAGGACCACAGAGTACTTTATTAGCCTGTGGTGGTGGAGCTGCAAGAATTCAGGTTCTAACCACTTGGATTAACAATTTTCCTCTGGCTGGGGCTAGCATAATTGCTCCTTCTGCAGGTGCTGGCTGAGTTCTGCCTGGTGTTACTATCCACTGTGACAGAGAAACACTGAGTTCCAATTCAGAATCCCACAATCACTGCTCTCTCCGTGCCCTAGGCACATAGATTCTCCATGCCACAGCGCTGCTGCTGGGTGGTGGTGGTGTGGGGGCAGTGTGGTTGCCTTTCCTACCCTCTTCAGTGCCTCTTTCAGTGATGCGAAGCTAAAACCAGGTACTGTAATTGCTCACCTGCTTATTGATTCTTACGAAGGTGCTTTTGTGTGTGAATAGTTGTCCAATTTGTTGTTCCGGTGGAGACGATCATCAGTGGATGTTTCTATTTGGCCACCTTGCTCTGCCTTGACATTCAAGTTTTCTTAATGAGCCATTCTCATTTTAGAAGCTCACTGATTTCTCTTTTCTTTTAATTAACAAACTATTAATAATTTACACCATACAAGTTATTACTCGGCTGTAAATCATTTTTAAACCAGTATCCAATTATTTGAAATTTATGAGTCTCCTTTCTCCAATAAGAATATAAGTTCTTTGATCAATATGGCTCACTACAGTAAAACCAAGGATAATTTATCTTAGTTACCATAATGTTTAATGAAATATTGTTCCAAAGTTTTTCTAAAGAGAAGTCACTCCTTATACTTAGTATCTATCCTCAGTGCCTAACATGGGGCTGAGTACGTACAAGGTATTCAATAAATGCTTGTTGAACTGATATGGGTAACTACTAAATATTTAACTCATGTATATAATTTCATTGCTTATGCTTTCAGTGTCTTAAAATGGAGAAGTCCTCACCTCACCTGAATTTGTCTGCTGTAAAATACGAACTATGTATGTGAGCTCTTAAGAGAGAGCTTACATAAATTTAAGAAATATGTAAAAGTTAGATCATGCCCAAGATTTGTTTTTCAAACATAAGAAAATAAAATACATCACTGAGGGTATAAGTATTTTATAAGTCTTTTCTTCCTCATAAAAATAAAAGTAAGATACTTTAGTCACTTTTGTTTTTAATAAATATACATTTATATTTGGAAGCTGTTGCTTTCTGGGCTATAAAATATGCTTTATCACTGACCCTAAGAAAGACCTATAATAATAATGTTAAAATGTTATATTTCAAAACATCATATTTATATACATTGAGATACCTTTATGTCATTTTATTTTAGTCTCAAAATATATTTTAATGAATCTGTTGATTTATATGAAGTCTTTATGCACACTAAATACTTAATAATATTCCTCTATTAGGTGTTCCTGTCTCTAACTGTGCATCTGAAAAGGGGAGTTGAATTTTTCTCAAATTCTTACATGATCATGGCAAATAAATTAAAATAGACAATTCTGTTGTTCCATATGTAACTTTCTAGAAACTCTTTCATGAACAATATCCATTAGAATAAGTTTCAAGCCATGTTTAAATTTATTTCAGTTGTAAACAAGATATTTTTCCTTTATCATTATCAAATTAGCCACAATGCTGATACTGTCATCACTGGCCGAATTAGAATTTTTGTAGCAATATAGACATTTGAACATAAACATTTGCAATAATTTTTCTATTTAGGATTCTTTTACTGGATGTTTAGGTATTCATTTTAATTGACTTTCCAAATATCACATGCTTACTGGAATAAAAAGAAAATAACAGTAGGCATTAACAAAGTAAAAAACTCATAAATCAACCATTCAGAGATAAACGTATTAATATTTTAATAGATTTTTCCAATATTTTATGTGTGTATATGTATATATATGTGTATATGTGTGTGTGTGTGTGTGTGTGTGTATATATATACTTGTATGCTTTTTTTCTATCTTTTAGGATTATGGTATATAGAGAGTTTTAAAAAATTAACATTGCATTGAATTTATTATCTGACAAGACTAGATAGTTTGCTTTTATTTATTTATTTGTTTTTTGAGACAGAGTCTCGCTCTGTCACCAGGCTGGAGTGCAGGGGCGCGATCTTGGCTCACTGCAACCTCCGCCTCCCAGGTTCAAACGATTCTCCTGCCTCAGTCTGCCGAGTAGCTGGGGCTACAGGCATGCACCACCACACTCAGCTAATTTTTGTATTTTTAATAGAGACGGGGTTTCACCATGTGGGCCAGGATGGTCTCGATCTCTTGACCTCATGATCCAGCCGCCTCAGCCTCCCAAAGTGCTGGGATTACAGACGTGAGCCACCATGCCCAGCCTGACTAGATAGTTTTCAAAAATATAACGTTTAAGCTTATGCCTGTAATCCCAGTGGTTTAGGATGCTGACATGGGAGAATGGTTTGAGGACAGGAGTTAGAGACCAGCCTAGACAACACAAAGAGACCACGTCTCTACAATACACACATATTTGGTCTATGTGGCGGCATGTGTAGCTACTAGGAGGCTGAGACGAGAGGATCACTTGAGGCCAGGAGTTGGAGGCTGCAATGAGTTATGCTCGCACCACTGCACTCTAGGCTGAGTAACAGAGTGAAACCCTGTCTGTAAATACATGTATGTTACAGAGTGACATAGGATTTCACTGTATTATAGTCTATATATTTACCCATCTGTTTTATTTACTTTCACCACATATTTTAGATATTATTGTTTCCCATTTTCCTTTTATGTAATAAACTTTGAACACAAAATTTTGAATATAGCTCTACTTATTCATCACGCTACTTATTACAGTAGAATTTAAGTGGAATCATAATCTCTCAGAATCTTGATCAACACTTTCAAAATATATTTTTAAAGGCTGTGCAAATTTATACATCCATCTAGGGCCAATAGTTGTATTTCTGTATATATATATATGTGAATATATACAGGCCCTGGAGTTGTGCAGTGTGCAGCCCACAAAACTGAACTGGTGATTTTACTCTCGCCCGTAGAGTATGACTGTACCCATCTCACTATCACTAATATTAAATGTAATAAATTTAAAATTATTAATAGTATAAAAGGTTAAAAATAAACATGTTTCTTATTGAGCACTCAAGTTCAATTGCCTTTAGCAGAGATCTTTAAAAACTGTGGTATAAACATTATAGATGTTTATTTTTTCTCACTTAGTGGTTTAGAAGAAGTAGAGGTGATTCATGTCTGGCAGTAGCTTTTTCCACCATGTTTTTGAAAGATCTCTGTGGCTGTAAACTTTTTGCTGTCACTCACTTGGTCTAAGTTAATACACCACTGCCTTTACTGTGTCCAAACAGCATTATGGAGGAAAGTGAAAAAGTGAAGGGAAGTAGAATTTCCTTTCTATTTAAGGGAACAATGCAGTTTTCTTTAAGAAAAATTTCTAACTTTGTTTAAAAAACTTCTGTTCACATTCATTAGTCACAAATTAGTCACCTAGACAAATCTAATTGTTAGAGAAACTGGGAGATGTAGTGTTTATTTTGAGTTTGTCAAGATCCAGCTGAAAACTAGGAACTAAATATTGGTGAAAAAATAGAAAAATGGTTTTGAAGAATTATTACTCTCTGCCGTACAGAGAATCTTACATTTGCAATATATTTAATCACTGGTGAAATTGACATTTTTTCATGCATTTATGTAATTTTTTATATCAATTACACATTAGTGCTCTGTGCTATTTTTGTCACAGAAGTCTTTTTAAAAATATTTTTTGTAAAGGGCTTTCTGTTTAATATTTATATTAACTTGTTCTTTTTTTTTTTTTTTTTTTTTTTGAGTTGAAGTTTCGCTCTTGTTGCCCAGGCTAGAGTGCAGTGGAGCAATCTCAGTTCACTGCGACCTCCACCTTCCAGGTTCAAGCAGTTCTCCTGCCTCAGCCTCTCGAGTAGCTGGGATTACAGGCATATACCACCACACCCAGAGAATTTTGTATTTTTAATAGAGACAGGGTTTCACCATGTTGGTCAGGCTGGTCTCGAACTCCTGACCTCTGGTGGTCCTCCTGCCTCAGCCTCCCAAAGTGCTGGGATAATAGGCATGAGCCACTGGGCCCGGCCTATATTATCTGTTGTACTCATTTTAAGTATTATTATTATACTACTTTTTATTTATTGGAATTTTACAGACCTATGATCACATTTTTATTATCATTATACTTAGAAAGTTTTTCTATTCCTCAAGATGTTAATATTCATTAATATTTCATTATAGGATTACATAAATTTAGATTTTATTTAAAATTTTATTTTATCTTTAGGCTTTTTGTTTGTTTTTGTTGTTTGCTAAGACTAAGAAGAAAAATATCCAACTTCAGAGTTTTTTAAAATACTTTACTAATTTTGAAATTATTTATTTAACACTAAGTAAATTCAGAAGATTTTATATTGTGCTCATATAGTTTAGCATTTTTTGTTGTTGTTGTTCACTACCTTATAGTCCTGGCTCACTTTTTATTAAATATTAAAAAATTGTACATATATAATTTTAAAAATAATAAGGTTATCCTCCAATATTTAGCAACTTTTTAAAATGTTTGGTGAGTTTTTATTTTTTTCCAACTATTTTTAAGATACAGGGAGCACATATTCAGGTTTGTTACATGGGTATATTGCACTCAGGTAGTGAGCATAGTACCCAATAGGTAATTTTGGGACCCATGTCCTCCTCCCTCCCTTCCTGCTCTGTAGTCTGCATTGTCTATTGTTTCCATGTTCATGTCCACATGTGTTCAATGTTTAGGTCCCACTTATGAGTGAGAATGTGTGATATTTGGCTTTCTGTCCCTGCATTAATTTCTGACTCTGGTTAGGATAATGGCCTCCAGCACTATCCATACTGCTGCAAAGGACATGATTTTATTTTATTTTTTTTGTGGCTGTGTAGTATTCCATGGTGTGTATATGTAACATTTTCTTTATCCCATCTACCACTGATGGGCACTCAGGTTGATTCCATGTATTTGCTATTGTGAATAACAAGGCAATGGACATGTAAGTATATGTGTATTTTTGGTATAAAGATCTATTTTCCTTTGCATATATACCCAGTAATGGGATTGCTGGGTTGAATAGTAGCTCTGAAATTATAGAACTGAATGAAAATGAGATGTAAGAATCGATACAAAAGATCAGTGAAACCAAGAATTGGTACTTGGTACTTTGGAAAAAAACAAACAAGAAAAGATTGATAGACCACTAGTTAGATTAACAAAGAAAGAAAAGAGAAGATCCAAATAAGCACAATCAGAAATGATAAGAATGACATTATAATTGATCCCACAGAAATGTAAAAGATCCTCAGAGTATACTATGAACAACTCTATGCACATAAATTAGAAGATCTAGAGAAAATGGATGAATTCCTGAAAACACATAACGTCCCAAGACTGGATAAGGAAGAGATTAAAACCATGAATAGACCAATATCAAGCTCTGAAATCGAGTCACAAAAAAACAAAATAACAACAAAAAAAAGCAGTGAACCTACCAACCAAAGAAAGCACTGGACGAGATGAATTCACAGTTGAATTCTTCCAGACATGCAAAGAAGAGCTAGTGCCAATCTTACGAAAATATTCCAAAAAATGGAGGCAGAGGGGGTCCTCCCTAAGTCTTTCTATGAAGTTAGCATCAGCTTAACACCAAAATATGTCAGAGACACAATAACAGCAATAACAACAAAAACTTTAGGCCAATATCCCTGATAAACATAGGTATAAAAATCTTCAACAAAATACTAGCAAACCAAATCCCGCAGCATATCAAAAAATTTAACACACCATGATCAATTAGGCTTTATTCCTGGGATGCAAGACTGGTTTAACATACAGAAATCAATAAATGTAATTCACAATATAAACAGAATTAAAAGCAAAAACTATGAGATCCTTTCAATAGATGGAGAAACAGCTTTTGATAAAATCCAACATCGCTTCATGATAAAAAGCCTCAACAAACTAGGCATTAAAGGAACACGCCTCAAAATGGTAAGAGCCACCTATCACAAACCTACAACCAACATCATATTGAATGGGCAAAAGTTAGAACTATTAAATCCTCTTGAGAACTTCGAACAAGAAAAAGATTCCCACTCTCACCACTCTTATTCAACATAGTACTGGAAGTCCTACTCAGAGCAACCAGTCAAGAGAAAGAAATTAAAGGCAACAAAATAGGAAAAGAAGATGTCAAACTATCTCTCTTCCCTGATGATATGATTCTATATCTAGAAAACCCTTGAGGTGACGTCAAAAGACTAGTAGAACTGATAAACAATTTTACTAAGGATTCAGGTTACAAAACAGTGTACAATAATCAGTAGCATTTCTATACACCAATAATGTCCAGGCTAAGAGGCAAATAAAGAACACAATTCCCACCTCTACAATAGCAACAAAGAAAATGAAATACCTAGGAATACAGCTAATCAAAGGGGTGAAATACTTCTACAAGGAGAAGTACAAAACACTGGTGAATGAAATCAGAGACGACATAAACAAATGGAAAAACATTCCATGCTTATGGATTAAAAGAATTAATATAGTTAAAATGGCCATACTGCCCAAAGCTATTTACAGATTCAATGCTATTACTACAAAACTACCAAAGTCATTCTTTACAGAACAAGAAGGAAAAAAATAAAAACTATTCTAGAATTCATGTGGAACCAAAAAAGAGTACAAATAGTTAAAGCAATACTAAGCATAAGGAACAAGGCCAAAGGCATCACACTACCCAAATTTCAACTGTACTATAAAGATATAGTAATCAAAATAGCATGGTACTGGTACAAAAAGAGACACACGAACTAGAGGAACAGAATAGAAAATGCAGAAATAAAGCTACAAGTTTACAACCATCTGATCTTCAATAAGGCTGACAAACAAAACAAACAAACAAAAAACAAAACAAAACGAAAAAAACAGTGGAGAAAACTCTTCTTATTCAATAAGTGGTGCTAGAATAACTGGTTAGTTACATGCAGAAGATTGAAGATGGACCCCTGCCTTTCACTATATACAAAAATTAACTCAAAATGGATCAAAGATTTAAATGTAAGACCTCAAACTATAACAATTCCAGAAGAAAATCTTTAAACAGACAATCTACAGGATGAGAGAAAATATTCCCAAACTATGTATCCAACAAAGGTCTACTATCCAGAATCTATAAGGAACTTAAATCAACAAGCAAAAAACTAATAACCTTGGCTGGGTGTGGTGACTCACACCTGTAATCCCAGCACTTTGTGAGGCAGAGGTAGGTGGAACACTTGAGGTCAGGAGTTTGAGACCAGCCTGGCCAACATGGTGAAACCCTGTCTCTTCTAAAAATACAAAAATTAGCCGGGCTTGGTGGCCGGTGCCTGTAGTCCCAGCTACTCGGGAGGCTGAGGCAGGAGAATAGCTTGAACCTGGGAAACGAAGCTTGCAGTGATCCGAGATCATGCCACTCACTGCAGCCTGGGCAACAGAGGGAAACTCCAGCTCAAAAAACAAACAAACAAACAGAAAAAAAAAATATACCATCAAACAACAACGACAACAACATAAAAACCTCATGAAAAGATAGGGAAAAAACATGAATGGAAACTTCTCAAAAGAAGACATACAAGTGGCCACCAAACATATAAAAGATGCTCATCATCAGTAATCATCAGAGAAATACAAATTAAAACCACAGTGAGGTACCATCTCACACCAGTCAAAATGACTCTCATTAAAAAGTCAAAACCGACAGATGCTAGCCAGGTTGTAGAGGAAAGGGAGCACTTATACACTGCTGGTGGGAATGTAAATTTGTTCAGCCATTGTGGAAAGCAGTTTGGAGATTTTGCATAGAGTTTAACATCTCTTTAAGTACTATCAGTTCTATTTTGTTGCTTTCTCCAGGGCTGGTGTTCAGTCAGGGCACATGTCTGGAGTGTGGTATATTCTACCAGGATACATTCTGAATATTTGGGACAACTGCCACACCGCTTGTTAAATATTTTTGATTATCACCCTTGGGTCTATTGGGTTTTGCCTGAGCCTCACATTATGTAATTTTTCTACCTTATTATGTTGAATTATTAAGTGTTTTTCATATGTAGAGGATATTAAAAGATCAATAAATTTTAAGGCATTATTTATAACTTTGGTTTCTCTATTCTATTTTAATCAAGAGCTAAATAAATAGAGGCTAATGTCAAAACTTGATTATTTAAATCTCTAAATATATTCAAGGAAAAAACTAAAGTATAAAATTCAAATCAAGTTTTGACTAAGCTTATACTCTTTGTGAAAGAAAATGTTTAGTTGTCTCAGAATAAATGTACATTTTAATAAATAAAAAATACCATAATATAGGAATGTCTTTATATTACTTTAGTATACTTTAAACAAACCCCAACATAGGAGATGATATAACTTATGATTTATTAATGAGTTATGACTTCTTATTCTAATAAATTCCAAAATATTTAATTTTATTGCTATATGCTTTTACAGAAAGCCTTATGTGATTTTGGTTTTTATTATTTTTCTCATTAATATTAGAAATAATAGGAACTTATTTATATATTTAGACATAGATAATAAATTACTGATTAGTACTTGAATAAATCAGTAATGACCAAAATCTGAAATAAATGTTGATAAAGCTTTGGAATATCTTTTTGTACTTCTGTGTGCATATGTGTATCTTTGACTTGGGACTTTTTGTAAAATTAAGCCACTTGAATACTATTCAGGATGAGTAAAGACATTTTCTGTTTTTCTACTTTATGCCTCCATTCCTGCCTGCGATACAGACTATATTTACCAGAGATTGCTTTATTTTAAGCTGTATAATAAGATTTTGTTTAAAACGTGTTACTTCTGTTTCAATGGGATTTTCTGTATACTGTATAAATAAAAAGAGTTGCATTATCAGTGAAGCAAATATAATGTATGGTTGTCAAGACACTTGAAGATTTGATTAAGTTTTCAAATATTTTGCCATTTACATTGAGGAATTGGAAGTGTGGAAAAAATCAACGATACTGTTCTTTTGATGCTTTATTTTAGTATATAATTACCTCTTAATAAAATGTGTCATGTGACAGTTAGCAACAGTTCTGCTGTTCATCGCATGAATGAGGAAGATTTGATAAGAGGAGTTGAAGGAGTGTGAACAATGATTCAACTTTTCTAGACGTTTTCTACAAATTCGATCCAATTAAGTACAATAAATACTTCTTCAACTGGTCTTATAAAGCTTTTACTTGAGTTAGATATAGGTAAAAAGAAATATATTTCATGAAATCTCTCCTATTGTTCCTTTTGTTTCAGGGCCTTAGTCAGCAGTCAGTATTTAATTATGATACACGAAATGCTATTTCTTTTAGGTTAGAGGTAATTAGAAAAATCAAGAAATATTAGGAAACACGTTATATACCACAGTAATTTATCATTAATAATTTTTAAATATTATCAGAGTGGAAATTCAGAGACTGACAAGGACATTTATCCAGCACACTTTCAAGTCAGTCGTTCAGTGTGTAGGATTAGGATCATGTGTTTTGAAACCTACGTATTTTGAGTTGAATCTCAGGCAACTATCTGACTGATCTAGATATCATCTTACTCATCTGTGAATTGGGAATTAATTAGAAATATTATATACATCTACTTAATAGGCTTGTAAAGCTTGAGATGATAAATAGATAATGACGATGATGAGACAGAGAGATCAGAAAAGTCTGGATTATAATAAGTGCTAAATAAATAGTAATTCTTCATTATTATTAGCATCATCATCATCAATTTTTTACATAGTTGTCAAGAAGCTGAGCATCTTGGCTTGCCATATTTTTATTTTCTAAAATAATAAAGTGATTAGTGATACATTAAAAGCTAGTGTTAACTATATATAGACTCCAGTCTTTCAACACCTTCACTTCTTAATTGTAGGTTACATATTATGGATGATTTAAGATTCAGTTTTGCAGTAAAGCACTTGTTGATGTGTATGCATATCCCACAAGGACATGTTGAATGTAATCTACATTTATAACCTATGGAAACTGCTTCTTCCTTTTGCAGGTACAAATGATTCATTATAATAATTTTATTAAGAATTATTATTATTATTATTATTATTTTGAGATGGAGTCTCGCTCAGTCGCCCAGGCTGGAGTGCAGTGGCATGATCTCCGCTCACTACAAGCTCCGCCTCCTGGGCTCACGCCATTCTCCTGCCTCAGCCTCCCTAGTAGCTGGGACTACAGGCGCCTGTCACCATGCCTGGCTAATTTTTGGTATTTTTAGTAGAGACGGGATTTCGCTGTGTTAGCCAGGATGGTCTCGATCTCCTGACCTCGTGAACTGCCCGCCTCGGCCTCCCAAAGTGCTGGGATTACGGATACGGCACGCCCGGCCTAAGAATTATTTCTTTTCATACTCCTGAATAATGAGTCCTCTTTTCTCTGCCGCCTCACTGCCATGTCTAAGGTCTGGATCTTAACCTTCCTGGGAAAATGTGGGGGCTTATAAAGACATCTGCTCCACTCTTTGCCTTCCAGCCATCTACCATCTGCAATTCATACTCATTACGGATTCAATAGCTGTATTCAGTCAGTATCTTTATTCCTCTAAAATAATCACATTTTAGTTTCTTATAGTTTTGTGAGGGTGAAGAAGCCCTAGATGTTTTCTTTTGCATTATTTTCTTCCCTTGCCTTGGCTTTCCCTTTTTATTTTCCTTCAAAAAAGTTTTCATTTTTCTCTAGATGGTCTCCTAATGTGTCTCCTTTGAGCCACATT
Source organism: Papio anubis (assembly GCF_008728515.1). NCBI lineage: Eukaryota > Metazoa > Chordata > Mammalia > Primates > Cercopithecidae > Papio > Papio anubis. Next base: position 58,159,384 of record NC_044983.1, read on the forward strand.
TGTTAGAATGATCTTAACCTGTTCTCCCAGACAGCAGAGCTTAACAAAAAAGACCAGTGGATATTTGATGAATTTTGAATTTTAATTTTTGTGGATACATAGTAGGTATACGTATTTATGGGGTACATGAGCTGTTTTGGTACAGGCATGTAATGCATAATAATCACATCATGTAAAGTGAGATATTCATCCCCACAAGTATTTGTCCTTTGTGTTACAAAAACTCAATTATATTTTTTTAGTTATTTTAAAATGTAAAAATAAATTATTATCGGCCAGGCATGTTGACTCACGCCTGTAATCGCAGCACTTTCCGAGACCAGGGTAGGCAGATCTCTTGAGGTCAGGAGTTGGAGACCAGCCTGGCCAACATGGTGAAACTCCGTCTCTACTAAAAATACAAAATTAGCTGAGTATGATGGCACACCAGTAATCCCAGCTACTTGGGAGGCTGAGGCAGGAGAATCGCTTGAACCTGAGAGACAGAGGCTGCAGTGAGCTGAGATCACGCCACTGCACTCAGTCTGGGTGACAGAGCAAGACTCCATCTAAATATACATACATACCTACATACATATATACACACACACATACATATATGTATACACACACATACACATATATATATATCTATCTGACTATAGTCACCCTGTTGTTGTACCATCAAATACTAGATCTTATTCATTCTTTCTATTTTTTCACACCCATTAACCTTCTCCACCTACATCCCCATCCTCCTGACTACCCTTCCCAGCCTCTGATAACCATCCTTCTGCTCTCTATCTCCATGAGTTCAATTGTATTGACTTTTAGATCCCACAAGTAATTGAGAATGCAATGTTTGTCTTTCTGTGCCTGGGTTATTTTACTTAGCATAATGACTTCCCATTCCATCCATGTTGTTGCAAATGACAGGATCTCATTCTTTTTTTAGGGATAAATAGTACTCCATTGTGTATAAGTACCATACTTTCTTTATCCATTCACCTGTTGATGGACACTTAAGTTGCTTCCAAATCTTGACTATTGTAAACAGTGCTGCAGCAAACATAAGAGTGTAGATATCTTTTCTACATACTGATTTCCTTTCTTTTGGGTATATACCCAGCATTGAGCTTGCTGGAACAAATGGTAGCTCTATTTTTAGTTTTTTTGGTGAACCTCTAAACTGTTTTCCATAGTAGTTGAAAGAATTTATATTCCTACCAAGAGTGTACAAGAGTTCTCTTTTTTTGTTTTGTTTTGTTTTGAGACAGAGTCTCGTTCTGTCGCCCAGGCTGGCACAATCTCGGCTCACTGTAAGCTCCACCTCCTGAGTTCACGCCATTCTCCTGCCTCAGCCTCCCAAGAGTTCTCTTTTTTCCACATTCTCACCGGCATTTTTTATTGCCTGTTTATTGGATAAAGCCATTTTAATTGGGGAGAGATGATATCTCACTGTAGTTTTGATTAAATATCTTTGACGATCAGTGATGCTGAGCATCTTTTTATATGCCTGTTTGCCATTTATTTGTCTTTTTTGAGAACTTTCTATTAAAATCTTTTGCTCATTTTTAATAAGATTATTAGATTTTTCCTACAGAGCTGCTTAAATTCCTTGTATATTCTGCTTATTAATTCCTTATCAGATGGGTAACTTGCAGGATAATGTTTTACTAAGGAATATAATCAAGAAAGAAAGGATGAAGAACAGTAGAGGGAAGGAGAGAAGTGAGAAACCAATGTGATCAAATTCTTTTTTTTTTTTTTTTTTTTATTATTATTATACTGTAAGTTGTAGGGTACATGTGCATAGCGTGCAGGTTTGTTACATATGTATACTTATTGCCTTGTTGGTGTGCTGCACCCATCAAGCTCATCATTTACATCAGGTATAACTCCCAATGCAATCCCTCCCCTCCCCTCCCATGATAGGCCCCAGTGTGTGATGTTCCCCTTCCGAGTCCAAGTGATCTCATTGTTCAGTTCCACCTATGAGTGAGAACATGCGGTGTTTGGTTTTCTGTTCTTGTGATAGTTTGCTAGAATGATGGATTCAGCTGCATCCATGTCCCTACAAAGGACACAAACTCATCCTTTTATGGCTGCATAGTATTCCATGAATTGTATATGTGCCACATTTCTTAATCAATCTGTCACTGATGGACATTTGGGTTGATTCCAAGTCTTTGCTATTGTGAATAGTGCTGCAATAAACATCACGTGTGCATGTCTTTATAGCAGCATAATTTATAATCCTTTGGGTATATATGCCCAGTAATGGGATGGCTGGGTCATATGGTACATCTAGTTCTAGATCCTTGAGGAATAAGCCATACTGTTTTCCAAAATGGCCCCGAACTAGTTTACAATCCACCAACAGTGTGCAAAGTGTTCCTATTTCTCCACATCCTCTCCAGCACCTGTTGTTTCCTGACTTTTGAATGATAAGCCATTCTAACAGATTGAGGATGGTATCTCATTAATGGTTTTGATTTGCATTTCTCACATTGGCCAGTGATGAGCATTTTTTCATGTGTTTGTTGGCTGTATAGATGTCTTCTTTTGAAAATGTCTATTCTTATCCTTTGCCCTTTTGATGGGGTTGTTTGTTTTTGTAATTTGTTTGGCGAGTTCTTTTGTAGGTTCTGGATATTAGCCCTTTGTCAGATGAGTAGATTTCAAAAATTTTCTCCCATTCCATTTTGAGTATGACATTTTGCTATCTCCTTAAATTGTTCATCCAAAGCAAGTGCTTCACACCTCACTCACCTCTCCCCAGTTACAGCCCTGATTGAGAGGCATTATCAATTCAGATGCCAACAGGTGCAACTGGTTGTCTGATCCAGGAACTCTGTTCCCTAAGAAGTGTAGACTGAGTCTTGGGATCACCCATCAGTGGGGAGTAAACGGTACCTCTGTGAAGACGGTCAAAATCACAGAGCCATCATAAGAGGCAAGTGAATCTAAGAAGATATGAAATGGTGACTCAGAGATGTACAATCCACTCTTCACAGAACTCAGCTACTTGAGTGTCCACCATATATCTGGCTCTCATAAAAAAAGAAGAAAAAATTGTCCTTACTTCTCTGATAGAGATGAAATAAATCAATTATTTTCAGAGAAGTTCCTTTAAGGTAGTGGCCAGCTGCACCCTCTGAAAACTTAATGCAAGTGGGCTAGGAGATTGGCTATCGCTCCCATTACTGTAGCTGGTCCTGGGGTTGCAACTGGTCTTTGCCATCTCCCCTCTTCTACCACCCAATCTAGATTCCCTTCATCTTTAGTAATTCTTCGACTGGTCTGGGTGACTTGTCTCATGGAATGATGCAAATCTTCATTTCAGAGTTGTCTAAATTATTACATTTTTCAGTGTTCTCAGAACATGGTTATTACATTCTCTATTTTGCTTTCAAAACTAGAGGTAGAAGCATCAAGTATTGTCGCTTTGAATCCCTTGAGTATTACTTGTCTCTGCCCCCATTATTAAGCAGCAACCCTGACTCTTTATGCTAATCATGGAAGTTAGCCTCCTCTAGTACTGCAACTGCTTTATTTGCTCATAGATCTGCTGGCATGAAGAGTACTGTATGAACCAAGGAAGGTTGTAGCTTCAAGTTTAATCGTACCCTTAATATGTTCTCTAGCAGAAGCATTTCTCTCCTGGGATACAGGATCTCTAGCCCTATATAGCCAAAACTTGCAGATATGGGAAGCATGACTACAAGTGGGTCATGGAGTGGTGGTAAAAGGAGCCAGTCTTACTTCTATCTTTTGGTTTCAAGACCCAAGTAGTGTAACTAAAAGGACATAGGACTATATACTGGCCATTGATTCAGTGCGTGTACTGCATTCTGGAAGTCAACACCTTAACCCCACAGAGTACTCATTTTAAGCTTGTACTGTAACTGAGATCATAGCAGGCAATTTCATCTGTCTCTGAGGTTGACTGCATGTGGATGATTGGGTGCCTGAATTCCATGTACATGTCATTATTGGTACACTTCCTTTGCCATAAATTATGTCTTTTCCAGTGAGGCAATGCTATGTGCAATATAACATTGATAGTTCAGGTACATCTTTGCAAAGTCATACTACATGGCCTCTCCCACCCAGGAAAGAACTCTGTAAGAAGGGATTACATTTGATAAGGAGAAGTCACAACTCTCCAGGGTGTAAAAGTTCTGATGTGATTTACCTGCCAGTAAATGGCCAGATGGTATTCTCAAGTAATGTTGTTATAGAGAGGGCTCAATGTAAGTTTTTGCTAATAGGTTGTACATTCAGTGGTGACAAATAGATACATCTTGTAGAGAAGGAGTCAGTGTTATTAAGTGTACTTATGAAATTTCTGTCTGCTATCATGGTTACTCTATTCGTGGTTTCATTATAGCAGTCTTGAGATAATCAAGAAGAAATGCTGGCTGCCATTCATAGGAAGAGTCTTCCTATTTCCTGGTGGTTTGGAGCTCTGACTTTGGGAGAAATTCTCCAATGGACATTAATATGTGACACAAAGATTGAAATGTTTTGCATCTCTTCCCATAGGTCCAACCACAAAGGCCAATTTGAGGTGCCCATCCTTGTTTTTTCAATCTTACTCCTTTGAAGCCCATGTTCAATTAAGCCATCTTCCACCACCCAATAATTTATGCATCTCTACAGTGAAAGACACTTCTAGTTCTACATAAAGTAGTGACTGAATTTACAGCCCACAACCATGTCACCTGAGAGCATTTCCCTTTCCTAATATATTTTAGGAGGGGAGCTGTCACGTGTCAGCAGTCAATTTTAGCTAGCAACAACATGTCATCAATGAGCCAGTCTAGAGTTCTTTTTTCCCTGTCATTTTGTTGTAGGAAATCTCTTATGAGTCATGGGTATGAGCAGAGGGTAGATAAAGTAGGCATTATGAAATGTACCTGTTCATGTAATTTACTCATGCTTTCTGGACCTACTCAGGCCCAGATCTAGATATATAATTTCACCAAACAATGGACTGTTGCTATGCCCACTTAAACTCATGCCTCAGCAGATCTGATTGTACTCAACTTAAAGGGTGATTCCAATTACATAGTCAATTGTATTCCACAGCCAAGCATTCATTTTTTAAAATGTAATTGGTATTTCTGTGTTACACATTTTAATGCTTAAGTATCAGAATAATGAGTCCTAGGGTTCACCAGGATTCTTTTTGGTGAAAATTTTGTATTTCTTTTTGGAGCCATAACTGTAAGCCTATCAACAAAACCTAAGATACAGAAGTAACAGAAAATATGGAGTTTATATGGCCTTTTAAAAATAAGTGTGGCCAGTTTTACAAGTTTAGTCTTTGTGACATTGTGTGAAACTACTCAACTAGCCATCTAAAAGGATGTGTTTTGGATTAAGTTTAAACATTTATATTAAGATTAACCAGATTTCAAGAAGAAATAAATGATCTATGTATTATAAAAATAGAATGAAAATAAGAATTAGATCATTTTCAGATAAATTTACACAAATCATAAATTAGTTTAAAAAATTTCAGACAATTTAATTGTAATATGATTCTTAACAAAATTTAGCTAAAATATGGTTTTGGGTAATAATCACTTTTTATTCAACAGAGTCCAGAGATTAGACAGCTATACTCCACAGAAATGGCATAAACACCAAAAGGAAAACTTTAAAAAATTTACTTCATCAGATAACTATATCGGGTCTTAAACATGGCAGATAATCCACTCATCATTCTTAGGCATGCAGCCTACCACACAACTTTGGCAAAAAAACACCACGCAAGGTTGAGGATTATAAACCAGAGCAGCCAGCTGCCCAGAAGGTCATTCCTTACCATGAGGTGGATATTTCTTCTATCCTTCTTAGTTCCTCCCAGCTACTTGGCCCTAAGCAGAGAGCATCAGCTCTCCTGCGCCTCTTGATACTAACCTCTGGTTGTAGCCCAACCAGGCAGCTGTTGCAGATAGAAGAATGTGCCATTGCTGCAGGGTCAACTCTCCCAGAATATTTGCCTCTACTTCAGTGGAGTAGTGAGCAAAATGTCTTTCAGGAAGTCTGTGCCAACTTTTACTCCTATTGACAGTTCCCGAGAATATCTGTCTTACTGTTTCCTCCCTGACACAGTTTGCCTTAATTCAAGTCTAAGTGTGTATGTACTTTGGCAGTGCAGGAGGAGGATCTAATCCCCATGGCTTTGCTTTTGAGGAAGTAGCCTATATGGGGAATACACACACCATCTCCCTGGGGTGGAGCTCATTTTTCTGTATCAGCTGAAAAGGCTGTGGGAGGATTTGTCTATCAATCGGAGTCTCTCTCTCTCTCTCTCTCTCTCTATATATATATATATGCACCTTTCTATGGCTGTGAATGTACTCCCCACAGGAAACCAGGCTGTAGTTCCTTCCTCTTTAGAAGCAAATGTGTATTAAATGCTTGTAGCACACTTTATATTTATATAATATAATTTTGTATATCATGAGGTTTTATAAGAACCTCATGATATAGGTACTGTTGTCCCATTTTTTATATATTGGGGAAAACTGAGGAACAGATGAAACAATGTGGAGCTATGAAGTCATATAGTCAGTATGTGGTGGGAAACTGGGATTCAAACTCAAACCTCCAGAGCTGACTCCTCATCACCGCACACAGTGGCTCAGAGAACCATTATGGTGAACAGGAATCTGCATTAACAGCTGCTATTAGAGCAGGTTTTTAGGAATATTGCTAGTTGCCTAGTCAAAGAGTATGAAAATATTCTCATTCTAGTCTCATGCAGAAAATAAACTAAAATATGTCAAGTTATTTTGTTTGGGGTAAAATAACTTTTTTATTTTATGACAATTAGTAAAGTTAGGTATTCTGTTTACTTTGAATGCTGAGTGAAATACATTCTTAAATATTTAAGGAAATAAAAAGATTATCTTAAAAGCTCTATTATGGGTGAAAATTATTTCTTAAATTGATGCTGTCTTTCCTAGAGAAACAATGTGGTTTGAATAAACAACATTTTAATTCATTTTTAAGATTAGGAATCTTTCTCTTGTTATGGCAATAAAATGCTCTAACAGAATTGGAATGTGAAAAATTTTGAATGCCATGCCATGTAAATAGTCTCTAATAACTTTGAGAAGAGTTTAAGAAAAAATTATCAGCTTTCCAGTTTTGATTAACATGTCAATGAAGACTTATCTTTTTAACTTAGTTTTAAGTATTCTATTCTGGTCATCCAGAAAATTGCAAATGGAAGATAAATAGCACATGTCCCATCATCTCCATCTGACACTCATATGAGACATTACTAATCAATCACATTTCTTTCCCATTGAAACTGAATTTTATCTCAGAAACTTTTCAAGACAGGGCTTTCACCAGCCACTCTTAGTTGACTAGAGTTAGTATAGGTGTTTACTATATTCCATCTCTGACTTATCTTCCACTTCAGACTTAAGCAATCCACTATTATCTCTACCATAGCTAAAAAGGAAATATTGGTGGATCACTTACTATGTTTTATATTCTGTGCTAAACAATGGAAATAGAATAATTTAAAAGTTAAGATACTTTTTAAATTCATGGTAGGCTGTCATAAGAAACAATCCCTTAATTCAATGACTTCACCAAATAAGTTTGTCACTGATGCAAAGTGCATTGCAGATGTCACTGGTTGGGTGACCCCATGGGGCAAGGCCTCCAAGGAGTGATAGAGGAACTCTGGATCCTTCAAACAGTGGCTTTTCCATTTTCAAGGTTGCTGGGAAAAACCATAGCACATTTAACCATGTCAGCCTGGAAGTGACACAAATCACTTTTACTTATATCCACTGACCAGAAAAAGTCACACAACCTCAACTAAATGCAAAGAAACTAGGAAATGTAGACACTGACTGGACTTCCTCTTCCTAAATGAAACTGTGGAAGGAAGGATAGCCTGAATATTTTAATAGGCAACTAGTCATCTCTGAAAGAAATAGGCATAGTTCTTTACTTATCAGATTTACCACCTAATAAAATCTTTATTTCCAAAATGTGCTCCTTCTCAAGTTTTTCATCTCCAGCAGCATGTGCCCTTTACAATCTATGGTCATCTCTATGTTTATATAATATTCATATTACATATATATATATTCTTTATACATATATTCATCTATTCACACCAACATATACATACACACACACTGCCTAAATTTGAAACTGTCCATCATTCTCAAATTAACACAAATTATGCACTTCTCTTTTCCATTATTGGCATTCTTATATTTTACATCTTTACTAATATAGAGCTATTTTTGGTTTCTTCATAAGCTCTTAACCAGGTCTATCCAATCTTTAAATAAAAATTAAGATAATTTTTCAACTGTGATTTTTACATACTTTTTTTCAATTCTCCTGAATCTACTTCAATCTGAAATTATCATGGCCTTTTCTAAAGTGGATTTCTCATTTCCAACTAACTAACATCTTTTTTATTACTGGCACATTTAGCTCCCCATGACTAAGTCTAACGTATCTTATACTAAAAATATTATTTATTTAATTAATGCTAACATTTTATCTTGTGAAAACATGCAGCAGTATGATGCATTTCATGTATTTTTACTTAGCTTAACACTGGCTTTATGAGAGTAGTGCTCCAGCTGTTTGTGGTCTGTTTTTTTTATATGAACACATCACTCTTTATTTCCTCTGTGGGAATTTTGAGGGCTGAAGCAAAGGATTCTTCATCCAAAAGTCACATTCTTTATCAAAACCTCCCAAGCTCTTCACAATTAATGATGGAATAACTGCATATCCACATACAAAAGCATGAAATTGGACCATTATCTTATACCGTACACAAAAATGAACTCAACCTGAATGAAAGACTTGAAGATAAGACCTGAAACTCTAAAACCACTAGAAGAAAATTTAGAGGAAAGCTCCATAACATTAGTCTAGACAAAAATTTCTTAGATATGACACCAAAAGTGCAAGCAACGAAAGCAAATATAGACAAATGGGACTACATTAAACAAAAATAAAACATTTAACAGAGTAAAAAGGAAACCTACACAACGGAGGAAAATATATATAAACCATACATCCAAAAAGGGGTTAATATAAAAAATCTACAAGGAACTCATACAACTCAATAGCAAATAAAACAAAATAACCCAGTTAAAAAAATGTGTGAAGGGCTTGAATAGACATTTTTCCAAAGAAGACTTACAAATGACTGTCAGGGACAAGAAAAAATGCTCAACATCAGTAATGATCAGGGAAATGCAAACCAAAACTATAACAAAATATCATCTCACACCTGTTCAGTTGGCTACTATCAAAAATCCCAAAAACATAACAAGTATTCAAAAGACAATTTAGAACCCTTGTATACTATTGATCATAATATAAAGTAATGTAGCCACTAGTAAAATAGTACGGAATGTCCTTAGAAAATTAAATATAGAAATATGATATGATCTAGCAATCCCACTTCTGTGTACTTATCCAAAAGAACTGAAACTGGAATCTTGAAGACATATTTGCACTCTATTAGTTGCATTTACAGTAGTCAAAGTATGGAAACAATCTAAATGTGCACTGACAGATGAATAGATAAAGGAACTGTGATGTGTACATATTATTCAACCTTAAAAAAGAAGCAAATCCTGCCATATCTGACAACATGGATCAACCTTGAGGACTTTATGTTAAGGGAAATAAGCCAGATACAGAAGGACAAATACTCCATGATTCCACTTATATGAGGTAATGGTCAAAGTCATAAAAACAGAGAGTAGAATAATGGTTTCCAGGGCCTGAATGGGAGGAGAAATAGGGAGCTGCTATTCAACAGGTATAAAGTTTCAGTTAGGCAAGATGAACTTTTAGAGATCTATTGTTCAACATTGTGTCTATAGTTCACAATATGCACCATACACTTCTATTTGTTGAGGATATATGTCATATTATATAGTCTTATAATTTTAAAACAAAGAAAAGCCTCCCAGGGAGGGAAGAATTACTCAATACCTTCATTATCTAATATGATAAATGTGAGCCACATGCAGTGGAGTAAACAAAATATATTATTAAAATTAATTTTATGTCTTTTTTAATGTACTTACTACAAAACTCAAAGTTACATGATTTTTATATTAGATATCTGTTGCACCACACAACACTGGAGGAGATCTTTTGAAAGTATGAGTGAATACACTTAATCTTATAGGCTTTGGGTTAAATAAGGGTCATGTGGAATTAAATTTGCTGTTATTTGGCTTGTAGTCAGCTAAAGGAATGTATTCTATTTTCTCTATTTTTTGTTGTTGTTCCTGATGAGTTTAATAATGAAAACAAACTTGTATATATGCTGAGAGAGTAGTTAATTTGGCTAGAAAAATTATTTTTTAAAGAATGATAAATTGATGCATTTAGTATCTTAGAATGAATGCTTTCTTCAAAATAGAAGGATTGACATTCAATGTGACCTTTAGTATCTTGCATGCTTTGTTTAGTAGCTTGTTTCACTCTAGTATCCTCTACGTGTTCTATGTCTCGCTTACTTGTATGATATTATCTTAAAATCTGTTATCCTCTAGAGTTACATAAACTATGGAATCAGATATTTTAATTTTATCAGATGTTAGGATATTTCTTCAGAATAGAACATATATTTAACATCCTGTCTACTTTAATGGATTTGATTGACTGATTGATTTGTATTCAAAAGTCTTTCACACTCTCCAAAAATTTATTTTATATTATAATGAACAATTATCAAGTGCATTTTAGTGAGACTGGAAATGTCAAGTCAATATCTGTTCAAGTCTTTGGGAGTCTATATTAAAACTCTTGGCATAGAGATAGTATAATGACGAGAACAGGGAAATCTACCATTGGTGACAACAGTGACTTAATTACCTTAGTTTCCAATTTCATAAGGATAAGAGGAATGCATGAAAATTTGACAATGGAAATTTTAAAGAAGACTTTGTTTATTTCCTGATGTAAGCCTTACCAGAAAATCACTCCACTAATCATTAAAGTAAGGTGTAAGTTTTTTTAAGCTAGTTACTTCAGAATATGAATATAGAATAAGAATCTGCTTCTTCAAAGACTAAACAGCATCATCTTAAACTGCTGGAGTATTTACGAAAACTCAGTAGTGGCTGGTAACTATTTCTATGGTGGTGGACACATTTAACTTTAAAGTAGCCATTTGCCTATGGGGATGTTACCCTTTGAAAACATTTTCCTTGCAGTGCAGAATTTCTGATTATCCATTTAACCTTGGAAGACCGCGTATCTGCAGTGCTTTCCCAAACTTGCTCCATTTTCCTCTTGATTCCTTGTGTATAATAAGGTGAAGCATATTTCATTAATTAAGAGTTTTAGTTAAAAAAGGGCTGAAGTGAATCTATCATGGAGACATTGCATAGGAGCAATGCTGAAGTTCCTGACTTTAGTTTTCCTTTTTATTCCCCAGTTTGTTTGTTGAGTTGTTTTATTCTTTATTAGATTTATCCATGTCAAGATATTATCTCAGAAGTGCCTGGCTAGCAAGAAGAAATTACATGCTACCCACATCACCTAGTTTGGCCCCTATGTGGATAAGTTGGAAACACGGGTAAACTCACACTGCATCCTTGGAAAGCACCTATAGACCACAGGACACTCCCATGCTGGGGACTGTTGTATAAGGTGATACCCATAGAGCAGCACCTTCATGTTTGAGCTAGTGGCAGTATTACTGTCAATCAAAGCCTGTCAGAGGGAGGTCAAGATGACCAATGGGCCCATTTCTGAATCCAGAGAAAGCTACAAATACAGGCTTTTGATATTGCCTGTAAAAGAGATTACTTCCTTGTCAGAATTACTAATGTGTTAACTATAAGTTTAAATATATCACAATTTTTGGAAACCTGTTTTATTATGGCATTGAAACAAAATATTACAAGAGCCGCAACAACTGGAAGTGTTCTGGACTTCTCTATGTGTTTATGAGGCCCTGCTATTCACCAGCGAAAGAGTGGCTGAGAGCCTCCGCTGAGCAAAAGCTTCTGAGAATATGATGTGTTCTCAGATCCTGGGTCCCCTACTGTCTGACTGTGGTCATCTATCAGGTTCAGTTTCCTCACCTGAAGTGCAGTTAACTACACTTTCAAAAATATTCTGAGAGAAAATTGAGATAATGTGTATTAGATTACTGGGAAGTATTAGGTACAAAATAACCATAAGCTAATAATATCACTAACAGATATGATTTATTAGTAAATCTACTTATAGAGCATGTCTCTGTGTACCAAAATTGAGATAATGTGTATTAGCTTACTGGGAAGTATTAGGTACAAAATAGCCATAAGCTAATAATATCACTAACAGATATGATTTATTAGTAAGTCTACTTATAGAGCACGTCTCTGTGTACAAAGCTTGCTACCTTAGGTTCTTCCTACAAGTGTTATGTTTTCTGTGGCATTTTCAAGAAGAAACTATATTTTTATAATTTTTAATTTTATTTTTAATTTTTATGCATACATAGCAGTTGTACACATTATAGGGTACATGTATTATTTTTCCATAAGCATACCATGTGTAATGATCAAATCTGGGTAATCGGAATATTTCATAACCTGAAACAATTATCATGTCTTTGTACTGGAAACATTACATATTTTATCTTCTAACTATGTTAAAATACACAATAAACTATTATTAACTATAGTTTCTCTATTGTGCTACTGAACATTAGATTTTATTTCTCCTATCTAACTGTATTTTTGAACCCACTAACCAACCTGTTTTCGCTCCCCGCTTGCCACTACCCTTCCCAGCCTCTGTCAACCACCATTCTATTAACTATCTCCAGGAGATTGTTTTTTTTTTAGCTTCCACATATGCATGAGAAAATACAATAGTGGCTGGCTTATTTCATTTAACATAACGTCCTACAGTTTCATCCATGTTGCTGTGAATTGTAGGATTTCAGTCTCTTTTTATGGCTGAATGATATTCCATTGTGTATATATACCACATTTTCTTTATTCATTCATCCATTGATGGGCACATAAGTTGATTCCATATCTTGATTATTGTGAATGAAGCTTCAATAAACATGAGAGTGCAGATGTCTCTTCAATATATTGATTTCCTTTTTTTGAATATGTACCCAGCAGTGAGATTGCTAGCTCGTATGGTAGTTCTACTTTTAGTTTTTTGAAAAACCTCCATATGAATTTTCACAGTGACTGACTGCACTAATTTATATAATCTCCAACAGTGTACAAATGTTCCCCTTTCTCAGCATCTTCACCTGCATTTATCATCTTTTTGCCTTTTTGATAATAGTCATTCTAACTGAGGTGAGATAATATCTCACTGTGGTTTTGATTTGCATTCCCCTGGTGACTAGTGATGTTGAGCATTTTTTCATATACCTGGTGGTTATTTACATGTCTTCGTTTGAAAAATGTCCATTTAGCACTTTTGCTCATTTTAAAATCAGATTATTTGTTTATTTGTTATTGAGTTGTTTGGTTATTAATCCCCTTTCAGATATTTTTGCAAATATCTTCACCTCGTCTGTGGGTTGTCTCTTCACTTATTGTTTCCTTTGCTGTACAGAAGCTTTTTAGCTTGATGGAATCCCATTTGTCAACTTTTACTTTGGTTGCCTGTGCTTTTGAGGTCTTACACAAAAAAATATTTGCCCAAATCAATGTTCTGGAGCATTTATTCAGTGTTTTCTTCTAGTGGTTTCATAGTTTCCATTCTTAGATTTGAGTCTTTAATCCATGTTGTTTTGATTTTTGTGATATGGTGAGACATAGGGGTCTAGTTTGATTCTTCTGCATATGGATATCCAGTTTTTCCAGCTTATTTACTGAAGAGACTGCCTTTTCCCCATTGTATGTTTCTAGTGACTTGGTGGAAAATTAGTTGGCTGTAAATGTCCAATTGCTCTGGGTAGGACATTCAGTACTATGTTGAATAAAAGTAGTGAAAGTGGGCATACTTGTCTTGTTCCATTCAGTATAGGTTTGTCATATAGAGCCTTTACTGTTTTGAGGTATATTTCTTCTACACCCACTTTCTTGAGAGTTTTTATCATGAAGTGTGTTGAATTTTATCAAATGCTTTTTCTAGAATTTATTGAATGTTCATACGGTTTTTGTACTTGATTCTATTAATGTGATTCATTACAGTTCTTGATTTCTGTATATTGAGCCATCCTTGGATCCCTGAGATGAATCCCACGTGATCATGATGAATGATCTTTTTAATAGGTTATTGACTTCAGTTTGCTGAGGATTTGCTTCAGTTCATTGAGGATTTTTGCATCAATGTTCATCAGTGATATTGGCCTATAGTTTTATTTGCCTAGTTTTGATATTAGGGTAATGGTGGTCTTGTAGAATTAGTTTGGAAATTTTCCTCCATCTGTATTTTTTTTCTTGGCATAGTTTGAATAGAATTAGTATTATCTGAAGATCTACTTTCTGCCACTTTTGTCTAATAGTGCACCACCGTGGAGCTAGAAGCATTAATGTTTCACATCAGTACAGTTACTACATCCAGGATACTCTAGTCTTTGTGCACTGAAGCTGCACTAGCAACTGCTACCAATTTTTTAATAATTTTTCATTATGATAAATATATACATAACATATAATTTACTATTGTAATCATTTAACTGTACTGTTTAGTGATATTAAATTCATTTATAATGTTGTGCAGCCACCATCACCACCATCCATCTCCATAACTCTTTCTATCTTGTAAAACTGAATCAGTATACCCATTGAACATTAACTTTCCATTTTCCCAACCTTGGTCCCCTGGAAACAGCTTTCACTTTCTCTGTGATTTTCTTTATGATTTTTACTACTCTAAGTACCTCACATAAGTGAATCATACAGTATTTGCCTCTTTGTGACTTGCTTCTTTCATATAACATGATGTTCTCAAAGCTTATCCATGCTGTAGCATGTATCAGAATTTCTTCCCCCTTTTAAGGCTGAATAATATCCCATTTTATAGGTGCATTACATTTTGCTTATACATTCATCCATTGATGGATACTTGGGTTGCTTTCATATTGTAGCTATTGTGAATAATACTGCTGCGATATTATTCATAGCAATATTATTTATATATACTCTCTAAGATACATACATATATATAATGGTGTGTGTGTGTGTGTGTGTGTGCTTTCAATATTTTGGATATATACCCAGAAGTAGAATTGCCGGATTGTATGATAATATCATTTTTAATGTTTTGATGAACCACAATACTGTTTTCCACAGTGGCTGTACCATTTGCCTTCTCACCAGTGGTGCATAAGGATTCTAATTTATTCATATTCTCATGTCTCCTTTTTTCACACATTCTTAAAGGAAGTCAAAATAAGAACTTTGCATTTAAGAGTAGACATTTTCCTGAAGTAAGAGGGTAGATGTTAAAATTTACTTTAATTGGGAATATGAGAACAGGGCTATAAATGGGTGATGAAAATCAACCCAGAAGATTAAAGTACAATGCAGTAACGTTGTGAGTATGTTCCACTCTTTGTGGTATGAGTAGTATGTATGAAGATGGTGGTGTCTGCATAAAGGGAGCTGTTTGTAGAAACAGGCAGCTTGGAAAGCATCATGGAGATGGAAATTCACATGGATGTTCAATCATTAGTAAGCTTCTTTTAGATCCTGAAAAAGCAGGGAAGTATTAGGGGCATAGGGTCCAAAATAAGTACAGATGGGATGAATCTAGTTTACCAAGAAATGGCAAAGCATTTGGACTTAGGAGAAAGTGTGTTAGAAAGAGAGGGAGAGAAAGCACTTATAGCATTTTACAAATATGTTTATGGTTTTGTATTTTATGTTAATATTTTTCCTTTTATTAGGTAAATGATTTTTGTCACATCCAAAGATAGTCTGAATCAAAGATTGATATCTTGCTGGATTTCTTAAATTCTAGTCATTAGTCAAGCCGCATTCTTTTAAAGTAGATGTTCTAAAATTACAAAAACTAAATTCTCTGAATGTATTTAACAAAGATCCTAACAAAGACCCAAGATGTACATCATGGTTCTTTCACTTATGTTTCTACATTTTTGGTTAAATATAGCTTGTTTTTTAAACATATATAGCAATTTTTTTCTGTTAGCCATTTTTTTTTTTATTTGTCCAAAGTTCTGGTTGAGCCAATTTGTGCTAATTTGACTAAGGTATATGACCAATAGTAAGCCAATATTATATTTGAAATCATAAATGTGGAAATGTGAATGATGTGGAAATTCATGTAAAAGCTTTTTTGATGAATTGAATTAAACTACAACAAAATGAACCAAATAATATCTTTGTGTTTGTTCTTGCCCAGGGCTTGTATCTGAAAAGCATTATTGCTATAGCAATTGATTTTCTTGTATTCTAAAATAGCAAAGGATTTTTAAAAATGTTTTTAGGTAACCTGAAAAAAAGAAGGTGATTTATTTTCTGCTAAGTCTTGTTACCAATCGATGGTAACAAGAACTGTAAAAGTTCCTTAGAGAATGCTTAATTATCTTTTAAGATGCTCTCAGAAGAACTGAAGAGAAGCTTATAAAAAAAAAAAAAAACAGCTTTTCTAACAATTGTTTTCACCCAATTAAACTATAACTGATTTGTAATTAGCCCATGTCATAAGTCTTTAGATTTTGTAGGAAATAAGGGAGAATCATTTTTAGCAAAATAAATAAAATACACAATAGGAAATTAATGGAGAACCAAACAGTTGACTACATGGATTTATCCTCAAAATGTTTCTAATTTGATCATTCCTTTTTATAATCTCTCAATTTGCTTCTCCTTGAAAAATTGAAAAAATCACTCAAAATAATCCATAAAAATGCACAAAAAGGTCTCTGATGTTATGAAAATACTAAAGGAAAATAGAATCATTATGATGATTCTTCACAAGTCTGAAATCATCAGAGACTGAAGAATCCCTGCAGAAGTGATTTTATTTAATTTCCCAGCTGAGTACTGCCTTTCCAGTGGAGGGAAATCTTCTCCTAAGAACTCTTTTATCATTTGGAGGAACTTCAAGAAATGAGGATGCATCTCTCTGAGCCAAAATTATTTGTTTACAACTTGAGAATAATTTTAATGAATTACTTCTGCATTAGCAGAGAGGACTGTAGAATGGTTTAGGTTTGTGACTCAGAACACCCTCTGTGATATTGATATTGATGTCACTTAAGGGTTTATACATCAAATTAATCTGTAACAGAAACTTTACATTAGCATGATATTTGATGTCTGTCGCAATATTGCACATTATTTCGTGCTGTCTTTGCTCTTTTCTGAGCCTGTGTCAGGGAAATCACTATCTAAAGTGTAATGCGCTATCGAAGAGATGCATCCCAGTCTAAACCCCTTAGCATGGATCACGGAAGTTAAATTTTGAATATGGATTCCATATTTGCTTCAAACATTTACTTATTTCTCAACCTGAACATGCAGTAATGAGTCGAAGAACAGGAGACTGTTTTTTCCTTTGGTATCGGACACTTCATTGAGAAGATCATTATGCATTTCACACTACCTTATTCCTATTGATCCCAAATTAGAGCTTTTGCATTTGATCAGTGCTCAGTAGTATTCACTACACTGAAGCCCTCTGTCTCCACCTGCCATTTGGTACGTCTGAACCAAGGAAGTGAATCTGTGTCATTCCAAGGCACATGAGAGCCACACTTGAAGTAGTTTGTTGTCCTTCAACCCCAAAAGGGATAATCTTCAAGTAATTACTTTGGCAAAGCATTTTATGTTTGTAAATGTTTAATAAATGTCCTGAACCTTTTAAAAATAATTTAAATATTTTTGCCACTTTTTGATTCAAATAAAACTGTAATAATTTCAGTTCAGTGCAACTGAAAATATAGTGTCACTAAAGGATATTTCATGCTAAATTCCAAATCGCAGGTTTGCGAGCCATCTCTGGGCAGAAGCATCAATTCTTAATAAGTTTATTACCTCAGGTTATTGTCAATCTTGTGGTAGGAAGTGGGGAACAAGAATGATCAGCTCACAGAATTTGGTTAAGAAAGGGGAAAAGACAAAAACAATACAAATGACAAGTAGTTACAGATGTTAGTAAAATAAAAATACAATCTCAAGTATCAATTTCTTAAATTAATAGGAAAAAATACAAGCAAAGTTACAGCAATTATTATTGTGCCAGATATGGGATCTGGGTAACTTTATTTGCATTTTATGGTGATTTCTTAAGCCTCATGTCCACTGAGACACTTTTACAAAGTTGTATTAGAAACAGAAATTTAGATGTCTATTACACTATCAGATGGTGGGGATTTTTCCCTAAGCAAGTTCTACGTCTAGATTATTACAGGTTGGTGCAAAAGTAATTGTGGTTTTTGCCATTGCTTTTAACAGCAAAAACCGCGATTAATTTGCACCAACCTAATAATTTAAATTTTATTTGACATTAAATTTAGTTTTATAAATTAATTGGATCAAGAGGATTTGAAAACTTCCCTGGCATCAATATCTATAGCTACCCCTTTCTGTGGATTTTAAAACTAAGTCCATAGCTAAGAGATCTGAAAATCAGGCATGGGCATGTAATTGATATCTTAACATCTTGTCAGCCTTTTGTTCCTTTGATTTTCAGCCTTCAATCCATCCATTCACTATGTCTTTATTAAGCATTCACTAAGAGTAGGAGTCAGCTGAGTACTGGGCACACAGATATGAACATGGCAGATAAACCATTTGTCCTCATGGAGCTTGTAGTCTGTGTGAGCCTGATGCTGAGCATGCCAAAGAGAAAATGACAAGATCCAGGGAAGGAAGACACGTAAAATAAATAATTACAGCCTAAGAGAAGTAGTCTGATGGAGACTTGTATTGACATTGCAGAGGAAGAGCACCACTCTTCTTAAGACTGTCCATGAAGTTGTCCTTCATGGTAGCATTGGAGCTGAGTCACAAATTTGAGCAGAATTTAGACCCTGCTGCCATCACTAAGTGATGAAAATCTCAACCTCATTTCTCCTTCATTCAACAGTTGTGAGGAGCTTAGAGTAATCAGGGAACAATTCCTGGATGCAGTGGCATTGCAGGAGACAGAAATATGATTGCAAGAGTTTTCAGCCCTGGGAAGGTCCTGCTAGGCAGGAGGATCGTTTTCTTTGAACTCAGGAGGACTGGATTCTGGATGTTATCAGACCAGGGTTTATCTTAAGATAAATCAGGGTGTAAGCGACCCAATAATGTATGATTTGAGGGAAATTTTAGGAAAAGACTACTTTTTCTCTCCCAAGTCTCTGTCCCTTCGCCTGACACAGGAAATGAAACAAATTACATCATGATCAAGACATTCCTTCTAATAAAGTCCTCAAACTTTACCTAAAGGAGATGCCCCTGTATTAATGCTAGGATTTTCCCAAATGTCTTTTGAAAGGCACACATCCTGGATATGTTTGTGATTTGAAAAAAATGGTTTCATAATAATTAAATCTGGGAAACACTGCAATCTATAGACCTCTCTTGAAAATTAACTGTGCACTTGTGAATTAAGGAATATAGAAATCCTGTGGTTAAAAAATAAGTTAACTGACCTTTGAGCACCTCTCCCCCTTGAGTTTTTGCAGAACATCTATTATGCTGAAAGAGCTTTGAGGCACAAGAATCTTTTTTTTTTTTTAGACGGAGTCTCGCTCTGTCACCCAGGCTGGAGTGCAGTGGCGCGATCTCGGCTTACTGCAAGTTCTGCCTCCCGGGGTCACACCATTCTCCTGCCTCAGCCTCAGAGTAGCTGGGACTACAGGCGCCCACCACCACACCGGGCTACTTTTTTTTGTATTTTTAGTAGAGACGGGGTTTCACCGTGTTAGCCAGGATGCTCTCGATCTCCTGACCTCGTGATCCGCCCGCCTCGGCCTCCCAAAGTGCTGGGATTACAGGCGTGAGCCACCACGCCCGGCCCACATCAATCATTTTTAAACAGCAAGATAAGCTCCCTGTCCTGAGCTGGAAGACACTGAGCTCTAACTGGTGGATAGAGCGATGGAGGATGGAGATAGGGAGAAACAGAGGAGGACAGGAGAAAAGGGTGGAAATACGGAGGAGATTTTGGATAAGTGGACAATTTTCTAGTCATCGCTGACACCTCTAGTTGACCGAGAGTTGACACTTCATGTCCTAAAATGCTTCCCCCTATTTTGCTGTCATTTGTGGCCACATTCAGCTACTGAAAGAGTGAGGACTTTAAAGGGTCTCAGGGCTAGATGTTCTGATGGTTCAAGGCACTTCCTCCTGGGGGCTAATAACCAGTTTCTGATTCATAGCAACATCAGATTCTGACACCTGAAGGTTATAGACACAATGAAATCTCTCCAGCATCAGCTTCCATGTACTGTTACCAAAAACCACACACTGACAGAATTACGATATGGGGCCAGGGGACTGAATTGCTGGGCAATGGGTCACATTAAAAATGAAAAGATGTAGTCTGCTTAAGTAGATACACGAAGCCAAGAAATAATTTCAGCCCTTTTCAATATTCCATCCGTTGCCATCTCTTTACAAACAAATGAAAGGGAATTGTTGCTAAAAAATCATTAAGCTAATTTTTAGTGACATTCATGCCTGTGAGCACATATAAGGAGTTCCAAGATAAATTTTGCCTTCTTTAGCTTCCTTAAAATGCTTGGAAATTAATATGTATTGTTAACCAAGATGATGAAGTGATATATGTTCTTTGGAAATATAAAAAATTAAGATATAAAATACAAAAGTTATTATAAATAACATTTTAATGTATATAATTTTAGTTTTTACCCCAAGATGTACATCTAAGTACTCGTAAGTGTTTTAAACCTCGTGTCTACTTCATTATACCTAATCTATTTTGTAGACAAAATCTGTTTTGTAGATTTTCTTCATTCGAAAATGTAAAGACAACATTTCTTTAGCCATTAAATATTCTACACAGTATGCCTTTACATGAGTATACAATTCTTTAGCACAGTTAATTGTACTCTATTTCATTCCCAATGTTTTCATATTTTGACTTTTAAATCTTTTTGTTTGCCTTTGATATTTTTACTCAAAGTAAATCCCTAAAGGCAAATTGCTGTGTCACAGTATGTGAACATTTTTAAAACTATAACAAGTTGTCAAACAGCTCTCAAATATTATATATCTTACAGGTCTCTCAGGGACTAGGTGGAAGACACAGTATTTCCCTATTCCCATTAATAAATGAGGCTTTTAAAGTGCCAGCAACAGTTCTTTAAATAAGTCTTCTTGCACTTGTATTTTACCCCAAATGTTACTGGCTGTTTTCTAATTAAAGTAACCAGGTGAAGCCTTTCTTGGTCCTGTGTGGAGTTGAAATCAGGGCTGAGAATTTTACATGAAGCTATTTTTTGAGAAAACTCTAAACTCTACAGACATCTTTTATTTATTTAATAGTGGTTAACATTGCAACTTTGAATGAGACAGAATAAGGCTATCACATTTTTTCTTGTCAGTTTAAGTGGTTATAAAACAGCTGTGATCACCAGCTTAATGAATGTAGAAATTGTACATTAACTGTGGATAGATATCCATCTTCATCTTATTTTTATTAGTTATTAAGCACATAATAAAGTAATATGTAAACACATAAAAATTAGAGACCATCTTCTTTTTCAGAAATCCTAGTTTTGCTCTCTTAATTAGGAGTTGTTATTTGATGGCCATTTTTAAAAAAAATAATGATCTTACAAATGTCAAATAGCTTTTTTATGCAAATTGTACAGAATCAGAAATTCACTTTGTTGTGGAGTCAATGTGATGTCCTAGGTTAAACAAGAGGTGCATTTTTCATGTTTCTCAAAAGTACTGGACTTTGCACAAACAAAGTTTTATTTGTATTTAAGTCTAAAGAAAATGCACCAAAGCCAATGGGAGATTGTTTAGATTCTTCAGGACATTGTCTTGCTAATCACATTGTTTAATTACCTGAGGTTAAAATATAGATGAATGTATTAGTAAGGAGAGATGCAATGATTAAGGATCGGTATTATTAGTTGTGAGATTTTCAAGGACATCCTTATGGACAGAGGTAGAATAGATTTTTTTTTTTTTTTTTTTTTTGACACAGAGAGGTTAAAAGCATATGAAAAATCCTGAGATTATGAGTGACCTCTAATATCTCAAAGAATAACCACTGAAACAAGAAAAAGAGATACAACTAGCTTATCTGAATCTGCCTTAAGGAATCATCATAAAATTTCTCCTAAATAGAAACGTAAAGCTTTATCACAATTAGTTAACATAAACTTTAACAGGAATAGTTAAATGAAGTAAAACTAAGTTTGCTTTTCCAAATAAATTTCCCACGTTTACAGACAGCACAGTATTTAGATGTCTTATTTACACAACGCCTCCATTTTAGCGGTGGATGCGAACATCCTCAAATGTTGACTGAAGACTTGTCAGTGCTAGTCTGTCATTTCCGGGAATGACTTATAGATGTTGAGGCATAAGTCCTCCTGTCTTGCCATGCAAGGAAGGGGCTATGAAATTTTAAGTTATGGGTACTACAGAAAGCAGTAAAGACAACATTTTAGAATGCTTCAGGTAATGCGTAGGACCTGTGAACTTAGAAATATATGACGGCAAAAATAATTACCGCAGTGAGCATTTACATATGAAAAAAATCACTTTAATACCCCAATAGAGAAATTGGGTAAATATACGATGATCCTTCTTCCCAGTGGAATCAACACAGTTAATTAGATTGAAATTTAAAGAGAATTAGTGATGGCTTGGGAAACTGCTATAAAAGGAGCAGTCAACTATGGAAAAATTAAAAATAATGTTAAAATTTTCTTATGTCTAAAATAGCTGAAAGAAAATATAGCAGAGGTTTAACATTATTTGATTTGCTGTGCATGAACACTGTGTATTATTCGTACTTTCCTACATTTACGATTTTGCAGATTTTCTCTCGTAAAACTATATTAACTATTTCCATAATACAACCCACCCTTATTTTAAACTCTACTGCGGGTCCTGTGAGCAATGCACAGAGGGGGCAGCTGTGCAGCTTCCAAGAGAAGGGGCTATGCCTGGCTCCACACTCCTCCTCTGGGCTGCTTTGCTATCCCAGCTCCCCTCTCGTCCCTTCCTATCAGCCCTTTGTGTGTGTTGCTTTCTGTAAGTTTTACACTTTTCTTTGTAAATTTTTCACAGGTATAGGACCTATCTTTAATTGAAGGAGATAATAAAATCAATCTTTGGTTTCTCTTTTATATTTTGTGTGAGAAATTGGTATGCTAAAATCAAATGCCACCTGTATTCACAAATAGGGTGACATTTGTGTTGTGCCTGATTACACTGTGAGCCCACACTCACCCTCTCTGTGGCTCCTGGGTGCACTTGTGAGTGCATCTGTCACCTGGAATCACCTCAGGTTCCCTACCATGTTACCTCTATCCTACCCTGGCTCCCACCTATAAGGGACGTCAATAAGGCCAGTGTCATGAACAGCCACTATTTTTTTTTTCTTTGAGAAGGAGTCTCACTCTGTCATCCAGGCCGGAGTGCAGTGGCACAGTTTCAGCTCACTGCAAGCTGGAGATAGAGTCTCACTCTGTCATCCAGGCTGGAGTGCAGTGTCACAATCTCAGCTCACTGCAACCTACACCTCCTGGGTTCAAGAGATTCTCCCGCCTCAGTCTCTCCAGTAGCTGAGACTACAGGCGTGTGCCACCATGCCCAGCTAATTTTTGTATTTTTTGGTGGAGATGGGGTTTCACCATCTTGCCCAGGCTGGTCTTGAACTCCTGACCTCAAGTGATCTGCCTGTCTTGGCCTCCCAGAGTGTTGGGATTACAGGCGGAGCCACTGCGCCTGGCCAGGAACAGCCACTATTAAAATACCAATGTTCATTCTCAAGAGCTCTGATACCCTCACAGGGGCTGATTGATGCCCAGGTGCAGGATCAATGCCGGTGTTGGGAAACTGGAAGAAGCCAGTGTGACTAGACCATAGAAAGCAAGTAGAGCATGACACAGCTTTAGACTGGAGAGTCAGGTGGGGCAAATTAGGCAAGACCTCCTAGATCAAGTTAAAGATGTTAGGCTTTATCCAAGGATCACCAGGTAGCTCTTGAAATATTTTTTTTTTTTTTTTTTTTTTTTTGAGACGGAGTCTCGCGCTGTCGCCCAGGCTGGAGTGCAGTGGCCGGATCTCAGCTCACTGCAAGCTCCGCCTCCCGGGTTCACGCCATTCTCCGGCCTCAGCCTCCCGAGTAGCTGGGACTACAGGCGCTGCCACCTCGCCCGGCTATTTTTTGTATTTCTTAGTAGAGACGGGGTTTCACCGTGTTAGCCAGGATGGTCTCGATCTCCTGACCTCGTGATCCGCCCATCTCGGCCTCCCAAAGTGCTGGGATTACAGGCTCTTGAAATATTTTAAGCAGGAAAGAGTGATATGATATGATGTGAAAAGTGAATGATGATTCTGGATATGGTCCACATTTACACAACTGGTGAGAGATGAACAAGGGTGACAGCCTGAGTCCTCTGGATTAGGAAACAAGAAATCTGTCCACAACTACAGGGAAGCCTCCGGTAAGTGCAACTTACAGTTTACAAATTTTAAGAGAGGTGCCACATTTGAAGAGACTGTTAGGACAATTACTATGCAGCTCCAGTTTCTCTGTTAGTATAATTTTGATCCCAGCCAACCCATGCTTTTCTGTCTTAAAAAGACCAAACTTAGAAGCTGTTTGAGCCTGAAAGCAAGTTAAAAATACCAACATCATTTTGGCTAAGGAATAGAGTTCCTTCAAGTGCCTCTGCATTTAAGCATTCATCCTGAGTAAAAAAATGTATCCAGCACACAGATTGTTCCCTCTCGTGTTGCTTTCTATGTCAGACTTAGTAATCTCAACACTCCATCCAATCTAATTCAGAATCATTAACATTTATACTTAGCCACATGGATTCAAATGCTGAATGTTTGGAACATTTGCAGACAGATGTTATCAAAGATGTTCTCCTTTCACAGTTTCCTCAGTTAATTTGCATAGAGCAACCATTGCCACTGAACATGAGGTGCAGTCAACAGAGAAGCAATTTTTTTGTTGTTGTTTGCTTGCTGTTGGGTTTTGGACATGTGCTTGTATTGGGAAAGTTTGTACTTTACCGCGTTCAGATAAGTATTGCTTCAATTATGGCTTGTTGTTGCTGTTCTTACAGATTTACTCTAATCAGTTAGGAAGCAGATATTAATATGAGGAGAATGTGTTTTCCTTTAGAAGCTGAATTTAATAGAAAGACATTCAGGACCCACTTTTTCATTGAATTCTGCCTTTCTTTTTAGCCAAAATTGGATCCTTTGCTTTTACTAAAATGTGGCCTTTTATTTACTCCTTTTTGCAATTCCAAGGTCGGATAGTTTTGAACGAGGAAAACATCATTACCTCTCATATTGATTTGTCAGGATCTTCTTATTTACCTTTCATACTGAGCACTAAAAGGACCTAGAAAATAAATTCCAAAGTCCAACCCAAACTAAAGGTGCCCTTCATGTGTGAATTTTATGACTTCTCTGCTCTTGTTCATAAATCATTACCAATCAAAGGATTCTTGTCCAAGCTTCACTGGGGATGAAACGCTGGTCAAGATTCAGACAAAATTTGTTGCTGAAATGAGAGCATTTTTGTTAGTAGATATGGAAAGAATCAATTTAACCAATATATTAGCAAGTATGTCACTTTTCCTCAGTCTTAGAAAATAAAAGTTCCCTCCTCTTGTCATAGGTCATCATGTCTAACTCTGCTCTTCATCAGATCTTTCCCGTTTCCTTCATTGCCATTATATGTCCTTCATCCTGAAACTCTTGCTACTGGCTAGTTTCCCTACAACCTGTGTACATGTTGATTCTTAAGTTTTTGTTACTAAAAAAACCAAACTTCTTGCTCTTCATTAACTCTCTAATGACCATACTCACTCCCCACTCCCCTTTCTTCCTTTTCTTCTTCTTTTTTTTTTTTTCTTCAAGAGAGAGTTAAGGACTGTGAAATAAAGATGTCAATGAAAAACCTTGGCATGCAGCGTTCCAGAAAGATTAATGTAGCAATGGCCTGCCAGAGGCAAGTAGATCAGTTTTCTGGCTATTGCAAGAGTTTATTCAGTGCAAGTTGATGAATGTCTGCACAAAACTGCTCTTCCAAATATCCTAACTTATTTCAACTGCCATGGTTTTTTCAAATTTTGTCCTCAAAATCATCCCCAATGCGGAACCTGTCTTGTGCTGCCATGTTACCCGCCTCCATTTTGAAGGCTTCATCTGGTGGTACTTAATCAACATTCACCTTGGTTTGTTGTTTTATTTGTTTGCTATCCTGTTTCTACTTTGTTTTATCTCTTGCTCTTCATGACATCTATAGTTTTGAATATCAATATTCTCTAGGAACTTTAGGTCTTATTGATTCAAAGTGCTAAGCTTTTTATTATTTTTTAAGAAGTAGTAGATAATCTTCCTGATTTTAAGAGATAATATACTATTTTTACTACTATAGTTGTGGGATTTTGTTTTATTTTATTTTGGTTTTTGGTATGCTTTCATATCTGGTAAGATCAGCTACTTTTTCCCAAGTCTTCATTACAGATGTCTTTGAAAAGAATTAACATCTTTACGATGTTAAATTGTCTATCAGGGAAAAGAGTGTAACTTTATTTCTTCAAGTTTTTATATCTGTAAGTGGAATTACTAAAGCTTGAAAATCTAAAATATTCTCTATAATGCCTTGTGCATTGTTTATACAACTGTTATTGTAATTCCTAAATATTTTATCTTGTTGTGAGTTTTAACATTATTTTTAATTTTATTTTTTACTTGATTATGCCTGGTATAGGTAAATTATTGAAAGTTAATCTAATATCAAACAACTTCCCAGAACTACCTTATAATTTTTAAGAATGTGCCTGTTAACTCCATTAGATTTGCCTTGTAGATGAACATATATTGGTAAATAATATTTTTTTTTATCTATTCCTATTCTATCCTTATACCTATTATTTTGTTTTCTTATTACATTTTCCAGGGTCTTTAGTACTATAAACAAAAAAACAAATCTAATTAAAAATATTGATAAGAAACATCTTTATCTCATTCCCTCCTTTAAAAAATATGTACTAAATCAACCCACTATGTTTGTGTGTGGTTTTGATAAATTCTCTTTATCAAGTTAAGGGATTTCTCTTTGCTTTTACGTTTCCCAGACTTTGATTATCAAACTGAATTTCATCCCCCTTTTTTTGCATCTGGGAAAATCATATACATTTTTCTGTTATTTTGTTAATTTGATGACTTGTATTGATAAATGTTCTGATAGTAAATCATTATTGTATTCTCTATTGAACATAATATATTTTTGTCAAATTGTTGAGATATAAAAGCTAATTTAATTAATTTGGATTTTTTTAACACCTAAGAAATGTCTATACAATTTTCTGTTTTTAATTATCCAGTTTAGCTTATCTGTTCCTTGAAAGTTTGCTAGAATTCTTCATAAAACTATCAGAGCCTTGTACTATTTTGCTGGAAAGGAATATATTTAATTCATATTTCAATTATTAATAGTCATTGTCTATTCATTGGGCTAATATTACTAGTTTTGCCACTTTATATTTTTCTAGAAATGTATTCTGTTTTAGATTTCTCAATTTGCTGGCATATGGATGCACAAAGCACTATTTCATTATTACAGCATTCATACCTGGAGGTATTTCTCTTTTAAATCCTATAATTTATTTATTTGGTCTATTACCCTCCCATAGACACTTAAAAATAAGTATTAAGAGAGGTTATCTTTTATTATTTTCAAATAATCAATTTTTGGTTTCCTCATCTTTTTGATTTTTTAATGTTTCTTTTTGATTTCACTGATTGCTGCCTTTAATTTTTTATTTTCTTTTTATTTTTTGGCTTTGTTATAGTATTTTAAAGTATTTTTTATAATATCTAACTTGTTTTCACTTCCTCTTGTGATCTGATAGATCCATTGAAAGCTGTAATTTTTCTGTACATTTCTTGATTGAGCTATGCCCTCAATTGTTGAGGTTTTTAATTGTCACTTAGCTCTAAATTGTTCCTTATTGCCCCATACCATTACCATTTTCACCCAAGTTCTTCTGGTCACAAGTGTTTAAGGATACAAATATGTCCATTTTTTAACCACTTTCTTCATTGATCTAATTATTTTTCACTTGATCAGTGACCATAATATGTATGATACTGATGTTTTGAAGTTTATTGAGGCTTCCTTTGAGAGTTCATTCAGCATTGACTCGTGTGTATTTTCCATGTGTACTTAACATGGTACACATGTTTCTTGTCTGATGTAAAATTAAGCATATATCTAATAAGTTTATGAGTCATTCAAAAGTTCTAGAATTTTTCTTATTCTTTGTTCTTTATCAGTTTCTAAGTTTTCTCTTTTAAAATCCCAGTGACAATTGTTCATTCACAATTGTTCATGAATCTGTTTTTCCAATAGATGTGATGATTTATGCTTTTTTGTCTTTCAAGTGTACATAGGCTTATACCTGTTTATGATTATTATGGCCTTTTCACTTACTATCTTTCTTAGTATTATATATTGTCCTTCGTTGCTGCTTTCAATTTACTTGTTGTCCTACATTGTATTTTAACTGGTGTTTTATTTATTTTATTTTATTTTTTGAGACAAATTCTTACTCACTCTGCCACCCAGACTGGAGTACAGTGGCATGATCTTGGCTCACTGCAACATCCACCTTCCGGATTCAAGCGATTCTCCTGCCTCAGCCTCCCAAGTAGCTGGGACTACAGGCGCGAGCCACCATGCCCGGCTAATTTTATATTTTTAGTTCAGACAGGGTTTCACCATCTTGGCCAGGCTGGTCTTGAACTCCTGGCCTCAAGTGATTCATCCGCCTCGGCCTCTCAAAGTGCTGGGATTTATTGGGGTGTGTGAGCCACCGCGCCCAGCCTTGACTGGTATTTTAACTGCCACTACAATTATCAGTTAGTTATTCTTATTTTCTTATTTTATAAGTTTTCTCTTCTCCTCTTTCTTTTTGATTTTTTTCTGAACTTTTTTGCCACTAATATGTATATCTCAGAAGCAATATTTTAGATCGATTTCTAAAAATTCATTCTTATAGAAATAATTTTTTGTTGTAAACTATGCTCCAAGCAGTCTTGTAAGTACTTTGCCTGTGTCATCTCATTTCATTTATATAAAGGTCTAACAGGTATTACTATTAGCATTACTTTATATATAAAAAACAGCCAGTGGAATTTTAAATAGCTTGCCGAAAGATACACAGATAATGGTTTCAGTACTTGAACCTGAGCCTATACTCTTTACCACTATGATGTGCTGCCTTCCAATAAATTTATAATACCTTTTTATTGATACATAATACACATACATATTTTTGAGATATAAGTGATAATTTGATAAATTTATATAATATATAATATGTGAAGAACAAATCAGGGTAATTGGGATATTCATCACCTTAAAATTTTATCTTTTCTTTACGCTAGTAACCTTCAAATCATTATCTTCTAGCTATTTTGAAATGTACAATCGATTAATATTAGCTATAGTCACCATACTGATCTATTGAACACTAGGTCTTATTTCTTCTTCCTAACTGTGTATTTGTACCCACTAATCAACATCTCTTTATCCCTTCTCCCCACCTCTTGTAACAACCAATCTACTCTCTACCTCCATGAAATCCACTTTTATTTAGCTTCCACCTATGACTGAGAACATGCAGTATTCATCTGTGTTTCTCTTAATAAAATCACCCCCAGCTCTATCCATGTTGCTACAAATGATAGGATTTCATTATTTTGTATGTCTTAGTAATATCCCATTAGGTATATATACACCACATTTCCTTTATCGATTAATGGACAATTACCTTGATTCCATATTTTGGCTATTGTTAATAGTGCCAATCATGGGAGTGCAGGTATCTCTTCAATATATTTATTTCCTTTCTCTCAAATATACACCCAATAACTAAATTGCTGAATCATATGATAGTTCTATTTTCAGTTTATGAAAAACCTCCATACACTTTTCCTTAGTGGCTGTCCTAATTTATATAACCCCCACAGTGTACTAATGTTCTGTCTTCTCCACATTCTTACCAACATCTGTTATTCCCTGTCTTTTCTGATAAAATCCATTTTAATCATGGTGAGATGATATCTCATTGTGGTTTTGATTTGCATTTTTCTTTTTTATTTTTATTTTTGGATAGAGTCTGACTCTGTCACCAGGCTGGAGTGCAGTGGCGCTATTTCGGCTCACTGCAACCTCCACCTCCCGGGTTCAAGCGATTCTCCTGCCTCAGCCTCCCAAGTAGCTAGGACTACAGGCATGCACCACCATGCCCAGGTAATTTTTGTATTTTTAGTAGAGAAGAGGTTTCACCATGTTGACCAGGATGGTCCCAATCTCTTGACCTTGTGATCTGCCCGCCTCGGCCTCCCAAAGTTTTGGGATTACAGGCATGAGCCACTGCTCCTGACCTTGATTTGCATTTTTCTAATGCTTAATGATTTTAAGTCTTTTCCATATATCTGTTGGCCATTTATTTGTCTTTTTTTTTTTTTTTTGAGAAATATCTATTCAGATCTTTTGCCCATTTTTAAATCAATGTTCTTGGATTTTGCTGTTGAGTTGTTTGAGATCCTTATATTATACCCATTTTTCTTATAAGGAAATTGAGCCTCAGAGAGATTAAATAAAATTGCCCACACAATAAATGCTAGGGCTGGACTTTGAACCTAATCAGTTTGGTTTTTGAGTGTACACTCCCAGCTATTTTTTGTTTACTTCTTATATTATACAGTTATACAGAAGTGAGAAGGTGAAATACAAGTTGGGGAGGCACCAAGACATCAAAGGAATGAAGCACAAGATGCAAGTTCAGAATACAGTAGTAGAGATGGTGAGAGTCTCCTTCTGTATTGGTCCTCCCTGTCTTCACTCCTTGTTCTCCTCTCCTTAGGCACTCTGGTTTTCTATATGGTTTTCTCTTACCCCATCAAAAACCTGCCTTCAAAACAGGAGTGGTAAAATCCATTCATACTGAAGTCCGGGGACTGGGAGTTACTTATTTCTTCTGGGTCTAATGGTAACAGACCACATTAAAGGAAAATTGTGGATTCCAGAATATTTCAGGCATATATGGATTATGTTTGTTAAGCAAGAAAGTCACAGATTACAAAATAATATATTTAAAGAGATGAGTAAAGCAAATGCCATGGTAGCAGTTTAGAGTAGCAAGAAGTGATGGTGTTACGAAGTCATAGCAATTGTTAACTTATTATAGACACTAACAATTAAATATCCTGAAACATCTTCTGTTCTAACTTGAGTGAAAATGGCCATTTATTCACTTTGGCAATTTTAGGATTCAAACTGAAGCCAACAAGAAACTAGGAAATCCTTCTTAATAGTTGATAAATCAGCTAACTGAAGTTTATGTGAAGTGGTTTTAGAGTCTTCCTCAATAATAACACAAAGAAGAGATCTTATCATATGATTACAGACATGGTTATAACACAGAAGGCAGAGTTAGTGTTGTTAAAATTCCAGGTGATATGTAACATTAATATCTTGACATAAGGCTGGTTTTATTAGTTTTCAGTAAAAATAGCAATAAATAATTTAAATATATGTCAAAATTAATTATTAAGCTTTGTGTAATGAGCACCATTTTTAAAACACACTTTTTTATTGTGGCAAAATATGCATAATGTACAGTTTACCATTTTAACCATTTTTAAGTGTACCCTTCATTGACACTAAATACATTCATATTATTGTTCCATCATTGTCTCTAACTTTCTCCAGAACTTTTTCATCATTCCAAACTGAAACTCTATTTCCACTAAACAATAACTCCATAGTCCCCCAGAAACCCCACCAACCTTGGTAACCACTGTTCTACTTTCTATCTCTATGGATTTGACTACTTCAGGTACCTCATATAGGTGGAATCCTACAATGTTTGTCCTCTTATGCCTGGCATATTTTATTCATCATGATGTCTTCAAGGTTGTAGAATGTGTCAGAATTTCCTTCACTTTTAAGGCTAAGTAATACTCCACTGTATGTACATACCACTTTTGGTAATCCATTTACATGTTGATGGACATCTAAGTTGTTTCCACTTTTTGGCTATTGCAACTAATGCTGCTATAAACATTGGTGTGCAAAGCTTTCATATATATCTATATATGATTTGAGTACCTAAAACAAAATCTTTTAGATAAACTAATAAGACATTAGAAATATAACACTTGGTGTTAACTAGGATGCCATACCTGGTGAAATTTTTGAATCATTTTGGAAGTATCCGTTATTGTTAGAGTGACCACATAATTTATCATCCAAGCCAGGATGCTCTTGACAGTAAAAATAGTATGAGTAATATTTACCTGGACAAAATCAGCATAAAACAGAACTATCCCAGGCAAACCAGGTCATGTGGCCCCCTTATCCCTTTGAAAGGCAGTTTAATAAATAGAATCTTTTGTTTCCAGGTACTGGAATCTGTCATTTGAAAATATTGTATTTAATTTCGTTGGAAATCGGGGTCAAATTTTCAGATTAGGAAGTATATTAGTAGTTTTAAAACTCTGGGATTCCATTTAGTGAGATGAAGTCAAACCCATCTATTTCCCTTGAGTTAAGTTAACCACTTAATACAGTCCTTTGATATCATTTAAGGAAATGATAATTATTAACAGAGGTGGCACCAAGCAGATAGGTCTAGGTGAACCCATTGTTTTCTGTTGCTAGCACTTTTGTCAGTAATTATCACAGATTCTCCATGAGAAGAGAATAATTGAACACAATAAAAATGAATTTTGTACTTTGGGTTCTTTTCTTTCTCTGGTGTGGGTCCAACCAACCAATGCATATAGTTAATCACGTCTAAACGGACTTAATTATGTCTAGATCTCATGACTTTTCCCTTCATTCATCAGAAGCAGAAATTCAGACATTCTGGCAGCCCATTGATCCTGGTAGCAAATTTGATCCCCCCTTCCTTGGATATCCAAAATCTAGGGGACACTGATTATATCTATGTAATTAGTACTTCAAGGCCAAATGGAAATAGAAAACCAAGCCCCAACAATTTTAGTTCTTGATAAATTATCAAGATAGGTGGGAAACTGTTTAGATAAGTGGGATGTTTGAAATCTAAAACCTTTATCTGAGTACTTGATTAACACTTTGTTTGTTGGGGGAATAGAGAGTATTAGGTGTTACTGCTCCAAAGGAAAGGAAATCACCTTGATAAGTCAACATAAGGGAGAAAGCTAGGTTGGCTTTAAGTAGCCATTCAGTTAATAATTGGGTATAATTTATAATGAACAAATTGATTGTTTTATATATTATAACTCACTCTCTTTGCTCTGACATATGCCACATTTATGTCTCAGGTGAGTTTTTTGAAAAAATAGATCCCTCTATTATAGAACCCCATAAAGAAGCAAATTAGTGTTTCTGCAGAGGAACATATCAGAATTCTCACAAGGAAGATAGAGACTACAAAGAGCTTCTTTTCAGATTAGGTCAGATTTTGCAGACAAATGAGGGAGTACCAATATTATGGAAAACTTTCATTTTTCAGTAATTTTAGATTTCAGATATGTAGATGACAGATTGAAGGCCTATGATGATATTTATGTTTAGATTCATAAAAATAATACCTAAAAATAATACTAACATATTGCAGAACTTATAGAACCCCCCCCCCAAAAAAAAGAAAAAAAGAAAAATCAACTGCCTTTCAGAGAATACTTTCTAGCTGTTTGGATCTCTCTTTTTAACTGTAATTGAGATTGTACAATACATGTAGTCTCGCAATTTGCTTTATTCTGTTAACATCAGATATTCTAAAGGGCATTTTTGAAACAAACCCATTAGAAAAACTGACAGAAAGATGGCAGACCTAGAAGAGGCAGCTCTGCTAGTCAATAATGGAAGACGTGGAAGGCTATTGTTAGAAGAAATTCTGAGCTTTTGATAAAGAGTCATTGAACTTAAGTCTAGATCAATTTTTAAAGTTATAAAGCATATGATGTTGTATGGATTTTTTAAACGCAGAAAATTTTTAAGCACCATTTTAATCAGGCTTCCCAAGTTTTTTCCTTCTTTCATGGCATTACTAATGAGAACACAGTTCTTAATTTGAGGTTATATTGTCTTATCCAATGTCTATTGAAGGAGAAAATGTTATTTTAGGATTCCCAAGCTATGTTGTTTGCCTTTCTTTTTTTGTAGGGCTTTTACTTGCTAACTCAAAGGTTTACTATGAGAAAAAGTGTGTAATGTGATCTCTGAAAGAAACACTAAGTGTTCAAAATGCACCAGAAATCTCAAAATGCCTTTTTAAATGTAGTATTAGAAAACTTCGTTGAAGTGAAAAACACTGGCCTTTAGAAGCAGTGTTTTAAAAATTATGGTTTCCAGTGTTTTCCAAGATTGCACACTGTGGAATCATGGAAATTCCACGATTTCTGGAGATTCTAAGTGAATGAAAAGAAGCCTGTTCAGTAGCTAAGCTTACTTTATGTGTAATCTATTAAATCTGTGTCTAACTTTCTGGTCCATCCACCTGCTGTATTCCATTCTATATCTATATTAGACTGGAAACATTAATAAATGGTGAAAGCATAAAATAAGTAAAGTGCATGAAGCACTCAGGACTGTCAAAATTAGACTTTTCATATATATGTCACCATGCTGGCTTTTAGGAAAAATATAGCTAAATATACGTATAATTGTTTCTTCCTTATGTTTCATTGAGTTCTATCATAAAACTAACAATAAACTTTGAAATGTACTTTAAGTTTTATTTCTTTTTCTTTCTTTTATAGCCTTTGGTTCATGTGTACCTGATTGAGACAGTTGTAATTTTTCAGAATGAATCAGTTTTAAGTATTAAAATACCGAAAGGTATGTTTACGATTTAGAAAAAGAACAATCCATAAGCATGTTTTTCCCCTTTGCTTCTTGATGAGTTTTTGTCTCACTGAGTCATCAGAATATATTGTGTTTATTGGAATTTGATACATTACACTTTGGCGTGGGCCAGAAGACAAACTACCACATATGATCCTTCATTCCTCGGATTGTGATCAGTCAGCCATGATTACAAATAGCTTTGGTTGTAGAGAATCTTAGTGAGAAGGTAAACATGTATGCATAATATCTGAAATTGGAACCACAAGAGGAAGCAAAATAATGATCAAGGCATATTGGTTTTATCAATAGTATTGCAGTCTTTAGTTTGAACAAAAATATTTTCTGCTATTATGATTAAGTAAGCTAAAGAAAATTACAGCTTGTCTTCACCATTTGCTAAAAACATACATAAGGATATTGGCAAGAGCACAGGAAAAAAAGCAAAATCCATCTAGATTTACTAAAATTATGTGAGAATAATGTTTGACAAGGATGTCTGGATTAAACTGAAGCCTAATCTCCAACAGTTAAAGCATGTAGCTAGTTATTTTTTATTTTTATTAACATTTACATTGTTGAAAAAAATGTTTATTGATGTGGAGTGAGAATAGGATTCCTCGTTAAGGGATGGGTAAAATAGAAAGGTAGGAGAGATTCAAAAAATATGGTTTTCTCAAACCCAGAAGAGTTGGGAAAACAAGTACTGGAATTCCACCTCCAATTACACTTCAAGACTGCTAAAATTCAACAGGTAAATAGTTGCCTCAGATCTGCTTACCCAGAGCAAATGCCACTTAATCCAATATGAAGATAATAATAATAATATAATTGCTATATGCCAGGCACTGCTTTATCCACTTTAAATCATGACTCATTTTGTTTTTAAAACAACTCAGTGAGGGAGTGTTATTATTGTGTTCACTCTACAGATGAAGAACAGAGGCTCAGAAAACTTCACTGGCCTGTTGAAATCACACAGCAAGTTAACTGCAGAATCAATAGATGAAGCCCAGGCAGTGTAGCTCCAGAATTATGGCTCCTAATCTCTGCTATGTGGTCTGAGATTCTCATGTAATCTACACCATAGCTCAGGATCAGAATGTAGTAGTTGGATCCCTGCAGAAGGAAAAATGATCAAATTCATAAATAAAGCATCTTGAAAGAATGTCTTACGTTATTGTGGTGTGATATATTTTGAACACGCTTCACTATGAGCTTGTGAAAGAGGAAGGTAAGACATGGCTAATCCCCTTTGTAAGTGAGGAACAGATACAGTGTGCATTGAGAAGTAGAGTGATTTTTCCCACAAGGTCATTCAGGTAGTACTTATGCAATGTAGAGCAGATTAATTATGTTTTAATATAATTTTAAAAATATTGAATAGAACTATAATTATCTTTTTTATTATATCGGTTTGGATCACATTTCTTTGGAGAATAGGCACCTATCACTCATGACTATGGTTATAGTAATTTTAAAGCAATATATTCTTATAAAATACAATTAACCAAAAATCAAGTGCTCATCATTGAATCGCCTTCCCTTCCGTTCCGTTCCCTTCCCTTCCCTTCTCTTCCCTTGCCTTCCCTTCCCTTCCCTTCCCTCCCCTCCCCTCCCCTCCCCTGTCCTACCCTCCCTTCCCCTCCCCTGTCCTCCCCTTCCCTTCCCTCCCAGTCCCCTCCTCCCCTGTCCTGTCCTCTCCTCTTCTCTTCATTGAATCATCTTTCTCTTTTAGGTACTGCAACGTCTGTGAATTCAGATAGCCTTTTTGTCAAACATCGTTGTCAGATAATGATAGTAATCTAGACGAGTTTTTATAATCTTTGGCACCATCTTCATAAGGTATATAAATCAGGAGAACGTATAAGCACTACCTGAGCAATCTCTTCCCAAACTCATGCTCTTTGGTGGGCCTGTAATGGTAGGATCTATGCTAAAAGTAGCATTAAAACATTTTGTAGAGGCCTAAGACCTAAATGTTTCAAATATTTGAAATAGATTACTTAAAATCATTCACAGTCAAGTATCTTGATGCTTTTATGTTTTTTTCTTAGTCTCCTAATTATCAAAGAGTTTTCTTGATTTACATACTTTATGGAGATAGTGATGGAAAACTACTCTAAACACAATTCTAAAATATTCAGATTCATAAAATATTAAAGCTGGAGGAACCCAGAAAGCTTCAGAAATGACCTCTTATTTGGTAGGCAAAAATATGTCTGAGATCAGAAAAACTCAAGGAATCATACATGAAAGATTCCACAGCTGCTTTCAGAACATGACCTTTATACATAGACTGTTTGTTGCTTTATTTATTTTCCAGGATATCTCAATAGGTAGTTGTAAATGTTTGAACATTACAATGTCATGAACCCAGTAGAATAATGCAGTCCATTTAAAAATAGAATTTACTGGCCAGGTGCGGTAACTCACATCTGTAATCCCAGCAATTTGGGAGGCTGAAGTGGGTGGATCACCTGAGGTCAGGAGTTTGAGACCAGCCTGGCCAACATGGCGAAACCCTGTCTCTATTAAAAATACAAAAATTAGGTGGGCATGGTGGCATGCACCTGTAATCCCAGCTACTCAGGAGGCTGAGGCAGGAGAATTGCTTGAATCTGGGAGGCAGAGTTTGCAGTGAGCCAAGATTGTGCCACTGCACTCCAGCCTGGGCAACCGAGTGAGACTCTGTCTCAAAAATAAATAAACAAACAAACAAATAAATAGCATTTACTTTTATTTTGTGGTGGCTTGAGCAAAAGTCATTTCCAATATGAAGTTTAGGCCGGGCGCGGTGGCTCAAGCCTGTAATTCCAGCACTTTGGGAGGCCGAGACGGGTGGATCACGAGGTCAGGAGATCGAGACCATCCTGGCTAACACAGTGAAACCCCGTCTCTACTAAAAAATACAAAAACATAGCCGGGCGAGGTGGTGGGCGCCTGTAGTCCCAGCTACTCGGGAGGCTGAGGCAGGAGAATGGCGTAAACCCGGAAGGCGGAGCTTGCAGTGAGCTGAGATCCGGCCACTGCACTCCAGCCTGGGCGACAGCGCGAGACTCCATCTCAAAAAAAAAAAAAAAAAAAAAAAAAAAAAAAAGAAGTTTAAATATTGAAGGTGTTCTCTGGAACACAGTAATTATGAGAAAGAGTTCAGACAGGAAACTTATAAAAATATATTTTGAGGAAAAGCAAAATAAAACAGTCTTGATTCCTAATCATTTTGTAATTTATATCTTATCATTACTCTTGGTTTCTTAATTCCTTATAGAAAGTGGTATATTTTTTATCAAAAGTGGCTTATTTTTGAAATATTATACTGGTCTTAAAATACATTTTTTGAAAAGTCAAATATTTTAGAAAATTTCTTATGCTAAGTGGAGTACTCCAAAAGTAAAAAGTGTATATTTCTAAAAACTGTTGGCTTTCATTAGTATTTGGCAGTCTAAGAGGGTGTCTTTTGGAAGAATACATCACTCGGCATAATGGATTCTTGATAAGGTAGACCCAAATTAAGATTTGGTAAATCAGGAAAAAGAAATTCTCACAAAAACCCACATTGAGTTATATAAAATGAAATATTTACAAACAATAAATATCACATGTATTTGTTTTACTTGTAGTCTTATTATTTTAAGTTTTCTTTAAAATAAGTTAAGCAATTATAAAACAAGGTGTATGTAAACCTTTAGTTTCACTTGCCTATTTGACTAAGAAAAAATTTAATATACTTTTTTTGAGGTACCATACACTAAAATTCAATCTGCATATTAATTCTTTTAAAGAAAGAATCAACCTGCTCCTGAGTGACTTCTGGGTAGACAATGAAATTAAGGCAGAAATCATTAAATTCTTTGAAACTAACATGAGAGAAAGATACAACATATCAAAATATCTGGGACATAGCCAAAGCAGTGTTGAGTGGGGAGTTTATACCACTAAACATCCACATCAAAAAGTTAGAAAGATCTCAAATTAACCTAACATCACAATTAGAGGAACTAGATAAACAAGAGCAAACGAGCCCCAAGTCTAACAAAAGACCAGAAAATAATCAAAATCAGAACTGAAATGAAGGAAGTTGAGGCATGAAAAACCATAAAAAGGATCACTGAATCCATGAGCTGGTTCTTTGGAAGAATTAATAAGATAGGTAGACCACTAGCTAGACTAATAAAGAAAAAAAGAGAACGTTTAAATAAACACAATCAGAAATGACAAAGGGGGCATTACCAGTGACCCCACAGAAATAGAGAAAACCCTCAGAGACTGTTATGAACACCAATGTGCACATAAGCTAGAAAACATAGAAGAAATTGATAAATTCCTGGGAACATGTAACTTCCCAATATTCAACCAGGAATAGATTGAATCTCTGAACAGATCAATAACAAGTTCTGAAATGGAATAAATATTTAAAAGCCTACTAATCAGAAAAAAACCCAGGATTGGACAGATGCATAGCTGAATTCCACCTTCCTTGTATAAGGAAGAACTAGTATCATTCCTATTGAAACTACTCCAAAGAATTTTCTAAAACTTAATTATAAACATTTAGAAATTAAGACTTCATAGATTATCTAATCTCTACTTTTATTTTGTAGATGGGGAAACTGAGGTTCAGATATGGCATGACTTGCTCAGAGTCGCTTAGCCAATAGGTACCAAACCACACTGAAATCCAGTGTTGTGGACTTCACTCCATAAAATATGCTACTTCAATTTACATATTAAACCCAAAGTGTCCAATCTTTCAGCTTCCACGGGCCACAATGGAAGAAGAATTGTCTTGAGCTGTACATAAAATACACCAACACTAACGATAGCTGATGTGCAAAAAAAAAAAAATAAATAAATAAAAAGAAGAAAAAAAATCTGAAAATTTCATAATGTTTTAAGAAAGTTTTTGAATTTTTGTTGGGTCACATTCAACGTTGTCCTGGGCTACATGCAGTCTGTGGGCCGTGGGTTGGATTGGACAAGCTTGTATTATACTTCTTAGGGTTTTCACAAAGATTCAGAGAAATTCACAACTCCTGCCCTATTATTTTTTATTACCAACTGTACAGTGGAGTATAAACTATAAATTGAACAGTCATTCATGCCCACATGGATTAATGAAGACTTTGTACAACTTAATTAAAACACTTCTACTTTCTCAGCATCATTATATCTAGAATCATGAGTAACACAGCAATTCAGCATTCCTGACATTGAGTATTAAGTGTAATGATTAAAGAGAACAAACCATGAGCTTTCTCATACTGTGTTGAAATTTTTCTTTTCGATTGTTTTTTATGTATAAACACAGATATACCAAGAAGGAAAAATAGTCAAACACTATTGAATAAAATATAACAAATTCCATTAAAATATCGAATTGAGATGTTGAATTCGAATGAAACAAGAATTTGAGGTCAGCAGCAACAGTTTGTCCAACTTTTTCTGTCCTGAAAGAGCCTTGTATAGTGATCTGGGCTTGCTGAACATCATTGTGACACAATTCAAGTGAATTTGACACATGCCAACTTAGGTGGAATCCCGAGGCTCTTCTCATGTCTTGAGATGTACCATTGGCTAATTCTTCATGCTCAGGAAAATACAGCAAAAGCACACACAGAAAGATGAGTCCTGTGTCTTGGTAGGATGAAGTTAGAGAAGAGGTAGAGGAAATTCTGGGGGATGTCCCTAGGGAATATGATCTTACATTAAGTAATCTTTACATTGATTTAATCTTTACATTGATTGCTAGCTCCATTCTACCAAAAACACTCACATTCATATGTAAGTCAAAGCACTATTCACATGGAATCAACTAAGATACACATCAGTGGTGGATTGGATAAAGAAAGTGTGGTTCATATACTCCATTGAATACTATGCAGTCATCAAAAATGATAAAAGCATGTCCTTTGCAGCAATATGGATGCAGCTGGAGGCCATTACCCTAAGTAAATTAACGCACGAACAGAAAACCAAATACTGCATGTTCTATAAGTGGGAGCTAAAATTGTGTACTTACGGAGATAAAGATGGCAATGATAGACACTGGGGACTACAAGAGGTGGGAGGGAGGAAGGAAGGAGGGCACGGGCTGAAACACTAACTGAGTACTATGTTCCCTACCTGGGTGAAGGGATCAATTGTACCCCAAACCTCAGCATTATGCAATATATGCATGTAACACACTTGCACTTGTACCCCCTGAATCTACAATGAAAGTAGATGCAACCTTACAGTGAACTATGTTTGAAAATGTTCAGTAAAATATCAAAGTGTCCTTCCATTGAAAAGAATAACTAGCACACACAAAAAAATAAAATTGCAAGCTTGTTAGCCTCAAATAAATTAACTGGAAGATTTCATTTTGTCTTTCCTTCATTGTTTGAATATACAGTAATCCCCCTTATTTTGGGGGGATATGTTCTAAGTCCCACAGTGGATGCATGAAACCACAAATAGCAGTCAACCCTATATACACTATATTTTTTCTATGGGATAACAGAGATGGCTACTATGTGGCAAATGGATAAGTAGTCTGTGCAGATTAAATATACTGGACAAAAGGATGATTCATCTCTCTGGTTGACACAAAGCTAGATGGCACAAAATTTCATCATGCTACTCAGAACAACACACAATTTAAAACTGATGAATTGTTTATTTCTGGAACTTTTCATTTAATATTTTTGGGTCACAGTTGGCCATGAGTAACTAAAACCCCAGAAAGCAAAACTGTGGATAAGTAGGAACTACAGTACTAGAAGTCTTAAGAAATGGAAACCTTTCTTGATCTCAGAGAGGGCCCTTTTTCTGATATGTATCTGAAGTCAGCATTCAGTCATTGAATCATAGGTTTGCCTTGGCGTTTTTCCCCAACACAGTTTGTACTCTCACCTGGGACAGCAAGATGTAGATATAGGACCCAGCTGTTGCTGTGAACTGAATATACAAGTTTCCACTTACCTCAACCTTAGTATAAATATTTCCCACTCTGTGATGTGATTTTAGAGTCATTGCACCCAGCCTTCGTTAGAACGATTCCTGGAGTTTTGCATACAGTTCTAGGCACTACTTTATAAGAATGTAATTGAAAAGTGCTCATGACCTTTCTCTTTGTACCATTCATCTCATTTTAAATTATCATGCTTAAAGTGTTTACCTTTCTTAGCAGACTTTAATCTCCATGAATGAAAGTACTGTGTTTTTCTATTCATCTGCGTATCTCCAGCGCCTGGCATGTAGTAGGTGCTTAAGTAATATTTATTAAATGAATAAAGATGGAAACTAAAATAATGACAGTTTGGGAAATTGTGTACACAGGAAGTGGCTGAATGGGGCTGTTTATGGAGAAAGGACTGCCTCAGGGGAGGATATAAATGTCATCTTCAAGTATTTGAAAGGACCATGAATGAAAGAGGGATTTTTTCATTTTATGTTATTCCAGGGGGAAATATAAAGATCTGTTACTGGGTTAAAGCTACTGGTAAGTGTTTTGGTTCAGGAGAACTTAAAAATAAATAGAGTGTCCACACATGAGCGAAGACCTTGCAAAGTATCAAGCTCTCTTGCCACCAGTAGTGTTCACATAGAGATGAGATAATCATTGCAGTGGTGGGTGATAGAATAAATTCTTTCATCTGTTGGAGGGTAAGCATGCTGTCTTTGAAGTCCTCTCCAACTATGACTGTGTAACTTTGATATAATTAAGCACATGATGATTTCCACTTGCTGCCTGTAAATCTTATTTTTTGTCTTTTAAAGATGCTTCCTAATTTCATTTGAAAATCCATTTTTTCATTTTTCTAGCTGTGAGTTCTTTGTCCTAGGCAGATAACGATTGGTTAAAAAAAATTGAATAAAAGTGTGATTTGAGTACAGTTTACCATTGTTTTAAATTTACACAAATAATTCCCATTATATTTTTAGTGTATTAAATTAGGCATATGTGGATAATCAAAAATAACTTGGGTTTGCCATATATTATAAATTGCTTTTTCTTACCACAGACATTAACATCTGCTTGTACTTAATTTTTTATTCAGGGGGAACTTATTTAAGTCTTTTTCAGGTGGATAAAACAGGCATGTGGTCAAGATTACTTAAGCTACTACACTGTAATTATCTCACTATTGATTACTGAATGATTTTCTGTCCCTTTTATTTGGATTCTATGCATAGGTAGGCCCTCGAGGGGACTGGTTAGTGTATAATCCAGCTTTGTCTGGTCTTCAAATGCTACAGTTTTACATGAAACAAAAATAACAGCATCATAATAAATAACTCAAAGCATATCATCACCTTTCTAAGTATCTGCATGTCTAACTCTGTCAAGATTAATCTCTCTGTGTTCTCCAGCTGCTTAGTTGATGCTACTGCTTCTGAAATAGGTCTGGTCTTAAGTATCAGCCCTATGACTTCATTGCTCACTCCTGGAGCCATCTCTACAAAAATTTATTTAACAAACCTAAGGAGTAAGGAAAGCTATAAAAAAAAAATTATATAAGACGGACCGTGTGTAAATAATCATGTTAAGTGGATAATGCTTACAAGAAAGGGGTAAGGCATTTTAAGAATAAAATCACATCAAAACCTATTTGTCCATGAGAACCAGACTGGAGAGTAATGTGTGTTTGGGTTTGGAGGTGATAGACCCAACCCTGTGACAACAGTGAATAAAGGTTGTTGGCAATTTAGTACCAGACCTTGAGTCATCTGTCACTGTGAAGGCCTGGAAGAATGCATGTCCTACCAGTCATATTGATTAGAAAAAGCAGCTGAGGCAGACACTTTTCTAAAAGTTTGCCTTTGTAGAACAAAATGCATTTGTCAGATGAAAGGTCTTTCTAATGTTCTTAAAATAATTGTCCACCCACTCAACAAATAAGGACTGGAAAACCTTCACCAAAATTCAAGAAATATTTAATGAATGTCTGTTATGTATGAGATAACCTCTCAATATCTACAGTTTATCAACAGAATTCATTGCCCCTCTGCAGAAGGTATTGAGAGAAGGAAAGGGCATATGTGGCTGATTGGTCCAAGGTGCCCCTTCTGGGCAGTAGGGACAGAGTCTATTTTGAAACAGGTCAATACAAGTAAAATTGAAATTCTTTAGAATTCTTTATCTTTCCTGTGAGATTTTCAGACTCTCTGTAGCAGTAAACATTCAAACATCATGACTGATAGGATGAAAGATTAGATTTTATGCCCTTGTGACAGGAGAAAAAGGTAGAGTTTCTTTATGGGTGTATTCTCAGAGGAAAAAAAAAAAGCCTAGCAAGTTTGGGCTGTTGGACCCTAGACTGGCAGGCCTCTGTCCTCAGCAGTGCTTGGACATGAGACATCTTGATCTGATCTAGCCCAGGCTTCCAGTGTAGATTAGGACCTCAGCTGATACTTGGAGTGGAAATTCAACCCAGCTTGGCAACTCTGATTGACTGTGGCCTCAGAGCTAGGACATTCCCAGAAGTCTGGGTCAGCTGAGCAGCAGGGAGTGCTCATGATAATTAAAGCCTGTCAGCCCTGTTAGGGCTGCTGAAATTTCAGCAGAGGCTTTAGATAAGGATGATCATTGTTTACTAGGCCAAGTGAACAATGATCACTACTCCCCTACAGACATTTATCACATCTCAGTACCTATTCATGGAGTGCCTACTACTTTCTAGGCTCTATTCTAAGCACTGTGGATGTAGCAGTGAACATGCTTGCTTTTATGCAGTTTATATTTTGGTAGAAGAAGTCAAACAATGAAAAAATATGTAATGTCAAGGGATGATAAATGCAATGAAGGAAAACAAAGCAGAGTACAGAGTGACTTGGTAAGGGAAATATTACTTTAGATAAGGTCAAGAAAAGTTTCCATGATAAATTGATATATGATCAGAAATTTAATGGGAAAATGGAGTATGCAATACATAGATCTGAGAAGAA
This sequence comes from Papio anubis, assembly GCF_008728515.1. Taxonomy (NCBI): domain Eukaryota; kingdom Metazoa; phylum Chordata; class Mammalia; order Primates; family Cercopithecidae; genus Papio; species Papio anubis. Next base: position 58,204,339 of record NC_044983.1, read on the forward strand.
ACCATTCCAGCAATATACAAAGATAAAGTGTGCTCAGAGCAAGCAGGCCAAGGTGCTGACGGGGAGTAAAGAGTAAACAGAGAGAATACAGTAAGAAATGAGTCCAGAGAGGGAGGTGGAGAAAATACCATGTGGGACTTTCAGGCCATGCTAAGAACTTAGCCATGTGTTTCCTTTGACTGAGATGTGAAGTCACTGAAGGACTGTGAACAAGGGAAGTAACATGATGTGACTTTACATGCTATTGTGAGAATAGACTGTAATGTGGTACAATTCAAAACAGACCAGTTACTTTACATGCTATTGTGAGAATAGACTGTAATGTGGTACAGTTCAAAACAGACCAGTTAGGAGGCTCTTATAGTAGAATGGTTAAGAGCATGTGGTGGGACGCCAGCGAAACGGCGGAGTAAGGGTCCCTGAAAATTCTCTCCTCCATCAAAGCAATAAGAAGACTGGCAGCCAGGTGCAGTGGCTCATGCCTGTAATCCCAGCACTCTGGGAGGCTGAGACAGGTGGATCACCTGAGGTCCGGAGTTCGAGACTAGCCAGGCTAACATGGCAAAACCCGTCTCTACTAAAAATACAAAAATTAGCCGGGTGTGGTGGCAGGTGCCTGGAATCCCAGCTACTTGGGAGGCTGAGGCAGGAGAATCACTTGAACCCGGGAAGCTGAGATTGCAGTGAGCTGAGATCACGCCATTGCACTCCAGCCTGGGTGACAACAGTGAAACTCCATCTCAAAAAAAAAAAAAAAAAAAAAAAAGAAAAGAAAGGAAAAAAAAGAAAAGAAAACTGGCAAAATGGTCAGAATAAACTTGTTTAGAAGTCTAGAAATTAAGTAGTCTTTTAGAAATCAGGGTGCCCTTATTCAAGAAAAACAGCTGAATCTTGGTAAGAACAATGAGCTTTGTAGTATTTAATTCACTTGAGTACCATTCCCTGCACTCCAGATCTACAGTAGTATTGATAAAGAAGAGCTCACATTCTCAGTGCAGCCTGGCAAGCATCCGAGAGGGAAGAATGGAGCTAGAGTTTATCCAAATCCTCACACCCACAGAACTGTTAGTATTTGACCTGCCTCTTTTGCTCAGTAGACCTCACTTGCACAACAGTCTGTACTTGACTTTACTCAGAACTACCAAGTGAGAACAGCCTTGACTCAGAGGATTGTGTGTTAAAACAGTTAGAGGGAAGTATTTTAATTTCATGTCTGCCTGGAGGGATGGATAACACTTGTGGCAAACAGTAGAATAACCAGAAAACTTTTAAGGAAAATTTTGGGAATGAATTGTCCATAGGAGCTTAAAAGCTTTGAGATATTTTTGAGAATCTGGAATGACATAAACAGGTATAAGGCTGAGTACCTGTCCAGGGCTGTGCCTGCTCAGGGAAAACCTGAGAGGTCCTAAACCCCCACCTTTGGTCAATCTTGAGGCTCTGCAGAAACAGGAAGTGGAGTCTAACGCAGAGTCACAAATGCCTTGATGATTGTTGAAGGTATGTCTCAACACACACATAGAGTCCCTCAACAAAGACGGAAGATTGGTTAGGAATGAATAGATGACCACGGAGTTACTCTACTAAGCTAACGAAGCAGAGACTTTGGTGGCCACATACAACAAAGAATGTGTACTTTACAGGATTATTCCAGAATAGTCATCAAACAAACATGACTGCAGCAAGAAATAACTGCAAACCTTGGGTAAGACTGTAAGTGCATTCCCAGAGTTGCCACATTACCATGATTAAAATGTCCAGTTCTTAAATACCATGACATTCAAAGGCACAAAAAAGAGTGGCCTATTCAAAGGGGAAAAAGCAATCAATAGCAACTATTTCTAGGGAATCCTAGATGTTGGACTTACTAGACAATGACTTTAAATTAGGCATTTAAAATATGCTCAAATAACTAAAGAAAATATTGTCTAAAGAACTAAAGTGTAAGAATGATATCTTGCCAAATAGAGAATATCAAGAAATAGAAATTATCATAAAAATAGAAATTCTGAAATTGAAAAGTATAATAACCTAAAAGAAACATTCACAAGATCAGAGTTGAGCCAATAGAAGAAAGAATCACCAGCCAACTTGAAAATGGGTCAATTGAGGTTATTCAGTGAGAGTAACAAATAAAAAAGTATGAAGAAAATTGAGAGCTTCAGATGTCTGTGGGACATTGTCAAGCAGACCTTGCTGCTCATACTCATAAATGTGATCTTCCAAAAGAGAACAGAGAGACAAAGAAGCAAGAAGAATAATCAAGGAAATATTGGCAGAACATTTTCTAAATTTACTTAAAAGCATTAATCTTCACATCCAAGAAGTTCAGTGATCTCCAAGTAGGATGAATTCAAAGAAAATTATAATGGACACATTATAATTAAACTATCAAATAGGAAAGACCAAGAGAGAATTTTGAATGCAGCAAAATAAAGATGGCTTCTCACAGACAAACAGCGTGGGCAGGTGGTTCATTGTAAAAGAAGAGAGGCAGAGTCTATGGGCACAGGCGCAGATGGGATGGCAGTTTTAGTGGTGGGAACATGTGGAAATCCTTTCTTTTCTAACGCTTCCATTTTTTCAAAGAAGTTAGGCATAAGACCACCAACTCAGAATTGGAGGGAGAGCAGGAGAGGAAGAACAGAGGCATGAAGATCACTAGCAATTTTTTTGCAAGGTCAAGCAGTATTGAAGTCAAACCAATGACATAATTCACAATGCACCGATTGTTCATTGCTATTAGCAATGCATGGAATGTGGGAACTTCATCCTTGAACTAATTATTTGTTGACAGACACTGAACTTTTTACATTAATTTAAATGCTTAAATCTTAAAATGTCAGTACTCTGGGCAAAGTCCCTGTTGTCCACCCTACTTGGCAGGAAGATTAAACCTCTGCCAAATTATGCTTTTACATTCTCGCAATAATCCCTGTGTTCTTTTCCCTGGGCGGCATTTTTTGCCTATATGTGGCCTGAGGTCCTAATCTGGGAACGATGAGGCAATTTGGACCAGGAGACATATATATATTTACCCGTACAACACCTTTACAAAAGAAAAAGGATCACTGGCAATATTCAATAATGAAGAGACTTTTAGATGAAAATCTGTGTTTCTGGTTCCCGGGTCTGAGGAAAATCTGACACAGTGAACCAGGCTGAGAGCAACTGGCTGGAGCTAGGCAGCACCCGGCCTCTTCTCAGGGATCTGCACTTCACATATGGGCTTTGCAAACCTTCCTGCAGTCCGTTTTCACTTCATAGAATGAGTGAACTTCTCTCCTGTTACTGAATGCCCAAAACATTCCAGTCATTTCCATAAAGAATGCTTCCTCCCAGTTATTTGTGCTCTCAAAGTTCCTACCGCATTTTATAGGTTCAAATGTTATAGCATTTCTCATCTTCCATCTTTATGAACTTATTTGTTCGACCTTTTTGTGTCTCCTTTTAGATTTTTAAGTTCTTTAGAGGGAGGGTTGGCATTTTAATCCATTTTTACAATTTCACTCAGAGCTAATAAATGTTTCTGTATAAGCAGGATCAACAAAATGTGCAACGAATAATAAATTTGGTCCATTATAATTCGGTTTAAGAGACTGTAGTAAATTTTGAATCTATTTTAGGCACAGTAGAATGCTCATTAGCAATTAATATTGATGTTACCTCAGAAAATGTGGAAATTCAATTCACCTTGGAATGCACAGCTACTTAGCAGACAAACAAAATCCCTATTATGTTCTACACTATAATATTATAACAGTGCTTTTTAAGTCTTGTCATGGAAGCTAGCAGGCATATTCTAAAATGCACCAAGGGTCAGTTGAATGCAAATTTGTTATCAAAACTCATGCCCTTAGACTATATTCTGTGGCATCTAAATCTATGTACAACATGGAAAGTTATACCAACTATTGGTGATTTATTTATTCTTCTTGCCACTAAAGTTGAATCTTTGTCCCTAAATGCTGTCATTTTATATGCAATCTTTCTTCTGCTTTGTGTGTATTTGTTGTAAATATCATAGTCTTCTCTCATCCATGGGAAATATGTTCTAAAACCCCCAGTGGCTACCTGAAACTGTATATAACACCAGACTCTATATTATGTCTATAGTGTATCTATGATAAAGTTTAAATTATAAATTAGGTAGAGTAAAATATTAACAATAAATAAAGTAGAACAATTTTAATGATATCCTGTAATTAGTTATATAAATATTATCTCTATCAAAATACTGTAATAAAGACTGTAGCTGACCACAGGTAACTGAAACTGTGGAAGGTGAAACTACAGAAAGAAAAACTGCAGATGAGGGGGACTACTGTACCACAGATACACACAAAGCTGGGGATATTCCTAGGACATAAAGAGGATTTTCATAGGAAACCTAGTGAAATCTGCATAAGTGATTTAGTGAATCACAGTGTATCACTGTTGCTTTCATTAGTTTGACAAATGTACCTTGATATTGTTAAGATGTTAACAATGGAGGAAACTGGGGAGGGGTGTGTGGGAATTCTCTGTACTGTCTGTGCAAACTCCCTGTAGCTCTACAAATATTGCAAAGTAAATTTTCTCTAAAAATCAATAAATAAAAGTTGGTGCAATATTTGGAAAGTATTCTCAAGTTAAAACTCAGAAAGCTGGTGCCATCTGACAACTCTCCTGAGTTTGGGAGGTCCTGTTGCTGATAACAGCATGTTTCATCAAATAATTGTTAATGTGTAATCTTCCTACATATAAGTATACTTAAATGTATATATTTGGATTCACATAGAAGCAAGTTAGAAAAGAAGTCACTAATATTTAATTCATAAAGTAGCGTTTAAAAAATCAGTTACTATGTGGGCCATCTTTTTGTTCAGTGACATTTTATTGCCTGATAGAACTGTAGTGCTAAAGAGTATCTGTCTTAAGTGCTAGTGAGAATGTTCTATTTGAAGATGGTAACAGATACATCCTAATGGTATTTTAAATCTTCTAATATAAGAAAAGTCTCCCATGATGGGTCAGGAAGATCCTGAAATATAACAGTTTTTGAAAAGCAAAATAGTTGTTTATTGTCAACTGAACTTTCCAGTTATTTAGTCCTGAATCTGAAAAGTGTTAAAAGTAGAATCTTTCTTGATACTATTGACATTTCACATGACGAAATGTATCACTCAATTATTTGCACTTTTTAAGAAAGATATACCTGTGAATTATGCATCATAAAGATATTTCATAATGAAACTTACAATTCATTTGCAAAAATAACTGGGAGTATTATTTATAGGTGAAGATAGAATTGGCATTTCAATGTACTGAGTTTAGCATGTAGAAGGAATTTTCTTATGCTGTATCCTAAGTGACATTTTGCCTATTTGGAAAATGTTTTAAAGACAGATTAAATATGGCATTTCCAACTCTCAAATGGTAAGGTATCACTTTACAGGTTTATTATTTTCAAATATTCAAGCTCAAACATTTTTATAGATTAAAGAGATTGCTTAACTTAATAGAATCCAGAATTCTAAGTTTACATCTTTCTTAAATTATCATTATTGTACACATTGCAAGTAACATAACATCATCAGATTTATACTATAATTTTAAGATGCAAATGTATAATTACTAGAATTTAACCTCCCCAAAATGTGATTCAACCTGATTATCCTGGCTACATAAATGCAAGCTAATCATCAGCAAAGAATCATTGAAATAAAACAAGAATGTTAACACAACAACAACTGCAGAATAAACAAACTTTTCAAGAAGGAAAAAAACCAAGGGACTAATTACATCTGCAACAAAAAAATCATACATGCCTACTATTTTAGAATATTTTCCCATCCATTCAGACTTTAGCTGTGGCCAAGATTGCTTCAATATGTGTTTTGACCTCTACCTACACCAATAGTCATCTTCCTATATTAATTTCTTCATTCAGTAAACCATCCAATCTCTCCTTCATTCAGTAAACATTTATTCTTGGACAGCTCTGAGTTGAACAATGTGAAAGTGTTGGACGTGATGGAGAAGAAGCAGTTCCTGCTCTTGGTCTAATTGCTTGTTTAAATAAAACTAATTCAAATGTAAGAGATACTCTCATTTTAGGGCACGGTAGCTCACGCCTATAATCCTAGCACTTTGGGAGGCTGAGGCAGGTGGATCACTTGGGGTCAGGCATTCAAGACCAGCCTGGCCAACATGGTGAAACCTAGTTTCTACTAAAAATACAAAAATTAGCCAGGAGTGGTGGCACACACCTGTAATCCCAACTACTTGGGAGGCAATGGCAGCAGAATCTCTTGAACCCATGAGGCAGAGGATTTAGTGAGCCAAGATCACGCACCACGGCACTCCAGCCTGGGCAACAGAGCCAGAGTCCATCTAAAAAAAAAAAAAAAAAAAGTTTTGAGAGACAGGGTAGCAAGGTAATTTCCAGGGTTTCTAGATTGGGTGAATCTCAGAGCACAGTGAGAACAGGAGCTTTAAATAAATTGGAAGAGAACCTCAATGAAAATTCAAGTTAATAATGTATTATTATTATTGAAAGTTTTGGGAAAGAGGAAATTAGAAAAAGCAAGACAAGTTAATTGTTTTCCTCAAGTAATGGTTTAATATAGATATGAAAATTATTTTAGATGACCTATTATTAATGCAAACACCAATTTTTCTCCAAAATATGTGATTTATGTTTCCTTAATTTCATTAAAGATCAGTGTTCTCATCTCTAAGATAGTGATATGTAGATACTTAGTACTCAGATGTCAAACAACTGAACTGAGAAAGTTCCAAAATAAACGTTTGTGCAGATGAGTCATATGCACCTGGGTTAAAGGACAATGACAAAGTCTTAACCAGTCCTGCGGTTTCCAGCTCATACCCTGATGCATGAAAGGGCAAGGAGAGTTGTGTTTAACAGTATATTCTTCAAAGAAATGTCGCTTTTCCTCAATGTGTCTTCTGGGTAAGCACATTAAAATCATGTTTTGCTGCAATGCCATCACACCAAGTTGCTGACTTTCTTGTTGCCTTAGCACATGGTACGAAAATGAATTCTGCCATAAGATAAACTTAAGTCTTAAAGACTTCATATCACGGAGTGTAATGTATATTCTTCTTTTGCAATCCATAGTTCTAACATCTGTCTCTCTCGCCCTTTTATGTTATTAGCAATCACTCATACCACATGTGGATGAGAGTTAAATAAATTGAAAAGGCATTACTGCTGCTCTAAAAAAAAAAAAAAAGGGAGATATATTCTCATTTTAAAAGGTTAATCAGATCACGCATTTGCATGCTTAAATTTCTCAAATGTCTTTCCATTGGGCTTAAATTCAAATTCATGGCCTAACAATGGGCTACAGTGCTCTACAGGACCTGCCTCTGACCTCTCGTCTCATTTCTATTCCTTCTCTCCAGCTCTACTGTAGAGCAAGCACAGGGGCTTCATTTTTATTTCTCAGAGGTACTTGACTGATTCCTGCCTCAGGACCTTTGTACTTGATCTTGCTGCTTCTGCCTAGAATGTTGCTTCTTGCCTCCTCATTCCCAAGTCCTAACCAAGTCAGAGATTCTGGTTAGTGCTTTCCTCATACTATCTCATTGCATTTCTTAAAAATTGCATTGCCACAAAGAGATTACATACTTCTTTAGAAAAGAAAAATTGGAGAAATCCTAAGAATTTTACGGCAATGAAATCACAGTCTTGATCAGCAACCTTATGAAAGCAAAGGTATAACACCTTTAAACTCCTATAGCCAATTTAAATTATCATGAATTCTTATAAATTAGTGCTCCTTTTTGATTAGTGCAAAAATAATTGATAAATAAATATAGTTGACTCTGTCATAAATGTATCTGAAGTCACCTGATATTTTGTCGAAATGTATCTAATGCAGCAAAAATGTTAATCGAATATATATAAACGGAAATTAGGATCATGAAAATATGTAAGCTGTAACAAAGCATCACACTTTTCATTAACTAATTTTTTACTGTTTTAGAATTTACAAGGCTTTGGAGGAAGATAATTTGGAACTTCCAGGTCTCTCTTAAAATCATCTAAAATAGGTCTTGTTTATGTCCTTTTCTCTTAGTGAATTATTTTTACATCAAAGAGAGTAACCATGATGCTTAATAAATAAAATAAAAATAAAATATTATTTCATTGAAAGAGTTTTTATTTTATTTGTTTATTTTTCAGACAGGGTTTCACTTTGTCACCCAGGCTGGAGTGCAGTGGCACGAGCTCATCTCACTGCAGCCTCGACATTCTGATTTCAAGCAGTCATCCTCCTACCTCAGCCTCTCAAGCAGCTGGGACTATAGTTGCACACCATCATGCCTGGCTAATTTTTTTTTGTATTTTTTGTTAAAGAGGGGGTTTCACCATGTTGCCCAGGCTGGTCTTGAACTCCTGAGCTCCAGTGATCCACCCGCCTCAGAGTTTTTATTTTTAATTGAGTTTAGCCAGCACATTTTTCCTTCATTTTTTTCTTATATAGATTCAGCCACAAGTAATTAGTATTTGACCAGGATCCTGATTCTAAAAAGTAGTAGTCACGAGACTTAAGAAAGATAATTTAATTTACTTGTTTGTTTAACACCTGATATTTTGTCTAACTGTATCTAATGCAACAATAATGTTAATTGAATATAAATATAAACAGAAATTAGGATCATGAAAATAGAAGGGAAAATACACTAATCAGGAAAGGTGAAATTTTAGGCAGAAAGTGATTCAGCCTCAGTAGATCTCAGTTTTCTCATTTAATCTAGATCAAGGAAGATAAGTATGTCCTCACTTGTGTGCCAAACCAGTTTTGTTGGAAGAGGCGGTTGCATTGTGTTAAGAAGTGTCTTGAGGCCAGGTAAGAGCTCACCAGGGAACGATGAAGAGATGTTTCCTTGAGGTCCACTAAGCACACAGAATTTGGAAATGGCAGCAGATTTGCTGTGCATTGGCAATGCCTGGACAACGTTACAGTTGTCAGTCATTTTCTAAAGTTTCTTCATTGTTGTTCTACAATTTCTTACTGTTCAGTGAAAGCCATTTGCCAAAAGTGAAAAATATTCCAAATTTAATATTTATTCCAATTTTCTTGTTATTTAATTTTAATAAATGTATTATGAATGTATGGCCACCACTTTTCTTTCCCAGTGTCCTTATAATTTGAGTTCTGCTTAATGTCATATTTATGTTTCTGGATAATATTTCTGAAAGTAATTGGCATCATCAGAATGAATTTGTCATCTACCGTCTTAATTCTGATCTCTTTGCAAGCTTCTCAAAATTGGATTAACTAATTCTGAGTAATGCAACCCTAATCCCAGCACCTAGTAGACATCTACTGGGTTGGATATCTGCATTCTTTCCAATAATAAAATTTATTCTTATCTAACCCAACGTTCTGTTACTTTTCCTTAATCCCTGAATGCCTAGGACTTCTCCATCCTCCCCTGGCCTGTCACCTGTGTTGGCCTGGACCATAAGTCTTCATTATTTCCTGAAATATGCTACTTATTCTTTCTGAGACTTCACACCTCTGAGCCTAGAACCCCATTCTAAAATAGTACTAATGGCTTAGAGTTCAGTGTCATGCCTTCTGATTTCTTACCAACTCCAATTCCCTAGGAATAGATTCTAATATTGAATAATAATGGCAATACTAGAAAACGTGTTTTGAACAAAGACTCTAGGCTAGTAGGCAATACCGGGAATTATCTCATCCTTGAAAAACAATGTATGAAACAGTTATCCATCTTACATGTGGGAGAATGGAAGCATAGGAAAGTTAAGTAGCTTGCCCAAAGTCACGAAGCACGTCAACAATACAGTTGAATACGAACCAAGTTATTTGAATATGAACCTGAGCTCCCAACGCTACTGCCCCACTGGTTTTACTAACATTCTATTCTTCCTGAACAGGTTGCAAGCAGAGTGCAGACAGAGAGAAGACCTGCCTTGTCAGGACTGGCACCCAATAAGACCTCTAGATTGGGCCCTTCCCCTTTCATATCCCTTTACTATTTTTATGACTCTATTTTTAAATGTGTACAAAGAGCTTTGCTTGATACTGAGGATATGTAACTCACAAGGCAGGCATGCCCCCTTCCATCCACCTTAGAGGCTTTCAGAGGAAAGAAACCTTCATCACATAATTTTACAAAGAATTGCACATCCAGAGTTGTGATAAGCTCTACTAAGAAAGATTGCAGTGTACAGTAAAAGCCTACAACAGGATGACCTAACCTATTCTGGCAGGTCAGAGAATTGCTGCATTTCTCATCAACTCCATTGTATGGCTCAATACTTATTGTGTGGTTCACACATCACTTCCCTTCCAGGTTCAACTACAACTAAGTGTATTCAGCAGAATTCTAGCTTTGAGTTGCACAGATACTGGTATGCTTTGCAGCTCTCCCAATTCGCCACAGCCTCTTCTTCACTAATAGAGGTTTTACTAAATATATTTATTAACATATTTCAAGCTACCATTACCTTATCAGACCTCTGTTCTGCTGAAATACTGAGCAATATTGTTTTATTGATTGGGTACCTACTGATGGTAGCAATATGCAAGCATGCATTATTCTCATACGACTACAGCTTTAATAGTCTGGAGGTAATATTGAAAGTAATTTACTGTCATCTATAGATGGCTGTTCAAGTGCTGTGGTAGTTAGGGCTGCCAATTTGGAAATTCCAGTCTGCATACAAATGAGTTATCTAAAGTCTTTTTAGAACTAACTTGATAAAACAAAAAGGCAAGAAAGCCCACCACTGACCTGATAGTCATCCACAAATATGGTAAATGGGAACTATTTCTTTGGGATGAAAGATAGACATCTTTTCCATTATCTTAAGTTTTCTAGTAGAGTCAATGACAGGCACTGAAGGAGTTCGTGGACATGTTGACTTAATTTAGTGTCTAAATCCTGAATCTTTTTGCTAACTACAGATGCAGGATTTAGACACTAAATTAAGTCAACATGTTCACAAACTCGTGGATTGCAGAGTTCTCCTGCATTGCAGTGTTCATCACCTGAGCTGGAGGCAGAACAGAGATTTAGATAAAGAAAATACTGAAACATTGTTTTTCCCCCACCAGTGACAACGTTAAGATGTTTTGTATATCAAATTATTCAATATTTTATATTATCAAAGGAACAATAGTAAAAAGAAGTAAGCAGAAAACCTACACTCTCATACACAAAAAAAATATTATTTTATATTCATTGCTTCCTTTGGCCTAAATGCAGTTTTAAAAAAATGCTTAGGTTCTATAAATATGTGTAGATCTTGTTGATTCATTTTAACTGCTAGATAGCATTGATAGCATTCCACTGAATGAATAAATCACATCTATGTAAACATTGCACAACAGAGGGACAATTAGGATGTTTTCCTTTTTAAAAAGAAAACTAGAACACACAGACATTCAGTGAAAAATTTTGTACATAGTTCCTGTGCTTATCTAGTTTCTCTCAGATAGATACCCATAAAAAGTAGGGGGAAAGAAAAGTTGTGAAAAAAAAATGTGCAGTAGGATTTCAATGATCTAAATCTTTAAAACTTACAAACACTGTTTATGGATGAATTTCTTCATAGTATAGAAGTTTATAAACATGCACAAAAATGATCCACACCATTTTCAAGAGAGTGAATGGTCCTGGGGAGGGCGGGTTAAGGGATGAGAGTAGCACTTTAGCAATATCTGTAACAGTTTACTTCTCTTTTAAAAAAAGATCTAGAGCAAATTGCAATATGTTAACATCTGTTTGATCCTGGTGGTGATAATTATGTAGATGTTGTATTTTTCCTATACTCTTAAATATGCTTGAAATGTTTTGTAAGTTCTGTGAAAACTAAGTTTTACGAAAAGTTGTCAATGTTATTTTAAAAAAGAAAAATCTTGTGTGTACCATAAGAACATTAGAATTACTGATACAATGTCTTCTATGCAAACACTCGGCTGTCTCCTGTTGGAGGAGGTATGTATGAGTTAGAAAACCAGCTGTGAAAAATTATCAGATTTCAGCTAGTAGTAGGGTTCACGTAACTATGAAACTAAATGGCAGTTTCTACTTCAGCTCACTGGGGACCGGGTGCAGTGACTCAAGCCTGTAATCCCAGAACTTCAGGAGGCCAAGGAGGGAGAATTGAAGTTTGAGATCAGCCTCGGCAACATAGGAAGACTTCATCTCTACAAAAATTAAAGAAAAAAAAAAATACCTGGGTATGGTGGAGCGTGCCTGAAGTCCCAGCTACTCAGAAGGCTGAGATGGAACGATTGCTTGAGCCCGAGAGGTCAAGACCGTGGTGAGCTATGATGGTGCCACTGCACTCCAGCCTGCTCCAGCCTGGATGTCAGAGCAAGGCAAGACCCTGCCTCAAACCAACCAACCAACAAACAGCCTGCCCCAGCCTGGGTGTCAGAGCAAGGCAAGATCCTGTTTCAAAAAAAAAAAGTCTTCAGCTCACTGAACTCACTGGGGTGAAAGGGAGCTAGAGAAAGTGTCTAAAAATCTCAGGAGTTCAGGGAGCTGACTCAAGTGCAACCCAACAAGGACAAGTCAGCCTCAGTCCTGGGATGAGCTGAACTCAGTTACAGACAAGATTCAACCCTTGGGTGGGAAGGAAGGAATGGCGCCTTTAACTCCACATGAAATAAAAACTGAATCAGGAATAGGCTACAAGGAAAACCAGAGCAGAAGATCCTAGAAGCAAGGAAGGCAAAGCTGAATGGGGAAGCTGTGCGGGTAGTCCATACAGGGGGAGTCAGCAAGCCGGGTTTGAGTGATGGGCAAGATATCAATCTTTCTGAGACTCAGTTTCTTTATCTCAAAACAAGGGTAACACTGTCTGGAGGATATACTAATGAGAATTAAATGAAATAACATATGAAAGTACTTGGCATCTCAATAAAGGTTAGTATCCCCTCCACTTAGTAGGGTACATGCATTCAGGGGTAGGTCAGGGAGAGGAGAGAGAGAAGCAGTCAGCAGGCTTTAGGTGAAGTTATCTCAAGCACTGTCTCAGAAGGAATCCAAGAAAAATGCCATTGATGCTGCCACTCCCCACACCTGTCAGTGGGGTTCAGGGAAGAATAAGGCCATGCAATGACTGAAAAGTGTTGCAAATGAATGAAGAAAGAGCATATTAGATTATGCATGCATCTCTCAAATTGGTCAAGATGCGGGAGCCACTTGACTCAGTTACACATATTTAGGAAAAGCTTAGCGGTCTGACCACAACACTAAGCACCAAGGATCCTCATTCATGTTCCAGACACTGATCCGCAGTGCACGCAAGGTGCTCAAGTGGGAGACTTGAATCTCTGCTGCATGAGCTGCACCAACACAAATTCTTCTGTCTCTGCTCTGCGAGACTGTCTTGTGCTTTAAAACATTCACTGCAATATACATTTCCAGTGGTCGATTTTGAAGGCAAATAAGAATCTTTAATATAGGCATTCTCTATCTGCTGCTATGTTCGCTCATTGCTGCTGTTTAATTCTCCTTTTATTCAAATTAAATACCTTGCAGTCATTCAGAAACTGTGCCTTCTGTTGCCACATCTTCCTGCCGTCAGAGCAGTTAATTAGCTCTTGGCAGGTCTTAGCTTCTGAAGAGCTTGAAAGGATAATTTGTAATGGTGCACTGAAGTACAGCAAGTTGCTTCAAATAAACATGGTTAAAAGTCTATTGTTTGACATTTGTCAATTTTTACACGATCATTTATCATTTTCATTTATTTGGCAGAAACAGAAAAATCTCATTCGTTTCACATTCCTGAAGGTAGAGCCATCATCATTTCTTATACTTGAACAAAGGAAGACTGTAAAAACCAGAGGAAAAACATAAAAAGGAAAATGGGACCTTATTGAAGCAAAAAGCCCTATAAAATCTGAAAAGGACTTCTCTATGGAAGACCTATACCATAAAATTGATTCTTATTGCTACTGTTACCTTTAAAGGGGTCAGAAATGGGAGACTTATAAAGAATCTTTCTTATTTATCTTCGCCAGCAGAATGAAGTCCATTTTTCTTAGATTGGCATTCAGAACCCTCAGGGATTTTGAACTTGACACATTTCTCTGATCGTTTCTCCTAGTACTTGTCTGCATATACATTATGTGGCAATTTTTGAACACCTCAGTCTTTCCTTAATAGCCTACCTCAATTTTTACTTTCTTCCTGAGTCCTTTCCCTACACTACTAATGGTCTCTCTTTCCCAGGGACACATTTAGCAGGTAAATATACAAAATGCTCGGTTCAATTTGAATTTCAGATAAGTGAGAAATAATTTTAATATAAGTCTATCTCTTGCAATATTTAGGATATACTTCTACTAAATATGTATTATTTTTATATCCGAAATTTTTCTACCTGTGTCACCTGTTTTGTATCAAGCAACCCTACTTCCTTCTCTGAACTCTTGGGAGATTTGTTGTCCTCATGATTTACTTGTCACCTGCCATTTCCAGCCTAGTTTTGTTATGATCTTCAGTCAGATTTTAAGCTCCTTGGAAACACAGTGGAATCCCACTTTCAATTAGGATACAGAAAGGTATAAAAGATCTTCATTCATGTGATCAAACCTCAAAAACCACCAAGCAGACATAGAAACAAAAAAATAAACAATTTTCCTTAAAGACATTGAAGCACATTGAGCACAAAGAAATCTTATGTGAACTAAGCACCAGAGAGACAAACTGTTGGAGGTGAGACCAGTTCCTAGGACTGTGGTCTGGGAGCACAGGGAAGCCACTTGCCAGAGAAGGGCAGTCTTTGCTCTGACAAAGAGAAACCAGCAAATGCTGGACAAATCTGTGTGCTAGCAGGTCACTTTTGAATCTGAAGGAGACTACTAATTCCGTCTCATAGAATTTTACTGAATAAGCAGAGACTGGAAGTTGGATTGGCAAACGTAGAAAGACCACATGGTCTTATAGCCAGAAAAAAAGACCAGTTCTTAGGGTGGAATAATAATAAATATAAGAAACAATGGCAGCATAAAGTTAATAGAACAAACCCTTTTAACTGCTAAAACACAAAAACTAAACAATATCATCAATCTAAAATGTTGTATACTGTAAAAATATGTTTCAAAAATTAAGGTTAAATGAAAACATTTTCAGATAAACAAAAGATGAGAGAAATTATTGCCAAAAGATCCAAATCATCAAAAATGCTAAAAAGAGTTTCTCAAGCTAAAGAGATGAAGTGCCAGATAGAAATTCAGATCTGCAATAAGGAATAAAGAACCCCAATAATGGCAAATGAAAGGGTAAATATAAAAGGTTATTTTCTCTTCTAAATTTTTAAAAAGTCAATTAAAATTTCTTAGTATATGAGAGATATATGAAATATTAATTTAAGGTAGATCATGATAAGTCAACCATGCATGTTGTAATTCTCAGAGCAATGACTATAAAAATAATTTTAAAAGTCATAGCTAAAAAGCCAGTAGAGATTTACTAAAGCCTACACATTTATATCCCCTCCTCCCTCCCAAAACTACAAACTGGAAAGTAAAAACAAAGAAACAAAGAACAGAAGGGATTAAAAAAAAAAAAAAAGAATAAAGACAATGTGTTCCACTCGTAGAACCTCAGCTCTCCTCTGTGAAATAACATATTTTTCATGATGTTCATGATGAGAGTAAAGTGAAACAAAAGAAGAAAATTATTTGGAAAATACCTGACACATGTTAAGTCCTCATGATATTCATTATCACTATCTCTATCTTTGCTATAAATCACTTTAATATCATGAACAAATGAGAAAGCCACGACACTTCCATCCCAGCCCTGCTCTTCGTGGGCCCTTGTGTGAGACTTGGCTAAAAGGCTGTGCCTCCATGGTCATTTCTTTCCAGACTTTTTTCCAACAGCTTCATTAAAATATAGTTTACATGCCATATAGTTCGCCCGATTAAAAAGTATGATTCAATTTTTTTTTAGTATATTTACAGAGTTTTGCAGCCATCACATAACCCAATTTGAGAATGTTTCATCATCCCTAAAGAAAGTTTGTACCAGTTAGGATCGCAGAATCCACCCTCAACTCACTGAACCCCTGCTGGTAGACCACAGATATCTGCACTGTAACAAGATCCTACAAGTGATTCTGGGAGAACACCAAAGTTTGACAACTTCAAAGGCATATGTTTGTGATGGGTTCCCAGGTGCGATGCAGCCTAGGGGACTTCAGAAACTCATGTTGATATAAAATAAAAAGGTTTTGCTAAGGAATATGAACAAACGTTGTCTAATTAACATAAAGCACAGTAGAGAGTAGTGGTTAAGAACAAGTACTGTGGCAGGATGGGGTCAGATCACAGCTCTCTTCTTGAACTTGGGCAAGTTACTGAAACTCATGGAGCCTCCACTTCTGTGAAATAACACATTTTTCATAAGATTCATAATGAGAATAAAGTGAAACAAAATAAGTAAATTTGAAAACATACCTGGCACATCTCAAGTCCCTGCGATGTTAGTAATTACTATCATCATTCTAGTTAACAGCTAGGGATTTTAGATGAGAGTTGTACTAGGATGAATTTGGAGCATTCTGCTGCTCAGTTCTAAGACAAAGTAAGAAGGCTTAAGTTTTATGACCATGGCATATATTTCAAGGGAATGTAGTAACTGAAAAATAGATATATAAAAGCTCAGAGGGAAGTGGCAAGATAGCACATTTTTCATCTTATTCAGATATAATTTAGAACAGTTGAGCCAGCACATTTTTGAAACTGTTATTGTGGAAGCATTTACTATAGCCTTGTTTTGTTTGCTTTTAAAGAACTGTAGACGCATGCACATGTTAGACAGTATCTTTTTGTTTCTATGGTGATTTTTTTTGTAGTTTTTTGTTGTTTTGTTTTGTTTTTTTTGTTTGTTTGTTTTTTGTTTTTTGTTTTTTTCTTGAGAACAGAGTCTTGCTCTGTCACCAGATTGGAGTGCAGTGGCGCGATCTGGGCTCACTGTAACCTCCGCCTCGTAGGTTCAAGGGATTCTCCTGCCTCAGCCTCCTGAGTAGCTGAGACTATAGGCACGTGCCATCACACCCACCTAATGTTTGTATTTTTAGTAGAGATGGGGTTTCACCATGTTGGGAAGGGTGGTCTCGATGTCCTGACCTCATGATCCTCTTGCCTCTGCCTCCCAAAGTGCTGGGATTACAGGCGTGAGCTACCACACTCGGCATCTATAGTAATTTAAAAGTCATTGTGCCCTCCCTCATATACAGCTTTTTTGAGTAACTAACTATTATTTTTTACTTCTAGTATTTTGTCCCTGTCTCTTGCTTTAAAAAAAAATGTAAAATTCCTGCAACCCCTTTAAATTGTCAGCAAAAACAAATAAAGTGGCTTGTGACACCAAGACGGGGGAAATGAGAGGCAAAGAAGAATGCTGTGACTTCAGGGTGGAGAGAGATGCAGTTTGACTACCAATGTATAGTCAGCTTTGATTGAGGGAAACATAGGAAGGTATAGGAGCAATCAGAGGAAACTATCACAGATCTCCTGGGCAGAGGAAAAAGTCAGGGCAGGAAATGTTCCTGCAGAGAGATGGAGAGGAAACAGCTGGTGAAATGTTAGCGTATCAATCATGTGGGGATACACACATGGAGCTGAGCCAGGTGGGAGTGCAGACTCCTTGCAGGAATGAGAGCAAGGATGGGCTCAGATTTACATAATTCACATACCCGCAAATTCATGCATGCACACACGCACAAATGTGTGTTTTTTGGAGCCCTTTGCCAAAGACAGTGACAATGGCACATCTATTTTGCATTGGCAGTAAAAAAATGTGAAGCTGGTGAATGGGATGAATGAGTACTGTAGGCTTACCCTGTGTGAGCCAGGGCTCAGGCAATGAGGGAAAGAGCCACACAGGCTTTATTTTCATTGACTTCATGGCCCTCTGAGGGAATGTTCTCTCCTCCCTGCGTCAGAGGCTGGGAAACTATTCCCTCGCAGGGTGGTTGCTTATGGCCATTCCTTTTATATGGGCATATATGGAGCTTCCTTGGGTGATAGAAATAGTATTGCTAGGAGATGAGGATGCTTGCTTCATTATGTGGAGAGGGCTGCTGCCAGGTGTGTATTTCAGGACCTAAAAAGTACCACAGAGAAGGAAAATGGAAAGGAGTAACTCAGCAGTAAAACAGAAGCTCTAGTTGTGATTCCATCAAGATGTAATCAACAAGGCAAGAACCCTGTGGGCACAGGCCAGAAGCTGGGAATAAGAGGAATGACATTTTGGGACCCAGAGAAGAGAAGCAGGACTGCCTAAAAAAGTCAGGGGATTAGAGCAATATTCAAAAAGTACGTAGTTTCCAGAGCCAGCCTTGAACCTGGCAAACAAACTCTCATCTGTCAGCTAAAATCAATACATAGATAACAGAATTATTTTTATGTGAATAGAGATATTTATTCCCAGAAAAGGCAAACTCACTTCCGTCTGTTCTTAAAAGGGTACTAATCCCATTAGAAGGTCTCCCGCTTCATGACCTAATAACTTCCCAAAACCTTATCTCCAAAAAGCATCACATTGGAGATTAGGGTTTCAACATATGCATATTGGAGGGCACAAACGTAATTGGTAACAGTTATTATTATTACTATTATTACCATTTTACTGATGAGGAAACTGAGACATAGAGAGTTAATCAACTGGTAATTAGTAGACCCAGGTATCCAGCTAGTTAGCAGTCATTCCAGTAGTTAAACAAAGGTGACCCAGGTCCAGAATTTTTGCATGCTTTCAACCATTAGACTATGATGCCACTATATAAAGCCAAGGTCATAGGCTCCAATGGCCACTGCCAAAATGATTGTCTGTTACCTTGCAAGAAAGTGAAGTCATGCAGTGTGCCATAACTATGTGAATGGCCCCACAAAATGTATAATTCACAGAAGAACTGAAGGTATAAGCTTTGAAGTTCTTCAGATCCAGCTTCCTGTCCTGACTCTACAACACTAAGACATGCAACCGTGCACTTACCATAGTCTGCAGCATGAAGATAAGTGTTACTGTTAGTGTTATCATCATTATTAACAATCTTTATTATCAATATAAATAAAGTAATACATTTTCCTGTGTGCTTCTTAACCTGATAGTCCTTTAAAATCATCTGGAAAGGTTTTAAAAAATATTTATTTCCTGAGTCATACACTAAACCAAATAAACCAGATGATCAGGGATGGAGTCAGGGTTACGGGGTTGCTTACCCGTATTTTTCTAAAACTTCCCAAGCAATTCTAAGTTATAGACAGTAATACAAATTGCATTGGTCACCTAATACTCAAAGAGCTTTCAAGGTAGTGTGTTGGGTGTGACGTTTTGCTGGGCGCCAGGGAGGTTCTCACAAGGAGCTTCTCGTAAGACACGGCACTCTGCCCTGTAGAGCTCTCAGTATAAAGCTTTATGGCATGCACCTGGGAAGCAGGCAGTTCCTCCACTGCTTTATCTTCCAATCCATTGTTTCTGCTTCTCACTGTGTGTCTAATGTTGCCTGCAGATGCTAGCCTCATGAGGCCGTAAAATGTAGTGTTGCACTTGATATGTCACTCAGGCTCATTGTTCACCAAACCTGAGGACTTTGAGGATTCATTCCTGGACGTGAGCGTTTCAGTGGGAAATGCCTTAAATCTTTATGGATCAATTGTGTTATTATTATCACTATTATTAGAACTGTAGTTTATTAAGCGCCTCTTATATCCTAGGTTCTCTAACAGGTGCTCTACCTACATTATCTCATTTGACTCCTGATACAACCCAGCAAAAATGGAGCTATTATCCAAATTCGGCAGGTGAAGGAACTGACGCGAGCAAATCAAGTTGCCCCAAATCACATGGCTTCTACGTGGTGAAACCTGAATTTGAACCCAGATCTGAGTTCCAAAGGCCCTGTTCCTTCCACAGGCTTCATATTGTCATGGCTAAGACTGCCCAGCTCTCGTTAGAACTGTTAGCAGCTTCTTGTCAGATCTGGATTCACCCCAGGTTGTCCTCAGTCTTGAAAATAAAAGATCAATTTTGGTTTCTGAGAGGAGAGGGGTGTCACATAGGGCCTAAGAAGTTTCTAGAAAAACTGGATGTGCCCAACAGAAAACTTTCAAAGGTCAGAGAGGAGACAAAACGTATCGATGGCCTCTGTGATCCTGAGGATCGTGGCTGTTAGGAGAAGAGATGAGGAGTGTCCTAGCCCTCGGGGTCCCAGAGTAAATGTCCAGAAGTAAATAAACCTTAGAGATGTTATTTTACAAGCTCCAATAGTTGCGAGGTTGGTCAGGATATTTCTGCTCCCTGCCTTTCCCAGAGAAATTGTAGATAATAAGGAAACAAGTGAGAAAAGTAAAGGAATAGGAAAAAATGAGAAAAATCCCAGCATTTCCCCAGAGCATTTTGGAATTTAGATTGATTTTATTTTGAATCAAAGATGTTTTTACAGGAACTCTTCGTTTTTACATAGCATCTCTTCTCAAAAATTTAAATGGGAATTCAGTCACTGCATAGCTACTATGCTGTACATTAGGACTTCAGTACTTCCTCATCTTATAACTGAAGGTTTGTACTCTTTGACCAATATTTCCCCCTTGCCCCATCTCCCAGACCCTAATAAGCATTGTGC
The DNA here is from genome assembly GCF_008728515.1 of Papio anubis. Taxonomy (NCBI): domain Eukaryota; kingdom Metazoa; phylum Chordata; class Mammalia; order Primates; family Cercopithecidae; genus Papio; species Papio anubis. The sequence goes on from NC_044983.1 coordinate 58,224,977, forward strand.
TATTTTCCATTATTATGAATTTGACTTATTTTAGCTGCCATATACACCTGAGATCATCTGAGTAGATCTCACACGTTCTCACCACACACACAAAAAAGATAGCTGTGTGAGGCTATGTTAATTAGTGTAATGTGGTAACCATTTAAGAATGCATACATATATCAGAACATCATAATTTATACCCTAAATATATACAATTTTTATCTGTCAATCATACTTTAATAAAGCTCAGGGAAAATCACTCCATAGCTTGCCATGTTACAGTATTTTCAGGATAAGGTCAGGGAAAAAGTAATGAAGTAACTAACTTGGCTAATTAGGAAGGAAGCAATGTTTAGATAAAAAAAAAAATTAAGGAATAGAGAAGAAAAATGATTTCCAAGAGCCCTAACAGGAGAGAAAAAGCCAGACCAAGACATTTTCAAGATGGTTCTAGGAGAGGAAAGCTTCAGGGCTGATTGAAAAAAAGGTCCTGGATTTCTATTTACATGGCAGTCCTGAGTTGTACCCAGAAAATCATTTCCTGTATAACTCTGGGTCTTTCTTTAAAGCTAGAAAACAAATCCAAGGATTCGTGGAGTCAATTGAATAGTGATGAGCAGTAGGTCCCATGTGGGACCTGGGGGTGGGGCATGCATTTTCTCAGTGTCTTAGGGTACAGAAAGTGGAGAGACAAAATTGAAAAGTGATTAGAACGGAGTCATTCTCCAGGGATCTGAAAAGAGGTAGGAGAGGGCAACCTGACCGGGAAGTAACTGGAATCTCAAAAAAGTATAAACAGCCTCACCTTCCTGAACCGCCAGTGACTGTAAGATAAGATAGCTGAGTAGTCGTTTAAAAACCCAACATCTCATGCTTCTCATATTTATAATCATCATATAATTGTCATTTCATGTTTATTGATTGTTTTTGTCATATGTAATTCTAAATCCTCCCCTGATCTAGATAGTCAGATTCTTGAGTTTTAATTTCCTCTAACCTGGAGGATGTCAGTAAGTGTTCAAAGTATCTTTTTCACCATTCCTCATCTCATACTTTATGCTCCAGCAACAGTTATAGCTTATAATTCCTGGTGTATCCCTCACCACCTCTGACCTGCACACTCCACCCTCTTCATCCTCCATTTGTCTAGCCATCTTACATTCATCCTGGAGGGCACTTCTCAGGTGGCACATCCTCTGAGAAGCCTCGAGTTGGATTATCGTCCCTCTCATATGGACGTACATGTTCCTGTGCATAACTCTATCATTGGACTGACCATGTCATACGTGAATTACCTATGTATTTGTGTTATGCTGACTAGGCCTGTGAGCTGCTTGAGGGTTGGGCCTGCATCTTGCTCATCTTTAAAACCCCACCAGCTAGCACAGAGGCAGGCCCACAGTACCATTTGGTAAAAGTTTGTTGATCTGATAACCAATTAAATTAAAAAACAATGAAATTGATAGGAAACTTTTACAAAAGGCCATCCAGAAATTGGTAGCAATAACCAAGACTTAAAAATAATTTCCCCTTCTCTTTATGACATGGCAGAGCACAAGGCAGAGAGTTCGCTCATCAAAGAAATCATTGTATGCTTTGAGATACAATTAAATGTTGGATGTGATAAAGTCTTATATTGGATAGAAACTTCCTAACTGTGAACAGGTTAGACTCCATTCAATTGAAAATCTAATGTATTTGAACCTCAGAGTGTGTTTACCGAATGGATCTGTGCCGTGAATGGTGGTTAGGTGCCCACAATAGCCCATCAGCCCACAAAACCCAATGCAGCCCATAATGCAGCTGAGCTTCTCTCCCCTGTGAATACTTCTCTGCTGTTTCTCTGCACTCAAACATATTACGGGCCCTGAGGCCTTGTCAAGATTCTCCCACCTCCCCATCATCACTTCTAGGAAGATACTTTCCATTCCTACACACGGTCTGCCTTTCACTGTTGGTTATGGTTTTCTAGCCTCCTCTTACTCTCTCTCACACATGTCTTTGCTTTCTTTATTTATTAAGTCTAAGGTTAATTTTTATTTCACACAAAAAGGTGGGCAAAACAATATAAAACACATTTAAAGGATAATACTGAGTAAGCTTTAATGGAGCTTGAGTCTGCAAAAGCAGCGAGTCTGAAGGGAGAGGGAAGACCGTCTTGCTCCTGGGCTGCATTGAAGGAAAGAATAAAGGGTACAGCAAGGGACTGGCAATCCCAGACTGGTGCCGGCTAATATCTTACTTCCAACAATTTCAATCATGCAAAAGGTCAAATTGTGCTCAGGGAGAGCTGTGGTGGGGCTGCCACCCTGAGGAGTTGGGGAGCGAGCTCAGTGGCACACTGGGATGGAGCTGGGTGACATATGAGTTTGGAATTTCAAAGGGATAGTCTGGCTTAGCTTTGCCTGCAATGACCAGAAAGTCTTCCAAAATGGATTCAGGGAAGAGTGCCAGTCTTTGGCCTCAGGAGCCTTTCTGGTGAGAGATTCAACACACCCAGTGTGTGCAGTGGCCCTGGGGGTCACTGCAGACCTGCGTTTGCAGGGGCCGGCTGGGCTAGAGTTCAGTCATGCACTGACATCAGAGTTTGCCCATTTCATCGATGTTTTCAGGGTCACATTAGCAGGAATTTTACTCCAGAGCTAGGCCTTGCCTTTTCATGACTTTTTGTTGTTGTTTTTGGAGAGGGGAGTCAGGATGGGAGGGGTGTTACTGTTTGCTGGTTTTTAAATTTTTCAAAAGGATGTCATAATCTGGAGTCAGGAGAATTTGAATTAACTCCGACACCAAGCAGTGCAGTAAGGGAGAAGAAAACCCACCAGAGACACCAGAACCGTGTCTTCTCCTTTGCGGAGGACATGGTCCTGGGGCTGGGGAAGCGAGTAAGCGAAAAATAAACTAAAGGTAAGAATGTGGGAATTGCAAGGGCAGGGGGAAGAAGGGGAAATACAACCTTCTTTATTTCTTTTTTTGTTTGTTGTCAGTACTAATTCCCGGCAGACGGACTTCCACTTCTAGTCCATATTCGGGTGATAGATCTTTGTTTTAAATCTGGTCTTTGGGTGGTTTGAATGGGAATCTTCTGGTAGGTTGATTTCTATTCTGAAGGCCTCCTTATCCTATGGAGGTTTTCAGAAACAATAAGCCCTTGCCGAGTGAATAAATTAGCTTCTTCAACCTGGATGTTGCGGGAGGCTTTCATTCCGGATTTGCAGCTTCTTCAAGCTCCTCTACCAGCCTCCTGTTGGCTGCCCCCTTTCTCTAGCTGGAACCTAGGATCTGGCTTCTTAATCCTTCTTAAAATGATCCCCTCCTCTCCATCCCTATAAGTCAAGCTCCTGCATTACAACAGTACTATCCTAATTGGTCTCACTGCCTCAATACTGGCCCCCTGGATCTATCGTGTACCTTGCAGGCACAGTTAGCAAACAGACCTGTTAGTAGACACACCAAGTGAATGGCTGACAGAGAAACACGTGTTGACATTTCTTCAGCAGATACACAAGTCGGTAGGTGCTGCCCTCCTGTTTCGAGCTCTGTGCTGGCTTCCTGTGCACTCAGGGTAAAGCCAGCCTTTCCCAGAGTGGCATTCTTGGCCCACTCTGATGGGCTCCTGCTGTTTTCCTCACTGGACTCATCTCTTGTCACCTCTCATCTCCCTCAGGATGCTCTTAGCAGACTCTAGGCTCTTTCTATGTCTGTTTCACCCCACTCTTTCCCTCTTTCCAGGATGTCCCGCCCCCAGGCTTCTTCCTACCCAAACTCCCACCATGTCACTCATCCACCAGGTAAGTATCTACTCATTTTTCACAATCATTCAGCTTGAAGGTCTGCATCCCATGAAGGCTTTCCTCATTCACCATTAGCTGAACTTCTTCTGCTTTCTACTCTGTGGGGTTTGGGGCCTGTGCAGATCTTGGTTATGAATAGCCCTTTTGTTGTGATTTTTAATACAGAGGCAGCATTGCATCTTGGTTTGGAGCATCTGCTCAGAGCTGAATTTTCTGGGTTCACATCTCAAATCTTCATTTACAAACTTTCCAATCCAGGACAGATTGTACTCTTTATGGCACTGATATGGTGAATGGAAAAAAATGTACTCTAGGTTATCCTTCTGGGTAAACAAAAATCTATTCCTTTCCTTCTCATTCTGTATGGTCCAAGGTGGGGAACCTGGGTCTTGGGCCATCACTTTCTGATGTAGTCACTGCTGCAGCATGGAGGGTGGTGTCTTCCATCACAGCAAGCCAGGAACAGACTTTGTTTGGGCAGCAACAGCAATGGTCCAGGGAGGGGCTCAGTCCAGGTGTAGGCAGGCATTCACTGGGCTGTGGACTTAGTGGCAGCAGCAGCTCCTATCAAGCCAATGAATGCATTCCTGTACATAATTCTGTCATTGAATTTACCATATTATACATTAATTACTGTTTCTGTTGATTCAACAGAACTGCATAGTCTTAACTGTCAAGACCCACAGAGCCCTGCCCCTCTCAGGGCCCAAAGAGAGGTATAATCATAACTGCCCTAGGGTTGAGTCCTTTTCATGATGTATGCTAAATTCTGGTGCCTACTGCTTGTTTGCTGCCATCGTAGCATCACAATGAGGACAAAAGTGCAAGGAAGAAAGTTTGGTGATGGTGGCAGTGAGAATCCATGGGTCAATTGTGAGATTAAAGTTCTTAAGATCCATTCTCGAGAGGCTTTGGAAAGCTACATGGTCTCCGTATATGTAATTTCAAGATAGATGTGTTTGATTATTTCTATTTGTTTTCACTACATTGAGAGGAAAATAACATTTTTATAGCACTAATATGCTAAATCCTGTTTTTAAAAAAAATCCATTTATTTATTCCTTCAGTAGATGTTATTGTGCACCCGATATGTTTGTGTAATCCCCTGTACTTGAAGGTCAGTAATAGAGCTTAAATTATACATATCTGGGGTCAGCTTTATATGGCTTTTTATTTTATGCCAAGAAGGTTGAACTTTATTCTCTAAGACTGTGGAGCAAAGAACACCAACTGAATGGAACACAACTTTGTGTCATGTGGATGATTCTGGCAGCAGTGCTGAGGATGGGGTGAAGGGAGAAGTGTTGGGAGCCAAGATTAGGTAAGAGGCTGTAGTTTCCTTTCAGGGAGAAGAGACTAAAATCTAAACCGGGCAATGATCCTTGGAAAAGAGAAGAGGGAATGGATTTGAGAGCAGTTCTGGAGGTCGACTTGAGAGGTTGAACAACAGATCAGATATGAACTCTGCAGGAAAGTGTTTTAGCTTGAGTGAGCAGAAGATTGACAGTGCATAAACTGACTTTTGAAATAGGGATGGGGCAGGGCTGAGTGATGACAACAAGTCCATATTAATTAGAAAATAGTTGTAGGTTGTTTAGTTGAATACAGACAGTACAAATGAGAGTGTCAGTTTAGTAATGAGATCAGGGTTAGAGATAAAAGAAAATGTGGGAAATTGCTGGTGTGTAGTTAAAGCTATGAGAGAGAATTAAATCAATCAAGACTAACAAAACAAAAAGAATGCTGAGGACAGAGTCCTAGGGACACCAACATTTTAGAGGCAAAATAAAATGAGTCAGCAAAGGAGATTGAGAAAGTCTGGTGAGTGGAGAATCAGTTGAGACTGATAGAGTGGATGTTCTAAGTGAAGAGAGTTCAATATAGCAGGCCAGTATCAGAGTTAAGAAGGAAGGGACCCTCAGTATGTTGGTATCTGTTTAGCTCAAAGAAGAATTATCTTATAAGTTAATTTATTTTAATTTATTGCATGCTTAGCTCAGACTCACAGGATTTCTTTCTTTTTTAAAAAAAATTTGTTTAACTTTTTTCATCTGAATGTTAGGTGCTCAAAAAGTTAATACATTAGATATTTGAAATGTTTTCCTATGGTAATTTAAAATATTGCTTAGATGTAAGTTTTATGTCTGGGGTAGCTAACCACAAACTGAGTGGGGCATCTCGCACTTGTATCTGATGTTTCACTTGGTATCCTTGACCTAACGCAATGTGAAAAAGTCATAACCTTTATTACAGTTTTACTAACGCACAGAGAAAACTTCTAACACACACCCTGGGTTGGAAAAGTGAGGAAGACATTATTATTCGTCGCTGGGCAGTTCTCATGCCGTTCTTATTACCATTTGCAATTGTCTTAAGGCTCAGTAAATGACACCTGGCAACAACTTCATTCTGCATCCTTTTTCTGAGGAAAGACTGCAAAGTGGAAGAATGAAGGAAGCGTGAGGGGATGGCATTTAAAATATGGTTGGAGCAGTTTTGAAGTGTTCTTGCTGCTGTTTAGATATCTGATGGTGCAATGAAGTGGAAGCAAGCACGCCCGCAAAAACAGTCATCTCATGCAGACCCTCCCTGAATCTCATACGCACTGACAGCTTTGACACCATTACCTTCTCTTTCTTTCAATGGGGCCATGCACTGAAATGTCAGATTCGTGGACCATGCCAGAGTAGAGTTCACTATCATCAAAATAAAGGCCTGGACATTTAAAATATCACAAAGGTGCTAATTTTTCTCAGGGCACTGGGGAATGCTGGCTCCCCCTTTACCCAGGCACTCCCAGGCGATGGTCACTGATGAACCTGAGATTGTAAAGCAGATTTTCTGACACACTAGATTCTGTTTCCAAAATGGCGTGGGTTGTGCTAAGAAACTGAGAGGATTTTTGCTTTCTTTGTAATCAGCAGAAACTCAGAATTATGAGGTTCACTCACTGGATAAAGGACTGCACTTTTCATGGATGGCAGTAGTTGGAACATTAAATAAATATTACCCACTAGAGAAAGAAATAAGGGCAATATGGACATTGTCATTCTTCGGCTGATTTCTAAAATGAAAATTCATTCTTCTTTTTATTTTTAAAAGTTAACACAACATTGCATGTTGTAATTCCAACAGTGGTCTTATCGTGAAGAGGCATGGTTGAATTTCCATGTTGTCTCAATAGTCGGTTTACCGCTTTAATGTTTGTAGTGATACTTTCATTTGGAATTGTATTTTTTCAAGTTTTGAATATCTGCATTGTCAAGTATAATCACAAAATCGTTGAAAATTCAACAATTTATGACTAGGCAGAAGGAAATGCATTGAAAGCTACTAATAGTAATGTAATTCAATCCCATCATCACCACACATCTTGCAAACATATCACTTTATCCTAATATGTGTCCATTGTCATTCTTTCTAACAGCTGCATTTAGGCTAGTTTCATTGCCAGCTACAAATTACAAGTGCAAGTAGAGTTTGGGGTAGTATACCAGGAAAATGACAAAGAGTAAATCTGCCAAGAAGTCTGGATGTTATCAATAAATGTGAGAACTTTGAGTGAGTTTTGTAGCTTATTAGATTTCTAGAAAGGTAACTGGACCACCGGGCGGATTTATTGGTCCATTTCGTTGTTGGTAATGTTTTACCTTAAAATCTAATTTTTAATTTAATGTGTTAGACATTGCATCTTTAAACTGAAGTTTTATAAAGTTGGAGATCACTCTTGCTGAACAGAATTCAGTGCTGCAATAAATTTGGCTATAACCCAACCAAGTCTTAAACTCTTCCTATTACAAAGACACCACCTCCTTCCCTGATTTTGCTGGTTCACCCACAGAGAACATCTCAGTGTTCTGGAAACATCCCAGGCTCTGTTTTACTTCAGTGCCACCATACATAGCATTCTATGTACCTTGAAGGCATTCCTTCTTTCCTCTGCTAATTCTGACCTATTCATCAAGGATCTCCATGACTTCATAGCACCACTGTGCCTCTTGATTATTACACTTGTCTCATCATTTTATGTAACTCTTCATTGCCCCATCTCTAATAGACAACAAGCTCTTTGATAGTGAAAATCCTTTCTTTTTTGTCTTCATATCCCTGTTGCCTAGCTGAATGGGTAGCACATCATCTCAATAAATACTTAGTGAGAATGAATGAATACATGAGGAAACGATGAAGATATATCATTAGTTAATATGAGTCCTGTTGCCCTTTTCAGTCCATAAAACACTTGTGGTAAAAGTTATCAGTGTATAGGTCTCTCACTAACCTGGAATTAGTAGAATATTATCAGTAAAAGGAGGTAATGACATCTGAAGAGGTTGCTACTAATAGAAAAATAAATAATATTTTATTGTGAGCAAAACAAAATTTTTGCAAAGCTTGAGATGCCGAGGAATAAGTATGTGTAGGCTGTATTAATCAGAGGGGTGGTTAGCTTCCAGAACTACAAACTATTGGTTCGACTGTTGCTCTGCCACTTAGCAGCTGTGTATCCTTAACCTCCCTGGTAACTATAGCTTCCACCTATGTTTGCTAGAAAAATTCAGTAATATTTTATATATTTTAGCAAAATGGCAGGCATGCTAAATGTTCAATGAATGCTAGCTATTATTATTCCATTTATTATAGGACAACCATCTATTTGTTTGATTTGAAATTTTAAAATTAATCACACACTACTCTAAGTCTTAAAATGTATTATGCAATCATAGCCATTAAATAAAAAAAAATTCTCAAATTTTAAAATTGTGTATAGCCTTAAATTATAGACATGCACTAACCTCAATTATCTGTTATATCTTATATAGCAACATGTCTCAGAATGAATGAAAACTCTAAGAGTCTCTGAAGGTCTTTGTAGTCTTAAGCTTCTCTATGCCTTGTTTTTAATATCTGGGTAAGCAAGATTTTTAAAAAATAAAATTCCACTATAGATAGGCTTTAAGGAATAACAATTTTAAAATGATGACAAAACAGCCTATTTAAAAGAGTTGTGTTTGCATTTTATTTTAATTGTGTTCTTCTTTCCTAACAATTTTCAATGAGGAAATCAATAACCAAGTACTTAATATACTGAGTTTAATATAGCTTATAAGAGTTATCTGAAACTAAGCTTTCTTACCTTGCATATTGAAGTTCTAATATCATCCTTTTATGAATATTATCCTGTGCTTTTGGTGGATAAGTGGAGCAGTGACCTTCGAAGGTGTGCTGACAAGACTAGATCATGACACCAAAGGTCTGGCTTCCAGTTCAACTTCATTGTTTTCTTATGTGTGATTCTAGATAAATTTAAGGTATCTGAGCCTCAGATTTTTCTTTTATAAATAAGCCCTTATTCAATTTTTTTAGGGTTGTAACTACCAGATGTTAAATACTTTAAAATATGTAAAGTGCTACAATAAATATAATTTATTTACATTAAAAGTAGTAATAATAACTATGATTGTCTGGTGTGTCAACTTGGCACTGTACAGTTCATCTTTATTCAAATGTTAATCTAGCAGTTTGTGTAGAGGTTTTCTGTAGATGTGATTAAAGTTCATAACCAGTTGACTTTAATGTGGCCAAACCTGATTCAATCAGTTGGAAGGCTTTACAAGTTGGGCTGAGACGTCCCTGAAAGAAGAAATTCCATTTGTGTCCATGCCTATGGGTTCTGGCCTGCCCTTCTTGATGGCCTGCCTTATGAAGTTCACATGTGCTTAGCTGGCCGTGCAATTGTATAAACAAATTCTGTGCAATAAATCTGTTAATATGTATGTCCTGATTCTGCTTTTTGGTTTATATAGTGGCAATTTACATGGTTACCTTCTTTGCAAAGAAGGAATGTTAGAAAATATAGACACTTACAAGAGATGAAGCAATCACATTGTGGAACTCAAGGATTCTGGTTAATAGAAATCTTCCTCAGAAAGTCTGGTAGAGAGGAGAGCTATGGGAAATAATAAGCCCTCATTCAGAAATGCAGGAATATATGTTTACTTACAAGGAAACAGAAATTCATGAATGTTTATGTGTGTCTCATGAAGTGTAAGACTTATTCATGGGTACCATATGATGGCCAGCCTATCAAGATGCCATGCCAGTGCTGGCATCATGGAAGAGGCAGCATGTCCCTTCATACAGGAAAGAACAAGGGCTTTGACATAAAACAGACCTAGAATCATTACTGGTTGCCTGAACTTGGACAGGTTATTTAACCTTGCTGAAGCTCAATTACATTAACTTTAATGTAAATATGAAATAATAATACTTCTCTCTCAGGAATGTTATGAGAATCAAAACAGATAGATTCATGTATAGTGCCAGCACCAAACAAACACTCAATAAGTGGTACCTAATGTTCCCTTGAAACATGGATTCTCAACACCAGGACCTTGCTCATCTTCTGATCATCTTAGTAAGAACCAATACTGATTGACAAGCATCTTCAGTAGTGGTAAATGTTTACTGTTTATGAGTATTCACATATCTCCTACCTATTGTGTCACATGAAAGGAGAAATAGTAAATGCCCATAAAAACTATCACATCTAACTTCCCAAATTGTGTAGAAATATGTATTATAAATCTCAATATGTTTCCTCCTAGGAAATGGACCCCTAATCACCTCCACTGGCAATGTATGGTTTTCTCTGCATCATTATCAGACACATCAAATTACAGATACACTACAAATAGATCCTATAGGCCAGTGGTCAGATAGTGTTCTGGCCTTTGTCCATGCGGTTTCCATTGTTATTTGGCCTAGATTACTTGTTGATTCCTACCTATTCATAAGTTAGATGTATTAGAAGTAACTGAGTGTTAGAGCTTCCCTTGCCCTTTCAGACTAACCCCCACATGTGAATCATCTTTTGAAAGACTTTGCTATCCTTTTCTTCTAGACATTTCTCCTTTCATTATTTCTTAATAGAGGCAAACACAAAGAATGACCTCTGAGGGGTTAGTGACAAAGACAGAGATTAGCAATTTACTATAGCCTGAATAAAATTTTAAAAGTATTACAAATTATGTAAATAGATGAGGAAAAGAAGGTATCCTGCTGTGGGAGGGTGAAGATGATGGAAATAATTCCAGCTTGGACATTAAGTCTTAATTAAGTAGCTGTAAGAAATAAAAGTCTAAGTTAAAGAGAATTACCTCAGTATTGTCAGCCTATCCTTGATGAGTCAGGGAAAGTATTGAGAATGGGGAAAGGGCGGCTGAGAATGGAACCCTGGGGAATATCAAGCTGTGAAAAGAAATAGAAAAGCCCATAAAGACACCAAAAGAAGAGATGAAAAAATGTGACTGTTTTAAAGAAGGTGTGGTCAGTAATGTCAGTTGTTCTTGAGAGGATAAGTCAAGAAAAATGGGAACTAATATTATCCATCACATTTATCAATTGAAGAATCACCAATAATCTCACTGAGAATAGTTTCCTTAGAGTTGTGAGTATAGAAGCTGGATTGCAATCACTTTAGACAAAAATGACAGGTGAAGTGGGGACATAGCAAGTTGTAGAAAACATTTTCAGGAAATTTAGTTAAGAAGGAAAGAATGAAGAAAGAGCCAGGTCAGGGATTTTAGTAGAGCTTAGTGATCCACGATTGTGTTCAATGGAAAATGTGGCACAGTTTCTTTTCTCCAGAAGTGTAGCATGCAGTATTTATTTACTAGGTATAATGTTGGAATTTGGGAACACTTGGCCTTGGTAGTACACCTGAATTATCTGTGAAACTTTGTAATATAGATGCCCAAGCCCCACCTCAGTTCTACTGAACCAACATTTCAGGGGTGCAGTGAGTCTTCTTTGGTCCTAATTTTCTTCTTATCTTACTGGATACTGTATCTGTTGCCCACATCCTACCTTACTGAATTGTTGTCTTCTTTATGTCAGCAGTGACATACTAAATGCAAGGTGGTACGCAACTCTGTCTGCAGTTGCTCAAATTATGGTCTGGACACATACCTTTGAACTATTGTTCTATTATGGTAGTTAATTCAAATGTTCTTACTTGTTACTTCACAAATTGTGGAAATGTCAGCAATACAATTTTCTACCAATTACGTTTTTGTTTTTTTTTTTTTTTTTTTTTTTTGCAGCTGCATGTTAATAACAGAAAAACACTATCAGCAATTTAATTGATAGCAGTTTGTCTTTTTTAAACTTTTATTTTAATTTTAGTAATGAGATTGCAGTGGTAGTTCTGTTTTCAGCTCTTTGAAGAATTGTCACATTTCTTTCCACAGTGGCTGAACCAATTTACACTCCCACCAACAGTATATAAATGTTCCCTTTTCTCTGCAATTTGTTTAAGTTCCTTATAGATGCTGAATCTTAGACTTTTGTCAGATGCCTAGTTTGTAAAAATCTTCTCCCATTCTGCAAGTTGTCTGTGATGGTTTCTTGAGTATTTTTAACTTAATCAAACTTAAACTCTTAAGTTGAATTAGATCCCATTTGTTAATGTTTGCTTTCATTGGGATTGCTTTTGGTGTCTTTGTCATGAAGTCTTTGCTAGTTCCTATGTCAGAATGGTATTGCCTAGGTTATCTTCCAGGGTTTTTATAGTTTTTCATTTTACATTTAAGTCTTTTATCTACCTTGAGGAAGGGGTTCAATTTCAATCTTCTGTACATGGCTAGTTAGTTATCCCAGAACCATTTATAGAATAGGGACTCCTTTCCTCATTGCTTGTTTTTGTCACATTTGTCAAAGATCAGATGGTTCTAGGTGTTTGGCCTTGTATCTGGGCTCTCTATTCTGTTCCACTAGTCTATGTGTCTGTTTTTGTACCAGTATCGTGCTGTTTTGGTTACTGTAGCCATGTAATATAATTTGAAGTCAATTAATGTGATGCCTCCAACTTTGTTCTTTTTGCTTAGGATTGCCTTGGTTATTGAGGCTTTTTTTTTTTTTTTTTTGGTTCTGTATGAATTTAAAAATATTTTTTCTAGTTCTATGAAGAATGTCATCAGTAATTTGATAGAATAGCATTGAACTTGTAAATTGCTTTGAGCAGTATGGCCATTTTAGTGATATTGATTCTTCCTATCCATGAGCATGCAATGTTTTTTCATTTGTTTGTGTTATCTCCATCTCTGAGTTCTTTGATCAGTATTTTGTAATTCTCAATGTTGAGATCTTTCACCTCTGTCGTTAGCTATACTCCTAGGCATTTTATTCTGTTTGTGGCAATTGTGAATTGGATTGATTTCTGATTTGGCTCTTGGTTTGTCTGTTGGTGTATAGGAATGCTAGTGATTTTTGAACGTTGATTTTGCATCCTGACACTTTGCTGAAGTTGTTTATTAGATGAAGGAGTTTTTGGGTTGAGACTATAGGGTTTTCTAGAGAGAATCATGTTGTCTGCCAACAGGATAGTTTGTCTTCCTCTTTTCCTATTTGGATGCCCTTTATTTCTTTCTCTTGCCTGATTGCTCTGGCAATGACCTCCAATACTAGGTTGAATAAGAGTGATTAGAGAGGGCATCCTTGTCTTGTGCTGATTTTCAAGGGAAATGCTTCTAGCTTTTTCCCATTTATTACAGCACAGGCTGTGAGTTTGTCATAGATGGCTCTTATTATTTTGAGGTACGTTCCTTCAATAACTAGTTTATTGAGAATTTTTAACATGAAACAATGTTGAATTTTATTGAAAGTCTTTTCCACATCTATTGAGATAATCATGTGGTTTTTGTCTTTAGTTCTGTTTACGTTATGAATCACATTTACTGATTTGCATATGTTGAACCAACCTTGCATCCCAGGGATAAAGCCTACTTACTTGATCATGGTGGATTAGCTTTTTGATGTGCTGCTGGATTTGTTCTGCAAATATTTTGAGGATTTTTGCATCAATGTTCATCAAGAATATTGTCCTGAAATTTTCTTTGTTTATTGTGTCTCTCCCAGGTTTTGGTTGCTGGATGATGCTGGCCTCATAGAATGAGTTGAGGAGGAGTCGCTCTCCTCAATATTTTGTAATAGTTTCAGTAGGAATGCTACCAGCTTTTCCTTGTACATTTGGTAGAACTCGGCTGTGAGTTTCTCTGGGCCTGGGCTTTGTTTGGTTGTTGCTTATTACTGATTCAATTTTGGAGTTCATTCTTGGTTGAGGGAATGAATTTCTTTCTGGTTCAGTCTTAGGAGGGTAAGTCAAGAAAAATGGGAACTAAAAATTTATCCAGGAATTTATCCACGTCTAGGTTTTCTAGTTTGTAAGCCTAGAGGTGTTCATAGTAGTCTCTGATGGTTGTTTGTATTTCTATAGGGTCAGTGATGATGTCCCCTTTGTGATTTCCAATTGTGTTTATTTGGATCTTCTCTCTTTTCTTTTTATTAGTCTAGCTAGCAGCCCATCAAGCTTATTAAATTTTTTCAAAAAATGACTCCTGGATTTGCTGATTTTTAAAATTTTTTTTGTGGTAGCAATTTGGGAGTGAAAGAACCATGTCTGTTCTAAAGGTTATTTGGAAATCACTACCTCCATTATCAGAGGCCTTTCATTGCATAGTTATTTCCTGTCTCTTATTATCCACCTTCATATCTAGCTGCAGCAGCTGTAGTTCACACTCCTTGCTTGCTGTACTGCAGTTTTGCTATAACTATGTCATGACCAATTACATGTAGTTTATATGAATTCTGATAAAACAGTTTTTGAATAAAAAATTTAAAATAGATTTAAATGAGGAATTGAAAGTACTAGAATAAGAGTCCTGTTATATAGTCAGAACAGTGGTCAATATATCAGCAAAAGGAAAAAAAATCTATAGACAAGAGCTAGAAATAAATTGATAAATGAGTGCAGAATATGAATGAAATGTTTAAAATGCCATCATGTTTGAGAATTACGCAATCTATTTTGCATACATCTCTTCAGTGCAAAATTGGCTTTTTATCAAGAATTTTTTTTTTGTTAAAGTGTTATGAAGAATATAAAAGTAGACCTGCCGTCTGCTCTTGGAGAACAGTGAGACTGTGTGTGTGTGTGTGTGTGTGTGTGTGTGTATACATATACAATAAAAATTATGTTCTTGTGGGAACAGAGGTTTAAAAAATAAAGATTTTCAATAAATAAAAAAGAAAGAATAAATCTAAAGTATAGATTGTTGAATGAAAAGCATAGATATTTTAAACTATCATTTACTGACTTATCTCAGTCTGTGCTAAGCCATTTATCCACATTACCTAATTTAATATTTCGACGACTCTCTGAACTGAGTCCTAACTTTTGGATAAGAGAACTGATATTCACAGGGGTTAAGTAACTTGCCCAAAGTCAGATAGCTAATTGGGTAATTCATGAGTTGACTTCCAAGCTCTTTCTTTCCCACTGGAAAGCTCTTCAGTGATGGAACCCCAGCTATGCTGACTCCAGGTCAGTGCTTACGCCACAGCACAGTCACACCACAATTTGTCCCCACTGAATTGGTCTAAGCAAGGGATTTTGAGTACAGTAACTGTGCACTGAGTTTTTGGGCACATTTTATGTGTAGTTGTAGTTTGTGTTTAGATACTTTTATGAAGATCGTCATGCCCTATTAATTTAACATCTTTTAATGATGTGCATCATGGCCTATTAATTTAACAGTCTTTAACAGCGTGCTTACTGTTTATAATATCTAAGCATAAAAGGAAAGGCAGAAAATTATAAATGCACACAAGAAGAAATAAGCTATCTTAAACTACGTTATTAATGAGCTCCCTTTTATATTTATATTATTTTCATACCGGTCCCTTCCAATCAGCATGAAAAACTGATGGAGCCAAGATTCTTACTGTGGCTTATGGGGAAAAGTTGCATGCTTTTATAACTCCCATGAGTTTCTGGTCTCCACCTTTAGTCTTATCTAAATGATGTTAAAAGTGCTGGGTATCCAGGCTTATCCATTGTGTTCTTCCTGGATTATCAGAGACTGAGAGAGCACCTATAGAAGTAACAGTGTTATAGGAAAAGCAATTCCATGGATCTCCATCTTCCTCACCAATTCTAGTTAACACATAAAACTGCTTCAAGAAGTTCATATGAAGTCAACCTAGTGCCACTTGTTCAAAGCCTAGGCTCATCATCCATTTATTTATTTATTCATGCTTGCATTTATTCAACAGAATTCATGACTGAGATAATACAAAGAGTAGATTTCAATGGTGTCAGGGAATATGGGAAAGATTCTAAAAGGCTATGAAGACCCACTTTCAACAAAACGGAGCTAAAACGTGTTGTATAACATGATTAGCGTAGATTAGACTAACTTTAGCTCCTCTTTCGGGTAGCAGGAGTTTCATTTCTTCTGTATTGTTTGTGCAATTAGTTTCTTAGCAGGAATGTTTTAATTTCAGTATGTGGCCTCCAATTGTCCTGCCTCCTTACTGGTGCAGTGATTCCCCAGTGTCTTAATAACTACAGCAACTATGCTCTGCTTAATGAGTGTGAGCTTTAGAGAATAATGTCATTTATGAACGCTTAATGAGTATTCACAATTAAGAAGGCACTGAAGTTCAAATTCTTTTTTTAAAAAAAAAGACATTTTCCTAATGATACAGCTGCTATCGAAAGAGTTGATAATCTGGAAAAGATGTAGTTTCTTCTGTTTTATAGCTAAAGTTTTGCTCTTACCTTGACAAATTTAAAAAGTATTTGATATATATTTTGATTGCTATTAGGAAAAACAGACGAATTACACAATTTAATGGTTTTTAGTTATAAAAATACAGAATTTAGGGGAGAGAGAATGGAAATTATAGAAAATGAAATAAGCATAGGATATCTGTCTCAGTTGTAGACTTGAAAATAATAGTAGAAGATAGGATATATACTGTCTTATCAATAGAAACAATGATACTTGAAGCAATGTCCTGTGGAACATGATGTATGTGGGCAGTAATTTCTAAGCATACCATTTTTCTTTTTTTTAATCAAACCCGTAGCAGAAGTCTTAGAGGCGTTTATAGCATTGCAAACAGCTTAATTTAGAATAAACTCTTACTAAGTAGGAGGACAATGGCCTGCTAATTCTCTTATTCCCTTCCTACCTACAAGTTTTTACTTGGTTCCAGGCATATTTTCAATGGAGACACACCGGAGAATTTTATTCTATGTCAGAGGAGGCTACTTACAATTAGGAAAATACCCTAAGTGTCTAGGAGTGACCCAAAACATCCCAGATCCAAAGTATGTTGAGTGCCAAATTTGAACCTGACACTGAAGCTCAGGAGTCCTGCACTGTGGAGTTGGTACCTTGACTCTGAGGCCCTTGAAGTCACTCTCTGGGTTCTAAGCCACAGGGAATTCAGTTTATAAATTTCTGCAGCCTGAGTTTCCAGCATTGCCAGGTTGGGTTTATAAGCTACAAATGTCTTAGGATTAACATTAGTAAGCCTGATGTCACCTACCACTGAAGTGATTGAGTGGTTAAGGGAAAGGTGGCCAACCTTCCTGGATTCAAACCCTCTCTTGCTGCTTAGTTTCCTTCTTTGTTTTTTTACAAAGATGTCACATGTGCTCAAGTGTTTACAAATGTACATTGATTATGTTTGTAGACCACCATCACATCACAGGTGAGGAAGACAGTAATCATCAAACCTTTGAGTTGGATGAACTGAGAATAATATTTAGCCCAGATTAGTATATAACATATTGTAAAGTGAGTTCCTTGATTGTTTTGTCAAATAAAGTGGCATGAAGATCGTGGACTGTGACGTTTGTTGAGCAGGGAAGAATTGGTCTGAAGAATGCTTTATTTTTTATAACACTTGGTTTCTGGTTTATTTTATTCAATGCAGTTGCTCTTCTCCTCAGACCCCCTATTGAAATTTAAGCTTTTAAATTTGATTATTAAGATTACTTCTTAGCTGCTTTCTCTTGACCTCATTCCCTACCTTCACCTCCACCCTTTCTGACACATTCAGCACCATATTGCTTAGTTGAATTACCCTGTATAACTGCCTCCTCAGTTTTCACACTCTGCTACCAAATGCATGCATGTTTTCAGCCTCTGCTTGGGTCATAGCTACTATAATCTCATTGGCCAAAGCAAATTGCATGGCCAAGTTCAAAGTCAATGAATGGTAAAGAACACTCTGCCTTTCTAGGGAAGACCTGAAAAGTTACATGGCAGAGGTACTGGATACATGCTGAATACAGATTTGGGACAAAGAATTCAATCAACCAAGTGATTATATATGTCTTTTTTTCCCATTCAGCCTGTATTACTATATACTAGGACTTGGGATTATAGTCATAAGCAAGACAGCAGCTCAGACCCCATCAATCTCACAATATAATGGGGAAGACTGACATGGAGCAACCAAATCACAGCCATGATAATTACTATGATAAGATTTTTGCCATACAATATTCCTTTTTGTTCTGAGATATCCTTCCTCCTTAAAACCCATACAATATTCCTTTTTGTTCTGAGATATCCTTCCCCCTTAAAACCATTTATTTTTATCTAATAAGAGTATCAAGACTGACTCAAAGATCACCTTCTGTGTAAGTTGATTCCAATTATAATCCTTTCTATTCCATATTCTCTCACTTTTATAAATTCAGATTCTTTGGTGCTGTGAGGAGTTTCCTTGTTGATACAGAGTTGGATAGTAGTTGGCAGACTGTGTCATGTGATTGGTCTACACATAACTCAGATGGAGGTAACAGTGGAATAGACTAGGCATAGACGGCCGTGAATGTGAGGAGGTACTTCCTGCCCATGGTAAGACCTTAGTAAAAGCTGCAAGTGTCCCACTCTGGAGATAGTAATTGTACTTTCTGTTCTTTTTGCTGCCTTTCTAGGATGGAATGCCATTGAATGATTCCCAAGACCAATTTTGCAGTACTCATGGTATCTGAAATTTATTAGAGAGGTATTTCACTGAAGGTCTAGAGATAGTAACTGTATTTTCTGTTCTTTTTGTTGCATGTCTAGGAGGGAATTCCACTGAATGATTCCCAAAACCAACTTTGAAATATTCATGGTATCTCAAATTTATTGGAGAAGTATTTCACTGAAGGTCTCCAAGCATAGTTACATTTTATTTGTGTCAATTTAGAGGAAAAATATGTTCATGTGGCACTATGGAGGGGAAAAAAGAGGCAACGGAAACAGCATCGTACCTCCTAAGGGTTGAAAGTCACTGTAAATAGGTGCTTTAATTAAGGTTAGTTAGTGACAAGATTAGGACTTATATATCCCCCTTTATTTATTAACAGTTTAGGCAGTATATATTTTAAGGATTTGGCCATCACACTAATAAAAACTTGAAACCAGAGATAAACAAGTACTGCAAAAGAAAGAAAGAAAGCAGTGGTCAGGTTTCTTTCTTTCTTTCTTTCTTTCTTTCTTTCTTTCTTTCTTTCTTTTTTCTCTCTTTCTTTCTTTCTTTCTTTCTTTCTGCTTTCTTTCTTTTCTTCTCTCTTTCTTTTTTTCTTTTTGTGTCCTTGTCACAGCAAGATTTTTTTAGTTCACCAATTATTCTTTATTTTTACTATGTGTGGTCATGGTTGAAGCAACTTATAATGAAATAACTGATTATTTATTTTAAGAGGAAGATCAGACCTAGCATTTTAAGGTTGACACCAACTTCAGTGAACCTCTTCACTGAAGTGAGTCTGAGCGTGAGTACCACTTGTCACTGGGCAAGGTTGCAGGGGGTCCTGTTCGTAGAACACATATTGGCAGATTATAGAGCAACAGTGATGATGCTATCACTGATGAAACCAAAGACTTCTATCATCCTCAACCCCTGTATTTTGCATTCCAGCAGCCTGAGACCCAGAGAAGTTAAATGTACTGTTTATAGTACACAGCGAGCTAGTGGCAGAGTCTGGATTTGAACCCAATATTCTATCTGTAACCTGTGTTCCTTGAATCTTGTCAGCTTTCTTCAAGATTTCTTTTGGCAGTTGGAAGTTGTTGATAATGACACCATGTCTTCCATTACCAAGGAAAAACAATGCATGGATTTAAGCACCAAAAAAATATAAAACATTCAGGAAAGAAAGAAAGAAAGAAAGAAAGAAAGAAAAGAAAGAAAGAAAGAAAGAAAGAAAGAAAGAAAGAAAGAAAGAAAGAAAGAAAGAAAGAAAGAAAGAAAGAAAGAGAGGAGAGAGAGAGAGAGAGAAAGAAAGAAAGAAAGAAAGAGAGAAAGAAAGAAAGAGAGAGGAAAAGAAAAGAAAGAAAGAAAAAAGAATGACAGAAGAAAGAAAGAGAGAAAGAGAAAAGAAAGAAAGAAAGAGAGGAAAGAAGAAAAGAAAGAAAAGAAAGAAAGAAAGAAAGAAAGAAAGAAAGAAAGAAAGAAGAAAGAAAGAAAGAAAGAAAGAAGGAAGGAAGGAGGAGGGAGGAAGGAAGGAAGGAAAGAAAGAAAGAAAGAAAGAAAAGAAAGAAAGAAAGAAAGAAAAGAAAGAAAGAAAGAAAGAAAGAAAGAAAGACAAAAGAAAGAATCAGAGAACACCAGATGTGGACTCAGATAGTACATAATGGTGGGAATGGACAAGGAGGAATGGAATGGACACCACAGAAGGGACAGTGGAAGAAGGAACTCACCAAGAGGGAACCCATTCCTAAGCCTTTGTTGCTCCTATTTTGTTCCTCTTATGGAGTCAAACTATATTTTCTTGCCACTCTCTCTGTCTGTGGGATGAACCTGGCCCAATGTTCACCTAGAGAGCTGCAGGGATGATACACATCATCATAACAGGGATCTAGGGGTTGCTAGGCCTAATGTCATTGCCAATATTTCAGTTTCTCAACAAAAAATTGAGAAAATATCCATTATTCTTTGTTATGCTAATTATATTCACATAAACATACTCTTATACATGTTCTTTTTTTTCTAATTATTCCATCTATGCTATTTATTTCCACTGGATAAGAGCTGTGAATTTTTGAAAAGAAAAGATCATTTATAATGTAACCATATTATGTCTAAACCTCCTAATATTATTTGTTGAATACAATATGAAATTATATTGAATATATGAAAAGACAGGAGATAGAGGAAGAAATCACACCCTCACTATCCATGAGTAGCTATTAGAGGCGCCATCCTTACTACCACCCTCATAACCTTATTATATCCTCCAAGGTCTGTCTCTTCTCTTTTTTAAAATAATCACTTTTCTAGGAACAGAGTAATCTAAGATGTAACACTGATTTAGTTCCTTTTGGGGTTTTTCTTCAGGGCTGGTGTTCTTCTGCTGTGTTTCATTTGCTTTCTCAATTCTTTCTGAGTTACAAGGCTCTCTGTTTATTCATGTCTTTCTGGTCGTCTCATTTCTGTTTGCAGCTGATTCCAAAGCTGTTGTTGCTTTTGTTGTTCCTCTTACGGAGTCAAAGTATATTCTACTCTCCCCACCCTCTATGTCTAGTCATTATGGAAAATGTGCATTGCCACTGTTGTGTATTCTGTATGACATTGGCTTGACCAAACAGCCTGCAATCTTCACAATTATTCTTCCTATGGTACCCTAAATGTTTGCTTAGTGATTACTCAACTTAAAAGCTGAAATAAATTTTTATAGCAAACATAAGCCACTGGGCTTACATTTCCTGTGTATAAGTATTCAAATCAGTGCTACTATATGCATGTAAAATAAAATCATAAGCTTCAGTGACTATCCTTGGTATTTACTAACAATATACCTATGCTAAGTGATGAGTCATGTCTGGGATACCGCATTTTTCTCAGTGAATGCATTTTAAATACCAACAGAATCTAGTTGGAGATTATGTTTAGGTAAAAAAAGATTTAAAGGGTTTCCAATTTTCTAGGTGTGCCAGAGGGCTGCCCACCATGTGGCAACTCATGCAGTCATAGCAGATGGTTGTCAAAGGGGTAGCTTAGCACTTATGACTCATCCTTTGCATTGTTGCTATATAGTCTGCCAAGACAATGAAGAAAAGTCTTTTTCTCACAAATTCATTCCTCTCTACTGCCTTTTTATACTCAATCAGGCCCTCCTATTGCCATATATATGTAGATATTTTATTCTCCTTGCCCTTTCATCTTCTGTCCTATCTCTAGTCTTCCTGTCATTGCTAAAAGTCATGAAGAACAAACTTCACATCTTCACTACTCCTTACCACTCAACTCCACAATCTTGTTTCTGGTTCTAACAGAATCTGCTAATTGACATGAAGCTACTCTTTCAGAGTTCCTAATGAATTTCTCATCTCATTGCAAACTATGGCCCTTCCAAGTCCCTACACTTGGCGTAATTTTCCAGAGTTAACCATTCATTCCTTCCCCTAATTTAACACTTTGGCAGCGCCTGCCGGATTGATCTCTCTTTTTCACTCCTGTCCTTTAAATGTAGAATTCTTGGTATTCTCTGTCCCTATGTGTTCTCCCTGTATGATCTCAGACGCTTCTCCAGCCATCATCTACCCTCAGGTGATTTGAAATTTGTATTGTATACACCAGTTATTTTCCTAGGCTCCACATTTACATATACAGCAGCTTGATGGGCACAGATATTCCTCTGGACTTCCAAATTTAATGTGTTCAAAGTGTAATTGGACTGTGAGGAGGTGACACAAGAGCATGGCCTTTGTCTTCAGATAGACCAGGGTTAGATCTCTGGCTCTTAGTTGCTACAGGACCTTGGAAAACATGCTTGACCTTCTTGTGCAGCTGTAAAATGAAGAATACCAAATAGGTCCCCAACCCCTGTGCCACAGACTGGTACTGGCTTGGTCCATGACCTGTTGGGAACCTGGCTGCACAGCAGGAGGTGAGTGGTGGGCTAGCATTACCACCTGAGCTCAGCCTCCTGTCAGATCAGAGGTGGCACTAGATTCTTATTGGGGGAACCTGCCCCAAGTATTTCAACTTAGGTTCTTTCTATTTTCCCTAAGTGTTGGCCAGTCTGAGAAATAAAGAGAAAGAGCACAAAGAGAGGAATTTTATAGTTGGGCTGCCGGGGGTGACATCACATATCAGTAGGTCCATAATGCCTACCCGAGCCACAAAACTAGCAGGTTTTTATCAGGGATTTCAAAAGGGGAGGGGGTACATGAACAGGGAATAGGTCACATGCTTCATGGGGCAAAAGGCAGAGCAAAGATCACATGCTTCTGCAGAAACAGGACCAGGGTGAAATCAGAAACTCCTGATAAGGGTCTATGTTTAGCAGTGCACGTATTGTCTTGATAAACATCTTAACAGAAAACAGGGATTGAGAGCAGAGAACCAGTCTGACCTCAAATTTACCAGGGCTGGGTTTCCCAATCTTAGTAAGCCTGAGGGTACCACAGGAGACCAGGGCGTATCTCAGTCCTTGTCTCAACTGCATAGGACAGACACTCCCAGAGTGGCTGTTTAGAGTCCTACACCCAGGAATGCAATTCTTTTCCTAGGGTCTTAATATTATATTATTTGCTAGAAAAAGAATTTAGCGATATCTCTCCTACTTGCAGATCTGTTTATAGGCTCTCTGCAAGAAGAAAAATATGGCTCTTTTTGCCTGACCCCACAGGCAGTCAGACCTTATGGTTGTCCTCCTTTGTTCCCCAAAATCACTGTTACTCTGTTCATTTTCAAGGTACACTGATTTCATATTGTTCAAACACACATGTTTTACAATCAATTTGTACAGTTGACATAATCATCACAGGGTCTTGAGGTGACGTACATCTCCAGTTTATGAAGATAACAGGATTAAGAGATTAAAGTAAGACAGGCGTAAGAAATTATAAGAGTATTATTAGGGTAGCAATAAATGTCCATGAAATCTTTGCAATTTATGTTCCTCTGCCACAGCTCCAGCTGGTCGCTGCATTCGGGGTCCCTGACTTCCCGCAACAGATTCTCATAGGAATGTGAACCTTATTGTGAACTGCACATGCAAGAGATCTGGGTTGCATGCTCCTTATGAGAATCTAACGTCTATTGAATCTGAAGTGGAACAGTTTCATCCTGAAACCATCCCCCCACCACCAGTCTGTGGAAAAATTGCCTTCCACAAAACCAGTCCATAGTGCCAAAAGGGTTGGGGACCATTGCTATAAAACCTACTTTGCAGAATAACTATGAATATAAAATATCTGAAACAAAACCTGGCAAATGGCTGTCCCTCAATGGATACGAGATATTTGCTATACTACCTTCTCTCCAATGACTCTTCCTCCTATTGTATTCCTGTTCCTTTAGTCATATCATCATCTCATAGTCATTTCCTCTTCCTTCTATCCCAATCTTCACATCTAATTACTGGTAATGTCATGTCATGTAGATCCTGTTTCTCTAGGTTCCATAGAGTTCACCCCCAGCTGTCTGTATTTTGCTTCTTTTTATTTGTTCCTGGATTGTTGCAATAACAGTCAAACTGATTTCTCTGTTTTCCATAAATGGAAAAGCAAAACATCCATTATTTCATTATCAGAATTTTGTTGTTTTCATTTTCAGGAAACACGGCAATACTCAGGTTATTCTTTTTAAAACCCTTCAGTAGCTCTGTGTTGCCTACAGCACGATGTTATGATTCCTTTAGCTGTCAATGTCCCTTACAGTGTTATAATTACTGTCTTTCCAAACTGTTCCCTCACTACTTCTCTTTCTGCTCTAGTAACACTAGAGTTCTCAATGTCCCTCAAACAAGCTATACAGGTTAATGACATTCTTTCAGTTTTGAATGCCCTTCTTCCCCGAACAAAATGCCAGTTACTTTAGCCAGGTCTTCCTTTTTGTTCCTGTAACACTTACTTGAATCTCTGTTTAGTACTTTTTCATTCTGCATTTTATTGTAGTTAATATGCAAGCATTTTCCCCCACAAGCTAAATCCTTTGAGATCAGACTAGATAAATGCAATAAAGGTAGTAAAAAAGAAATTCAAATGCTAAAGGAAGAACCAAGAAATGTAATTATGCAAACAATAAGGTCAATACAGCAATAAGGGCAATTACTGTGGCTTTGCACAAAACTTCATTCTGAAACATTTATCAGTTAAGATTTGGTTATTAATTCATTCACTTCACATATAATTTTGGGGTGAATTCCTTGTGTCTAGTCCTAGGTATTGAAAAGCAACTAACAAGACAGTTCTGGCTCCTATTCAGAAAAAAATTATAGGAAAATGTTATGTACTTCAAACAACCTTAGAGGAATATATACAACAGTTCATGATTAAAAGCAAAATTTATCCCGGTACTAAAGTTTGAGAAAACTTTCTCATTAGGAACATAATGCAGGAGATACTGAGTGAAATAATGTATAAGGTCGTCAACAATAGTCTTATAATAAATATAGAAGCATGGTTTTATATGACTGTTAAAGTATAACATTGAAAATAATTTATATCCCCTACTTTATAGAATGCCTTTACATACTGGGGACTTGCTAAATAGTTGTTGAAATCAAGCACTAAATCTGACTTTGTTGATCTTTTTATCAAATACTGATAGATCCATATCCAGTAGTATCATTGGTATCTTAATCAAAATGGCTTTGTGAATTTATTTATTTGGCACCAAAGAATCTTTATCTGATGGCCTATATGTATTAGTTTCCCATTGCTGCTACAACAAATTACCACACAATAGGTGACATAAAATAACCAAAGTTATCTTATAGTTCCGTAGTTTAGAAGTCCCATATAGTTCCCAGTGGGCTAAAATCAAGATTCTGGCAGGGCTGGATTCTTTTATGGTGACTCTAAGGCAGAATCGGTTTCCCTTCCTTTTCTAACCTCAAGAGGCAACCCATATTCCTTGGCATGTGGCACTCTTCCTCCATCTTTTAAGCCAATAGTGTTGCATCACTCTGATCATTACTACATAGTCACATCCCCCTCTAACTGCAGCTGAAAAAGATTCTCTGCTTTAAAGGATTCATGTGATTATATTGGACACATCTGGATAAATCAGGATAACTTCCCCATAACAAGATCCTTAGCTTAATCACATCTGCAAAGTCTCTTTTGTCATATATTATATTTACAGGTTTCAGGGATCCGTATGAGAATATTGGGTGTGGGGGACATTATGTCACCTGCCATACATCTTACTGTCATGTCCTAATTTGTAATAGAGACTACGAATTCCAAAGTGCCATTTCAAAGATGCAAATTGCATGATACAATTCTATACGCCTCCCCTAAAACAACAGCAACAAAGATTACATTTCCTTAGAATGCATGGATACTTGCTATTTGTGCATGTGTGACTTAGGGCATGTGCACTTTTTTTCCTGTTTTTTCTTTTTCTTTCTTTTTTTTTTTTTTTTTGAGATGGCATCTCGCTCTGTCACCCAGGCTGGAGTGCAGTGGCGTGATCTCAGCTCACTGCACCCTCTGCCTCTCGGGTTCAAGTTACTCTTCTGCCTCAGCCTCCTGAGTAACTGGGACTACAGGCACACACCACTACGCCCGGCTAATTTTTGTATTTTCAGTAGAGACAGGGTTTCACCATATTGGCCAGGCTAGTCTCGAACTCCTGACCTCGTGATCCACCCGCCTCAGCCTCCCAAAGCGCTGGAATTACAGGCATGAGCCACCGCACCTGGCCTTTTACTGCTTTTGTAAGGTTAGACTTTGGAATTAAAAGAGGGTGTCTGAGGTGACCATGTCAGAATTTGCTCCTTTACAGAGAACATTGGAGATCCCTCTTTCCCTCTCTCTTTCTAATGTTTTGCATTTTTCAACACGTGATGTAGAATTGATAATGGATTAAAAGCATTTTTTCTATTTCTTTGACTAGAGCAAAATGAAGCCATAAAAATATCTACCAACGCTGGGAAGTTCTTGCATAAATGACTGGTGTTTATTGCTAATGTAAAATGTTTTTGATTGTGAACATGCTGCTATGTGATCTTCTGAATAAAGATAATTTTGTACTGTGTGAAAAATTTCCCTTTGTTTTCCAAAGTGTATGAGTGGTTACAAAAAATATTTTTATTATATGTCTGTCAGTTTCACTATACAAAATTGAAACAATCTTGGAAGTTATGAGTACAACCAGATGGATGAAGATTTCTGATTCCAGTCTGGAATGTGAACAAAGCGTACAATGCTGTTTGTGGATTATGAGTTATTTACTAGGACTTATCTTAGAACAACGTAATCAGTACCTCAGCAACTATCTAGTTCTGCACACAGCAGGCACTCAATAAATGTTTATTATTTGAATAAGAGAATCATTTTATTTTTCTTCCTGTTAATAGTTGTTCAATTCTATTCTTTCCAGTCAGTACCTCGTACTACAGTTGTTCATCGGGTACCTAAAATTAATACACACTCCCAAATTTGTTACATTGTTTTGGAGAATACGTGACTCAGCCCTTTTGCCAAATGCTATACCTTCCCAGAAGCCTTATAATTATACTTTGTTAATTGCAAACCACAAAGCTGCCATCATTTCTTTCTCTCTTTCTTTTTTTTTAAAAAAATGGTATCCCAGAACAGATAAAGGAGCCATGATTTATATGACTCTCTTTTCCTTTCTGTTACAAACTTGTTTCCCTCTCCCACAATAGGAAGAAATTATTAGGCAGATTAAAAGGTTTTCTGTGTGGAATCTGTAAAAGAAGTGATGCTTGTACTTGGCTGCCCACTGCAAAGGCCACCAATAGAGTAAGGGATGGCAGAAAGGACACGGAAAAAGAGATGCAGGCTGAGATTGAATCAGGTGACCTTTGGAGAGATTCTGCTGACTCATGCACTGGTGCTTGAAAGTTCTGTGTTTTAGTTTCACTGTATAAAAATGTACTGAAAAACATCTTAGTATGTTGTCTTTTAGGCTTATCTGAGACAGATATCCGTCAAATGTAGTGACTGGGCTTCCTAAGGGAAGGTGATACGTTACTCCTTGTAGGAAATAATTCTTCATATGTCCTGTTCCCTAAATAGCTATTGAAATTTGTGTGCTGGGCTGTGGAGAAAGTAGTTCTGTGAAAACCTGGGGAGAATCTGATTAGAGAGTGGTGAAGCCTCCCTGCAAATGCACAGGAAGCACAAGGGAGAGGAAGGCAGTCCCTTCAGGTGGTGACTCTGAATCATTCCAGTCCAACCCTTCACAACAGAGGGACATTTTTTTTTGCTCAGTTATGGCAGGTTCTCCATTTGCAACAGTTTGCTTTAGACCCATTCTTGCCCCTCCCCCTCCCCCTTGGACATCACTCTTCTGGGCCTTCTTTTCACTTTACAGCTCACTCAAGCCAAGTCACCACCATTAGTTTTCCTTTGCCGCACATCACAAAAGCCCCATCCACTCTCACGTTAGGATGTGGCTTCTGTGACAACCATCAGAGCCACAAGCCAAGCCCCTCATTGTCTGGGGACCAGTCATGTCTACTTGGTTTGCCTACCTGGTTTGTTGGGAGATCTTGATAAAATAATATGTTTGACATGCATGGCCAGCTCCAAAGTGTTCTTCAAAGATGACAGAATCAGTCTTCTGTAAAGATGGTGATCTAGTCCCTCACTGTCTTCACCTCTCAGCCAGGCTTCGGTGTTCATGTGAGTTTTATTACGGATTTTCTTTCAGAATGGTGATATTTTAGCATGACATTTTTAATACATATTTTTTAGTTACAATTTATCGAAGTGTAACCCAAACACAGAAACATACACCAATTTCAAGTGTGTGGTGGAATGAATTCTCACAAAGTCAGGATACCCATGTAACAAACACTCAGATCAGGAAATAGGACATTACCATCATCAGTGCCCCGATGCACACCTCACGCCCCTCACAATTCAACAGGTTTCTAAAACAGTGTATTTTGGGAATCCAGTGACTTCTCTACATAGTCATCTGTGGTTTCCCCAGTATGCACGGCTCTGTATATCTTTAGTGAGAAGGTCACTTTCTCTGCAGGGTGTAGCCTACAGCCTTTTTGGGCAAGCAAAAATACCTACAACAAGTGAAGGACATTTAAAGGATTGAGCTCCAGTGTGTGCAAAATCAGCATGAACTCTACATGTGATGACTAAGGCATTGATCATAGAGAGTAGGAGATAATAATGCAGTGTGGGGAGGGGATCCCAAGCAAAGCTTTGTCAGAAGCTGGGAATGGCATAATCGAGACATTTCTTCTTCTTATCCCTCACCTCACCCTATACTTTGCACCCCAGATCCTGTTTTGACCACTGGCCACACCCATCTATCCATGGAGAGTCCCATCCTGCAAGATGTGTAGCCCTTGTTCTTCTCCTGCTTTATCCACTACCTTTGCTTATTGCTGAGCTTCTCCTGTCTGCTCCCGTCCTTTCTTTTGTGTTTTTTTTTTTTTTTTTTTTTTTTGAGACGGAGTCTCGCTCTGTCGCCCGGGCTGGAGAGTGCAGTGGCCTGATCTCAGCTCACTGCAAGCTCCGCCTCCCGGGTTTACGCCATTCTCCTGCCTCAGCCTTCCCCCGTGTAGCTGGGACTACAGGCGCCCGCCACCATGCCCGGCTAATTTTTTTTTTTTTTTTTTTGTATTTTTAGTAGAGACGGGGTTTCACTGTGTTAGCCAGGATGGTCTTGATCTCCTGACCTCGTGATCCGCTCGTCTCGGCCTCCCAAAGTGCTAGGATTACAGGCTTGAGCCACCGCGCCGGGCCCGTCCTTTATTTTCAATGGTGCATGTCTCCGACTTAATAAAAACAGCCTTGGGTTTTGTATTTCTAATCTATGGGCTATTAATGAAATGCAGCAGTGTTTCATCCTTATCTCTAACCACCATGAGCATCCAAGTGCCAAGTGTATATTGTGATCACTAAATTGCCATGAGACATGGCCCACAATTCCAGGAATGTGCCATTTGCCATAAAGCTGTATCTGAAATTGCTATTAAGTCTTTCCTCTGACTTTGGTCCTTCTACTAGGATTTTCTTTCTTATCATAACTCTCCTAAATATTATATTATCCAAAGTTCTCTATTACTAGCCTCATTTTTATTGAGACTTTTTAGACATTTCATTAAGTCACTCACTCCATGAAGACCAATTATGGCAAAGCACCTGTTATAGGCAAAGCATTCTATTAGGTGCAGGGAAATAATAATAATTTGCATGTGGATCTTGCTTTTGAACAAATTACCAAGGGACATAGGACATGTGCATAAATAAGTATATTTTAAGTGACCAAAACGATTGACAGATATGGATGGTTGAGAGATGAGAAGTGGGGAGTAATTCGTTAGGACTGGGGTGATGAAAGAAAACCTCTTGAAGGAAGTCACATTTTAAGAGGGCCTTGAAAGTTGGGTTGGTTTTGGAATATATGATGATTCGGTAATCTTGGTGGTGGAATCAGGATGAATAAAAGAAAAGTGAAGACCAAATTGAGTTTGTATAAAGAAGAGTGAATAGTTAGGTATTGTACCTGTTAGAAATGCTTACAGGTGAAAGGAACATCAACATCAAAAACAATAAACGCTACCAAACTAGCTCAAACTGAAAGGGCATTAAGGGTGTGTTTTGCAAAAATTCTGGAGGTATTTTGTCCCAGACTGACCACCACCTGCATTCTTTGTTCAGGGCCAGCCATGTCATCAAGGGCTAGTCTTCTCCTATTCTTCCACTCCATCATTCTTAGCACATTGGCTCTTTATGTCAGCTTGCCATGACAAATCATGGCAGTGCAGAAGCACATGTCCATCTCTAGGTCAATGGCTGGGAAAGCGATGGGTTTGTTATGATTTTCTAGGACCAACTGTATTCCAGGTCCTTATGAAAATAGGGTTTATTAACAAAAGGAAAGATGAGAAAGAAGAGGAAGAGGAGGAAGAGGAAGGAGGAAGGAAGCAGAAGGTGGAAGGGAATAAGAATAAAAAGAAAAGATTAAGGAGGAGGTGGAAGAGGAGTAAGGAGAAAATGGCTTAAAACTTGAGTTTTAGGGGCACAGTGAGATCATTTTGGCTACAACGTGGGGACCATATTATGGGTAAACTGGTAAATCTCATGATCGGCTTTCAGTCTTTTTCCTTGACCTCTTATTTCACCTGTTGGGCCCTGTTGACTCACCTTCTGCCTCTGTCCTGCTTTTTCCTGTGTTTACTTCCTAATCTCTGGCTGCTCCTTTTCAAGGTCGTTTGTTGGTGCCCGCCCTCTGTTTCCCACATAAGTGGCAGTACTCCCAGGTTTCTGTCCAGGTCCTCTTTCTCAGTCCTTCTAAGGGAACCCACATAAACACAACTTTATACACATTGCTCTCAAGCCTCCAGCACAAATCTTTAACTGCTCTTTCTGCCTTGGATCTGCCTCCCCACACCCTCCCCATGTAGCTCAGTCTCTGTGGATTCCCTCAAGCTTTCCCTACACCCTGGAATTCCACACCATTTCCTTGGTGTTGTCCAACAAATCACTTCTCATTCAAGAGGAATTTATTTCAGGATGCCTCTCTGCAATCTAGTTCTTACTTCCTTCCTCAGGGTTCCCTGTGCCCTCCCCCACCTCTTCAGTGCCTCTCTTCATGCTTGCTTCACTGTACTTAGTCATTGTTTCAGGGACCAGTGACTCTCTAGGCCACTCCAAGACCATTACAGCCTGCCCACTGCAGGCCACTCTCAGACGCCACCCAGATCCCTGGAATAGTCTTCTTATCAACCTCCTTGCAGCCCTCTGGCTATTCTCCAAATTGTACTTTATGTTGCAACAAAATGATCTTTTCTAAACAATAGTGGTGTGATGACTATCCACTGCCCAAAACCTTTCCAAGAGTTCCTGATATTCTCAGGAGAAAGACAAAGGCCCTGACATTTCATACAGAATCCTACAAGGGGCCTCTGTCTTCCACCTTGATATACATTTGTCTCCCTCTTGCTTTCTCTACCACAGTTCCACCAGCCTTCTTTCATTTACTCTAAAGTGGCATGCCATCTACCTTCCTCCACAGGATCTTTGCAAATGCTTTCCTTTGCCTGGAATGTCTATCTTCTCCACCTTCACCACACTAGCTGCTACTCATCTATCTGATTGCAGCTCAAGAGGTACTGCCTTGGGAAAGCCTTTCTTAACATTTGGATCCCTGACTTTATGGAGCCTTGTCCCACTCATTCATTGTGCTTGTCATTATTTATGACCATGGAATTGTTTTTGTGATTGTTTGATTAATATCCATTTCCCTCTCTAAATAGTCTTCTCTGTAAGAGCAGCAGCTGGGGCTATTTTGCTGATGTTTTTATTCCCACTATCTTGTATGGTACTTGGCATGTCATAGACACCTAATAAATATAGTGCTTTTAGCAAAATGAACTTTCTATTTTATACCATGAAATTCTGGGAAACTGAGACAAGCCTGCTTTAGTGTTATATTCCAAGGACTTTGAAGAGTTTTTATCTATGAAAATTGCTAAAATTATTGATAAATGATTGATTTAAGAAGGCATTGTGGATGTCAGGCTAATGAATTTGTGATGATTGATGGAAGACTGTGTATTTGTAGGCGTTTATTGCCCTAACCAGCTCATCCCAGATACCCTCACCCAGTATTTCTCTATAATGTTCCTAATCCATTCCATCTGTCCCAGTTTTCTCTTTTAAATGGTCAGCAAGGGCCTGGAAACACGTTCTCACTTCTGCCCCCTCTGATCAGACCAAGGAAGCAGAACTTCTCTAATATATGACCAGGGTCTCCCTGGTTTTGAGGGATTTGATGTTCTAAGATGCCTCTGTCTTGCCAAATTTGTACTCTGTTCTGTTTCAGTCTGTTATTTATTGTGGTTTTTTAATTCTCCCAACTGTCTCTCTTAATCTCAAATTCCACTATTCTACTTGCTCAGTCATTTCATCTAGAAGTGATACTGGGGAAGGAGGCACATTGAACACTTTCATGAACCCAGGTCCTAAATGACAATGTGTTCTTAGCAATGAACAAACTGTGTTAGTGCCGAAGCTACTGCCACAAAGAAAACTGTATCTTTCACCTGCAGAGTCTATTTATGTGACCACATGTTTCAGCTCAGGTAAATCTTCAGTATCCTCTCATCCTGCCTTTCCTTTCTGATTAGGAAATCTTTTATTTATCATGGTTTTCATTTTCTCTGAACAGATGGTGCATTACAAACAAGTGACAAATGACTATCCTCCCAACAAGTATTTAGAAACAAATAAAATTAACCACAAGAAATATGGCAGCAGGGTGCGTAGGAAACTCACTAAGTAAATGAGTTTATCACATTATTTGCTTCCCTACTGGCATCATAAGATCCACTTTTGAAAAATATATATAAAATGGTTAAAGAAACTGATTTAGACAGATCAGTTAACATCATATGTATTTCCTCCAAACACAATTATTGGGAAAAATAACTAATCTTTTCTTGTCAAAGCATTTGCTTTCCTAGAAGACAGCAGAGTTCTGTTTAGCCTCACGTAAGGAAATAGTGTGATGCATTATGATAAATAGATGCCTCACACCTTTCTAGGAAAGAAAAATTATGAGGCCTTTGACTGTAACTAGATGAACTGAAGCTAAAGGCAACTATCTCCTTCAGCAAAAGAGACCCAGTTGCTGCTCTCAGAGATTGCAGTTTAGAGGGGAAAACAGATATTAATCAAACAATCACAAAAACATGATCACAAATATAAGCACAATGAATGAGTGAGAAAAGCTCCATGAAGTCATGGATTTGAATAATAAGAAAAGCCTCCTTCAGGAAGTGATTCTTGAGCTGCAATGAGATAGATGAGTAGGAGCTAGTGTGGTAAAGGTGGAGAAGACAGACAAACATTTCAGGCAAAGAAAGAGTATTTGTGGCTGGGCACAGTTGCTCACACCTGTAATCCCAGCACTTTGGAAGGCTGAAGTTGACAGATACTTGAACCAAGGAGTTTGAAATCACCCTGGACAAGATGGTGAAATCCCATGTCTACAAAAAAAAAAAAAAAAAAAAAAAAAAAAACAAAAACTAGCTAGGTGTAGTAGCACACACACGTAGTCCCAGCTACTAGGGAGACTGAGGTGGGAGGATTGTTTGACTCTAAGAGGTCGAGGCTGCAGGTGCCACTGCACTCCAGCCTGGGTGAAAGAGTGAAACCTGTCTCAGAAAACAACAACAACAAAAAACCTTAAAAGCATTTGTAAAGATCCTGTGGAGGAAGGAGAAGACATGGCACTTAGGAGTAAATGAAAGAAGGCCATTGGAGTTATGGGAGAAAAAGCAAGAAGGAGACAAATGTGCATCAGTGTAGAAGAGATAGACCCCTTTTAGGGCTCAATGTGAAATGTGAGGGCCTTCCAAGAGTTCCTGTTATTCTTTCTCCTGAGACTAACAGGAATCCTTGGACACGGGCTTTCAGCAGAGAATTCCCAGCTTACTCTCATTGTTTGAAAAAGCTCATTTTGCAACTAAAGGCATTACGTCTTCAAAGTTGCATTCTATGACATCCACTCATGCTCAGCATCAGAGTATGCACTCAGACTTTCTAGATATAAGCTATAGATACTTTTTAAAATTATTTTTTAACATAATGCCAACAATTCTGATTCTCTGAAATTCTTCAACCTATGAAATATGCTTTGAAACATACATGCTTTGGATGAAAATGCCCTAAAATGGAAATATGATATACCCTATAAATAGATGAAATTATGTATGAGAACATCTTAGGAAGAGGATGAAATTAAATCAGCAACTGAAACAGTAATTGTAAAATATTGTTATATTTCCTCACTTTTTACAGATACTTCACTGATAAAAAGGGGAACAAAATATGAGATTGTTAGTCACATGATTTCCTTACCATGAACAATAGTTACACACTTAAATGTGGGCTGATAGTAGTTTAGTCAGAGTCCACACTTCTTTGAGAAGTTGATGTTCTGCATGAGTTAGTCATGGCAAAGTGAATAAATAATTCATGTGTTACTACTCCCCACCCTTCCCAGATAGATGTAATGTAAGGGATATTAATACACCTAAAAGCAAAAGATGGAAATTCTAACTTCAGGGATGAGCGTGGAGCTAGGTGGCCTGTTCCACCGATCTCTCTTTCCTTCTCTCCTGAATCGTCAACATTCAAAGCTGCAGTGGCATCTCACATCTTTGAAAACAATTCCACCTTGATCTCACTTTCCCTTCAGCTTTCAGGTCCTTCCACTCCAAAATAATCTATAATGATATGAGGAATATGTGATTAAATGTTGATATAATCATAATCCTTAGTTTGTAAATTCATTTTCATTTTCTCCCCCAGTCCTCCCTGACCACCGCTCCCTTGTCCCTGTCCACTTCCAAAGCCTCTACCATAATAATCATGAATATCTCCTTGACTGTAATATATCATGACAATATTGTTTTGTCTGGGTATGTTTTCACAAAAACAAAATTATGCTAAATTTTAAGAAAAGAAAATTGTGCTAAAGAGTAATTTTGACCTTAATTTTTTTCTATTCAACACTTTTAAAACTATTCAAGTTTCTACATGTATTTTTTTCAATTTATTTTTTAGTTAGCAAATAAAAAGTATATATATTTATGGTGTTCAACATGATGTGTTGATATATATGTGTTTGTTTTAATGTATTTCTGATGCCTACTTGCAGTTTCATAGCATAAACCTTGCATATTTTCTCCTCCTTTCCTCAATCGCCTCTATCTCTCCCATGCCACAAACAACACTGTGGTGAGTATCATTACGCACACCCTCTATTTTCTTTTCTTAACTTTTATTTTAGGTTCAGAAGATACATGTGCAGTTTACATGGGTAAACTGTGTCACTGGAGTTTGTTGTACAACATCCCTTACTCAAAAGAGAGAAATGTATTTAGTATATATATCCAGGAGTGGAGCTGTTATATCCTAGGTGTGTGATTAATCGATTGCACCACGGATTGCTTTCCAGAAAGGCTATATTAATCTACACTCTCAACAACAATCCTCTAGGGTTTCTGTTTCCCAGCATCTTTCTGACACTTGGTATTATTTGGGCTCTCTAATTTTTGCCAGTCTGATGGAAGAAAACTCTTATCTTGTTTTAACTTGCATTTATTTGATTGCTAGTGAGGCTGAATATTTCTTCATATACTTGTTAATCATTTGGATTTCACTATAAATTATACATTTAAATTACTTGCTTATTTTTCTATTGTGTTTCCTGTCTTCTTGATTTGGGAGTATTTCCTTAGATTTTTAAGATATTACTCCTTATTGATTATAAATCTTTCCCTGTCTACGATCTGTCTGTCAACTTTGTCTAAGGTATTCTCTGTTGAAGAAAACGCTCCAATTTTTTTAAGAAAGGAAGTAAAGTACACTTGGACGAGAGCCAAGCTGGCAACTTAGGAGATTCAAATGCTAAAGATCCCACATTTAAATGTATGGTTTGTATATTTGGCAGCCTCAATGTTTTCTATATATATTCTTCTATTAACCTTGTAGTTCCACCTTTCACATTTAAGTTTCCCTTCTGTATGGAATGAGGTAAGGATTCAGGGTTGTTGATTTTGCTTCAATTGGTAGTTTTGTCCCAATATCTTCTGCTAAACAGTCTACCATTTCACCGTTGATGATGGTGTCAGCACTATCATATATTAAGTTAACCTTGTCATGTAGTATTTTCTGAGTTCTCTGGGTTACCCCAGCACCATGCATCTGTTTGTTAGCAGGACCTTAATATGTGTGTTCATATATGGTAAAGCAAAATCTTCATTTTTGCTCTTTGTCAAAATAACCTTAGCTTGTTTTATTCATGTCACTTTCAAGTACGTTTTCCAAAGTTCTCAAAATTGTTGTTTGGTATTGCATCAAATGTATATGTAAACTTGAGCAAAATTAAGATCTTTAAAGTGTGAAATAATCTCACCCATGAACAAAACTTATCTCTCCTTTTACTTAAATATCTCTTATGACCTTTAACAGAGTTTTTAAAATGTGCTCTGTACAAATTTTATGTATTCTTGGCTAAGTTATTACCTAGAAATTTCATAATTTTGTTGCTGTTGTAACTCTACATCAGTAGTCTGTAGCTTTCTTTTTGAGATTCTCCCTGTAGATATACCAAACTGCCAATTTGATGTTTTCATTTTGAACATCTCTCATTACCTAAAACTTCACGTGCACCCAAATGTGCATTTGATCTCCATCCTGCTTCCAGAATATTACCCCTTCAGTATTCTACAATGTTAATAATAGCTACCACTTTCAGTTCCTTCCAGACATCTGATTATAAATCTTTTACTGATTTCCTACCTAAACTATTCTCTTTTTCACCATTTCATTTGACCCCTCATTAAGTTTTACTTTAAAGCTAAAGTTGTCTATAAAAGCAGTCTTTTCAAAATTAGCACATAAATATTGATTGAATAAATGAATAAATTATAATTTTTTTCTCTGATTGCAGAGGTTGTTGATGACTTTTAGATCACGGCAGCAATATTTTTTCTTGCATAAGCATAAAATATAACGCTGTTGACACAAGTACAGTTTTTAAAATAAACTTGGCCTTAAAAATGCAGTGGGTATTAATAAGAATAGTATGAAATGTGCTGTTATAACAAATATCACCAAACTCTGAAAGTTTATTTCTTGCTAAGCAAAGTCTGCTCTGGGTACAGGTAACTCTCTAGAGCAATTGTTCTTCAACCCAGTTTTGGTAGTGATACAACTGAATGGAATCTTCACCATCCTGTAAAAACATTATCTGGAACTCAGTCTTGTTCACTGACTTTGGAGGCAAAGAGAATACCGTATGATTTTTCATTGGCAATGAAAAACTTTAGATAGAAGTGACACATTTCACTCCCACTCTTAGACCATTATCTGGAACTGCACCTAACTACAAAGAGGCAGGGAAGTTTAATCCCCCCAAGAAGAATGGGATGTGGGAGAGCACCAGTCATCTCCACCCCACAACGTGTATGACCAAGAAAGGAAAAGCAAATCCACTCACCCATAACACAAAATCCTTCACGTTTCTTTCCATCATTAGCATATTGTGTTGTGGACATTTTATTCTGTCAGGACCATCGATTTTAAGTTCTTCTGAGATAATATAGTCTACAGTTTGTTCAGAATGGTTCTAGTTCTCATATTTGCTTTTTAGAATTTTACTAGAAAGGAGAACGATCCTGGAGAAACTGTATCTATATCTATCTAGAGCTATATCTATATCTATATATATCTATATCTTCCATTTCAAATGGCCTGGGAATCATACAGCGTGAGCTGCCCTGACTATGGGCACATTCAGCCAAGGGAGTTAATTGTGAGGGAAATATTGGAGACTCATGTATAACTCAGCACCTTAAGATGCCCGCTTGGGCCAGGCACAGTGGCTTATGCATGTAATCCCATGCATGTAATCCCATGCTTTGGAAGACCGAGGTGGGAGGATCACTTGAGGTCAGGAGTTTGAACATGGTGAAACATCTTTACTGAAAATACAAAAATTAGCCAAGCATGATGGTACACACCTGTAATCCCAGCTACTTGAGAGGCTGAGGCACGAGAATCACTTGAACCCAGGAGGCAGAGGTTGCAGTGAACTAAGACTGCGCCACTGCACTCCAGGTTGAGCGAGACTCTATCTCAAAAAAAAAAAAAAAAGATACCCAGTTGATTCCATCAATCATTGAATTTATGTCTGGTTTTGGGCTATTTAGTTAATCTCTGTGTATCCATTTTCACTTCACCAAATATTAATAGTAGTAGTGCCTCCTCCTTGGGGTGTTGAAGTATTAAATAGGATAATGCATGTGAACTGTTTCTGTGGTCCCCATCACATTGTAAATGCTAAATAATCACGAGTATTGAGAATATATGATTTCATCATGATTTAAACATTTGGTCCTACCTTTTGGCATCAAGTACATTAGGTTTCAAAAGATTTAAAAAGTCGATTTTTCCTCAAAACACATAAACATTGCTTTTTAAAACTGTGATTTTTCAAAGTTGAAAGGTGAGACAAAAAAAAAGAACCTTGAAATAGTTTGTCTGTGTATTTGAGGTGTTCACAAATAATCTCAGCTGTTGCTAAGACAGCATAAGGAAACAAATCTTTTAGTGACCTGGATTCTAGCTCAGATTTCTGCTAACTAGCTTCAGGATTTAGAAGTAGAGTTAATGCCTGGGCCCCAGTTTTGTCAGTTCTACTATGAAAGGATTTAGGCAATCTCTCGGAGTCGTTTTAGCACTCGAATTCTAATACTGAATAGCTTTCACAATGTGTGAAGTGGATATATTTTTCCTAAGGGTAAAATCAATGCTCCAAAATATTTCATGTAGATCTTTGTACCAAAGTTATACACGATAAAAAATAGGACACCAAAAAAAAAAAAAAAATTGGAGACACAGTTCCTGTCTTCAGTGAGCTTCTACTAGTATGGTTAAATTCCTGGCAGTGTTCACATATTATAAACAGATGAAGTAACCAGAGACTTGTATTTCAAAAGGTCAAGGAAAAGATGGAAGGAGGGTTGACTTGCTAAAATTCTCGTGATGATTCATTAGAATCTCTGGAAGCAGAAACCTCATATCTTCTGTTTTCATCCTTCTGGATGCTACCCTGTTTATACAGGCCAGATTCACTTTTCATTACTCTTAAAATGGTGCTATCTTTAGTAAATGTCACATCAGAGAAAAGCTTCTGGTTTAGTGCATATTTTACTTTCTTAGAAGCTCAAAATCTATGAACGTATATTCAGTATGAATGTCTACAACCACAGGGATTACACGTATAGCATCTTCTTTTGGTATCATTAAAAGACACCTAAAGGGGATTCAAAGCAGAAAAAGAAATAAAAATGGCTTTTATTAAAGTGATAGAATGGAAGCTGATCACAAGAAATTCAGCCTTCTGTGGACATCTGCAGATCATCTGCATGATCACTCTGCATGATCGCTTCTCCTGCAAAAAGTTGGTTCTGACAAGGGGCCTTTTCTCAACACTAATCCATGAGTTAACATATAAAAACATCATTTTCAAGGTGTAATACTGCTCTTATATTCATAGCCACTTGCATTCAAAATAGCTTTCTAAGTTTTCAGATTTTCATCTTAGCTCTCTGAATGTAGCCTTAGAGTACAAGACTCAAGCCATGATCTCACACGTAGTTCAGCACAGCCCTGTGCAGACAGGCCAGATCAGAGGCCTTCCTGGACCAGCCAGGCTTCCTGAGGACTAGGAATGTGTCCCGATGGACTTGCAACATTTCTTTCTCGGTATTTTCCTTTTTTTGCAGACTTTGCTTCATAGCTCTCATACACAAAATCTGAAACAAGACAATCTAACAAACAATTAAATAAAAATCTTAAAATTAACTTTTTTTTTGTATTTATTAGATGTATGTCACCCACCTTAGACTGGCAGCAAGCTGGGGTTCTGGGACTATGTAGATATCCCTAAAATCCTCTTCTTTGGGCTGCTTCTCAGCAGGACCTTGTGATGCACTATTTAAAATCCTACAGTTCTGACATCCTTCTTTTCCTCTTTCAACCTTTTAATCCTGTGTCAGATTCATGATACTTAGGGAAGTATAATAAAAGATTTTATACCCATTAAAGGATTCTTTCCAGGATTTTGATTTAGTTACATGACAAATAGTAGAAACATAAAGTAAATTTAATTTTTATAATATATTTTATCTAACCCAAGGTATCCCAGATATTATCATTCCCATGGGTAATCAATATAAAAATATTAATAACATAAATTCTTCTTGTCATGTTAAGTGTTTGAAATCCTCTGTATTTTACCCTGAAACACATCTTAAACTGGGTGCTAAATTTTTATCAGCAATACTTGAACACTACTTATATGTCATAAGATTGAATTTGAAAAAGTAGATTCAAGTAGAAAAAAAGCAAAAACAAGCTCAAGTTGTTTCAAACATAATTAAAGTATTTGAAACACTGAAATAACTATAGGTTATTATATCTAAATTAAATTAAATTAAATTCGAAGTTTGGTTTATCAGTCACACTGACCACATTTCGAGTATACAGGTGGCTGGTGGCTCCCATCTTAGACAGCCAAAGGCCTTTTATTTTACTCAGATTTGGTAAGACTTTACTGGAAAACAATATATAGGTCCGGACTTAAAAGCTAAGAAGAAATAGAGGTAACTTTGAGAGACAAGCAAAATGTCACAAAATTATTTTAAATACTTTTAAATTTTGCGAAAATATGATTCACCAGGAAGACGTAAAGACTCTTTTTACGTCTGCTTGTGTAAAAAGAGTGCATGGCATAAGAATTGTTAAGAGGGGCCATTCGCCGTCTCTGACGACAGCCAGACACAGATGAATGGATTTCAGCTCTAATGGGGGAGATTGTTTAGCTGTAAGAAAAAATTTCTCTCTATTCAGAATAGAAAGTCATGAGAACTGTGTCCCTGGAGCTCATTGAAATTAGGGCAAATGTGCCTCTGTCTGGGATGATTTAGTTGTAGCCCTTCCTGAAGGTTGGGGGATTGCACCAATCATCTCTCAAGGTCTCTTCCTGCTGTGATGCTGTGATTCCAGGAAAACCCATGGGTAGAAAGGCCACACTGCCAGCTGTTTCAAAATGTCGTTTTTGCAAGGACAATTAATCTTTGTGATTACATGACTAGTGCTATAGAGTTTTCAAACTTTTTTTCTTTTCCTTTGTCTGGGAATGTGTTGAAAACTGAGCAAGCACTTAGCTATGAATGCTGGGAAGCTGTGAATTGGTGGAAGAGTCCTTTCTATGTCTGTAAGTGTTTTCAATGGGCAGTAAATCCCACGTGTATTTCAGAGGGGCCCACACATGTTCCTCCTATTTAAATGGTTTTCAGAAAACTGCTGAGATCAAGGACACATTCACATTCAGGTAAATGTAGCGGGTGGACCCATGCCCCTCCACCCCCAGCAAATAATCTTGAATTGCTTTAGTTGCTGGTAATGTAGCTGAATCATGGACAAAAAGAGCATCTTGGATCTGGACCTGGATTGCAGCATCTGGCTCTCTACAATATTGTTTCCCATTTGCTTCTGAAGATTCGTTACTGCAGAGTACTGAGGGGCTGCCAATTCAAGAAAGAATGATTCTAGAAACTGACAAACATCTCTGACTAATGTCATCAAATACTTTTTTCCTGGATAAGATCTAGTTAAGTTTCCCCCTAAATTGTTTTATTTCTTAGTCTAGGGAAGTCTGAATTCTTAAATGCTATAATTGCTTTTAAAACATTAGGAATGAGGGACTAGAAGCTTTCAGTGTGTTGGTTGAGATTTGCCATGAATTTTCTGGACCAGACAATGATGGCAATGTCAGTTAAATTGCCTGGCTACCCCAGTCCTCTCACAAAGGTGAGAGTGAATAGTCTGCAAAGAATCTAAAAAGGCAACAGTCTAGGATTTTCTCTGAGGTTAGATCTCATCATATTCACATATAAAACATGTATTAAATGTAGTCATATACTGCGTAATGATATTTTGGTCAACTGCAACCCACAAATACAAATGGTGGTCCTATAAGTTTATAATGGAGCTGAAACATTCCTACCACCTAATGATACTGTAGCCATCGTGACATCATGGCACAACGCATTACTCATGTGTTTGTGGTGATGCTGGTGTAAACAAACCTACTGTACAGCCAGTTATATGAAAGTACAGCAATACAATTATGTACAGCAAAAATACTTGATAATGATAGTACATGACTATGTTGCTAGTTTATTTATTTACTATACTTTTTATCCCTATTTTAGAGTGTACTTCTCTACTTATTAAAAAAAAGTAAGTGTAAAACAGCCTCAGGCAGGTCCTTCAGGAGGTATCCAGAAGAAGGCCTTGTTATCATAGGAGATGACGTGTCATTGACCCTGAAGACCTTCCAGTGGGACGGGATGTGGAGGTGGAAGATAGTGACATTGATGATCCTGACCTTGGATAGGCCTAGGCTAATGGGTGTGTTCTTGTCTTAATTTTTAATAAA
This sequence comes from Papio anubis, assembly GCF_008728515.1. Classification (NCBI taxonomy): domain Eukaryota; kingdom Metazoa; phylum Chordata; class Mammalia; order Primates; family Cercopithecidae; genus Papio; species Papio anubis. The sequence goes on from NC_044983.1 coordinate 58,267,573, forward strand.
AAAGTTTACAAAGTTAAAAAGAGTTAAAATAGAAAAAGCTTATAAAACAAATATAGGAAATATAATATTGTATTTCATACTAACAATTATCAAATAACAAAGAAGATATTATTTTACAGCTGTAAAGTGCATTTGTGTTTTAAGCTAAGTGTTATTACAAGAGTCAAAAAGTTTTTAAAATTAAAAAGTTTATAAAGTGAAAATGTTACAGTAAGCTAAGGTTAACTTATTACTGAAGAAAGAAAAGTACTGTTTAAAATAAATTTAGTGTACCCTAAGTGTACAGTGTTTATAGTCTACAGTAGTGTATAGTCTTGTCCTAGGCCTTCACATTCACTCACCACTCACTCACTGACTCAACCAGAGCAACTTCCAGTCCTGCAAGCTCCACTCATGATAAATGCCCTATACAGGTGTGCCATTTGTTCTTTTATACTGTATTTTTACTCTACCTTTTCTATATTTATAACACAAATACTCATAGCTTCATTACAATTTCCTACAGTATTCAGTAAAATAACATGCTGCACAGATTTGTATCCTAGGAGCAGCAGACTATACTGTATACTCTAGATGTGCAACAGGCTATACCATCTAGGTTTGTATAAGTACACTCCGTGGTGTTCTTACAACGAAACTGTCTAATAATACATTTCTCAAAACATATCTCATTGTTAAGCAAAACATGATTTTACTGTGCTTGAGGGAGCTGAGGAACACTTGACCTTGGGCCATAATAACACAGTGAGCAAGTTTCTCAATATTGACCATGTTTCTCAATATTCTTTAATGACTTACCTAAATAAACACAAAACTTTAAAGCAGTTCAGTGAAAAGTGAATGACTAGGCAAACTTGTAAAAGAGAGTAATCAAATAACCCACTGGGTTTCACTGTTGTATACCAGAAATCAACCTGTTTAGGACTGGAATGTTTTTAGGAGCAGGAGACAGAAAATGGTTAGGTCTACACTATAGGGTGCACAGCATGGGACATTGTGGGGCCCCCCAAGGTACCACAGTGGGGGATCTCTTTATTTCTTATGACCATGAAGACACCAGGGCTCTGAATATTGAGAGAGGGGAAGGAGGTAATGCACCCATAGCAAGTATGTTTCATGCTTACAGGTACATCAGCTCTCCTTTGGAGTGTACAGTGGAGCAAGGGTAAGAAGCACTGAGTTCTGACTGTGATGCCAGTAGCGCTACCTGGAGCCAGGGTTCTTCCAAGCCTCAGGAAGAGGAGGATGAATTAGAAATACAGCTGTCTTGTCCAGCCTTACTATTTTACAGATATTTAGCATAGCCAAGAGGAATTCTTACTGTGTTGCTTTGGTCCTCAAGGATAATGATCTAGTCTTATATTAACAATAATTACTTTTATATAATATTTTCTATAATGTAGAGCTGAAGACAAGACTCTATGTTAATGGCATTGATAAATCCATTACTCTAGAATCCTGGTCATGCATGTATACGAAAAACAAGGAAAGATGGATAAAAGAAGTAAAAAGGTCACCAGACTAAGTCAGCCCCCCACCAAAAAAAAAAAAAAAAATGTGTATGTGTATATATATATGCATATATATATGCAAATATATCTTGGCCAAGAAAGATTTTAAGGCAAGTAATTGGTTTTAAGAATAACAAACAGGCTATATCTTTGATTTGTCTAAAGATTCATGTTGTCATCTCCAAAGTTTTCCACTACAGAGATTTATGCTGTCATTGGATCTAATTATGAATTAATGATTGATTCATTTAGGGAATAACTCGACCAAATGGCAGTGAATTGAAAAATGAACAGACCCCGAAGGAACACATTGTCAGTAATAACTAATTCTGTCTGCTGATGGCAATCAGCATAGGTCACTTAGAAAATAGCCCTGGATGGAACCAATTACTCACCTTCAATCCACAGTGAGTGGTTTCCTCAGCCTTGCACTACTGACATCAATTAACCCTCATGGCATTCTTCAATTATTTGAAATCTCCAGGCACACCCATCCTTCTGAGGTAACTACTTAGAACATTTCAAGTTTGTTTTGCTTTCTTAGCAAAGGTTTTAAGCAGAATAGCTGTGATATTTTCACTCTTTATTCTTAAAAGCACTCTGCCCATCCACGTTGGTTACTTGTTTACTTTGTACTCACTACTGAGTACATCTTGACATTTTATAAATGAATACAGGTCTACAGAGAATTTGTGAGGTACTCGAGTTTAATAGCTCCACTAGTTTGGTGCTCTATATGGTCATATTAAAGTTGTATTAATCGCACATCAGGATTGATTTTACTGCAAGGTCCATGAGAAAAATCCCACACCAAACCATCTATTGTTCTGTCAACTCTCTTTGAAGAGGCTACTGTGGTAGGGGTTGGCATGGAGAGACCCTTGAAGGGTAAATGATTTCATATAAATTTCTTCAATTAGCAACAGCTTTATAATTCCTACTGCGAGCCATCAACTACACTCAGATTAGTTTTAATGGGGAAACTGTGTACCAAGAATCCTGCCACAGAACCCCCTAAGGAGAGCTGATTACATTTTTTCAAATGCTTACACAAGGATGCATACTTAAAAGTGAATTGTAACCTTTTCAAAACTGACATTTCAAAAGAAACAAATATTGAGTAGTGGGAGGAGGAGGAGGCAGTAGAAGAGGCAATTTCATAAGTGAAGGAAAGGATATCAGAAGGAGTTCTTGCTCTTGGTAAATATACAAAGGCATCGCATGCAGTAACCACCTCTTTCTCTTCTGTTTTGTACACCAGCTTCTTGCTTTTCTTGTCCATATGTTCTCATTATTTCGCTCTCACTTACGAATGAAAACATGTGGTATTTGGTTTTCTGTTCCTGTGTTAGTTTGCTTAGGACAATGGCCTCCAGCTCCATCCATGTCCCTGCAAAAGAATATGTAAATCATTCTATTATAAAGGCACACGCAGGTGTCTACTTCTTAATTCGGTCCCTGCCTCTTGGTTGAGCACTGAGTTTCCACCCATGGTTGTACTCTTGGTTAATCTGGGCATACTCAGGTTATAAGACCTTCATGCTGGGAGTCAATGGTAACTGAAAAACAACTTCCAACTTTGTTACATGAAAGCTAAGGCAAGTTGGTCTGGTGTGGTTACAAAATCTATGGTAAAACTTTTGTAGGTGTTTGTAAGATTGTTGTTAGCGGTTTTCCTATCTAAAGTTTCAAAAATTGGAGTTAAGTATTTAAGGGTTATTTTATAGAACCATGATTACATGGTTTCTTCTGTGATTCAGAGATATCTGAGTCTGACTCTGGTCTGGCACAGGGTGAGGGAAGGCTAGCTAGCTATAATTAGTAAAATATATGTGTCTCACCCTAAACTTTTAAATAGGAAGGAAGCTGCACTTTACATTAAATAACTGGGCATTTTAACAGGATACCAGTGACAACATGGTTTTTAAAACATCCCCCAGTTTAGTGCTCATATGTTTGGGTCACACCCAAGGTTTATGGCAGCGGATCCCATCTGGAAGACTGTATCTGGTACATTTATGAGAAGCATTGATAATTCTTCATTTATGAGAAGCATTGATAATTTACAGTGGAGCAGAGGAGGCAACCTTCACAATCAAAGGTCCAGAAACTAAAGAATGAGAGAAGGGCTAAAGGAATAAGAATTAGAATAAGAAAGGGAAGAGCTGGGAGGAACGTAAATAACAATGACATAACACAGTACACAGTAGAAATGTAAATATTTCAAGGGTTATTACATAGAACAACAACAACAAGACTTTGGATTTGAAAGAAAACCATAGTTCAGCTGAAAGACATAAATCAGTACCTTCTAACTTAGAAATCTCCTGAAATGGAGCCCCTATAGCAAAATTTCCGTCATAGCAGGAAATTGACTACTGCCTAGTCATGAATACTTTGGACTTGGTTTCTGCCCTAGAGTAGAGGTTGAACTAGATTGCCTATGGATATTATTCATCTGTTTACTTAAAGGACAACATTTTAAATAGTAGATTACTAGTTTGATTTCTTTGTCATATTTGACACATGCCTCCCAGAAGCCACATCAGTTTCTAATATTATCATCTAGGAGTGTTTATTTAGCATCAGAAGAAAGCTCAAAATCTTATAGATGGAGAAAACAAAAACGTCATGGTTCTGTGTAATTACAGAATAACGGAACATTAGATCTAAAATGGACTTCACTGCAAAAGTGAGAGATGACTACCCAGAGAGTATTCAGCCCTTCCTATGGATACTTGGTTAGAACAGGCGGAGCACTGTCCCCTGATCATCTCTCCACTTCACAGATCTTTCCACCCATTTGGTTGAGGCTTAGCCCACAGCAATCAGCTCAGCAGTAACAACAAAAGTCTCTGACACCACCATCCTGCATCTACCCACTACTCACCTTATCCCTGACTTGCAACAGCTAAATAAGCAGCATCAGGAATCCAGCCTGTGCCTCAGCACTAATCCCCAGTTTTTGCTCCACCCCACTGTAGCTTCTGTCTTTTCTGCATATTCTCACATCAGCATCTATAAGAGGAAAACCTCAGTCTTTATGGTCCCTAGACTAGAATCCCATCATAGTTCCCAAACTAGAGAGAGAAGAGCTCATGACAGACTACATGTCAATCCCATCCAACCAGCCTCCCGTCCTCAGCTGAGATGTACACCAGAATTTCCCAACTCAGTCTCAGCCAAACGACTCAACACTTCAGTCAAATGACTGGCCCTCTGTTGAAGCTTTCTAAACGGAGCAGTCAAATCAGATTGACGATTGCTGTGAGGTTTACTGTTTCTTCTGTTGTTGAAAATAAAAAATAAGTTATATGACTCCAAAGGCTACCATATATTTATTTAACATTAAATGGAATTTGAGGCTAACCAAACCGTCTTCCTTAGTCAGGACAATAAACCAGATAACCTCATGAACCATATCTTTATAAAATAATAATGGATATAGAGCATGCATTTGAAACAGCAAGGTAACTTTTTAAAATTTATGACTGTTTCAAAAGTTTAAGGACACACATTCCTATATAATTAGCAGAGAATTTACTACCATTATCAGTTCATTCACTGACCCTCAGTTTACTTTCCTATATTTGAAATATAAAGAATGTTTCCCCTTTCGTAAACACTATGGACAAGTTAAGAAGCAATGTTTTAGAAAATGTGTTATTATGTGTATCTCTCCAATTCAATCAGGATCCAGTAATCAACATTAATCAGAAGTGTTCATGCTTTATGTACAAAACTGTTTCAGAAATGTCAAGAGTGAAATAAATCCTAAAGATTCTTCCTAGGTCTGACTTGTGACTTAATAATATCAACATGAAATTGGTTGCTTATGAAGGAATTAATAAGGTTTTTTTGGTGTGTGTGTGTGTGTGTGTGTGTGTGTGTGAGAGAGAGAGAGAGAGAGAAAGAGAAAGACAGAGAAAGAGAAAAGAGATTTTGTTATCTAGTTCTCTCTTGTCCATTAAATCTATTTGTGTGATTTTACAAAAATAAGAAACAACTTGATGAGTGCTAAAGAGAAGATAAACACTGTCCCTGATTCCTACACTTTCAGTCCAGATGGTGATGAGGCTGTGTCAGAGTGGGTGGCCCCCAATTCATGGTTTCTCTCTACTCCCCTGATATATACACACACACACACACACACACACACACACACACACACACGGACATAAAGATAGGAACAATAGGCACTCGGGAGTACAAGAAGAGGGAGGGAGAAAGTGGGGCAGGAGTTGAAAGCCTACTGATTTGGTATTATTTTATATATATATACACACACACATATATATATATATATACAGTTTGTTGTAGAATACATGTAACACAAAATGTTTCTATAACGACTTTAAAATGCCAGTTTGTCGCTGTGGTGGCTTTGTGGTTCCTTCTGACAAGCATTGAATCTATTCCACTACTTTCTCCCTCTGTGTAGAATTCATGTTATTTGCCCAACGTTGGCACTTGGCATTGTCCCCAGTAATCTTCTCTCCACCTTCCTCTCTCTAAGAAGCTCATAGCTCTTAGAGCTATGGGTAGCCATCTTGTAACCAGGAAGGCAGTTAGCCTCTGTTGAAAGCAGCGTTCAGAGGTGAAAAGAAACATATCCGTGGTGACCCCTCTTAGGCAGCAGACACTACATTCCCTGAAACTTGACCTTTATAACTTTTTACTTATTGGGCCCACATATTCCATGTTGCCTATACCGGTATGACATGGTTTTCTGTTATTTGCAACCACAAGCTTGCTCCTTGGCACAGTAATTATTCAGAATACTTGGGAAAGGGTGAGGAACTGAGTAATATATTAAGTGCCTACACTTTATATCATTTTATCCCACTAAGTGATAGATACCATTTTCCTAATTTTATACGTAAGAAAAATGAAGTATATAGAAGCTACATAACTTGAGCAAAGCCATAGGGGTAGAAGCAGAATTATAATCAGGACCCTCTGAATCCAAGGCCCCTTTTCATTCTGCTAGACAAGCAGCTCTCAACCTGTTTCTTCTTTATCATCCATAGCAGATGAGGTGCAGGTACAGAACACACTCCCATGGGCATATCTAGAGCTGAATGTAATCCTGTCCTCTTCCCATAATTCAACCTGTTTATCTGCTACTCAAGAAAGCAAATCAGGATGCAAGGCATAGTGGCATTTCTTGCAGGATAACTTGACATTTCTTTAATTTAAAAGGCAAAAAATTTACTCTAAACCCACTGAGGCTGTCTGTAGTTTTACTTCAAATTATTTTTGACAAATCTCACTGACACATTGCTCCCTTCTGCTTTTCATTATGCTTGTTATTGAATGAATGTTTTTTTCCTCCTGTGCTCCACTCAACAACAACAACAAAAAAATCAGACATTGAAATCCTAACGATGAATATGATAGTACTAAGAAGGGAGCGGACCTTTGGAAGGTGTTTGGGACATGAGGGTGAAGCCCTCCTGAATGGGATTAGTGTCTTGTAAAAGATATCCAGAGAACTAGGGTGCCCCTTCCCCCTTCCACCATATGAGCTTACAGTGAGAAGGTGGGAGGACAACCATCTGAGAGGCAAGCAGCAGGCCCTCACCAGACACTGAATCCATCAGTGCCATGATCTTGGACTTCTCAGCCTCCAGAACATGAGAAATAAATGTCTGCTGTTTATAAGCCACCCAGTATATGGTATTCTGTTATAGAAGCCAAACAGACTAAGGCAATACTAAGCGGATGTGCTTTCTTGTACTTTTAGAGCATGCTGCAGAGCTAAGAGATTTTTACCCATGAAGAAAATGAGCAGTCGAGGTCAGAGGTGTCAAGCTGAGCTCTTGTTATCATTGCATAAAAAGGAAAAACTCCACAATATATTTGATAGCAGTACTAGAGGCTTCCCCTACCAGTTTTGGCACCATCCAGTCGAGATTTCTCCTGGCTCAGCTATCCGTCCTGTTCTGTTGACTTTGCACTGATTCCGTTTGGTTGCTCTAAATGTACTCACCCAATTCAAAAAAGTTTGAGACACCTTACAATAAGGTCATAGAACTTGTAATTATAATAGAAACAAAGGAAACAACAGTATATAGTTAGGAGCCAAGAAATCAACTAAGGAGGGGGATGATTAGGTTCCTGGAAGAGAGTCCAAGACAGGGGTTGACTGTGAAATGTGACTCAAACACCAGATTCTTTTTTCTCTTTTTTTCTGCCTCATCTTTTCAAAATCTTTAGCAAGTTGATATAATAAATATATTTCCTACACCACTTCAATTACCTGGGTTGGCAAACTAGAACTTAATTACAACTCATAGTCAAGTAACTTTTAAAAGTTAGGTCTTTATGCTGTGACCCTGAGAACTGATATCTTGGCAGTTGCCTGGGAAATCATGTGAAATCACACCCAGACACAGGGATACTCACTGACTCTGCTGCTGTTGGTTCTTGGATATGTGGGATTACTTTTGAAAGCAACAAAGAAAATTCCTTGTTTTCCTCTGCAAATAAATTCCTCTAAGAGGTAAGAACATGTGGACAATATTACATTGAGTCATTTTTTCTACTCTGCATTTCCTTGTATTTACTTATTTGTTTGTTTGTTTGTTTATTTATTTTTTATTTTTTTGAGATGGAGTTTTGCTCTTGTTGCCCAAGCCAGAGTGCAATGGCATGATCTTGGCTCACTGCAACCTCCGCCTCCTAGATTCAAGAGACTCTTCTGCCTCAGCCTCCCAAGTAGCTGGGATTACATGTGTGCACCACGACACCTGGCTATTTTTTGTATTTTTAGTAGAAACGGGGTTTTACCATGTTAGCCTAGCCAGACTGGTCTCAAACTCCCGACCTCAGGTCATCCGCCAGCCTCGACCTCCCAAAGTGCTGGAATTACAGGTGTGAGCCACCATGTGTGGCCCACTTCCTGGTTTTGAGATTTTTGCTTCAACTCACTCCCTATGAGTAGTCTATTCACGTTAAAAAGCAACCACACTCCAGGAATCCTGGTTTGCATAATGTTCATATGTTTGCTCTCTCTCTGCCCACATTGACCTTTCCACAGATGGTGCAGTTCAGAGAGCCAGAGTTGGGGGCCTGAGACAAAAACTGCCTGAGCTTAAAAACCATGTGTGCTGTCTCTGTGGGACACATCAGCAAATACTCCTGGCCACATCTACAGCTCACCAAAGACCCAATGGTACCTCTCATGTCTTGTCAGTACATCATGGATATTTGGTGATTATGAACATTAAGAGTCTCACGTTCTTTCCATTCCCTTTTACCTGTTGTGAACACCCCACACTCTACTAAATCTTTACCTAACATGTCTCATAGGTTGAAACTAACTTACTTGTCTATCCCTGAACATCAAATAAATTCTGCCTATATTTCCTTAGCCATTCCCTTTATTCTTATTTTGAGACTTCGATAATAGTGGTTTCTCCCTGCCTGTATTCTCAGTAGAAAGCCACACTAGGTATCACTTTTTCTTTTTTAAAAACTCACAATTGCAGCACTCTCATCTTGCATTTTAAGGAGCTAATCACATGTCAGTTTTCCCAACCAGACTGGGCTCTTCAAGGGCAGGGACATGCTTTCTTTTGTATCCCCAGCCAACTGTCTGGTGCAAAGTAGGTGGTGCATATATTTTTTCTGACTAAAGCCATGAAGAAATGAATCAACCCACAGTTTCATTTAAGATGAATGACCTAGAGATGGTCTGAAGTAACTAACTGGGCACTCACTCAGGGAAAGGGAAATCACCAGATTATCTGCACTATTGAGCAGCCACACCACCACCTACTCCCCAGGCATGAATGCCAGCTTTCAGCTGTGCCAAATCATGCTCTCTCCTAGGGAATAGGAAATCTAGATCATGCCCATGTGCCCTGCTTCCTGCCAAGTGTTATCATGACTGCCCAGCCCCCTCAGATGACAGTGATGAAGAAAGGACTTAATACACCTTACCCCAGCACGTCTGGGGAATCATGCTGCCATTTATAATCTCTTTGCAAGCCCCCAACAGATGTGTTCTTTTGTCTAACTTTGACATCTATTTTTGGGTTAAGGCTCCTAGTCTGATGCTTTCTTTCTTCAACATGCTCATTTTAGCCAGGGGCTCTATTAAACTATTGTTTGTCAGTGTTTTCTATGAGAAATGAGATGACCATTTAAGGTGTACCATACCATCTCACTGATAAGGACTGTTATCTGAAGGTCAAGGACAGCCTCATGGTACCAGGGTAGTGGACATCAAAACCCAGCAGAAAAAAGCCACTCATCTATGCCGGGGTGTAATTTGGTTTCACTGCCCATCCCCTCCCCAGTCCCCTAAAGCTTTGCACCTTCATGATCCAATACCACATATAACATCTATACTTGTCCTGAAGCCCCCAAGGAAGAAAACTGCATTCTAGTGAATGTGTGCTTTGTTAACTACAGCATAATAAATATGATGCTATAATTATCCATGTTTTTATAGAGCTGGGAAGCTAATCTCTTTAAGAATTAGTGTACCTGGCAGACAGGCTCAGCATTTTGCATTTGTTTTGTGATAATGCATGGCTTCTTAGTGGGTTTGTTGGTTGCAGCATCTTAGCAATATCTGGATGAACACTATACTGAACACATTTTTGTATGTGAGTCTGATTAAAAGTGTTGTTAAAATCGCATTGTTATCCCACTCTGCTTCCAATTCCACTCTATGAAAAGGCTTATTACTGGAACCTGAGACTGAGAAAGCTTTCCCCAGCAGCTTCTGGATTCTCCCCCTCACTGTAGGTTAAGTTTACACACGGATCGAGTAGTGAGATTTGAGGGACTAGGAATGAAAACGTCCACTCTACATCCCATGTTGTTGATGGGCTTGGCACTTTACATTCCAGGACTAATGAGTCAATATTTTGGACCTAGTAGATATTATCTTCTAGAATATTCCTTTATTCATTCATTCAACAAGTCTTGGAGTGTCTGCCCTGTGTCACTCACTCTTTAGACACTTGGATACTATTGTCAGACAAACAAAATACTCCGACATTCTAGTGGTGCAGGGGAGGCAACAGAAATAAATGAGATACATATATAAAATATACAATAGTGGAATGATGATATGTGCTTATGTGAAACGGAAAACACGAAATGAAGGAGTCTGGGGAGGAAGCTGTAAGTTACAGTTTGATTAGGAAAGGCCTCATTGAAAATGTGACTTTGAGTAAGCACTCTGTTAAAGAATGAGTATCTCAAGGGGACACATGTAAAATGATGGAATTTTAACCAGTAATAACTAGAGCTATTAACAGTCGATACCTTCTGTGGGGATAATCTTATAGAACGGCCCAGCTGCAGTGGAACAAACTGTGGAACATAGATTGAGGCTCTGTATGGTGACATCAAAAAAGAAGTCTCCTAAATGTATAGTTTCGCCTGGAGCAGACTCAGCCCCATGGCTGGGCAGGGCCTTATGTGCTCATCTTCTTACCCTACCTCCTAAACCAGGGCTTCAGGATGCTTGGACCAGGAGAATCATCCTCTGAAGAGCATGAATTATATTTGGGAGACTGAGTTCTCTTTACTTGGAAGGCCCAGGAAAGATTTCCCCTTTTTTCTGCTGCTTTCTTCCTTAGTAGATCTTTTAGAAGTTTCTTACATTTGTAAAATTACTCTCCCTTTTCCTTGAATCTTTTGTTGTTAGCTGTATACAGAGAAAAAGTCCCATGTATAAATTGGTCATTTGTATGATATTTACAGGAATGGGAATTAAGCCCGAATTTTTAAAATGTTTTTTCAGACCCTGAGTAAATATTAATAGAACTCATCTACCATGGAATTATGGAAAACAAAGTTGTGATAATACTTATCCTGGAATATCATCCAGACTTGCAAGTTACTGGACATGAAACAATGACAGCAAACTGGAACTGGAACACGAGGGAGAATGTGGGGTCCACGGAGGGCACTGCAAGTCCCTTTCTGTGATTGTCTCCAGCTGACTTCAGATGCAACATTACCATGGCAACTTCATAAAAACAAGGAGGGTAGGCTGAGCTCTTCCCAGCTACTGAATTTTCTGAGTCTCTCTCCATTGTCTGATGATCTTCCTGCCTGAGATCTCCCACTTTTTATTAAGCACCACGGGCACGAGACGAGAGCTCTGCCCCTGGCTAGGCTTGTTCCCATACGTATGTTCCAGTGAGCGTGCACAGGAAGCCCGGGTCTGAGTTAAACAGCGACCACATGTGGGAAAAGTTGAGTTTCTTCCTTTGAAGGTTAATGACAACCAAGCTAGGTTAAATGAAACACCTGTCTGGAAGAAATACAGACAACAGCGATGCTCATAAATAGAACAGGTCACCCGCTGAGCTGACTCTAGTGCAACCTTCTCTCGCAGTGCTGATATTGCCGAACCACGAAATCATACCCACCAGCACATCATTTGTTAGAAAGGATGTCATTTTGAACATCATTAAATGTATTTTTTTTCACCCCCCAAAACCAACATAAGATGAATCTCACATGTCAACTGTAAAAGGCATCAGCTGTTTCTTATTGAAAACACAACATGGGGTTTTCATACTTCAGCATGCAGCCAAAGGGCCTCAATGGCTTGCAAAATAAAAGTACTGGGCCCCACCCCCAGACTTTCCTTCTATAAATCTGGAGTAAAGACTGGGCATCTGTACTTCTAACAGAATTTGAATTTGTTGATGCTGCTGCTTCTGGGCTAAATTCTAGAACCACTGGTCTAGCAGAGACCTCTACTTCTCCACATGGCTGCCCCTGCCTGCTAGGGAAGTGCTTCTTTCTTCATGATAAATATGTAAAAGCATTGCATTTATTGTTTTTTTTTAATATCATTTCTGATTTTCTGAAAGCTCCACAGATTGGTCCCAAAGAAAGTGTTCATGAGCAGCTTCCTGTGAAACACAACTAGACAAATAACACTCTACCCATTGCAGATGGATAATTGGAATTCAAATTGATTGTGTGCATGCTTTTTTATGAGTAGCATTATTTATAAACTTGGAATTGGAGTGTCTTTATGGAGTCATTACTACCATTCAGTTCAACACTAAGTGATTCTTCTTTGCATCCAAAATTGGTGGAGCTAGCGGATGAGCACTGAGTTGAATTCATACACTATTTGTCTCATTGAAGTACTGACAGCACATGCCACAGTCCACGGGCTGTTTCAGTTATGCTCATGTTCATGTTGTGTTGAGAAAACTCTCTCTAAGTGTGTTTTCTATTTTTTCTAACACTACAGCAATCATCAATAGAGGAGAAGACTTCTGTGACCATATATGTGGGGTGTTTTTCCCCACACACCAAGCAGTGAACACCAGCTAGGTGTCCTCTAATTCAGTTCTGACATTATCTACCTGGAGACAGTGTCAGATCTCACAGGTTGAGGGCTCAGTCCCTAAGACTGCCCTGTCTTCCACTCACGCCACCCCAGTCCCAAGTTTGGGCTTCCAGAACTTCTGACCACCGGGCTTCAAGTTGGGATTCCCATAATCCTTTCTTTAGACTCACCAGTTTTCTGGAGTGGCTCACAGAACTCAGGGAAACACTTACTTACATTTGCTGATTTATGATAAAATATATTGCAAAGGATCCAGATGAGCAGATGTATAGGGTGAGGCATGGGGGGAGGGACACAGAGCTTCCATACCCTCCCTGGATGCCCTGCCCTCCAGCAGCCTCCAGGTGTTCAGCTCTCAGGAAGCTCTTGGAACCCTGTCCTCTTGGGTTTTAATGGAAGCCTCATGACTTCAGTATTCCTTCTTCCAGAGAATAGGGTGGGATCCTCTAATGAGAGAGTCTTAAGACCCACAATCAGAAAGTCCAGGGAAGATTAGAATCCTACTTTGGACAGGTAAAAGGAGGGCCAGACATCAGTGGCCTGCCCCTGAGTCCTAACACACCCGACATTATAACAAAGGACTGTAAAAAGGGCTGTGGTGCTTATGAAACAGGAACCATGGATGAACACCAGTATATATCCTAACACCACACATGTCATATATGTAGATACATAAGTACAGAAACACACACATATATGTGACTATATATATATAAATCTAAGGACATGTATGGACATGCATGAAAAATTTCAAAGAAATGACTCTTAAGTATTTTTGGAGCGTTAATTACAAGTGAAGCCATTTGGAACATGAATAAAGAATGCTTATAGCATTTTTAAGATTAAAATTCATTTTAAAATAAATTTATTATAATAATTACTTCAGAAAGCAATGCGGGCAAGCTCCAAGATGACAGATCTCTAGCTGAAGATGGATGACAAGCTGCTTTCTCTATTAGGTCTGCAAAACAAATGTTTTTAAGTCCTAAACACATAGAAGAGTTACGGAATACCTATGATGTGCCTGTTAGCCATTAATTTAACAATAATGTTAACATACGTCCTTTCAACAGGAGATAGGACCTAATCAAGTGGATTTACCGGATTACATTTGCTCTAATATATTCTCTCTAGAAACTGGATAAGGAAGGAGTTCAGTAGAACAGCAGCAAGCATTTCCTGAATGTTCCAAGTGTTGGCTGTAGGGACACATCTAGTAAGGCCTGAGGAAAACATGACAAACAGGGACGGGTTTTGAGACCATGAGGCTGTCTCTGGAAGAACCTATAAAATCCTTTTGAAGTATTTGCTACTTTTTCTAGTCAACTGAATTAAATTTTTTTTTTGTCAAGTGAAGCAGTTAGAGTTCAGACAGGTTACTTGCCCATATTCTCTTAAATTATATTGGAATACTGGCAATAAACCTTAGTTCATTTCTCCCAAACTGAAATACATTTTTATATACAATCCAAGCAGTTCTTAGCCTGCATTCCAGCAATCTATGAAGCACTCATGGAGAGAGAATCATGAGAACCTCTGCTCTCCCATCAGGAGAAAAAAGACCCAGAAGACAGCTACAGTTGTTGAAACTCAGGGAGCAGGGACATGCAGACACGGCAACATACTGAAATGTTGGATTTCTGCATCAACCACTACAGCACTTCAGGAAAAAGAAAGAAAAGACAACCAGTTACCTTATGCCTTTACTTTGGGATACATTCTAGGTAAAGGTATGTTTTGAATAAGGACAAAGTGCTAACAATATCTTGGCAATTAAACTTAGGAAGAATTCACTATGTAATTGGTTGTTGTTTAACCAAGCAGGGCCTACCCTAGAATTTCTATCTTGGTGTGGCTCAGGAACAACAGTGTAGTTAGAAGGAAGAGGTTAAGGACTCTTTGAATCTAATTTGCTAAAGTCACTGATTTTACTTAGGGAATACCAATAAGGCTTAAAAGATGCCTTTATTTACATTTCACATTGTATTCTTTCTACTTAAGCAGTTCTTTCTTTATGCAGGCTGGGAGAGGAAACCAATACAAATTATTGGGGATCCGAAGCATTTCACCCTGCTGCAAGGTGCCTAGCATGTTTTAAAGGTTTCATAAGTGATGTTGGTTTCTATCAAGAGAAAATTCTTCTCCAGTCTTACTTCTGAAGAATCAGGAAGAGTCTCCTTTTTTTATTTTGACTATATTACTCCAAGCCACTTCTCCCTAACTGCATTCTGTTGTATCTAGCAATGCTTTATTGCCCCCTTTTGTTTATTCGACAACTCTCAATTAGCAATATTTGAGCGCTAATGTGTAGTTGCAGAAAGATCAGTTATGAATTCTTTAGGAATCTCAGAAAATAAATCCTATTTGACAACATGCAAGAAACTCATCAATGTAAAATGGAGCTGGTGACCCAAAGTTGACATAATTTCTGAGCCACTTTGGTCAGGTTGCTTTTGGAAGATACTGCTGCTTAACACTGGATTTGCAGAATCTGGTGCAGGAGAATATTCACTTTCTTCCACAACCTCAGATAAACCAAGTTCAATGACAGTGCTGCATCATTTGTGTGCCTGGCCTCACAGTGGATGGCAACTGTGATTATCCCCAGAGTCTGGGGTCCATGCCAGGAGCTGCTTCCCCTGACAGAAAGCAGGTGTCTGAACACAGAGAAAGGGAAAGGAAAACAGAGCCCTGAAGAGCTTTGAAAAATTCTAGGTCTGACTTGATCTCTATACAAGTACTTTGGAAAGGTAGTTCCTATGATGAGGTAGCTTTTTTGTCGTTGTTCTTGTTGTTGTTGAGACAGGGTCTCACTCTGTTGCTAAGGCTGGAGTGCAGTGGTACAATCTTGGCTCACTGCAGCCTCAACCTCTCAGGCTCAGCAATCCTCCCACCACAATCTCCCAAGTAGCCAGGACCATAGGCACCCACCACTACACACGGCTAATTTGTTGTATTTTTGGTAGAAATGGGGTTTTACCAAGTTTCCTAGGCTGGTCTCGAACTCCTGAGCTCAAGCATTTCCCCCACCTCAGCCTCCCAAAGTGCTGGCATTACATGCATGAGCTGCCATTCCCAGCCATAAAGTAGCTTCATAGTTTTCCCTAACTTTTTCCCCCTCCAAATTAAACCTTAAACAGACTTCCAAAAGAAAGTGGCTTTAAAGTGTCTATTGCCATAAATTTCACATGGAATAATTTCAGCTACATAATCGATTCTTGTTGGATTTCATGCTCTAAGAGGATTTTTTCTACTAGTAACAAATTCAGATATTCCATATCACTAAATATAATTTCCGCCTCTGTGGTCTCAGGGGAATTTGCTGTTGGTTTCCGTGTTCTTGTTTTGTCAGTATGTTGCTATACATTACATAGCACTTTTTCTACGAGTTTTTCCTACTACCTTGAATCCTAGTAGATGTCTACTTTTTCCAATTTTGAGAAATCGAACATATGTAAGTTCATTTAAGCAGGTAATGAAATATATAATGCCATTGCTTAACACTTTATCCTCTTACCTTATTTCATTTTACTTTGTATCATTTTACATATTAAATAATTGCCTGTTTCTTTATCTGCTCCCACTATCCTTTAAGCACCTAGAAAAGTGCTCAACTCAGGAGGGTCATTCAGTGAATGTTTGCAAATGAATACTTGATGTTGGAAGGGCATCCACTTCTCTGAACTTTGAATCCTGATATTGTTTTTATTTTTATCAAAGTTAGATACATCAACATAACTATCTACCAACTCCTGTGTCTATGCCCTGAAACGTGTATATCATTCTCATATTGATGCTGGAACTATCTGAAATGATAACCATTCCTTTTGAGCTTGAGTGCAAAATTAGCAACATAATTTTACAAATGTGACACCAGGAAGAATTAATTTCTTGAAATATAACTCAGTAGGAATGATTGCATCATTAAGGGGAAAGTTATCAGAATCGCAAAATACAGACATCCAAAACAATGAAGGGAAATTAAAGGCTTTACCTGAAACATCCAAAAAATCAATTGTAAAATTGACAGAAAACAAATATAGGAATTTATTTCAACTTTACTGCAATATGAAATTGGCCATTTGTTATACACTCTTCCTACAAATCACCAAAATTAGACGTTTATGGTGTGCAGACTTTAAAAAGATTCAGAGTTTCTTCTGATCAATCACACAAAGACATCAAATAACACCTGCACTGCACCTGGGTGGTGTGTTTGTTTGTTTGTTTTGTTTTGTTTTGTTTTTGAGACAGCGTCTTGCTCTGTCATCCAGGCTGGAGTGCAGTGGTGCAATCATACCTCACCACATCCTCGATCTCCTGAGCTCCAAAAATCCTTCCACCTCAGCAACCCAGGTGGCTGGGACTACAGGTGTGCACAACCACAACTGGCTAATTGTAGTAGAGACAAAGTATCACTGTGTTGCCCAGGCTGGTCTCTGTCTCTGGGCTCAACTGATCTTCCCGCCTCGGCATCTGAAAGTGTTGGGATTCAGGCATGAGCCGCTTTACCCAGCCAGGTGCTTTTTTTAAGTAAGCATTCTAAGGTATGTTGTGCATAATCAGTCAATCACTTTCAAACAAAAGGCAACAAATGATCTCTGCATTGCTTCACTTTGTGTGAATAAATGTTGTGTCAGCCTTATATCATGGAGAACTGTAACACTCTTGGTGACTATTATGGCATTTTATTGTTTTTATTTTTATCAAAGTTAGATACCTCAACATAATTTAACAATCATTTGGTTCAACAATCATATAAAAAACATCATTTTATTGTCTGTCTCCCATTCCTAATTTCTGCTTTCAAAAGGAAACAATTTACAAATCTTCTTATTGTTTATTTTGTCATTTACGTCAAATCACTAAAAAATGTGCTTTAGCTGCTTTCTCTTTTTCAGCTTCATACAATTCACAAGTAAATTTTCACCTTGAAAGAGATTTAACATTTTTCATTATCCCCTACCAGTTTCAAGCCCTCCCACTCATAATTAACCTCCTACTACCTACCCAGTATAAGCAAATCATCATTTTTGATGGATCAGTTTTCAGTGTTTACATAACTATGTAAGAACTATTCATAAGTGAGCCATGTAGTGTACTGCAACTACATTTCCATTCTTATAGTCATATCTTTTCATTTATTTGTTTTCTACCTTCTTGTCTCCAATTAACCTCCAACTCTACTCCATAGTATAAATTGGTCAATATGTTCAAACACATTGGCTCTTCTATAAATTTTATCTTCTTGGAGACATGTTTCTCAGAACCCTCTTGCTTAAAATAGAGAGTTTAGAGTAGGCTCTCTAGGCCTACTCTTCAGCCGTCATCTGAAGAGCTCCCTCAATCATCATTTTGAGGGTGTGTGATGTGCATGTGTGTGTGTGTTGTCTTTTTTTAAATAAAGAATCTCCTATTGTCTAGATCCCATGTCTTTTGCATTTTTTGTTCACTCTTTATTATGGTAAAGTGTTTCTTTCAGTCTTGAGAAAAAAATGGTGAAAGAAGTATTTTTTGTTTTTTCTGAGAATCTGTGTCTAAAATTGTTTTATTCCATCCTATCATTCAAATGGGAGTTTGGCTATAAACAAGACTGTGATTTCAAAATTGTTTTTCCCTCAAATTTTTAAGACACTAGTTTGTTCACTAGCTTCCAGTGTTGGATTAAAAAGTCCAATGTGAACCAAGCACAGTGGCTCATGCCTTTAATCCCAGAACTTTGGGAGGCCGAGTTGGGGGGATCACTTGAGGTCGGGAGTTTAAGACCAGCCTGGCCAACATGGTGAAACCCGGTCTCAACTAAAAAGACAAAAATAAAAAAATAAAAAACAGCAAGGTGTGGTGGCACACGCCTGTAATCCCAGCTATTCGGGAGGCTGAGGCAGGAGAATTGCTAGAACCTGGGAGGGGGAGGTTACTGTAAGTCGAGATCTTACCACTGCGCTCCAGCCTGGGTTACAGAGCAAGACTCTGTCTCGGAAAACAAATAAACAAAAAATAAATAAATAATACAATTTAAAAAAAGAAGTCCAATGCCATTCTGATTTCAAATTATCTGTAGAACATCTCCCCTCCCGGCCCAAGTTAATAGAATCCTCTTTTTGTATCCAGTGTTCTGAAATGTCCTAACGATGTAGTTTTTTGGAGTGATTTTCATTCATTTTTCTGGATGCTTGTTTGTGCGGGGAAGGGTCTTTTATCTGAAAACTTTTTCTTGTGCTCTGAAAAAGTCCATTAAATTATTTTGTTTTCTCTCTTCTTTCCTGAAAAACTTCCATGATTTCGATATCGCACTCATCTTTTTTTTCTATTATCCATTTATTTGTTTTTAATTCTATTTTCTGAGACATTTTCTCAAATTTATCAATTTTTTTCACCCACTATCTTTTAAATTTCAAGCCCTTTTTGTGCATTTCTGGTGTTTCTCATAGCATCATATCCTTGCTTTATAAAGGTAATCTCTTATTTTTCTAAACATATAAATGACAGATTTGAAGTTGTCCTTAATTATTGTTGAACTTTCTTCTCTCTGCATAACATTTCTTCTTTGTTGCTTTTTAAACTTTTAAAATGTCTTGTATGTCAAAGTTGTGTTTTGATCCCTAATTACTGACATTTAAGAGTTAGCTAATACAAAACCCCATTCATGTGAGTGGGGCTTGCTGCCTGTGTACCTCACTGTAAATCTGGCTAGATTGCTTCACTGAGAAGACTCAAATGACAGTACTGGTAGGTCTTTTCTCCTGGTCTGGTCAAATCCCTCAGAGAGGCTCTTTCCCCTGAGAATAAAAACACAAATCCCAGTGTTCTGGAGCCACACCTGGGAAGAGAGCTGAGAAGTGGCAGTTTGTAATACAAAATTCATAGATTTTTGTGTAACCCTCTAGCTTTCATTATGGAAGCTTTACTCCCAATTAAGCTTTGGTTGCCCAGTCTAAATTCTTTCTGGATCACCATATCTAGAGGGTAAATGTTCCATCTTCTACCAGAATTAAGAAGGGACAGTCATTCTGCTGCATGGAGTGAAAAGGGGTTTCTCAGGTCTAACTGCTCTAATTTGTAATCACTCATGCAATATTTAAACCACGTGTTAAAAATGGGATACATGTTAAAACATGTTAAACATGTTAAAAATGGGATAGTGTCTACCCATGTACCCACAACCAAACATAAGAAAGAGTCCTCCATGCAGTTAAATGTTTCTTATATGTCATTCCATGATTGCCCTTGTTCTGGCTTTGCTATTTGTTTTTACCACATGCATACATATCTAAGCAATGTGTAGTAATTTGCATGCTGTTAAACAAGCAAGAACTAATGCAGTACACTGGCTACCTAAAAAAGCAGAAGCTAGTTTCAGAGTTGCCATCGCTCTTGCATTTCTGGTCTCAGAGCACATAATGAGACGCTGAAGTGGTGGGAAGAGGTGGCATGTAAGTATCTACACTCATAATTGCAAGATTGCTTGGTTTCTAAATAACATTTAGAATGACTGTTTCTCTCAACATTCAGTCTCTTGGAGAGATAACCCATACCTGAAGGGGTGATATCTTCAACAAAATGTATATATTAAAGGATACAGGCAAATCATCTGGCTGTCTGAGACTGATGGTGTTGCTGCCTCAGAGTTCCATACTCATATTGTTTTTTGGATTAGTTTTTCACCTGTTGGCTTCTCCTAGCATTTCAGGCTACTAGCCTTCCTTTGGTCCACTTTGCTCATAGATGCTCTATAGAGAATTTAGAAATCATTCATTTCCCTTCCATGCCCATTTTGAAGTAATATGCAAAGGAATCATATAAACTTCATTCTAGTAAATTATGTCTTCAGCATCTATATAAATAGTGGCTCAGAGGCAGCACAGATGATGTTGCTCAATAGCTTCAATGTGACACCTTTGAGGGTCCCATAGAAGATGCTGTACATAACTTTGCAGAACACCTTTGGAATTAAAATACATTCTCTGAATTGTCTGTCACATTGGCCTAGAATGTAATAGTTCATGGGTACCATACTCTTAGCACCCAGAGCCAATGCTAATCTTTTATCTGCTTTATATGAGTTCATTAATTTTTGAGTACTTGGCAAAATCTTTGCCAATATGTACATTTTAATAATATAAGTGTTCCAGCACCATGATTTTCTGAATGTAATTCTCTTCCACTGTTGGCATACCATATTAGATGTTTGGTAAACTATAACTGTTATGCTTCCTCTCCCAAGGGTTTGTAGGGTTGTTATATTATGTCTTATTTTTATTTTTTATCAGTGCAAAAAGTAAAACTTACAGAAAATTTTCTAGCTGCAGCAAAATAAGAGAAATGTCAAAAACATTATCTAGAGTCCCATTAATCAAAGGGAATTGCTGTTAACATTGTATACTTGTATTCATTTATTTATTTTGAGACAAGTTCTTACTCTGTTACCCAGACTGGAGTACAGTGGCGCAATTATAGCTCACTGCAGCCTCTGCCTCCTGAGCTCAAGAGATCCTCCCACCTCAGCCTCCCAAGTAGCTGGAACTACAGGTGTACACCACCACATCTGGCTAATTTTTCGTAATTTTTGTAGAGATGAAGTCTCACCATGTTGCCCAGGCTGGTCTCAAACTCCTGGGCTCAGGTAATCCTCCTGCCTCAGACTCCCAAAGTGCTGGGGTTACAGGTGTGAGCCACTGAACCCAGCCTTGCGTGTTTTTTTTTCAACTTATTTTATCTTCTTTCTATGAGAATAGAAACAAAATTAAACATGCTATGTTCAAAAGATCATTTTTGTGATTGCAATGATAGTGCATGTTTACTAAGAAAATTTGAAAAATACCCAAATATATAAGAAATTTAAACCCAGAATTTTACTACTCAGATACCACACTTTAAAACCTTATACTTGTGTCAATGCAGCCTCGCCTGTAATCCTGTGCACTTTGGGACGGAGTGATCACTCAGGTCAGAGATCGAGACTGCTGGACGACGAAACCCTCTGTCTCTCATTAAGAAATAATAAAACTAGCCGGTGAGGTGGCGCCTGTAGTCCCAGCTACTCTCGGGAGGCTGGAGGCCGAGAATGATGTGAACCTCGGGAGGTGGAGCTTGCAGTGAGCCGTGATCCGGCCACTGCACTCCAGCCTGGGCGACAGAGCTGAGACTGCCTGCAAAAAAAAAAACTTCTTATATTTACATATTTCTTTGGCTAGCCTTCATTTTTTTTATTTTATTTTGTTTTATTTATTTTTTGAGACGCAGTAGCGCCTATCGCTTCTTCAGGTTGGAGTGCAGTAGAGGTCTGACGCCACTGTAGCTCCGCCCCAGCCCACGCCTATTCTCCTGCTCCTCATAGTTCTCCTGAGCAGCTGGGACTACAGGTTTCCCCGGCCACCACCAGCTGGTTTCAGGCTTTTAGTAGAGACGGGGTTTCAATCGTGTTAGCTGTGAATGGTCTCGATCTCCTGACCTCGTGATCTGCCTGCCCTCCTCGGCCTCCCAAAGTGCTGGGATCACAGGCATGAGCCACCGCACACGGCCCACATTTTAAATTTTTAATCACAAAAGTAGTAAATGCTTATTTAAAAAACTATGAATAACACAGATTTATATAGCATAAATAATTTAGCTTCCCCTTTCAGCCCTATTATTCCCTAAAGTTCTTCAAAGTATAGCCTCTTTAAAGTTTGTTTCACATTTTCTCAGACATCCTTCTAAGTATTTACAATATTTGTATAAAGTACAAACAATCCTTGAACAACATGGGGCACTGATCCCCCTTGCAGTTAAAAATTTGCCTATAACTTTTGACTCTCCTAAAACGTATTAAGTAGTTACTAATAGCCTATTGTTGACGGAAGCCTTACCAATAACATAAACAGTCATTTAACACATATTTTGTATATGTATTATATACTGTATTCTTACAATAAAGTAAGCTAGAGAAAAGAAAATATTGTTAAGAAAATCGTAAGGAAGATAAAATATAATTGCTGTTTTCTAAGTGGAAGTGGATCATTATAAAGTTCTTCAGCCTCACAGGCGGAGGAGGAGGAAGAAGAGGAGTTGCTCTGGCTGTCTTGGGGGGCTGAGTTGGAAGGAAATTCACATAAAATTGAACTCATGCAGCTCAAACTCATATTGTTTAAGGGTCAACTATACATATTTCCTAAGATCCAAAAATACAATGTCTATTATACACACTAACATAAATGTATGTATGCACCAAACTTTAAAGTTACTGACGTAAATACAATGATAGCCTACATCCTATTCCACAACTTGCCTTTTAAATTTGGTCATTTTAAATGAGCACATCTTCCACCAGGCATGGTGGCTCATGCCTGTAATCCCAACACTTTGGGAGACTTGAGGTTGGTGGATTGTTTGAGGCCAGGAGTTCAAGACCAGCCCAGTCAACATGGCAAAACCCCATCTCTACTAAAAATACAAAAATTAGCAGGGCGTGTCCCAGCTATTCAGGAGGTTGAGGCAGGAGAATTACTTGAACCTGGGAAGTGGAAGGTGCAGTGAACTGAGATCATACCACTGCACTCCAGTCTGGGCAACAGAGCAAGACTATCTAAATAAATAAATAATGAAATAAATAAGCACATCTTCTATCTCACTGCATATAGTTTGATCTCATTCTTTCTAAAGACTGTATGGAATTGATGTGCAATAATTTATGTAAAAACTCTCCAATTGACAGACACTTGTCAATTGTTTCCAGAATTATTTTTCATTTTTTATGGTTACACAAAACACTGCTGCATATATCTGTGTACACAAACCATTTTGCATAAGTCTGTAAAAATTTTTCAGTCTAATAGATTCCTAGAAATAGAATTATTCAATAAAAAATACACAAATGTTAATGGAAGGTCCAATTGCTTTCCAAAAAGGCAGTGTAAGTCACAAACAAAATATATAAACATGCTTATTTCGTCAAACTCTTACTAATACTGGATGTTGTCAATCTTTAAACATTTACCAATCTAAGAAGTACAAAAATACCGGTTTTATTTTAATATACATTTCTGTGAGTTTGAGCATTTATCCAAACATGATCTTTTGCAAGTAGACTGACTGCTTGCTGTTGGTTGTCTGACATTCTGGAAAGCAGATGAAAAGCTACATTCCCCAGCACACATTGCTTCCAGGGCGTGTCTTAGTCTTACCTTTGTCTACAATAGGTTAATGCGTTCCTTGTGTGCTCATATCAGAATCTGAGGAAAAGAGTCAAGAGACTTTCACTACACCATCCATACTACAATCTCATTCATTTCCTAGGCATGATATTAGAATGGATATAAGAGAAATCACCTATGGGGGAAAAACTAATGCAGTACACTGGCTACCTAAAAAAAGCAGTAGCTAGTTTCAGAGTTGCTATGGCTCTTGCATTTCTGATCTCAGGAGCACATAATGAGATGCTGAAGTGGTGGGAAGAGGTGGCACGTAAGTATCTACACTCCTAATTGCAAGCTTTCTTGTTTCTAAATAACATAGCACAAGTAGGCACCAATTGTGCTTTTTGGTCCAGTTATAGCAGTAATTATTTCTCCCAGGTTCTTCAAATGGCCTATTGCTTGTGTATTACTTTGGTGAATTTTCACTGTTTTGATGTCTTCATCATTATCACTGTTTGGATTTGGAAAGGCCAGACACTATTTCAAACCAAAAGTCTCTGGAATACCGCTGGATAAATTATTCTCCATTATTTCACTTCTATTTAAACATAAGCTTTAAAAAATATTGGAAAGTGGAAAGTGTAAGAAAAGGAAATAAAATTGTAGATGTTTAGGGCTTGCCTTACACTTGGCATGCTGTCCCTGGGATTCTGACAGAGTGTGCCAAGAAAGCAGCACAGCTTTAAATATTGAATAATGGGATTTGTGCCAAGGTAGCATATGGTTTTATGTGAACAATGAATATTCTATTATCTCATGTGTGATGCCAGGGAGGAAAGTGGATTTGTGGAGACCTGGTGCAGCTGAGCCTACACAAGAGACAATCCTTTTCATTACTGGTGTCTATCTATGGTCTAAAGATGGATTGAAAGACTCACTTGAGGAGGGCAGACAAGGGTGAAGTTGTTAATGAGTTACAACTGTGCCCAAAAAAGACATCAGCAATTGCTATGATCAAATAAATTTTAATGACTTGAGAGTGTCTCTGGTGATCTGCATTTTATGTGAGCTGCCCGGATTTTCTTACATTAGTATCATGGTGATTTCAACCCTGCCCTTACAGAGATCTCCACTGGTCATCTCTCTCTTAACTCCTTCTCAGTTACTAACACACGACCACATCTCTCTGCAAATCTCAGACATTCAATTTTCTTCTATATGAGTTTGCCAAAAGCAAAGATAACTAGACAACACCTTGTCTAAGAAGGACTATCGTTAATAATTAGTAAAAATAAGGTTCTTGTTTATGGTGTTTTAAGTTGACTATCAGGGGCTATGTCTTATTTATTTCTGATCAAACTGAAAAACTCAGAGGCCAGTAATCTGATGGTGTGTGAGGAGTTTAGAAATCTGTATTACAGGGCTTTAGTGATTTCAAAAAGTGCCATTGTTTGAATCTGCTTTAAAATACTTGTGGAATTTCAAGACCACTATTTAAAATGGTTCCTGCCCACCAGCTCAGTGATGGTCTAAACATGATAGATATGGTCCTCCAACTTCCAGCAGCATTTAGATATGAAGTGTTGGGGTCAGCTGTTACTGGGCTTCAAGCTGTGAGGAGAGCCTGGGTTGACTATTCCCCATTGCCATATTGATTGGTACACAACGTGGCATGCTATGGAGATGAAGGCATCTTCTAAGACAGTGCTGCTCAAATTTGAATGTACAATCACCTGGGGACCACATTAAAAAACAGAGTCAGACGTTGTACTTCTTGGTGAGATACAGGATTCTGCGTTTCTCACAAGCTCCCAAATGATGCTGATACGGATGCTGCTGGTTCACATCCCGTACTTTGAGTACACACGGCCTTATGTTTTAAATCTTGTAATTCTAGTTGAAGGTACAAATGCAACCTCTGTTGGCTTCTAATCTCTTCCCTTGTTCATCTCATAGAACCTGTCCACTCTATGCCCTCCTGAACTCTTACCTGCACACAAGTGAACAGAAATTCAATTTCTACTGTGACAAAAAGGTGATTTATATGTCTTCTGAAAATACCTTCATTCTTCACAACTTTAACTAGCTAGAGCTGAACTTTAATAAATGAACTGAGAATATATTAAGTATTTTAATGTTTGAAACATATTTAACATTTTACTGAACAAGATTTATAATACCTGGAGCATTTGTTAAGAATGGTAGTGTTGACGAAATGGTGATCAAATATATTTTACATTCCAAGCTGTTACTTCTCTTGTCAGGACTCAGTCTGCCCCCTTGGGGGACCTGGGGCTATAGCCCTCACAGAGCCATGGCTCCCCCTGTGTTGGGGGTCATTACGCTGCACTGACAGCTGGCTCTGATGCTTTCCATTCTGTCCAGGCATCATAGAGTCCTTGGTACCTTTAAGTGCTCAATGAATGTTAGTGGAAAAGAAATCCTTATTGGGACAAATAAAGCAAATTTTGGCACGTCAAACCAGTAGAGTAAAACGTATGTCAGAAAATAAAAATTTTGAAAACTCTAACGTGGAAATTTTATATTTTGTTAAGTAAAAATAAGAGCTGGATATAATACTGTATTTTTTTATGTTTACAATTATATGTACATATGTCTATAGTTTATAAAAATATATATAATTGTATATATATATAATTGTAAACATGGAAAATATATATATGATGAACAAACAAAATGAATCACTGAAAAATGAAAACAGACTAGTCATGGAACTATTATTTAACTTCTTTATAAAATTATTCCTTTTTCATATTAGTTTTCAATAAGTTATACATAAAGAAGAAGCCATGATAAGTAATATTTTAGCATCATTATGTATCATTCTTGCTTCCCTCCACATGCTTAATTTCAAAAGTCTGCTCTAAGACTCCCTTTAGAGAAATTGAAAGAAATTTTGAAAACATTTAATTAACTGTAAGAGTGAATAATTTTTATAGATTATGTTAATGCTCTCCTTTTACTATGAACTCTATGGTACTTCCTAAAATTTGATGAAACTCACAGGGCCCTTAAGAAAGAGCTTTTGCCTATACATTTTAATATTTTCTCGCCCAGGCACTCAGTAAAATGGATAATAGTCTCTTAGTAATTCACCTTATTAAACGGAGTATAGCAAAACGCTCACATCTTTAAATCCAATTGTTTTCTCTGCTGCACTTCTTTTTTTGGGGGGCGGGGGGTGCTGTTCCACATAGTTAGGTTATTTTTGTTTAATTAAAAAAGTTTTTTTTCTTCTCATACTATGTAAAATTTAGCCTCAATAAGAAGTATGGCCTTTCATCTTTCTTCCTGAAACTGAAAAATTTGAAAAGTTTTCACATAAAACCAGCTAGTGGCTAATAGTATCACTTTAAATTGTGCATTTTTACCTGAGAAGTAAAGAAATACTCCGCCTAGAAATTTGACAACAAGAGTCCTTGTAGGAATAGTTTGGCTAATGGCAGTAGATAAATTCTCTTTTTCTTACACTAGACTATTGATTCCTTCTCTTACCCAGGTGAACATTGTTTCTCCCATTCTTTTCCCTGCCATTTTTTCTCTCTTCTCTGTCTCCTATTCTTTTTCTCTCTTAAGTAATCTGCCCCTCTAGGTAAAAGTTGTAGAATTGATTTTTATTCCAAAATTACTAAGGTTATATTTACATATTCAAATACATGCACGTGCATACCTGAACTTGTAAGCTGTGCCAGTATTTTACCCTTTGAGAAGCCCAATACTCTTGAAAAGAAAAAATGAGTCTCCCTTTGCTCACCTGGTACCTCTAGGGCCTACTAGATCATTGGACATGGGTAGTTATTTGTGTGTTTATTCAAAAAATGGCTATGTGGATTAAAGTATGAATGGATCCTATTAGTTAGATAAAAACTAGTTATGGAGACCAAGTTATTAGAAACTCTTCCAATTATAATACATGGGTCCACATTTGACTGCCCTTTTGCTAGCACCATCAATCATGTAGCTATGTTAAGAAACTTTTCTCTTTCGCTTTATTTGCCATCAAACTATGGCCTTTAAAAGGTGTTTACCTTTTCATTTTCATGCCTGCTCCACTTTTTCCCTTTGATAAATATGACACTTAGAAGCTTTAATTCCATCTTCCCTGAACTAGGACAGCACTTGGTGTATGATTCTCCTATGTCATTTATCCCATTCTGCTTTATCATTTGGAGACTTATTACCCTTACTAGATTTTAAGTTCCTTTAGGAACATGATGATTTCTGTGGGATTGTGCCTGTGTGTGTGTGTGGGGGGGGGGGGGGGGGTTGTTGTTTTCAGTTGTTGCTTCTCTAAATCTTTAACAGAGACCTATAGGTTCCTAGAAAATTGCTGACATTGGCTGAATTGAACTTGAATTTGAGGCATTCTCTATGAGCAATGAGACTCAGTTACATTAAATAGTGTTTATCCAAAGATGGAGGGTAGAAATGAGTTTAAAAGAGTAAAGTTCTCAAGGAAAATTCTCTAAGGCAAAAATGCAGATTGGATTTGTATGCAAATAAAAAGCCTTAAGTGTATTTAATGGGTTCCAATAAAATTAGAGGTGCTACAAATTTTAAGAAATTTTATAGATTCTTGACACAGAATCTCCTTTATTTTAGGAAATGGGAAGAAGAGTGAGTATGTACAAGAAGAAGAGTTCAAATATTTTTTGGCAGGCACAAGGAGAGTAATACAAATTCCTAGTATATTTCTAAATCCCAACTCTGGTGTCATAGAAGCACTTTGGAACTATTGATACCTGCCACGAGGTCCTGAGATCACCTCTGCCACTCTTGCTCCTCTTTGCCACTGCACTGCAGTATTTGTATGGCTGAATTCTTTGCCTGTCTCCTCAAAATGGCGGCTTTGTATGGGTCCTGGCATCACACTTAGGCCTTGAAGCAGAGTAGGGAGCTAAGCACATAAAGTATTGCTTATACAAGTCACAGAGTGAGTAATAATACGAAGAGAGAAAACTTCCATCAGGTGGTTATTCTGGAATGCAAGAATACAACTTCTATAGCTACATTATTATTATTATTTTTGAGGCGGAGTCTCGCTCTTCCGCCCAGGCTGGAGTTCAGGGGCGCGATCTCGGCTCACTGCAAGCTTCCCCTCCTGGGTTCACGCCATTCTCCCGCCTCAGCCTCCCGAGTAGCTGGGGATTACAGCGCCTGCCACCACACCCGGCTAATTTTTTGTATTTTTAGTAGAGACAGGGCTTCACCGTGTTAGCCAGGATGGTCTCGATCTCCTGACATCGTGATCCACCCACCTTGGCCTCCCAAAGTGCTGGGATTACAGGCATGAGCCACCACGCCTGGCCTACTTTTTTTTTAATGGTGCTTCTCCTAAGTAGATAAGAGAGAGTGAAGAGGAAAAGCGGGAAGGAAAGAGTAAAAGTGGAGTCTCTAGTCTCCCGTACTTCATTCCTAGGATCTGCTTCTCTAATCTGAACGATTGTACGGCAGTAGAGTTTTTGTTTTGCTTTTGGTCTTGATTTTTAGAACTGGCTGGTTTAGTCTGAAACATCAGTGCAGTTGAACGTGATGAGGACGGAAATTCAAGGAGTTGTGGGAATTATGCCTACCAGTGCCTTAGTAATTATTTTAACAGAGAAAGATAAGAAGGAATCTTTAAAATGGAGAGAAATTGATATTGTATTGCTTGTGTGTTTGGTGCTGGAATAGGGCTCGCCCCTGACTTACAAACTTTTGACTTAGCCCACAGAGGTCAGAGAGGACAAAAAACTATGTTGTTTGAACAGTTGTTTTGAGACCTTTGGAAAATGAGTTTGTAATGAGTCCCATTCACAGAAAGCAGAGGTATATCATTACAAAAACCAACCAGTCACTTTGCCGGTAGTTTTAGCAAAAGATTTTTAGATGCAGGACTCAGGTGGGAAATATGCAAAACATCTTGTTCTTGGAATATTGGTAGATAAACCTTCATATCAGAGATATTGCTGGCCATCTACCTTTTACTTATCCTGCTTCTTTGGCTTGATTAATCACTCTTGAAAACACTTGCTATACTTTTACTCTTGGCTTGACAACTTATCTCCCTGATCTCATTTCTTGGCAAATGTTTTTGATCAAATTTAGATCAAATTTCATGGAAAATATTAAAGTCATTAAAAATGTGGTATTTCCATTATGTTCTTTATGCCTTGATCCAGGACATAATTCATTTACTGGACACATAATTAGTGAATTTCACATCTTCTGTATATTGCAGTGCAACACATATAGTTGTTGAGAAAGTTGAAAGCGAAGACCTCACCCATTATTGTTTGAGCTACATTTACATATCTTGATCAGTTGTAATGTTTCTTGTTTTACTTTCTAAATATGGCTCTCATTTATTTTAAGAAAATGTATTCTGATTAACTTAGTTAAAAGAAAAATAGTACTCTGCCTCCAGATCGTCACTGAAAAAATACTAGTTCATAATTTTGCCAAGCTCTTCACAGCATGAGTCTAATAATCCCTCAGTGGAGAGTCCGATGATTTCTTTGCACTTTTGATCTGTCATAATGTAACATTTCCAAATTCTTCTTAGTTAAACCATAAAGAGAAAGAAAATCCAATCTCAATGAACAAGCTATTCACATTTTCTGTTGTTACGGATGTCACTATTTAATGAGTGAAGGAGCATCTAGTTCTTGTTAAACTGTATCCTGAATGGTACTGCGTGGAACAAATGAAAAATGAAACATGCCATTTCTGAGATTGATGCCAGTTTTCCTGCTTCTCTTTTGTCTGGTTTGGTATGTTGAAATCTCAGTTAATGCTCTTGACAAGTATGTACACTTTCAGATGCCAGCCAGGTCTTAACTTTCACAAAGGAACTGCTGGAGAAGTTCTGGCCCTGAGACAGCCGCTGAGATAAAAGCCACCTTTCATTAAAAACGCCACTTCTCCCCTGTGTGTGCTGTGCCCTAACGTGCAGCAACACAATCACTAGAAGGTGATTCTGAAAGCAGAGGTAGAAAGAGAAAATTGCTGGATCCATGGTTAGCAGGACAGGGTTACATGAAGTTGGCCATACAATTACAATCATGCTGGTAAGTCAATATGGGTTGCTATGGAGAGATGTCTATAAGAAGAAAAACAGATGGTGGTGGTTGTGGTGGAGACAAAGAAATAAAAGCCCCAAATCTCTTTCCAAGTAAAAGTTACATAGAATTCAGCAGTTTGGGAAAGAATGACATTGTGTGTGCTTGGAAAGCTTATATTGCTATTTTTATCACTTTAGTCCAGAAATGTATTATTAAAATCATCACATTATTCACCTACTTAATTCCCAGCTCTGGACTCACCCCTTTCACTTGGCTTGCCAAACCATTCCCCTTATTTCATTCAATTCCTGTCAATACCCACTTTATTTAGTAAATCTATTATGATTTAAAGCAAGATCGCCCACCAAATATTTTCACTACAAATTCTCTTAAAAAGTTTGTCTTTCCTTTCTCTGAAGAAAAATGGATATCACTTAATACAGATTTATTGTGCAGCCACAATATGCAAGCCATTGTTATATTCCTTATTTATATGTGTGCTATAAAAATAGAAGCTGATTTAGGCCTTGGATTATTAAAACCTTTACCTTGCATCTTACACTACAAATAGTTTTTCCCTCTAATGTTTACATGATGAAAATGAGCATGTTGTATTTTTATACTGAACACATTCTTTTTTTTTTTTTTTTGAGACAGAATCTTGCTCTGTCACCCAGGCTGGAGTGCAGTGGCATAATCTCGGCTCGCTGCAACCTCTGCCTCCCAGGTTCAAGCAATTCTCTTGCCTCAGCCTCCCAAGTAGCTGGGATTACAGGCACCCACCAACACGGCCGGCTAATTTTTGTATTTTCTACTAAAGACAGGAATTCAAAACTATTTAAATTCACTATGTTGGCCAGGCTGGTCTTGAACACCTAACCTCAAGTGATCTGTCTGCTTCAGCCTCCCAAAGTGCTGAGATTACAGGTGTGAGCCACCACGCCTGGCCCTGAACCCATTCTTATCCATAAGTTTCTAAAAATGTACAATTTAATAATGAAAACTCAGACTTTAATCACTATTATAACAGAGGATTTCTACTTTTACTTGTTCCAATGTTTAGCATTAGGAAACAATATCTCTTGATGGAAAACTAGATGCATGCCATTTCCCACTTCACCTCAACATGCAGAGATGACTTGTGTTAGTAGTTTCCTAATAAAGCACATCAGTGAAATTTTGCTCCCTTGAAAAAAGAGACACTTTTCTTTGTAATTCCACAGAGGGACATGTAATAGAGGTAATCTCTTACTTGAGATTAGAAACATCTTTGGAAGACTTATGGCATCATGATAGAATAATTTTCCTGTACGTCACTGCTGTTAAAAACAACTGTAAACATCATATTTTTATTTCTAGAAAGTTTTACTTACGTCAGTGAGCTAATAAGAAACTAAGTAGTTCTGAACTTGAGCTTCAGTTTCCAAAATTCAAAACATGAGAAAGAAGAGACAAATCCTAAAGGAATACTCAAGCTAGGAGTCTAATAGAAGAATCTTTTAATAAAGCAGGAACCCCAAACATCTACAACTTCAAAATAAATTTGAGCTAGACCTAACCTATCCCCAGAAGATAAATCAAATTGTCTGCCTCCAGTCTTGGTATTCAGTGAAGAAACAGAAAAATTTCTCCTGAATATTAACAAAAATAAGCTAGTCTTCACATGGATTCGTAAACTGAATTCACATCACTTGAGTAATTAATAAAACATATAAGCAATAATTTATTTTAAATGGTACTAGGCTATTGGTATCTCAAGGCACCAGGTGAACAGAGATGAAAATCCAAAAACAAATAAAATTTCTATCTGAAATTATTTAAATTGAAAACAAATAACAAAATTTCCAAAAGATACACGCAACAATAATCCTGGTGTTGTACATTAGATTTCCAGACTTACTCATCCTGCATAACTGCCACTTTGCACCCTTTGACTTATATCTCCCCACACCCCACGTCCACCCCTGGTAACCACCACCCACTCTCTGTTTCTATGTATGTGGCTTTTTAAATTCTAAATATAAGTGAGATTTTTGCAGTATTTTTCCTTTCCTGTTTGGCCCTTTTCACTTGGCGTAATGTCCTCCGGGTTCATCTATGCTGTCACAAATAGCAGAATCTACACACACACATACACACACATACACCCCAGCTATGTGAGAAGATGGATCTGTCATTTTGCTTGACTGTAGTAATTATTTCACTGTGAATATGTATGCCACAATGTCATGTTGTATACCTTGAATATATACAATATAAAAACTCTCAAAGATAAAATTTCAAAGAACTAAATTCACAATAAACAATTCAGAATGCATAAAGAACAAAGGTATTGTACATGTGAGGTAATAGAAAGAACAAATAGCTGAATTAAATCCACAAATATATTTGACATAGAATGAAATAAGTATAAAGTAATATGCTTAAAAAAACAGTTTTGAAGTGAAGAAGGAGCAAAATGACTAAGCATATTTTAATAAAAAAACAAAACAGAATTAACAGAACTAAGATATAGTATTTTTTAAAGAAAACTAAGTGGATAGGGTTAGCAGATTCAAAAGAATGGAAGAAAAGAGAGTGCAAAAATATTTCTAAGGGTATTATACAGAAGGTAGTGTAGAAAAATAAGATTTAGAAAGTATAGGCAATAAAAAGACATGGGAATAGAATGAGAAGTTCTATGTTACTTACTGGAGGTTTAGTAGGAATAAAAGAGAGATATACTAGGATAAGTGTAAATGTTTGAAGAGGAAATGGCTGTGAATTTTTCAAAAAGAATGAAAAAGCACCAATCATCAAATTCCAGGAAGACTGCAAATTACCAAGAAAGATACATTTTTTAAAATTCCACACAAAGAGATACTGTAGTCAATCTTCAAAACTTCAAGAACATAGAAATATTTTAAGACCTGATAGAGTTAAAGAAAAAGGACAAATTTTCTTCAGAAGAAAATAGTTACTTCTACTTCCCATTAGCATCATGAGAATCAAGCACATTTTTAATATACAGAAATTTAAATGTGCCTAATGGAAAATGTCTAAAAGTATTTCAATGAAATAAACGTACCTTCAAGTGAAAAAAAATGAAAAGCTTTTCCATCAAGAGACCCTCATTTAACAAATTGGGAAGTATATTCCTTAGGAGGAAAAATGTTTTTCAGAAAGAAGGTCTGAGAGACAAGAAGAAATGATGAACAAGAGAGTGGTATATATATTGGTAAATCAGACACTAACATTGACTGAATAAAATAATAATAATGTCAATAGAATAGTATACATTAAAAAATACCTATTTGGGGAATTATGGTGTTCTAAGGTCATTATATTGTCTTTGGAAGAAGTAAAAGATAATGATTAACTTCAAACATTGATAACACATATGTATGCTACCTTTTGTAGGGTAACTAAAAGAAGTAAATAACTCATATATATTTGAAACGAATAAAGGGAAAAATGAAAATGGAAAAAAAACTGATCAAGTCAAAAGAAGGACATAAAGTAGAAAAAATAAGCCTAGAAATTATTAGTGAAAATCAAAACTAGGAGAATAGAAACACAACTAAATATATCATAACTCAATAAACATAATTATACAAAAGAGTTGACTTAAAAGATAACGATTCTCAGATGAGACTGAAAAATAAGTCCAGTCATATAATATATAGGAATATAGAAAGTATGCAATTGAAAGTATGAAAAAGGTGTTATCAGTCAAATACTAAAGCAAAGCAAGGTGATACAGCTATGCCAGATATAATAGAATTTAAGGCAAAAAATATATAATGGATAAATATTATAATAAAATATTAAATTTGTCAAAAAGCATAGCCATATTGAACTTACATTAATCTCAAAAATGGCATCGAATATATAAAGCAGAAATTTTAAGAGCTAAAAGATAACGTAAAAACCCACCATCCTATTGTGCTATTTTAACACACATGGTTTAGTGCTTGAGAGATCAACTAAAGTAAAAGTATGTAAAAGATATATTTAAATCTCACTTAAAAGTTGCAAAATGTACTTTTTAAATTTTTTTTATTTCCGTAAATTATTGAGGAACAGGTAGTGTTTGGTTACATGAGTAAGTTCTTAGTGGTGATTTGTGAGATTTTGGTGCACCCATCACCTGAGCGGTATACACTGCACCTCATTCCCTTCCCACCCTTTCCCCAAAGTCCACTGTGTCATTCTTATGTCTCTACATGCTCATAGCTTAGCTCCCACTTATGAGTGAGAACATATGATGTTTGGTTTTCTATTCCTGAGTTACTCCACTTAGAACAATAGTCTCCAATCTCATCCAGATTGCTGTGAATGCCATTAATTCATTCCTTTTTATGGCTGAGTAGTATTCCATCGTGTATATATACCACAGTTTCTTTATTCACTCATTGATTGATGGGTATTTGGGTTGGCTCTACATTTTTGCAATTGCAAATTGTGCTGCTATAAACATGCATGTACAAATATCTTTTTCATGTAATGAATTATTTTCCTTTAAGTAGATACCCTGTAATGGGATTGCTGGATCAAATAGTAGTTCTACTTTTAGTTCTTAAAAAAAAAATGTTCACACTGTTTTCCAAAGTGGTTGTACTAGTTTACATTCCCACCAGCAGTGTAGAAGTGTTCCCTGTTTACCACATCGATGCCAACATGTACCGCTTTTTGATTTTTTTATTATGGCCATTCTGGCAAGAGTAAGGTGGTATTGCATCGTGGTTTTGATTTGTATTTCCCTGATCATTAGTGATGTTGAGCATTTTTCATATGTTTATTGACCATTTGTGTATGTTCTTTTGTGGATTATCTATTTAGGTCCTTAGCCGCTTTTTGATGGGATTGTTTGTTTATTTCTTGCTATTTTGTTTGAGTTCGTTGTAGATTCTGGATAGTAGTCCTTTGTTGGATGTATAGATTGCGAATATTTTCTCCCACTCTGTGGATTGTCTGTTTGCTCTGCTGACTGTTCATTTTGCTGTGCAAAAACTCTTTAGTTTAATTAAATCCCAGCTGTTTTTCTTTGTTTTTATTGAATTTGCTTTTCAGTTATTGGTCATGAAATCCTTGCCTAAGTCAATGTCTAGAAGGGTTTTTCCAATGCTATCTTCAAGAATTTTTATAGTTTCGAGTCTTAGATTTAAGTCCTTGATCCATCTTGAGTTGATTTTTGTATAAGGTGAGAGATGAGGATCTAGTCTCGTTCCTTTCCATGTGGCTTGCCAGTCATCACAGCACCATTTGTTGAATAGGGTGTCCTTTCCCCACTTTATGCTATTGTTTGCTTTGTCAAAGGTCATTTTGCTTTAAGTATTTGAGTTTGTTTCTGAGTTCTCTATTCTGTTCCATTGGTCTATGTGCCTATTTTTATATCACTACCATGCTGTTTCAGTAACTATGGCCTTCTAGTAGAGCTTGAAATCAGGTAATGTGATGCCTCCAGATTTGTTCTTTTTGGTTAGTCTTGCTTTGTCTGTGAGGGCTCTTTTTTGGTTTCATATGAATTTAGGATTTTTTTTTTTTTTTAGTTCTGTGAAGAATGATGGTGGTATTTTGATGGGAATTACATTGAATTTGTAGATTTCTTTTGGCAGTATGGCCATTTTCACAATATTGGGTCTACCCATCCATGGGCAAAAATGCACATTTTAAAAGTCACATATAGAGCAATTATGAAAATTGCTAACATTGTGATTCATAAGACAAGTCTCAACAAACATATTACTGGTGGTGACTTTTGATTGATTTTCTCTATTGTTTTTCTGTTTTCAAATTCATTGATTTCTCCTTATCTCTACCATTTCCTTTCTCCTGCATACTTGGGTTTATTTTGTTCTTTTTCTAGGTTTTTCAGGTGGGAGCCTAGATTACTGATTTGAACTTTTTCTTTTTCTAACATATGTATTTATTTTATCCTTTAAATTTCCCTCTCAACATTTTTAAGCCATGTCCCACAAATATTAGCATGTTGTATTTTTGCTTTCATTCAGTTCCAGGCATTTTTCTTCCTATAGAGACTTTTTATTTGAAGATAGTTTAATTAGAAGTGTGTGGTTTAGTTTCAAAGTTTGAGAGGGTTTCTTGCCTTTCTGCTATTAATTTCTAGTTTGAGTCCATTTTGGTCAAAGAACAAACTGCCAGTTACCATTCTTTTTAATTTGTTGAAATTTGATTATGCCTCCAAATATGGTCTATCTGATATATTTTATAAATAGTGAAAAGAATATGTTTTCTGCTGCTTCTGGGTAGCAGAAGCAATGGGATCTAGTTTGATTATATTGGTAATTTTTGTGCTATATTATACTTTCTCTTATATTAATGTAGCCACTTTTGCTGTCCTTTGATTAAGGTTTCCATAATACTTTCATTTTTAGCCTTTGAATTTTAACCTGCCTCTATGTATTTGAAGTGAGATTTTTGTAGATAACATACAGAAGTGTTTTTAAACTACTCTGACAGTTATGTTTTATTGATTTATTTTGGCCATTTATATTTAATGTGATTCTCAACATATTAAGACGAAGGTCTAACATTTTAGTTTTCAACTTCTGTTTTTTCTCATTTGTAAAATTTCTCTCCTTTCTTTCCCTGCCTTCCTTTAGGTTACTTGGACATTTTTTAGAATACTGTTTTAATTTATCTATAGTGATTTTGAGGATATCGCCATGCATAGCTTTTTTAGTGGTTTCTCTCATGGTGGCATACATATAAGAGCCTATCAGTGTTATTGTTTTACAATTTCAGGGGTAGTATAGGTACCTTACTATTCTTTACATCTCTTTACTTCCCCATTTTTATAATATAATTGTCTTAAATATTTTCTCCACCTATATTTGGAACCACAACAGATGGTATTATCAATTTTGCTTCCACCATAACGTATAATTTAGAAAGCTCAAGAGGAGAAAGAAAACCTACTATATTTACCCATATCTATAATTCTTTCTGCTATTCTGTTGGGTCAAGATTTCTTATTTGATCATTTTCTTTCTATTTTGAGAACTCTCTTCAGCCTTTTCTTCAGGGTAAGTCTGCTGGCAACAAATTTGGTCAAGAACAAGTTTTTCTTTATCTGAGACTGTCCTGATTTCTACTCATTCCTGAAGGTTATTTTCACAGAATATAGGATACTTGGTAAACAGCTTTATGTTTTTAGCCAGGATTTGAGAAATATTTTGCTTTTCATTCTGGCTTTCATAATTTCTATGATAAATATTTTGTCATTCATATTGTTTCTTCTGCAAGTAAGCTATTGTCTTTGACTGCTATCAATATAAATGTATCTGTGTTTAAATTTCTGAAGTTTAATTATGATATATCTTGCCATGAATTTATTTGGGTTTATTCTTGTCAAGGTTTACTCATCTTCTTGCATCTGTAGGTTTATTTATCTTGCTAAATTTGGGGAGTTTTCAGCCATTATTTCCTCAAGTATTTTTTAACCTTACCCTCTCTCCTCTCTTTCCGGTATTCCAGTGACTTAAATGTCAGATATTTTGTTATAATCCACAGGACTTTCAGTCTTTGTTCATTTTCTTCAGCCTATTTTCTGTATGTTATTCATACTGTATAATTTTTATTATTTCATCTTCCAGTTCACTGAACCTTTTTTTTTTTTTTTTTTTTTTTTGAGATGAAGTTTCTCTCTTGTCACACAGGTTGGAGTGCAATGGCATCATCTCAGCTCACTACAACCTCCGCCTCCTGGGTTCAAGTAGTTCTCCTGTCTCAGCCTCCCAAGTAGCTGAGATTACAGGTGCTCACCACCACGCCTGGCTAATTTTTATATTTTTTACTAGAGATGGGGTTTCACCATGTTGGCCATACTGGCCCTGAACTCCTGACCTCAGGTAATCCACCCTCCTCAGCCTCCCAAAGTGCTGGGATTACTGGCGTGAGCCATCACTGAATCTTTTCTCTGTCCTATCCTTTCTGTTGTAGATCCTATCTACTGAGCTTTTAATTTCTTTTACCATATTTTCAAGTTCTACAATTTTTGACTCCTCTTTATATGATAAATATTTTATCTATGGTAAGTAGATAAATTTCTATGATAAAAATTTTTTGTTGAAGATCTCTAATCTCCCATTTGTTCCAAGCCAGTTTGTATGTGGTGTTTGACTAGCGTATAATGGTTATTGTCTAAAAGTTTTCTCTCTTGCTAGGCTGCCCTTTTCCTGCTCTTTTGGCTAAAGAGAGAAGGATTTGGAGGCGAGGGGCTTTTTTGTTTGCACTCATTGACATTTCTGAGTTACCAATTTTACCTCTTCTAAATGTGAGGTATATGCAGCAAAAAGAAAACCCAGGGAAATCATCACCTCATCATTCCTCAGGTTGCTAGATGTTATGCCTTCTTCTCTCTACTTTTTAGAATTATTTTATGCTTGTTGTATACATGATGGTTAAAGTTTTTGGGTGTACTTAGCAAGAGGATTATAGAAAAGCATGTCTACTACATCTTCCTGCAGGTAGAAGTCTTCTCTGTGTTTTGTTGTGTTTATTTCTGCAGATTTAAAAATCCATGAGTGAGGCACAATTAAAAAGATGTCCATATACCACTTTATAAACTCCACATGTGTTTAATAAAATATTTAAGCAATGTAGGAATTACTCTAAACCTTCGGGGAGAGGCCATACTGTGGTGTAAAAATCTGAAGGAGGTCCTCACGCTGGTTCCAATAATCACTAGTTGTGTTTCTTCATTGTGGTAGGTGTTTCTTTAAATCTCTGTAAAATTAGGGCAAAAATACTCACTTCATAGGGTTTCTAAATTAGGATCAACGAGATGCTATATGTAATGCCAACCACAAAGTAATGATGGGCAAATGCTAACACTTCTTCCCCTAACTTTATCAGAAATGGAAATAGATTTATAAAAAACATGAGTCTTTATTTTACTTTAAAATATGGGCCTTGTTGAAACATAGGTCACAGCAATGTAAATATGTGTTTCTGTAATGTTAACAACACTTTCAGCTAAAGTATGGAACAGTAATTAATTATACTTATTGCCTATAAAATCATCAGAAAAGGCATTATTCCTATAAAGAAACTTATAAATATGGATTCTTACTGGAAGCAAGAATGAGGGTGAGGCTGAGATGAAAGCACAGGATGTTGACAATGTATCTCCATATGACCACCTGCATCAGAGGTCAAGGACTTAACACTTAGATCCCTGTCACTAGCAGAGAAGCCAGGAGACAGAGCATTTGATAGCTTCTGTTTTATTTAGCCTCTTTATACACTTAGATTCTTTAAAAACCTTGAAAATTAAGAGGCTAATCAACCTTTACTGGTCCTTCAAGAAACATTCCAATGTCCACAGAGTATGAGAGCGTGATGAAAAGAAATGAGTGTCCCTTGAGAGTTGTTTAAAAGACTTTGTCCCTTGAGATGTTGAAGAGTAAAATCACCCACATAAAGTTGATGAAGATCATTTCACAAGGTTAGGTCATAGCTTTTCATTAATGATAAATGTGAAGAAGAAAAAAATAAAATGCAAGGTTACACCAGAAATAGTTCTATCTGTGTCTAATGTTTTCATTAGTTCTACAACCAAGAACACATTCTATTGTCAGTGGTTTACTGCAAGTGTCAGTGGTTTACTTTTCCCAGGATATGGACAGAAATAGGGTACGCAAGAAGCTGCTACATAATGAATGTAGGGTAGCAGGAAAAAAGGCAAAAAGAAAGGTAAATAGTTGATGGTGTTAACCTACTTTAACACCATCAGCTGTGTATTACTTAAGCATTTCTTGTACATTCTGATTTTCAGATGAGAATCACTTATCCATAGTATAAGTACTTTCACATGTATGAGGTTTTTTTTCTATATATTATTTTCTAAAAGAGGAAACATTTAATTTCATTTCCAAATGAAGTATCTAGTTCTTGCTGAAAATGTGTACTTTAAAGAGACTTTTAAAAAGAATTTCTTGCAGGTGGTCTCTATCACAAATAAAAATGAGGAAAGGTTTTTAAAGAAACTTTTGGCCCATAACCCTGTCTTCTGTTGTCTCATGCTGGGTTGCCATTTACGTAAAACCACTGTGGGAGTCTTAAATGCCAGGTAGTTGTGCTCCTGCCAGCTTGTTTGTAGGACTGTATGGGTCACCCATCCTAGGGGTTCAACTTTAGTGTTCTCAGGTTCATTATGGCTCCACTGGAGGGTTGAAATTCAATCTCCAATCACTGTTCTGTAACAAATTGACATGTTGGGCTTTTGCTAAAATAGCTTCCTTATTCCTGGCTTGAGCTATTTGTGGCCTATAACTGCATTTTTAAGGTCGTCTTCTGCATGGGAGTTAAAAGAAAGAGGAGTTAGGTTTTGGGACAATTTTTGGCAGAGGAAGGATACTTAGAATCTGAATCAAATGATGAAATCACACTCTTTGAGATCGAGGAATATCCTTGAGCAATATTGACAGATTATTCCCTTTTGCCTATTTTTTTGTAACATTCTTACCTAGAGCATTGTTGAGTTAGTATAAGAGAAGGAATGAGAGTATTCATTCTTTAAATGTTTATGGCATGATTTATTTTGTATCTATATCAGTTTCTTGGTGCTGCTTGAAAACAAGTATAAAAACCTTCCCTTGGCAAGAACCTGTTAGTAAAATGTAAGATTATTTTTTAAATGTGTACCACCAAAGGAAATATTTCAAAAGTTTACTTAATTATGAGAACCTCATTTGCCAGAGTTAAGCACCATAGCTTGAAACTCTTTATATTTAGTTAAGCTAACTGGGTTGATATGAGAGAAGCAGTGATTAAAATAATCTCTCACAGTGAATAACCCAAAAGTTATTTTTAGCAGGCTTTAGGTTTCTTTACAGGATGTTGTGTATCCAATCCACAGCTATTGTAAGAAGTATTCTAATTACATTCGGTTTAATGTACATTAAGAAAACAGTTGACTTCTCCATGCACACATTGACAGATGGGGAGGAGAGAGCTTCCAAACCTAGTATCGAGCTGTGCAGGGAATTTCAAAACTCCTTGCTTTGAGGCACTTAAGTGCACAACCATCAGGCAAACCATACACGCTAGGTTTTAATTTGCCTTAAATCAAAGGACAGAGAAGTCCCACAATTGGACTCTGTAACCTGATGCTGTGTAAGACCTTCCACAGGGATTCAAACACATTCGCTTCAAAACAGTGATTTTCTTCCCTGCTTTCAATGATTGTAAGAATATCCATCCAGCAAGTTTTCTTGGTCAGTGTGAAGACTTAAGCAAAATTGACCTACTTTGCTCTTCACTTCACACAAATAATTGTCCTTTAGATACTAATTTTTAAAATATTAACACAAAGTCCCTCTTCTAAATCCTTTTGGCCACAGTTTGAGTTCACATCCACATCACCTGCTCATTGCAGTAGCTTCTGTGTTGCTCCCTACCCTCAGCCAGAGTCCCACCCTCACCCCCACTGCCTCCCCACTCTCATTACAGAGCAAGATCAAAACAGCTCCAAACCTGACATAGGTATTTTTAAAGAATAATGCTGCTTATGAAACTTCTTTATGCAAGAAATAAATCCTTTAATGGTTTCCCAGTACCTGCAAGGTAAATTTCAAAGTCTTTAACCATGTACACCTTACTTCTCTTTTCCCCTTATGAGGCACCTTCCACCATATGTGTTCTACACTGGAGTTATACAAATTACAATTCTTGACCTGCCCATTTTTAGGTTGGAAAATCAATTTAGTAGGCCTGGGCTAGCATTATATAATCAAATATAATAAAATAGAACAGAAAGACCAGGTTATGGCACACATAATAAAGTTAACCATTGCTTTTTGATGTTTTGTTTCAGTATGATGTGGTAGAAGACGTAAAATGTATTTCCTATTGTGGGTGGACACACAAACACACACACACGGAGAAAATCTCTTTTTAACACGGATAATTTGTGTCTGTTGGCTAAAATATTTAGAAAATTTAGAATAGCAATAATTTTTAAACAAACAATATTTCACCATTCAGAGGTAACTTAGATATGTGGATTTAATATTGTATGTTTCCATACACGCAACTGTACACATACATGATTTATATGCATAGCTACACAAGTATTTCATACACTTGGAAAGATCTAAAATATTTGTTGATTCAATGAATAAATATAAATTTGAAGTTATTAAGTAGAATCCCATTATACATACACATGATTTTTTCATACATAAGGTATTGTGTATGTATTCACAATACATAAAGTATTGTGATCAGATTTTTATTTCAATACATCTTGGATATACATTATTTTATGAGCATGTAATTTTTTTGATATATCAACATGTACTTTTATTATCCTATAATATCAGACTTTTAATTTCTAATCACTTCCATTATAAACATCATTTTTGTATCATTGTATAAGACCAAATATGTCCATATGTATGTATGTACCAACATATGTGTATGTATATATGTATACATAGGCATACGTGTGTGTGTGTGTGTGAGGGAGAGCACCAGGCATAGATTTAAATGCCTTATACATATTAACTCATTTCATTACCAAAACAACAACTAAAGTTGCTATTATTTTCCTGATTATACAGAGGAGGAACCAAGGCACAGAGTTTAAGGATGTTGCTCAGGATCACATGTCAGTACAAATGGCAGAGCCAGGATTTGAAACCAAATGGTGTGGACCAAGAGTCTGAATATCTACCACTACATAATGTTGCCTCTACAACTTGTGCAATTAAGAAAAAGACTTGAAAGTGGATTTAAAGTTAGTGAAACTAAAATTGAATATAGATACTACTTCACTTGTGTTGGGGTTATGTCCTGATAAACCCATTGTAAATTGAATATATTGAAAGTCAAAAATGCATTTAACACACCAAACCGAACCTACTGAGTGGTATAACTTATCCTAGCCTCCCTTAAATGTGCTCACATTAGACACTTAAATTACCCTACAATTGGGCAAAATAACCTAACACAAAGTTTATTTTATAAT
The DNA here is from genome assembly GCF_008728515.1 of Papio anubis. NCBI lineage: Eukaryota > Metazoa > Chordata > Mammalia > Primates > Cercopithecidae > Papio > Papio anubis. The sequence goes on from NC_044983.1 coordinate 58,311,579, forward strand.
AAAGTATTGAATATCCTGTAATGTATTGAATATCTATACTATAAATGAAAAACAATGGTTGTATAGGTACTCAAAGTACACTTTCTGTGAATGCTTGTTGCTTTTGCACCACTGTAGAGTCAAAAAATCCCAAGTCAATCCATCATCCTTTTCAGGCAGAGGCTATCTCTGTTTTTAAGGTGTTTATTTCAGAGGCACATGAGACATTGCACGGCTTATGGAAATGCTTTGTTCTACCTTTAGCTTTAATTATTCTGCCCCCACCCTTTTCTTCTGGAATACCTTTGACCATGCCTTGAGAATAGTGTTCAACAGCAGCCTCTTTGTAAAGGTGTCTTGAATATGCTTGTCTTGTCAGGCAGAAGTTAAACACCTTTTTTCTGTGTTCCTTTGGCTCTTTGGACACCCATTTACTATAGGATATATAATATTTTATTATAATGATTTACTCTATGCCTATCTTCTCCACCAGAGTAAGAACTAGCTCCTCCAACTAAGAATTCTGCCATTCACCTTTGTACTGCTAGTGCTTACCTAATAATTGTTAAATGATGGTTGTTGAATAAATTAATGAGTGAACAAAAGAAAGAAAAAAATTCATTAATGGCTTCATGTTTATAAAACTGAATCTAAAAGGAAATAATGAATTATATTCTAATGGTTGGAGCAGAAGTATTTTTTAAAATGTTTTGTGCTTGCATCGCAATCTTTCCACATTACATTAATCGTATACGTAAAACCTTTCTCTTCATCTAGTCATCTGTTATCATGCAGTTTTCATAATCCCTGCCACCACAAAACATACCATACTCTGGACTCCAGAGACACCAGCTCCAACTTTTTTTTCAGTTGATTCATCTTTAAAGAGTCAAAGTATATTGAATTTGATGAATGCCAGTACAGCTGTTTGAAAATAAAAATCGCTGCATAAGTGCTGAATGTTACTGTTGATCATTAATTATCACTATACATAGCTCAAATGAATTTTCTTATTATAGACATGAAAGTTATTTATCTAGGCAAGAAAAGGAACTTATTCATAATATTTTAATCTCAAATGGGGTATTAGTAGTATATAGGATATATATATACTCTAGGATATATACTGGAAATCTTTATCTTTTCCTTTCTATTATGCCTTGTGGATATAGCTGTATATGTACTTTTGTACAGTTAAGGTTACATTTCTTTACATCAAAATTCTTATACCTATATTACAAATTTCAAATTATAATGCTGCTTCAATGAATTTTTCTGGAACGAAACCTTCCAGTGGATTCAGGATGGTGTGGGAGAAGTCCTGATCACCTCAGTAATGGGGTTGGTCGTAGAAGAAGTGGAACAGACAGCAATATTAGCTCAGATGTGGTTTTCTGGAGTTGGGAGAAGAAAAAGAGAGACTCAAGATTCCTCTTAGACTGGTCAGGGCTGGGCTGAGACGTGTATACATGCCCACTAGCAGACAGGGTACCATTAACAAGGGAACTCCGAATTGACAGAGCAAGAAGAAATGGCGTGGTAGGCAGAATATTGGTCCCAAAGATGTCCATGTCCCAATCACTGAAATGTGTTGATATTTTACTTTACATGGCAAAGGAGAATGCACGTCACAGATGGAATTAAGCATTTAGCTGTTATTGAAATTAAGTTTTCCTAAATTATACAGAAGGGCTCAATGTAATTATAAAGATCTTTATAGGTGGAAGAAGGAGACAGGTGAGAAGGAACAGAATAATGGTAGCATGAGGACTCAGCCTACTGTGACTGGCTTTGAAGATGGTGGAAGAGGGACGCCCGCCAAGGGATGTGGGGAGCTTCTAGAAGCTGGAAAATTTAAAAAAAGGAAGTCTCCCCTATGGACTCCAGAAGGAATGCAGCCCTTCTGATTCCTTGATTTTAGCCCATTGAGACCTGTTTCAGATTCTGGACTACAAAAGATAATAAAGTAATGTAATATTATAAAGTAAAAAGATTATAAAGTAACACAATAAAGTAATATAAGTTTTGGTAATTTGTTAGAGTACTGAAATAGCAACAGGAAATAAATACACTACTCTTTCTACTTATTGAATGTCATCTATGTTTTTGATGTGTATATCAAATTGAAGATTACTCTTACCTACTTTTGATAAATTGAAGGTTGACTAAGATAGCACAGCTAATAAGTTTCTGAAAAGTGCAACTTGCCTCTTATAAACGCTTGAGCAAGAAATTGCCCCACCTAGATATGGGTGGGGTGGAGAAGAAAGAGGGCTAAATCGCAAAACACAGCATCATGTGTCCTGTATTTTTTCCTACATTTTATTATAAAGCTAATTTCTGAATTTAACCTCATTAAACAGTGTGCATTTTGATTACATGATTTCAGAGTGGTATTGTCAGAGCATAAAGAGACTAGGTCCCAGCTCTGAGGTTAATTAGTTGATCATTCTGAATATCTTCCTATATCCAGTAGGGATAGTATCAGATTAGATTAATAAATATAAAAAATTAAAGTGACAAATATTGTCGTATCCATAGTATTACTACTTTGTAGGCTTTAGAACATTTCTTTAATGTATTGGCCTCTTTCTGACATATTGAAAAATTTGAGAAATCGTTTTCACTCTGCCAGTTGATATGCTGAATCAGTGCACAAGGAAAACAAAAGACTTTCCTAAGTGAATGTGTGATACATAGATGTCCTTCACATGCACTTTTTCAGTTCATCAGCTTCCATAAATCTGTCTATTTGCAATGTAATATTCATTCCTCTTTTAATAGAAAACTTTCCTTAAGGTGTGATCCACAGTTCCTTATCTCCTAAAATAAAATAGACTTGCCGCATAACATGTAACTGTTTTCTGAGATCCCATATTGTTTACCTGGCAAAGTAGTTCACATCTTTATTATTGAATTTTAAGGATAGGAAATCCCCATTTCACTTCTTGAGATATAGGGCCTAAAATGTACATAAACAGAATTCAAGTAGCCTTTTCAAATGTTCTGGAGACAATTCTTTCACTTAGAAGAGCTAGTTCGAGGAACATCCTAGACAATCACACTTGACATTAAGGAAAGTACTCTTTCTCTGAGCATGTGCAGTTCCACCTCTCCTACCTACATAAGCACTAATGACCATTCAGGCCACTCAAAGTGAGCTGCCTTTTACTCTCATTCCACTTGGATTTTCTCCCCTGTTTACTAAAGGTAGACATAATGAAAAAGATTAAAACAGGGTCACACATATTGGCAGAATCATATGAAAGCATTTGATCAAACCATAGTTTCACAAAATAAATTAAAGCATATTGTGTGACTGCTACTCTCTTGTGTGTAATCTCTAGCCTAGGAATTCATGTGATAAATATTTCATAAACATGAAGAATCAACTCTTTCCTTAAAGTGCGATTTAAAAGCTCTAAATATCATTCTTATTAGCTAAATTGGTATTTCCTAGGCCATTTCAAATAAGTCTTGGGTTATTGAAGCAGGTTTTATTTTTTTTTTCAGACAGTCTCACTCTACTGCCCAGACTGGAGTGCAGTGTTGCAATCTCGACTCACTGCAACCTCTGCCTCCCAGGTTTAAGTGATTCTCCTGCCTCAGCCTCCCAAGTAGCTGGGACTACAGGAATGAGTCGCCATGCCTGGCTAATTTTTGTATTTTTAGTAGACAAGGGGTTTCACCATGATGGGCAGTCATGAGGTTGGTTGCCATAGTCTTGGACAGCTCTACCTCTGTGGCTTCGCAGGGTACATCCTCCCTCCCAGCTGCTTTCATGGACTGCTATTGAGTGTCTGCAACTTTTCCAGGCACACAGTGAAAGCTGTCGGTGGATCTACCATTCTGGGGTCTGGAGGGTGGTGACCGTCTTCTCACAACTCCATTAGGTAGCAACCCAGTGGGGACTCTTCATGAGAGCTCCAACCCCACATTTCCCTTCCACACTGCCCTAGCAGAGGATCTCCATGAGGGCCCCGCCCCTGCAGCAAATTTCTATTGGGCATTCAGGCATTTCCATAAATCTTCTGAAATCCAGACAGAGGTTCCCAAACCCGAATTCTTAGACTTTTGTGCACCCACAGGCTCAACACCACATGGAAGCTGTCAAGTCTTGGGTTTCGCACCCTGTAAAGTCTTGTCTCGAGCTATATGTTGGCTCCTTTCACCACAGCTGGAACATCTGGGACATAGGGCACCAAATGCCTAGACTGCACACAGCATAGGAACCCTGGACCAGCCCATGAAACCACTTTTTCCTCTTAGGCCTCTGGGCCTGTGATTGGAGGGCTGCCATGAAGGCCTCTGACATGCCCCAGAGACATTTTCCCCATTGTCTTGAGGATTAACATTGGCCCCTTCGTTACTTATGCAAATTTATGTAGCTAGTTTGAATTTCACCACAGAAAATGGGATTTTCTTTTCTCTCACCTTGTCAGGCTGCAGATTTTCCAAACTTCTATGCTCTATTTCCCTTTCAAAACTGAATGGCTTTAACAGCACCCAAGTCACCTCTTGAATGCTTTGCTGCTTCGAAATTTCTTCCACCAGATAGCCTAAATCTTCTTTCTCAAGTTCAAAGGGACAAAATGCTGCCAGTCTCTTTGCTTAAACATAACAAGAGTCACCTTTGTTCCAGTTCCCAACAAGTTCCACATCTCCTTCTGAGACCACCTTAGCCTGGACTTTGTTGTTCATATCACTATCAGTATTTTTGTCAAAGCCATTCAACAAGTCTCTAGGAAGTTCCAAACTTTCCCACATCTTTCTGTCTTCTTTTGAGCACCCCAAACTGTTCCAACCTCTGCCTCTTGCCTAGTTTTAAAGTCACTTCCACATTTTGGTGTATATTTTCAGCAACGCCTCACTCTACTGGTAGTAATTTACTATATTAGTCTGTTTTCACACTGCTGATAAAGACATACCTGAGACTGGGCAATTTATAGAGGTAAAAGGTTTATTGGATTTCTAGTTCCACATGGCTGGGGAGGCCTCACAATCATGGCAGAAGGTGAATGGCACATTTCATTTGGTGGCAGACAAGAGAAGAGAGTTTATGTAGGGAACCTCCCCTTTTTAAAACCATCAGATCTCATGAGACTTATTCACTATCATGAGAAAAGCACAGGAAAGACCTGTCCCCATGATTCAATCATCTCCCACTGGGTTCCTCCGACAACGTGGGAATATGGGAGCTACAAGATTAGATTTGCATATGGACACAAAGTCAAAACATATCAATGTATCAATAAGAAACATTGTATTTTAAAGGCACTCCTATTTGTCTCTATATCCATTGCTTGAGCATGAAATAAGCAAGCAGGGACATTTCTTGCCTTACTGGGAGTATAGATGGTTAATGTGGGGCATGGCTAATGATTCATAGACTTGCAGGAAATGTTATTTTCACCTCGGAGCCTCATAAGAAAACACCTGGCCCTGCAGGAAGAATTTTAAAACACGCCTTTTCCTCCTTGCCATGACATACAAAATATAGACACATAGCATTCAGACTATCCCAATCTCTCTTAGATATACTTTATACGGTCAAATAACACTAATATTTTGTTCAGTAACCCTACTGAAGACTTTCAAGTTTTTTACAATTTGATTCTTAAAGGTATAATCTAATACAACAGTTATAATGACTGTGGAATATTTTTCATGCAGCACCTAGCATGATCTAGGGTTTCATTCCTCAATTGCAGCTTCAATGTTTCCTGTGTTGTGCCACTCAACAAGGCTATTTCGATGGTTTCTTCAGATTTACGTTAAAATCATGCCCCATTTTAATTTTTTGATATTTTTGAACCATGCTTTCCTTATGTATCTGATTTGGTTTCTTTTCCTTCTTACTTCCCTCCTCCCCTCCTTTTTTCTTTCCTGCCTTCTTTTCTTCCTTTTTATTAAGATCCTGATTGCCTTTACTTTGTAACTTTTTAATAAAAGATATTTATTTTCATCCTATTCTTTATAGTATACAGATTCTTACCTACCTTTGCTTTCTTTTAGAAATAATTGCATTGTTCTTTTTTTAAGTATCTAAGATTTTCAAGTTTTATTTTATGTGTTCATTCTCCTTAAGCTTTTAATTTTTAATTTTGTGGGTACATAGTAGGTGTATATACTTATGGGGCACATATGATTTTATGATAAAGACTTGAAATGTGTGATAATCACATGAAGATAAATGGGGTATCCATCATTTCAAGCATTCATTCTTGGTGTTACAAAAAATCTAATTATACTTTTTTGGCTATCTTAAAATGTACAATTAAATTATTTATAGAGTCACACTGTTGTATTATCAAATACTAGACCTTGTTCATACTTTCTATTTTTTTTTATTTTTATTATTTTTTTTTTTTTGGTACTCATTAATCTCTCCACTTCCTCCAACCCCCACTACCTTTCTCAGCCTCTGGTAACTATCACTCCGCTGTCTGTCTTCATGAGTTCAATTGTTTTTATTTTTAGATCCACAAGTAAGTGAGAACATGTGAAGTTTGTTTTTCTGCGCCTGGTTTATTTCACTTAACATAATGACCTCTATTTCCATCCATGCTCTGGCAAATGACAGGATACAAATGACAGGATCTTATTCTTTTTATGGTTGAATAGTACTCCATTGTGTATATGTGCCACATTTTCTGTATCCTTTTAACTGTTAATCAACAGACATTGCTTCTAAATCTTGGCTATTGTGAATAGTGCTGCAATATACATGGAAGTACACAGATCACTTTGATATACTGATTTCCTTTCTTTTGGTTGTAAACCTATAAGTGAGATTGTGGGATCATATGGTAGCACTATTTTTAGTTTTTTGAGTTTATTTTATTTAGTTTATTTTAACAAAAATAACAAAATTGGACGAATCACATTACCTGACTTCAAATTATACTACAGAGCTATAGTAACTGAAACAGCATGGCACTGACATAAAAATAACACATAGATTAATGGAATAGCCTAGAGAACCTAGAAATAAATTCAAACTGTTCTCCATAGTGGGTTGTAATTATTTAAATTTCCACCAACAGTATACAGGGTTTCCCTTTTCTCTACACCCTTACCAGCATTTGCTATTGCCTGTCTTTTGGATACAATCCATTTTAACTGGGGTGAGATCATATCTTATTGTAATTTTGGTTTGCATTTCTCTGATGAGCAGTAATGTTGACCACCTTTTTATATACCTGTTGGCCATTTATGTCTTCTTTTGAGAAGTAACTCAAAAACCATATGATCATTTCAATTAATGCTGAAAAGGTGTTTGATAAAATTCAACATCCCTTCATGATTTAAAAAAAAAAAAAAAAAAACCTTTAAAAAATCTAGGTATGGAAGGAATTACCTCAACAAATAAAAGCCATATACAACAGACCCACAGCTATCATACTGAATCAGGAGAAATTGAAAGTGTTTCCTGTAAAACAGCATTTGCTATTGCCTGTCTTTTGGATATAATCCATTTTAACTGGGGTGAGATCATATCTTATTGTAGTTTTGGTTTGCATTTCTCTGATGAGCAGTAATGTTGACCACCTTTTTATATACCTGTTGGCCATTTATATGTCTTCTTTGGGAAGTAACTCAAAGACCATGTGATCATTTCAATTAATGCTGAAAAGGTGTTTGATAAAATTCAACATCCCTTCATGATAAAAAAAAAAAAAAAAAACCTTTAAAAAATACTACGTATAGAAGGAATTACCTCAACAAATAAAAGCCATATACAACAGACCCACAGCTATCATACTGAATGGGGAGAAACTGAAAGTGTTTCCTCTAAAACCTGGAACTCAACAAGGATGCCCACTTTCATTACTGTTATTCAGCATAGTACCAGAAGTACTAACTGGAGCAATCAGATAAGAGAAAGAAATAAAGGGAATCAAATTGGGAAGGAAGAAGTCAAATTAGCCTTGTTTGCAGATGTATGATTTTATATTTGGGAAAACCTATAGGCTCCACCAAAAATATAAAAACTGATGAGCAAATTTAGTAAAGTTGCAGGATACAAAATCAACATGCAAAAATCAGTAGCATTTCTGTATGCCAACAGCAAACAATCTAAAAAAGAAACCCAGAAAGTAATCCCATTTATAATAGCTACAAATAAAATTAAATCCCTAGGAATTAACCAAAAAAGTAAAAGATCTCTGCAATAAAAACTATAAAACATTTATGAAAGAAATTTTAAGAGGACACCAAAAAAAGGAAAGATATTCCATGTTTATGGATTGAAAGAATCAATACTGTTAAAATGTCCACACTACCCAAGGCAATCCACAGATTTGATGTGCTCTCTTTCAGAAATAGAAAAAACAATCTTAAAATGTATATGTAATCACAAAAGACCCAGAACATCCAAAGCTATCCTTAACAAAAATAACAAAATTGTAGGAATCACATTACCTGACTTCAAATTATACTACAGAGCTATAGTAACTGAAACAGCATGGCACTGGCATAAAAACAGACACATAGATTAATGGAACAGCATACAGAACCCAGAAGTAAATTAATATATCTAAAGTGAACTCATTTTTGGCAAAGATGCTAAAACCATAAATCGGGGAAAGGACGATCTTTTCAATAAATGGGTTTGGGAAAACTGAATATCCATATGCAGAAGAATGAAACTGGACTCCTATCTCTTGACATATTCAAAAATTAAATCAAAATAGATTTAAGGCCTAAGTCTAAGATCTCAAACTATAAAACTACTAGAAGAAAACACTGGGGAAACTCTCCAGAACATTGGACTGGGCAAAGATTTCTTTAATAATATCCCACGAGCACAGGCAACCAAACCAAAAATTGACAAATGGGATCACATCGAGTTAAAAAGCTTCTGTACAGCATAGCAAACAATCAACAAAGTGGGGGGACAACCCACGGAATGGGAGAAAAAAATTGCAAACTACCCATCTGACAACAGGTTAATAATTCAAATTATATAAGGAACTCAAACATCTCTATTAAAAAATCTAATTATCTGATCAAAACATGGGCAAATGATGCGTTTTCCTTTAGGTCAGTTGATTTCACAGTCTCTGGAGCATCTTACTGCCTTTATATTTTCTTTATTTCTCTACTTTTATTTAAACTCAAGTTCTGTAAAAGTCTCATTCATTCTCTTCACTTGGGCATCTCTACATATATCCACTTTCAGTCCTCTACCCTTCTGCCCTCATCTGGACTGGTTGCTTTCTATTTATGCTAGATTACAATTTAGTGACTTCCTTCCACAGCTGTTCTGAATCACAACGACTGTTTTCTAGGTGCCATATTCAGTGGTGTGCAGGTAAAAGTTTAACATTGGTTCTCGAAACATACATATAAACTAATTCTAATTTTTAGCATTTTCTGATTTTCATTTTGCAAATATTCCCATCATGACAGACATCAAGTTCCCAACTTGAGGTCACTGACCATAGAATGGGGAAGAGATGCCTCCTTCCCACCCCCCAACCAAGGCCAGCATCTCCCCAACACCACAAATTAGAGTCATTTTAACAGAGATACTTCTAAAGAACAGTCATCCATTTTCCAACTTAACAAAGCAACTTGGATATAATTTCATCTTATTTGGGGTCTCTGGGTCATTATTATAAACATCACAGTCAAGGGCAAAAAGTTGTGTCTCTAGAGATTATGACATTTAGAGAGAAAATACTAGCCAGTAAACCAAATGGCTAAATAACCAAAATGCGAGTTAAATAGAATAATTAGGTAAAAAATACAATGGTATTTTGTTTATTTTTGAAGTCTTTGTTGTTGTTAGTTAACTTTTCAAATTTGTAATAATCAAATCTAGTTTTCACAGTTTGTATAGTTGTTACAGCTGCCCTTCTCCATATTCTCGATATGCTCCCTTCTCTGTTTTTCATGTCTTTTTATTTGTACTCTTATTTCTTCCCACCTCAATTCATTTTTTTAAGTTCTCAGGGAATAAATATTAATAAATAGAGAGCGTGCCTTGAATATAAAATGCATATTTTATCATAAGTGGCATTAATTTGGCTTCTCTTTCATTACCTGTGTTTTCTTTAATATCATAAAAGAGAATGGTATCCATGCATCTACTGACAGAAAAGAAAATGAGTTTTTCTCTTTGAAAGTTCACCTTAAAGGTTTTTGTCATGCACAACTGCTTTGAAATAGCGTTGTTTTTCAGAATGAATGGCCTGCAGCTGCTCTTCAGGGTTTCTTTTTTTTTCTTTCTTTCTTTCTTTTTTTTAGTATTTAATTATGTTTGGACATTTAAAAAATACATATTTGTATCACTGATGGGCCAATAAATAAAATGCTGCATAGAAAGATTCCCAGGAACTAATTTTTAGAGAAAGGTTCCTAGGGACTAATTAGAGTCACAAGCAGAGACAAGCAGGAAGTAAAAAACACTGTGCTGCTGCTTCTTTCCTTACTCTGATATTTTGCATTGTAACCATTTCTGAACATTTATGGATTCAGGAGATGAATCCTGAATGCATCCTGTATCATATCACGCCATGATCAGGAAATACCCGTGAAATGAATGTGGATCTGGTGTGGTTTTCTTTAGGCGTTCGCTCTCTTCTCTTTTCCTCCACAGCTTGCTGAAGGCAAATCTTGACCAGGGTAAATTCAGCTTACTGGATAGAGGACATTTCTTTATGTCCAAGAAAATTAAAGCTATTCAAGCATACACCTGTCACATAACTAGAAAAATACCTAGGGTGCCAATTTCTTTTCAAAGCTACAGTTTCCAGTGCCATCAGTATGGCTAATCACTGGATCATTTTATTAGAATTACTATTTTATCAATACAAAACTAGAAAAATGCCTGAAATGTGTAATGATTCGTGACCAAATACAGCAGGTGATATTGTAAAATTTTTCAATGTAGAATACAAGAAATACTGTTAGAACACGATAATGGCATTTTTGGTATTCACTGGACCATATGAAATGCATCTGTTTCATCATAAATGGTTGTGTATATATTGACACATTTTATAATTGTTTTAAAATGTCAAGATGTATGTAATACAATTATAATAAACTGTGGCATGTCTAAAATTGTAATGACCTCATAATTTCTGTTTGGTATTCTAAAAGGATGCTATCTAATCCAAGATGAATTTTCTTGTCAGTATATGATCTCAATAAAATGCAATTCAAAGGGTTTAACTCTAGTTTTAGATCAGAGTCTTGAGCCCAGAGTAAGTAAATGAGGAAGCTTCGTTTTGAACAGGTAGTTAGTCATTATCAGCATTGGCAATCTAAGGAAAGGAAAAGAAAGAGAACAGATTTGGCTAATGTATATTTCACACAGGAAAGCGGGGATAGGCAGGAGTTTTCGTTTTTTGTTTGTTTTCCAAAATTACACTAGTTCTAGTGTCGCAAGCCCGGAGTTCTTTTTGATCCAATGATGTTATACTAAGCCAATTGTTTTACTAAAAATAATGATATGAAATAAGCCAATCACAGAAAGACAAACTTCACATGCTCTCACTCATTTGTGGGAGCAAAAATTTGAAACAATTGAGCTCATGGAGATAGAGAGTAGAATGATGGTTACCAGAGGCTGGGAAGGGGAGAAGAAGATAAAATGAGGATGGTTAATAAATGCAAAAATAGAGGTAGATAGAATGAATAATATCCAGTATTTGATAGTACAATGGGGTGATTATAGTCAACAATAATTTATCACACATTTTTAAACAATTAAAATAGTGGAATTGGAATGTTCCTAACAAAAAGAAAAGAGGAATGTTTGAGGTGATGGATACTGTAATTATCCTGCTGTGATTATTACATATGTATGTCTATATTAAGACATCACATGTACCCCATAAATATATATATATCATGTACCCCTAATAATTAAACATAACTTTTAATATAAAAATAAAAATGATGAACTTAAAACATTAAAAAATCTGTCTGGAATTTCTACTGTAGAAAATGATTTAAGAAGTGTATCTCTAACTCTCCAGATAGATTTAAAATCTATTTATACTTGAAGTTATAATGCTCAAAACTATCTTAGTATAGTTTCTGAGAGAAGGTGCAGAAAACAGCACATGAAATAAGAATGAAAATTCTAATAATAATGGTGACAAAAAGTGCGATTGAAGTTGAATATGCAGATTCCTCCAGCCATGAGATAAAGATTAAAATAACGTGATGATGCTTGGATTAGACACTAATGAACTTTATTTTTGTTCTTGTTGTTGTTGTAGATCTCAGCATTAGAGAGGCAGATCTTTGACTTCCTTGGTTTCCAGTGGGCTCCTATTCTTGGAAATTTTCTGCACATAATAGTTGTCATATTGGGTTTGTTTGGAACCATTCAGTACAGACCTCGATACATAATGGTGGTAAGTCTTATTTTTATCATTTCTCCTCATATAAACAATGCAACATTTCTATAAGAATAGAAATAAAATATTTCTAAGTGGCCCCTTCTGATATAATTTGGCATTGCTTTTCTAGTCCTCAAATATTAAATTTTGTTCAGAAGTGATTATCTGTGGAAAATACAACGTAATGAATGTTGTACAGTAAGATCAAAGCCACATGCTCAAAAGTGTATGATGACATGGTGTCCCTCACAATGTAACTGAATTCAATTTTTACATAGAAATTCAAAATAGGCTTTGGATACAGTAGGAGGTCTGCTTATTGTCTTGGTTATAGAATAGTTAGATGCAATGTACATTAACTATTAGGGTATTAATTTATCAATTGACTGAAATGTCAATTTCACTGACATTTGTCACTAACTCCAAAAAGCAAATCTGTCTAGCATAATTGTTTAATCACTGAAAACAATAATATATTTTAATTTTAATTGATTTAGGACATTACAAGTGCATGTATGGATGGATATTTCGTACACATCCCTAATGTATTGAATACTGGTTGATATTGAATATTTCTCCATTTGTCAAGATAAATTTGAAACAGATATCCAAAACATGGTCAGCACACACTCCATTATAGGACAGTTTAATGAGGTGTATGCCGTGACCCACAGTCTAATGAAAGCTATTCACAGTAATTACTTGTCTTTTCTATAACATAAAAAGAAGGCATTAATGTAGGCTACACATGTGAGAAGGTTGTGAGAAATAATAAGCATATATAATTGTTTTAAATTGGAGTAACATACTATAAAATGTACATTAAGCCTGTGTAAAGATACAGTGTTCAGTAGAATTACTGGGTATTTTCCTGGGATACACTGACATTGCCTCACTAGAAGAAAATCATAGACTTAAAAACATGCCATCTTTCCATTTTGACATAATCTAATTCTACCTGTGGAAAATAATAAAGTTATTATTTTTCTCTGTTAAATGCATCCATCCTCTATTTTGATTTTTAAACTTGTCTTTTTTATTTCTTTCACCATTTCACAGAGGTGTAGGTAACTGAATAGACTGCATTCAAATGGCCTTGGGAGCATTTGATGGCTCTCAATTTGCTGCAGGGGCTAAGCAATTTCTGCTTTACTTTCCTTCTCTTAGAGATAGCCTCAGCCAGGTATGGTGACTCACACCTATAGTCCCAGCACTTTGGGAAGCTGAGGCAGGAGGATTGCTTGAGCTCAAGAGTTCAAGAGCAGCTGGGGTTTTTTAAATAGAAATCTTGTGTTTACAAAAACTACAAAAAGTAGCCAGACATTGGGGCGCCTGTGGTCCCAGCTACTCAGGGGGCTGAGGCAGGAGGATCGCTTGAACCCAGGAGATCAAGACTGCAGTGAGACATGATCATGCCACTCTGCTCCAGTCTGGGCGACAAAGAGAAACCCTGTCTCAAAAAAATAAAATAAAATAAATAAGTAAATAAAGATAGCCTCTGCTAAGTAACTGCATGATCTCCTAGAAGGGGGTTTCATGGAGTTGGACTTGCGGCCTAAGATGCTTTCATATCATGCATAATCAAGCTATTATTGAATTCTAAATGTGTTCTAATTTGTTACTATGAATATAGAGCAATTTTACTCATTACAGATTTTTGTTTTATGATGTTGGTGTTCTGCTGAGAAACAAAATACCTTGTGGCTTTGAAACCATAGTTGACTTCCAGAGAATGAAGCTGTAGGTAAACACCAGTGACATCTAGTCCTGTTGATTTTACCCTCTAAATGTTAACCCTATGCACTATTCACATAACTGCTGCCTTGGTTGAGGCTTATGTCTTCTCTCTTCTACGGGTGGACTTTGCCTCTTATTTTCCACCTTTCTCCCTTCCAATTTGCTCTTTGTGCTTTTCTTAAATTACTGGCCTAAAACCGCCACTGGGTCCTTAACTGGGTAAGATCTAAGAATATTCTTGCCTGATGTACTTGACCAAACTCATGTCTAACTATTCTTCCTTTTTTTCTTCCTTTGTCCCCTCACCTCCCTCCCTCCCTCCATCCCTCTCTCCCTCCCTTCCTTCTTTCCTTCCTTCTTCCCTCCCTCTTCTCCCACCCATCCTCCCTCCCTTCCTTCTACCCTTCCTCCCTTCCTCCCTTCTTTCCTTCCTTCCCTCTTTCCTTTTCTCCTTCCTCCCTCCCACCCATCCTCACTCACTCCTTTCCTCCCTTCTTTCCTCCCTCCCTCCTTCTCTCCCTCCCTCCTTCCTTCTTTCCTTCCTTCCTTCCTTCCTTCCTTCTCCCCTTCCTCTCTCCATCCTCTTCCTTTACTCACTTCTTTGTTTTCTAACTTTCTTTCTCCATTTTTTCATTCACTTTTTAATTCAGAAGATAATTATTGAGCTTCTACCCTATGTTTGGCACTGTGTTAAGTGTGGGCTATACCGGTGAGCAAAAACAGACTGACATATTCTCTGTCCTCCTGGGTGCTTACCTTATCGTGCAGTGAAGAGAGGTGTGCCTTTATCAAACAATTGTCCACATAAATGTTAAATTGCAACACATATGAAGGAGCACACTATGCCATGAGATGTCTAATGGGGTATCTGCCTGCAGCAGGGCAGTGGAGTTAGGCACCCTGCAGGGAGCTGAGAACTGAGGTCTGCAGTGCAAGTATGAGAGTGAGTCCACAAGGGAAGAATGGAGTGAACGGGGGGGGGGTCTGGGTCAGAGGCACCACAGGGCCCATAGAAGGGGGAGTATCACAGCAGTTCTGATTTATTCATTAAGCATCTATTGAGGACCTATACTGTGCTAAGTTTGGAAAAATAGGAAAGAATTCAAATGTCAGAGGCCCTGCTCTGCAGGCACTAACCATGTAAAGAGTGAGGAGTTGCAGGTTCTGGGACTCTCTAGAAGTGAGTAAATGGCAGTGGAGAGGAATGAGACCAGCAGTGGGGCAAGGTCTGGGGGAGGGCCTGAGCCAGGTGTGGTGACCCAGGAGGGCTGAGAGTCTGCACACCTCAGTGTCATGGGCCTCCTGCTGCACCTGCCTCACCAGCCTCGTGCTCTGGTAGCCTTGCCTGGTGTTTGTGTCCTGGTCTAGCAATATTTCCTCAGTCTCTCATGGATACCTTCTTCCATACACGTTAATGGTGAATCGCTCTCTGCTCCTTCACCTCTAGTGTGTCTTGAGTATATTTTATAATTTGTTCATGTTTATGTCTTCTGGGCAAAATGTTCTTTGAGAGCATAGAACGTAATTAGTGCTCAGTACATATTTATTGATTACTTTTCCTTTTGCCCTACTAGTTCACAGAGTGCACCCATGATGAAACTGCTGTCACTTCTCTGTTGGTACTTTTTCCTTTGCTTCCCTCTCTCCCTCCTCCCTCCTGTGTGTAGAGGAAGGCAGTTTTAGGTCTTTCAGAACCTTCAAAGAAAAGCATCGACAAGACCAACAATCCACGTTTTTGCTCATCTTGATGGTCTTTTTTTATGGGTTATGCCAGCCAAGTCTCTCTCATTTTATTTGCTATCTTATTCAGGATCCTCTCTCAGGAAGGGGAGAGAAAGAGAGCAATAAATTGGTGTGAAAGCCCTCCACACCACGCATGTCATTAGGTTTCATTCTCACAAATATCCTACAGGGCATGTATTAACTTCTCTGATTTCCCAGAGGAGAAAAGAGGTCAGAAAATTTGAGTGACTAGCCCAAGGATCATAGGAGGTAGTGGAAGGCAGAATTGGATGTGTGTTGGCCTGTGATTGTTAGGTTCAAGAAGCTCCTGTAGCATGATCTGTGCTTTGCTTTCACCGGCAGATTCCAGATGATAATGTTACCATTGTCAGTATAAGTTGTGATATAGGAAATAGTCTTGGCCTACCTCCCAGTCAGATATCATTACCTTTATGAAAGATTACCTCTTATTCTAATATGGGTATAAATTATCTATTTGATAAAAGTATCTAAAGAATTATTAATCTGTGAGTATGGGAAATCTATTCACAAAAAAAAAAAAAAAAGCCTTTTATAAAAAGAGCATGTTGTTTTTTGGGAAGGTTTTTTTTGGGGGTTTTTTTTTGTTTGTTTTGTGTTTTTTTGAGACGGAGTCTCACTCTGTCACCCAGGCTGGAGTGCAGTGGCGCGATCTCTGCTCACTGCAAGCTCCGCCTCCCGGGTTCACACCATTCTCCCGCCTCAGCCTCCGAGTAGCTGGGACTACAGGTGCCCACCACCACGCCCGGCTAGTTTTTTGTATTTTTAGTAGAGATAGGGTTTCACCATGTTAGCCAGGATGGTCTCGATCTCCTGACCTCGTGATCCACCCGCCTCGGCCTCCCAAAGTGCTGGGATTACAGGCTTGAGCCACCGCGCCTGGCTGTATTTTTTTTTTTTTTTAATTCATTCTTGAATTGTTGTCACAAATGCTTTGGTTTGAAGCCACAACAAGTGGCCTGGAATTAATTCTGATATCAAAAAAACTGAAAACGAAGGTAACATATGTACCATTGGAGGCAGCAGCTTTTCAGTGGCAGCGAGAAGAGTCCTGGAGCAGAAATCCATACTCACTTTCACAGTGAGGGGAAAGAGCTTTTTCATTGCAAGAGATTTTCCCTCAAAATTGCTTCTTCTATTTTTAGTATTGGCTTCCTTTATTGGCCAAACCACCACACAGATAGGTCAACTACGTTTAACCCATTTCAAAATAAGAAACACTTTGGAGCACCAGGTATGTGCTAAGTGCTCACGCAGAGATTAATAAAATATGTATGCTCACTGCGACAATTCAATAGAGCTCTAGTTTTACAAAAACACAGATAATTTACTGCCATTTTGGACAAGAGGCAGGGTTCATCACAGTTGAGTTTAAGTAATTGATCACCTTTATGAAACTGCTTTGGGTAAAGGACCATGAGTCTCAAGCTCTCCAATGACTAGTTTTTCCAAACTCTTAGAGTCTAAATCAAAGCTTATGAAAATTGTTTCTTTATCTACTTCTCCAGCACCTCCTGCATTACCCATTTGCCTGCCTCATGCCAGCCATGCTGAATGATTTGTATTTTCCAAAGACCACATGCTGCTCTTGCCTCTTTAGTTTGCCCATACTGCTCCTTCTGCCTGGAGTGCCTTAATCTCTCTATCCTCTTGGAAAACTCGTAATAATCCTCAATTAAATAGTCACCTTTTACAGGCCTTGCCTGACCACTGAATGCGAGGGAAAGTGCCTCTTCCCTTCCGCTGCTGTAAATCTTGGTAAACTTTCTACTCCAGCACCCTGCCCGGCTTTCATCATTGCTTCCCTCCCTGTCTTGCCCCATTCAACAATGACTCCTGGAAGGCAGAACTGTGCCCATCTATTGCTGCATTCTAGGCCTATTCCTTTGTTCTAGGCCTATTCCTCTATGTACAGACCATTAGATATGCTTAATACTTGATTGAGCAAACAATAAATGAATCAAAGGTTATTGGATGAAAGGATTTTACAAGATGGAAGGGACAGGGATTTTTTCTTTTTTAATCTCAGAGCATGTCAACAATGCACTGCTTTGCTTGTCTCAGCCTGAACTTGGCTGAGGGAATTATATGATAAAATAATATGTGCACCTACCAATAGCTGACTTACTCCTCAAGATTTATTTTTTTCTAAGAAATGTAATGTTGTGAGCTCCTGCCACTACAACTGAGGAGGCCTCCCGGCAAAGTCTATTAGACAAACCTCCCCAAATCGCAGAATCAAACAGCAGTAATTCCCTTCCAGATAGCATCACACTATTAAGGTACAATTTACTACTTCTGTATTTATTTTTAGAATACAAAAACAACTTTGCCACATAGTATTCCTTTGCTCGTGAAAGTTTATTTTGGCTAAGGTGCAAGGTGGAGTGTGTACATTAGGGCAACCATTCCCAACCTTTTTGACACCAGGGACTCATTTCATGGAAGACAATTTTTCCAGAGGTTGGGCGGGATGGTTTTGGGATGAAAATGCTCCATCTCAGATCATCAGATATTAGTTAGATTCTCATAAGTAGCTGCAGCTTAGATCCCTCACGTGGGTAGTTCACAATAGGGCTTGTGTTCATATGAGAATCTAATGCCACACTGATCTGACAGGAGGCAGAGCTCAGGCAGTACTGGTCTGTGGCCTGGAGATTGGGTACCTCTGGTTTAGAGGAATACCATGTTCAGTCTTGGGTTTTGAATGGACCTTATGTGCTTCTTTGGCTATAGACAGTATCAAGCAGTGAAATCATATTTACCCATCACAAGACATTGTTGTAAAATCAATTATTTCCTATCTGTTTACTCCTCGGTCAAATATATTTTATTTTACTTGTAAATTTCAAGATAAGATTTTTGTCCTAGAATTACTTAAATCTTTGTTATTTCATGGGTGATAATTTAATCAAGCAGGTTTTAACTCACTTGCAGATGAATTAGCAAATTTGTTTAACATTTTTTGAAATGATTAACCTTGAAATTAAAATTAGCTCAAAATTGCCTTTAAAAATTTTTAAAGGGTCAAGTAAATTTGAAAAGTCCACAATTTAGTTATCTGGACTTTTATGCAAATGCTTATGTGCAAAGGACAACTCATTTTAATCTGAATTGTTATATAGCAAAATTCTTCTGCTATGTCAGCATAAATCCCATTCCAGAGTCACTGCTCAACATGAAGTTGAGTGTTAGGTCTTGATTCGATTGGTAAACGTCAAATCTAAATTCCTCTTCACCAATTATTGGCTGTGAAGCCTTGGGACATTTATTTGCTTTCTTTTTGTCATAGTTACCTCATTTGAAAAACCTGACCCACAAATCATTTTAAATGATTATATAATGTATGTGACTTGCTTACTATAGCCTAACACAGGGTAGATGTTTGACAAATGTTTGAGATGTTCCTATGTCTTTTTTCCCCCTTTACTAAAAAATGTTACAATGACTGAGCAAGAAACTTACTCTACATTTTTATTATAAGTCTGGCACATTGTATGTAATATAGCAAATTGATTTGTATATGAAAAAATGAATGAATGACCTCTCTTGTAATTAGAAAATAAGCAAACTCAGAAAGTAAAAATAATTCATATTATAAACTAATTGCTTGATGGGGAAGAAATAGGCTGGAAGATGTCCAAAGTTTATTTCCATTAAAAAGTGCTGAAATATCCTTGCAAAACTAGGATACATTTAGGAAGCCACATAGAATGCATAAACATTCCTTTTTCATTATTATAGTTCTTGTCTATGTGGATTTGGATTTAAAATATATACACTAAACATAAGCAAAGTAGAAGAGAGATGGAGAGATTATGCAGAGTGATTTTTTCTTATGTTGAAAAGCTTTCTTTACTACAAGTATATTTAGTGTACCTAAATACATGATGTAAGCCTGCTTTATAATAACCCAATTGTATTTGTTTTGAAATAGAGAGTCTTATTTTTTAAGTTATTACTTCAGTTGAATTATAAATAAAATAACCCACTTCAAAAAGAAGATAGGGAAGGTAGGCAGTCTCTTTGGCCATTGGTTATCCCAATACTTCTTGCCTAACTAAAATTCTATGGCCATATTTGTATCTCTAGCTATCTCTTTTCTTTTATACCCATGGTCAGATTTGTGTCTCAAGTGCACAGTAAGGTATAATTTATACCTTATAACAATTCAAAAATTGAAAATATATATCTTCTTTGTTCTCAGCAAAGAAACACAAATTTATTAGAAGAAACTTGTAATGTAAATGTATTAGAAGATATTACACAATATTGTTAAAACAAACAACACAAAAATTCCATATTATGCATGTCACACTAATTGTAAAATACTAAAAATACTGTCATTCTAAAATAAATTGCCAATTATGGAACATATATGAATAAAAATTTGAGATAAAATGGTAATTTGGTGAATTGTTCATTTGACAAATTGCTTAATTTGGTGACTGATTATCTTGCCATGAATTTATCATCCTTTTACTAAAATCTTTTAAAACAAAACATACCCTGTATGCCTAAGCATCCCGGATAATCAGGTGTCAAATCCTAACTCTGACACTAAATAGGTGATTAAATGATTATCCCTCTACCTCGGTTTTAGTGTGATGATTGAATGACATGATCTATGTAAAGCACTTACCATAGTAGCAGGAACACAGAAAGCACCAGGATAATAAATTTTTTATTGTCCAAAACGTAGGAACTGACAGTTGAGGTTTACATAGCCTGGTAATTTTGCCTCTGCAAGTTCAGAAGTAGCATCAAGATTACAACTTGTGAGAGATACTGAATACACTCCAATCACCAAGTTTGTGCTATGATCTTTAAATAGATGTGTTTTATTATGCATTTGTCATAACTATGAATTGATTCACTAAAAAATACCAGTGCATTTAGGAGTTAGTCCTAATCATTAAGTCATATCATATGATTTTGTAATTAATTTAGTTTATTGCCTTACTTTAATATTGCTTTATTTTATGTTCTTTTCCTAACCTTTTTCAATGACTTTTTTTCTCATGACTTAGAGGTTAGCATTGCTCTCCCATTTTGATATACTTATAATTAGATTTATTTAGAATGGAAGATATCAGACACTAGATGCCATCTTGCTAGCAAGAGCTTCAAAACTTATTGAAAGTTCAAACTTTACCAAGTCCACTTGTACTAGAAGACCTTATGAACAGAATGTATTACAGCATCAGCAATATCTGCGTGTACCAAAAATCTCACTATATTTTTACTTATCTTAACTTTTTTTTTTTCATTTGCCTAATTCTCACTTCAACTTACCACTCAACCAGCTGCAGGAACTTGACTTTCTGAGCGTGTGCAGCCATTAACCTAAAACTAGGCAGCCAAGACCTACAAGTCATCAAGCTGTTTTCCAGCTAAGTGGAGTCAGCTGAAATTAAGTGCTTTCTTTCTTTTCTTTTTTTTATTATTATTATACTTTAAGTTCTAGGGTACATGTGCACAACTTGCAGGTTTGTTACATATGTATACATGTGCCATGTTGGTGTGCTGCACCCATTAACTCATCATTTACATTGGATATAGCTCCTACTGCTATCCCTCCCCTCTCCCGCCTCCCCACAATAGGACCCAGTGTGTGATGTTCCCCTTCCTGTGTCCCAGTGATCTCATTGTTTAATTCCCACCTATGAGGGAGAACATGCGGTATTTGGTTTTCTGTTCCTGTGATAGTTTGCTGAGAATGATGGTTTCCAGCTACATCCATGTCCCAACAAAGGACACGAACTCATCCTTCTTTATGGCTGCAATGTATTCCATGGTGTATATGTGCCACATTTTCTTAATCCAGTCTGTCACTGATGGACATTTGGGTTGATTTCGAGTCTTTGCTATTGTGAATAGTGCCACAATAAACATAGGTGTGCATGTATCTTTAGAGCAGCATGACTTATAATCCTTTGGGTATATCCCCAGTAATGGGATGGCTGAGTCAAATGGTATTTCTAATTCTAGATCCTTGAGGAATCGCCACACTGTTTTCCACAATGGTTGAACTAGTTTACAATCCCACCAACAGTGTAAAAGTGTTCCTATTTCTCCACATCCTCTCCAGCACCTGTTGTTTCCTGATTTTTTAATGATTGCCATTCTAACTGGTGTGAGATGGTATCTCATTGTGGTTTTGATTTGCATTTCTCTGATGATGAGTGATGATGAGCATTTTTTCATGTGTCTGTTGGCTGTATGCATGTCTTCTTTTGAGAAGTGTCTGTTTATATCCTTTGCCCACTTTTTGTTGGGGTTGTTTGTTTTTTTCTTGTAAATTTGATTGAGTTCTTTATAGGTTCTGGATATTAGACCTTTGTCAGATGAGTAGATTGCAAAAATTTTCTTCCATTCTGTAGGTTGCCTGTTCACTCTGATGGTAGTTTCTTTTGCTGTGCAGAAGCTCTTTAGTTTAATGAGATCCCATTTGTCAATTTTGGCTTTTGTTGCTGTTGTTTTTGGTGTTTTAGACATGAAGTCCTTGCCCATGCCTATATCCTGAATGGTATTACCTAGGTTTTCTTCTAGGGTTTTTATGGTTTTAGGTCTAACATTTAAGTCTCTAATCCATCTTGAATTAATTTTCGTATAAGGAGTAAGGAAAGGATCCAGTTTCAGCTTTCTACTTATGGCTAGCCAATTTTCCCAGCACCATTTATTAAATAGGGAATCCTTTCCCCATTTCTTGTTTTTCTCAGGTTTGTCAAAGATCAGATGGCTGTAGATGTGTGGTATTATTTCTGAGGACTCTGTTCTGTTCCATTGGTCTATATCTCTGTTTTGGTACAAGTACCATGCTGTTTTGGTTACTGTAGCCTTGAAGTATAGTTTGAAGTCAGGTAGCGTGATGCCTCCAGCTTGGTTCTTTTGACTTAGGATTGTCTTGGCAATGCGGGCTCTTTTTTGGTTCTATATGAACTTTAAAGCAGTTTTTTCCAATTCTGTGAAGAAAGTCATTGGTAGCTTAATGGGGATGGCACTGAATCTATAAATTACCTTGGACAGTATGGCCATTTTCACAATATTGATTCTTCCTGTCCATGAGCATGGTATGTTCTTCCATTTGTTTGTGTCCTCTTATTTCACTGAGCAGTGGTTTTTAGTTCTCCTTAAAGAGGTCCTTCACATCCCTTGTAAGTTGTATGCCTAGGTATTTTATTCTCTTTGAAGCTATTGTGAATGGGAGTTCATTCATGATTTGGGTCTCTGTCTGTTACTGGCGTATAAGAATGCTTGTGATTTTTGCACATTGATTTTGTATCCTGAGACTTTGCTGAAGTTGCTTATCAGCTTAAGGAGATTTTGGGCTGAGACAATGGGGTTTTCTAAATATACAATCGTGTCATCTGCAAACAGGGACAATTTGACTTCTTCTTTTCCTAACTGAATACCCTTGATTTCTTTCTCTTGCCTGATTGCCCTAGCCAGAACTTCCAACACTATGTTGAATAGGAGTGGTGAGAGAGGGCATCCCTGTCTTGTGCCAGTTTTCAAAGGGATTGCTCCCAGTTTTTGCCCATTCAATATGATATTGGCTGTGGGTTTGTCATAAATAGCTCTTATTATTTTGAGATACGTTCCATCAATACCGAATTTATTGAGCGTTTTTAGCATGAAGGGCTGTTGAATTTTGTCAAAAGCCTTTTCTGCATCTATTGAGATAATCATGTGGTTTTTGTCTTTGGCTCTGTTTATATGCTGGATTACATTTATTGATTTGCGAATGTTGAACCAGCCTTGCATCCCAGGGATGAAGCCCACTTGGTCATGGTGGATAAGCTGTTTGATGTGCTGCTGTTTTCGGTTTGCCAGTATTTTATTGAGGATTTTTGCATCGATATTCATCAGGGATATTGGTGTAAAATTCTCTTTTTTTTGTTGTATCTCTGTCAGGCTTTGGTATTAGGATGATGTTGGTCTCGTAAAATGAGTTAGGGAGGATTCCCTCTTTTCCTATTGATTGGAATAGTTTTAGAAGGAATGGTACCAACTCCTCCTTGTACCTCTGGTAGAATTCGGCTGTGAATCCGTCTGGTCATGGACTTTTTTTGGTTGGTAGGCTATTAATTATTGCCTCAATTTCAGAGCCTGCTATTGGTCTATTCAGGGATTCAACTTCTTCCTGGTTTAGTCTTGGGAGAGTGTAAGTGTCCAGGAAATTATCCATTTCTTCTAGGTTTTCTAGTTTATTTGCATAGAAGTGTTTATAGTATTCTCTGATGGTAGTTTGTATTTCTGTGGGGTCGGTGGTGATATCCGCTTTATCATTTTTTAATCTTAACTTTTTAGCATGTTTTCCAACTAAATTTCCAGTGATTTGGAGCTTTAACTCATTATTGTAATTGTATTATTCTTAAAAATGAAAGCAAACCTCCTTTCAGAAAAACAAATGCATGATGGAACATTAAATGTAACCAATTATAAGACTACACTACTACATGAGATTATTTTTAAAATTCATAAATGACAGAATACAAAATATAAATTGAATTTCATAAATAGTTAAAAGCTTCTGATAAAGTTTCTGTTAGTAACATAGTTATATTATAAAATCTAAATTTTATAATTCCATTATTTGACCCAGTATAGAATAAGCTAAGGTAATGATTTCAATATTTATTTTAATTTAAAAACAATATGCAATGTTTGTAATCACTGATCGAGAATGATAATTCAATTAATAAGTCTGCTTACGACATGAGGAATTCATTCATTTTTGTGATAAAAGAAAATGAATAGGCAAACTGTTGTATTTGATATGGTATTTGTATTCTACAGTAAGTACTATCCTCAGTCATCCTAGCTAGTGTGTATGTCAGTTTTCTGTGCCTCAATTTCTTTGTCTGCATAAGAAAGTGACTGGATGAGAGGAGCCCTAGTCCAATCATCGATTCTCCATTGATGAGTCTCTCAATCTAGGGCTACTTTAATTAAGACCGACTAATACTCTGGGAGAAGGTATTTCCTAATAGATAATATCTTAATAATAAATTAATCAGTAAGACCAGTAGGTTTAAAATTTGTTGGATGGATATGATTGGAAGATATGAAAATCTGTTGTTCATTTCCTCATTCTTAATCCTATTTATTAATTTCTCTGCTTTAAAATATTTTATATGATTATATTTTTATTACATGATCAAATCAGAGGCACATATTCTACTCTTAATAAAACAGTCCAACAAATGAAAGTTTGTTAATTTTGTACTCCATGCATGTTTTTTCCAAACATGGTCTTCTTTCAGTCCTAGGTTTCAATAAATATTCCTTAAAATGTGACAGTTTTATACTATGACTTAAAGATGATAGAGAGCTCACAGAAGATTTGCATAATTGTGTTCCCTAGAAAAGATAATACTCAGAAAATGGAAATCAAATCAACATTTTGGTTTAACTTGTACCTGGAAGCCAGCAAAGCACTTTAAAAGTAAATCTAACTTTGCTGGTGTCTACTGAAAGCAGTAGAAACTATTGGATTTTTAATTTCTGGAAAGCTTAGGGGACCACATAGAGAGCACTCTTTTCTGAGCGCTCCCTGTCAGTTTCTTCCCAGAAGACAGACTTATTGACATTTTTATTATTGATTTATTTGGTATACATGCCTTTCATCTCCACATTTTTCTTCTCTTTCTCCCTCCCCCATTTCTATCTAGTATACAGTGTGGACTGCCCTCTGGGTCACCTGGAATGTGTTCATTATCTGCTTTTATTTGGAAGTAGGTGGACTCTCAAAGGTGAGTTTATCATGGTTTTAAAGTACACTTTAAAATGAGTACAATTCTAGGTATTTTGACTACATAGATATATTGGTATATAGATATAGATATATATATATACACAGAGAGAGAGTGTGTGTGTGTGTGTTTGTGTAGAATGATGAAATGCTATTCAAAAAAGACTTTAGGTATAGTGTGAGTGTGTGCATGTGTGTGTGTGTAGAATTATAAAATGCTACTCAAAAAAAGACTTTAGGTACCATTTAGGAAAGAATGATCTTAGGTGTATGTTAATATAATGGAACTTAGGAGTATGTTAATATAATGGAACTTAGGAGTATGTTAATATAATGGCACTTCAAAACAACTGCCTTCTGGTTTAGTTTGTTATACTGAAGAGGGACTCAACTTCCTGTGTAACCTCATGTCCATTTTAAAAAGACATAATATAGTGACTTCAGGTCTAAATGTTAAGTAGAAAATGGTTTTGAACATGCTTGTGTTTAAAGTAGGAAAAGGGATTGACAAAGATGTTAACGTAACAGATATGAATGGTAAGTTTCTGTCTTTGCTGGAATATTAATAGTGGAAAAAACTGACAAAGAACAAAACCCTTATATAGCATGTTTACTAAGAAGTAAATGCATCAGTGTGGTGATTCCTATTTTGAAATTTTAATCAAAGAGAAGACAGTTGTCTTAATGCGGCAATGACACACACGTTATTTCTGCCTGTCTAAAACTGTCAGCAAAGCACATGATTTTATTATGCCTCCTGCAAAAATGTCTCACCACCCAAATGTAAGAACAACTTGAGTTAAGTTTCTAGTTGTGTTTCTTAAACAGTTTTTGTGTGAACCAGCACAATTTTCACTATAGAGAAGAAGCAGCTTAACAGTATGATTACAAAAAGTATAAAAAAGCTGTCATATTTTAAAACTTCTCATTATCAAATATATTTACGCTAACTTATTCTACTGTTTTATAACAGTCTCAGATTTTCTAAGTAACGTACTTGTGGCTTAGATTTTAGGAAATGTGTCTTGAGCAGCAAGGATGCTTTTAGAATTGTTGGGTTCCATTGAAGTCCTTGTGGTAACAAAACATGATTGATTCAGCCAAGCAGCAAAAACCCCTGAAGGATTTTTCCAGAGCCTCCAGAGGTGGTTACTCTTTTTTTTCTCCACTGTAATAACTGTAATTAGAACTAGTCACCATTTTCTCACATTGGCAAATGTATTCAGGAACCAGAAATAACGTTTCCAATATTGAGTTCCATATATTTGGACTCACATCTAACTTAAATAATTATGCTAGCGATTGTAGTGCACCACTAATTTCTAAGACATAAAAAAAGTACTTAAATTAATGCCTAGTTATATTCTATAAATGCAGATTATGAAGTAAATAATTTTCAAATGCAAATCTTATGAATAAAATAATTACAAATAATATGTTAAGCACAACATTTTCAACCCATTGCATTTTGTATCTTGCTATTTGAATGGTCATTTTGATCATATTTTTTATTTCACTTGGTAGAAATTATTTTTTCTTCTATATACACTAATTTGGGGTAAATTAGACCAGAGAAATTTGTCCTACAAAATTGGCTTCACAGTATTTTGAAAGAAGGCCGAATTTTGAATCATAAGTCTTTAGTCCAGATCTTTTCTTTAGCACTTATTAACTGTGAAATCTGAGGCAAATCATTTGGCTCCATGGAATCTCTGTGAAAAATAATAAGATCAGCTTTGCCAATAATAATAGTAGTCAATGTTTATTATACACATGACATGCGGTAACTCAGGTAAGCTTTGAAACAAATCTGTGAAGTGATAGAACAAATAAGTAAGTATCTGCAGTCATTTTTTTCATGTAACTCTGATTTCCCACTGCTGCTCAAGGTTATTTTTGTGAATTTTTGTAACTACTTTTCTAATATCCATGTGCATGTCTAAAAGTATTTATCTCATTTCTTTGGCCACAAGGTTGAAAACATGGACATAGTAGTCCTGGTTACTCATTTTATTACCTATTTAAATGCCATTAAGCAGTCAACCAAGTATTCTAGGTCATTAAAAAGATAGATGACTCCAAAAGGAGCATCCTAAAGATTTTCTGTTGGTCTCCTATTTACTGCCTCAAAGACTGGTAACATCTCCCTTGTTAGCCACAGTTTAGCCTCAATTCCAGTCTGTGGGAAATCTATTTTGGAAAATAGAGCAAAGTTAAAGACCCTTGACAAACACAAATACCAACCACTTTTCCAGGCTGGTTCCATTGTGTAGGAAACTCGTTGTCCATATGAGCTTGTTTATATACTAACTTTCTAGATTCTCCATCTCCTGCTAGTTCATGCAGGTGCCTCTTGGAATTACCCACTCAGATAGATTAATAGAAACCTCCCTATACTGTCAATTTGGTCCAAAATATACATTCTGGGATAGTGAATCTTTCTTTAGAAATGAGATCCAGAGTGATTTCCACAACATCTCTATGGATTTGGGTGTTATTCCAATGACAGACATGGCCTATGAATAGTACATTTGTACGTTAAGGTGTTCTTTTGCTGACAATTTGTATTCATGGAGTGACAGCAGTCCTGTCTCACCTGAAAGATAGTGAGCTGGCTCATGGGCAAGAGAGCCTGGAAACTGAGATTCTTACAATGCTGGGCAGGCTGACAGTGCTGCACACTCTTGTGTTTTAAAAAGATCATTTTAATTTCTAGTAATATAAATACCGACAGATGTAATCCACATAAGCAAAAACTGTTTAGGATATTCATTAACATTTAAGAGTATAGAAAGGTACTGAGGCCAAAAAGCTTGAGAATCACTCCCATAGAGTATCGAATATAACTAGCTAACTAATTAACTAACTAATTAAAAATAATGCAAACAGTAAGAAACAAAAGCAGATGGTACAAATAAAAAATAAATAATGATATGGTAGATTAAAACACAGCCATGTCAATGATTATATGAAATGTAAATAGACTAAGCACTCCAGTTAAAGACAGAGATTAGAACAATGGATTTTTTAAATGACAATAGTTGATGTTATTTATATGAAATACACATTAAATATAAATACATACATATATTTAAATTAGAAAAGATGGAAAATATATACTAGGTAAAAAATAATCAGAAGAAAACCTCTGTAGTCATATTAATGTCATAAAGAAAGTAGACTTCAAATAAAGAGTATGAATAGAGATAGACAGAGATGTTTTATAATGATAACGGGTCAATGTATTAAATAGACAAAATAATTCAAAACTACACCAAATAACTGAATTTTAGAATACATGAGGTAAAAATTGCCAATATTAAAGGGGGAAATTGAAAAATCCATTAATGTAGGGGGAGTTTAATACCCCTTTCTTGCTTATTGAGAGAAAAAGTAGACACAATTCAGTACAAATAAAATATTTGAACACCACTATCAAACAACTTGTCTGTCATATAGAGGATAATACCTTAAAATTACAAGATATATTTTCTATTCATGTGCGTATGAACAAGGATCAAGATGGTATTCTGGGCCATAAGCAAGTCTCAATAAATATTGAATGACTGAAATAATACAGATAATATTCTCCCACCACAAATACAAGAGTAATTTATAATTGTTAATAATTCACAAATTAAAGAAGAAATTTAGAGGAAAATTGAAAAATAAAAGTACATAATTAAAAAAACACTCTTCTTTGTGGATGAATTCCTATCAGTGTTTAGAGGAAGAAATGTAGATTTAAGTTGCTTATTACAAAAAACGAAAAGTTAAAAATCAATGATAGACACTTTCATCTTAAGAAGAGCAATTTGACTAACATCCCATAGTTGTTTCTTTGAAAAGATTAATAAACTAATAAGCATGTAGTAAGGTTGATCCAAAAAAAGAAGAAACAATGCAACTTATCAATTCATTAAAGAAAGAAGTGACATAACTACAGATTCAACAGAAATTAAAAGATTAATAGAAAAAAATCAAAAATATTGATAGCAAAGAATTTATAATTAAATATCTTTCTACAAAAAAAAATCAAAACAGAAACAATTGGTTTGCAGTTGGTTAAGGAAACAGAATTTTCTGTTTAAAAATTTTGGGGTTAGTAGAAAAATGTCAGCTTGCTAGGGGGTGTGACTTTCTTTAAGCCTCTGAGGAAAAAACTTAGAACAGAAGGCAATAGTTAAAGTTTAGTCTTCTCTTCCCCCAAATCTGGGCTCTGTGTACTAGCAGATCTGTTAGGTGGGGATCCTCAGTGGGGGTCTGTTCAGATGTTGTCTTTAGTTTCTGTAGGGAAAGCAAATATCTCTGGAGCTTTACCTCCCTTGGCTATTGTTAAGGCTACTACTACTTTCTTGTTTAGCAAGTTACTTAATTACCTCTGGGGCTAGCTAGATGTCTGGAATTTCTCTTTTAAAAAACTTTACAATTTTCCTTTATTTCCCTGCTTGGAGTTTAGAAGGACTTCAAAAAAAGGGTTAGGGTGAAGGTCCTTGCTCAGCATCAATCTATCAAACATAAGAAATAAATAATGCTAATCTTACTCAAACTCCTACAGAAAATACAGGAGGAGGGACCATTTCACAAATAATTTGGTGAGCTAACAAAATCCTGATACCACCTTACAGACAAGAATTAAATTGACCTCTGTGATTTAGCAATCCTTGGCCATCTCTCCAGGAAATTCCTCATTAGGCATGCTGCCAAGAGGGACTCCACATGGTGAATTGTTTGTCACCACCTGATCTTCCCTTCTCTTCTCTCCCAGGCTCTTTGTTAAGATCAAAATTCTTGCTCCTTTATAGATCAAATCGAATCAGCTCTACCTTTTTCTTTCCCTCACTAATCCAAGCTATTTCCAGGCATCCTCACTTTCCTTATCTACAAAGGCCCAACCAAATGTATTCCTTAAAAATGAGCTCTCTGTCCTGCAGATGAGAAATGTCACTCCATCACACGGCAGAAGCATCTACAGTCAGATTGTATTTAAAGACTGTTTTTTAATTCCCCATTACATTTCACTACATTTTGAAGTGGTAGTTATTATTAATCCTAATAGTTTGTTCTAATGGAAATAGACAATGATTTTAGATTTTGTTTTCTTTCTTTTCCTTCCTTCCATCCTTTCTTCTTTCCTTCTTTTCTTCTTTTTTTGTCAGGGGCAAGGGTTCTTTTTGGTTAGATTTTCCCTTCTTTTTGGTTGATTTTCTCATAATAAAAAATATGAATTACAAATATAAGTTGCAGAAACTAGATAGACAAGAAGGAACATCATTTTTGCTTCAAACATTTGAAGACCACTGCCACGAATATTTTGATTCCAGTTTATTCTCATTCTGCTGTGTTTCCATGTTTTTTCTCTCCTGTTTTTCGTATTACTGTTGAGATAATACTATAGAGAACATTGACACACTGACTTTTTAAAAATTGGACTTAATGAAAAACATTTTCATGTTGTTACTAAAGTCTTGGTTAATATTTTTAATTTTTGTATTATATTACATCAAACATGAAGAGTTTTATTTCTGCTCTTTCTTTAACAGGAGATGTTAAAGGCTCGTGATACATTTTGCTAAATTTCTTCTTGAAAAAGTATACCATTAGCTGCAAATTATGAGTATCTAGATCTAGAGTGTCATTAGTACAAGTTAGTCTGTTTCACCATTTTGGGGTTTTTTTGGGGCTATTTTCATGGTGGAAAGAAAATGCTTATTTCTTTGTTTAAAGTATAATTTTTTTTATTTCTTCAAAGTTAAATATCTCTTAATGTGCGTGATAATCAGCTTTATTTTCACTTTTTATTAATAGGGTTTGTCTTTTTATATTTTGTGTTTTAGTAATGATGTTTTTAGACTTTAGTCTCTATGGAGCATAATTTTGTTCTATTTTTCAAGGTGAAAATCTGAATAAATATTTTACCAATAACTGACCAATGGCAAAAACAGTATTTACTTAGTAGGAAAAAAAATTCACTGATTTTTTTTTTTTTTTTTGCTGGTTTATGATATAATACATTTCTATAAGATCTATTTCTAGTATATCATCATTTTTTGGCACATACTATTTTATATTAGTTTGTATATACTTTATAATAGGAATTATCTCTCTGCAATCCAGTCTTCCCAAGTCTATGATTTAACCTCATACATTTGGTTTTACAGATGATTTTAGAATAAATATGTTCGAATATATACAGTGTGTATTATATATCTCATTTTAGTTTTGTTTTTATTCCTTATATTTAACTTTTAATTAATTTAGTAAAGATTGAGAAAAGTTTATGTTAGAGAATTCAGGAGGAAAGTTTTGAGTAACAGAATCAATTATAGAGTATGTGAACTAATAGTTCCAACATCAAACTCCTTATAAACTATTCATCACAGATTGTGTTAATATTCTTGGGTCACTTGACAGAAATTATTGTTGCAGTTTCCTTACTCCTTAGTTTAGCAAGGTACGAGTTCTTAATCCATGACCAAGAAGCATAAGGCACGCGGAC
Organism: Papio anubis; assembly: GCF_008728515.1. Classification (NCBI taxonomy): domain Eukaryota; kingdom Metazoa; phylum Chordata; class Mammalia; order Primates; family Cercopithecidae; genus Papio; species Papio anubis. The sequence continues at coordinate 58,343,674 of NC_044983.1, forward strand.
ACCGGAGAGTGAATAAGGCAGAGTAGGATTCATTAAGCAACAGAAAAGCTCTCAATAGCACGAGGAGATCCGAGAGTGGACTGCCAGAAATGGGGCTGAGTTTGGGTGTTTTATGTGGCAGAAACAAGGTAGTCTTCTGTGTGTTCTGCCTTAATGAGAGGGGTAAAGCTGCCCGTTGCGGGTGTTGCATCCGCGCATGCCTAAGTTTGGCTAGAGTGATTCCATGTTGATTATTACTCATGAGTGCCTAAGCGAAACCCACAGAGGGTGGATGGGGGCAAAATTGCAATGTTAGTGATATTACAAATGGCCCTGGGTCAATTTAAGGACATTTAGCGGATTTATTTTGCCTTCACCTAAGTTGGGACAGTCCCTTCTGAGCAGACATCCTGGTATAAGAGGGAGTTCTTAACCACATTTCCACCTGCTATCTACCCCACAGGGGCAGTGCAGATGCATTCCCATGGGCTCTGTCTCTCTCCTTAGACCCTCCCACTCTATCTGCCTAGCCAGCCTCTAACTGCCCCCACTCTCCTTATGTCTAGCTAATTCATGTAGAAGGGACACTGTGTTGGAGGGACAACAGAGGCCAGAGAAGCAGGAGACAGGGGGACAGGGTTTGGAACAGCTAGGAGTTTAGGTAGACACTGGAGGCTCAGAGGAATGACAGTCTTTTCAGAAAGGCACAGCTGAGATGCAAACAGGATCCAGCTGTTGTCCACCTGCTCACTATTTAAATTAATGGGTGGGATAGAGGGAGGGTGTAATGACCCCAGCTGGATCAACATCTGCCTCTTTGCCACGGGAAGACAGGGTTCAAGATTAGAGGTCTCACTGATTCCATAAACTGAGAAAAAGCTAATTTCAATACAAAACAAAATGGGGTAGTCTCAAGAAAAGAGAGACAACCATGGTCACCACAGAGCATGTCTTAACCATTCTTATCAACTAATAGTGTATATTCTCATGGGCATAAACAATTATGCCTCTTGCCTATTATGGGATTCTTGATCACAGCCTCCAGACATTCCCTTTCCTTTTGTCTCATCTGCCAGCCTGCCCTGCAGCAGGCATTTGTTACTGTGGTCTTGAGTGTTTTAGTTTTCCCCATGCCTTCTAGCACTTGAAGGTAATGGATGCCTTGTTTTAAAAGAATGTGTATATGTATGGTGGGGTGGGGAATGACTGTGGGTAGGTAACTAAAAGTGTCTGTCTATACTTGTATAATCTCCTGAAGCCTCAATTTCCTGTTCTACAAAATGAGGAAAGCCACAACAATAATCATATTGGGTTGTTGAAAGTATTAAATAATACCTATACAGGGCTTAGAAATGATCCTGGCATATTGTGAGGTTTCAGTAAATGGTGGTTCTCATTATTACCATCAACATCATCATCTTTATTATTATTGGAGAAATTAACAGACATCACGATCCTCATCCTGAAAACCTTTGGGACATATTTATTACTATGCCAGAGCTGTAAAAGGGAAAAATTGTAGGACTGAGTGACTTGTTTAAAAATATGAAAGAGTCCCTTGTGATAGGACCTCAGAACTGCATATTAACTTCACAGCTGTAACAGTATTAATTAAATGATTTCCTCCAACATGTAAATAGCTTTTTTATATACATCAGCAGCCAGATTCTCCTGGTGTCCCTACCACTTCCCCTAGGAGTACTTTAAACATCTTTGGAAGTCGCTAAGGCTATTTTTCATGCCACACTTTAAGATCATCAAGGGCACAATTAATAAGTTATTGCTGCTTGTTTGAAAGTTACAAGACTTGAAATAATTTTTTCATCCCAAGGAATACATTTAGAATTAAATATGAAAACCTATCTTATTTGTACACTTAAAGTTACTGAAAAATAAGTTATCTTGAGAACCCAAGTTTTAATACTTTTATTCCAAAGAAATTAGTCCAATCTGTCTCAATGGCATCTTTTAATTATTTTACATTTAAAATAATTTAAACATTTCTAGGTATATTTTACCTAGAAAATTTAGGTTAGTATTTCTCCTAATTGACTTATCTTGAAAGGTTTGGTACTTACATACTAGTAGTCTTAGATAATTTTCAGTGTGTCACATTTTCATAGAATTCTGAATCCGTACAACTGTGCATGAGCATAACTGACATAAAAATGAATGAAAGACATTCTACAAGGACTTATTTTATATTAATCATGAGCTTTGATCAAAGACCTTCTAAAATCTTATAGGCAAGGGACAGGGAAGGGAAATGGACTAACTCTTACTGATTTCCTACATGGCACAGGGGCTTTCCATCAGTTTTTTCCATTTTATCCTTACCTCAGAGGTAGACATTAGTATCTTTATTTTATAAATGAGGAACCTCAGCTAGGAATGGCTAACTTGCTCAAGGCACATAGCAGTAAACTGAAACATTGGGTCTTAATGCTTCCTTCCCAAGGCCACTTCATTTCCCATTATAGCAAGTTGCTTTCTACACAGAAGGAAAACCCACCTGCATTTGTTTCTCTATGTCATGTTTTAACAACTATGCTTTTTCTAACTTGTGGATATTTTGATTCTTGGAGAAATTTAAGCCATTTCCCCAGAAGGCCATAATAGGACTTTACTGTCCTCTTTTGACTTAAACTGACACCATCATTCATGAGGGTCCTCTTTTTAAATCTTCAGTTGAATAGTTCACATGAGCAGCCAGGCAGCATCAGTGAAATAGTTCTTCCTCTACAAGGCTCATTCTTATTACTTACCCTGAATTGTTCCTTTGCACTTACTGGGAAAATTCTTTTTCTTGATCAAGATTCATTTTCCTTCAAGGTTGGATTCTTCTATCAACTACAGCTTTTGGGCAGACAATTTCCAGTAAAAAAAATTCTAGACAGTCAATTCAGAGTTCAGTGCATGAACAACTGCAGAGGAAACAGAACTCTCAGTTTCCCTCAGCTGCTTAAAATCTATCCATTGTCTTTTATAAACATTCAAATATTTTTGCATCTCATAGAGTTATTTTTCTGATAGTAGTTTGAAGTTAAATCAAGGATATATAGTATCTTTCCTTTTTTATTTAAACAAACACAACCTACTGAATCTAGTAATGAGTTTTTAAGTCATATTTATATTTTCTTTTTGATATCTTCCTTCCTGGACGTTTTTCAAAAGGAATCTTAAAATGTGATGCTTAAAGAGGAATGGAGGTAGGGTACAGAATATCTATATTCAGAAATAACATATCTGGCAAATTGTACAGAAATAGCATCCTAGAATCACAGTCAAACTATGCCTACTTCTGGAACTACAAGAATAATATCCTATACACTATACTGTATCCTGAAGTAAATGGGATGTCTGTCTATATCAATGGACACTTTGGGAAATATATATATTCATTTCACTAGAATAACAAAATATTTCAGGTTCTGATCTAATATATTAGTAGGTATGTATCCTGCTGAGATAAAGGAATATTTTTGTCTATAATATTGACTGATGGTGGTGGTAGTGGCCATGAGTATCTGCCCAGTTATTAAGGATCTGTAAAGGAAGAATCATCACAATCTGCTTCCAGGTACTAAATCTAAATGAGAACCAAAGGCCTGAAAATATTCGTTGTTATGTTTGGTTCCTACACAATCTTTATCCAAAGAGAAGCAATTGTATCCTTTTAAAAAATAGCAAGGCAATGTAAATATAGGTATGAGTTTCTTATTCCAAAAATTTAAGCTACATCTTTTCCTTTGGCATGAGTCTAAGTGAACATAACTTCTGAAAATACAGTCCTCAGTTTCTTTTTTATAGTGAGATAATTTGATTCCTCCTGTAGCTTTTCTGCAATAAAGAAAATTACAAGCAAGGTTAAACTCAATCTTATATTCTTCATAAATTTCATCAAATACAAATACCTCAAAAATCTTTATCCAAAAATACCAATGTGAAGCTACATTATAGGCCAATGACAAATATAAACCACAGTCTAAACTACCATGTAATTGCCACAACCTGGGTAGTATCAGGAGTTTTTAATCAGAAATTTGTATTGTAATCTTATGCCTTTCCACAGGGTTTCAAATCATTTTCACGAAGGAGCAGATGAATATATTATTCTATCAACAGTAGCTGTGTTTCTTATTATATGATTAGAATCACTTATTGAACAAAGCCTATGCAAATACAATTGAAACACTACCCAGAAATATGTTGTCTTTGCTCTTTGTATTTCATCTTTTCTTCTTCTAAGGAAAATATGCCTGAGATAAATATTTAAAGATAAATATTTTACCTTTGTATCTAGTTTATTGTCTCAACTCATGGGATAATAATCACAAAAAAGTTTTATTTCTTTGAATAAACTGCTTCCCCAGTCTTCTGCCCCAAACCCTCTTCCCATTTCATAATACATTGTATACAGAGTCAATGACAACATTGGTCATAAAAAGTTCATTTCATGTCTGATTCAGATCTATTCTTTCCCCTTACCAAAGTTGACCTTGTTTTAGGCCTTGACCTCTCCCTGGTCCCAACTCTACTCTGGGAGAAAAAAACAGGAGGTAGTGGGTCTTCTTACATAGTCAGCCTTAAGATTATGCTGGAGGGTTTGAAGGATCCTGATCTCACACTGATGTTAATCTGTTCCAGCTACTGCTAGTGGCCTCTGCTGATGAATCTCCAAACATGGCAAATTCTTCCATTAACTTCAATAAGTCAACATTGATTTTTAATGAGTCTATAATTATTCTAATACATGAAAATTTGTTGACCGTGATTACATTATATTAAGCCTTTCTGAGTAGACTGCAACTGCTGAGCTGAATTTTCATGTAAGCACCATTATCAAGAGAATTTTGGTGCTGTGAAGAAACCACACTTTTATAGCTTATATTCAAATGCTTTTCTGTGTTTTTGAAGACAATTTAAATCTACCGCTACAGAATTTTTCATGCAGTCAATTGAAGATAAGATCATTGGAGAAGAACAATACGTAGAACCATTATTCTTATAAGTGCCATTAAGATTTTGGATTGTCTTGTGATGTTAATTTGCTTCAAATGCAAAATCTCAGTGTTGTGACATGTCAATTAAGAGTACAGTCTTGATGATGAAGAATTTCTGTTGACATTTGCAACAATCAACAAATTATAAAAGAGACCCCGATAAACACATTTTGTGGCATTTATTTACTTTTAAAATCCAGAATAGCAGTATGTACTACTGGATAGCCTTATAAAATAAAACTGCACCACATGGTGAGATTATGCTTGACGAACAGTAAGCTGAAGTGCCCTGCAGGAGCAGAGGAACCTAAGATAACACTTACTCAATGCTACTCCCAAGTATGTTCCAGAGGCAAAACACAAGTCATTTAAATTCTTTGGATAAAATTTTTCCATGTAGACAATTGAAGGAAAAAAAATCACAGATAATATTAATCATTTCTAAACAGTTACTCTTGCACAGAGAAAGTTTGTCTCTGAGCCCCTATGCTACAATGGCATGAGGAATTATAGGCTTCAGATTGAACTTAATTAGTGTCTTGCACACATATGGCCCTAGAAGCATTTGTGCATCTGATTTGTGTTTCCTCAGGTTGTGGTAGGCACTGCAACTTTGATATTGTACAATAGTGAAAAAGTTACTAGAGTGAAGATTGTCCAGAAGATGATTGTCCAGCAGAACTGGCTGGTTCCAGTAGAGGCCACTGAAGGGAGGCAACAAAGTAACAGAATTAAAAAAGAGGAAGCATCTGAGTGTCTGATAATAAGAATGAGCTAGAATCTCCTTTGCCCTTTAGAAGCCCTCAGCATTGATTCACCTTTGCCTGCTTTCTGATTCAGGAATAACAGTAGTAGAGGAAAAATACAGCACACAGCTGTGTGTGTAGTAATTGTCGGTGTGCTTGCATGTTAAAATCAGCATATTGAAGCATCCAGCTGTCTATGCTCCCTTAAAGGTTAACTTTTGTCTGGAACTTTCATCCCACTACAGAAACCAGATGGAATATCTCACAATCAAATAACAATTGAAACTGAAAAACAATAAAAGCATTTAACATGTAATTCTACTTTATTCTTGTAGGAGCCACTTTAACTCAAGGTGTGTGAGAACTTATTTATGGAACCCAAATATTAGTAACTCTTAATTTGCTAAAAGAGTAGAAATTTAAAAGCTACATTTCTAGGATTAAAATTGGATGGTGAAGGACAACAGTTAAATGAAATTTAGCAAACTTCAAAGAAAAAGAAAGAATATCCATTTGTTAAATTAATTTACAAACGGGAAGTATAGCTTTCTGTGAAAATCATACCATTTTCCTAATTTTCTAAGTGTTCAACTATATTCATCTAATCATTCTGTCATTAAACAAATGATGGCAGAAGTTTCTGGTTATTTTCCATAATTTATTCCCCCTTCTTCTGGTCAAGAGTCTCTCATCACAGGTGGCAGGGCTAAAAAGCTCTATTTCTTTGTCTCTGTAGGTGTAGGTATGGTCATCTAAGCAAGTTCTGGCCATTGTGATACATGCAGAAGGATTGTGAGGAACTTCTGGAAAGGCTGCTGTAGAGCTGATGAATTAGAAGCAGATCCAAACTTAGTGACTTAAAGAATACAAATTGGTTATCTAGCATTTCTTCAGTGGGTCAGAAGTCTCCTGTAGATCTTAATGATACCTCAAAATCGAGGTGTGAGCAGGGGTTGTATTCATTTCTGCAGGTTCTAAGATGACCTTGAGGATGTCAAGCATGCATTAGAATGGTAGAGCTGAAAGCAAAATGAGCCTAATAATTCAACGGAGCTTTCAGACCAACCCTGAGCCACCCATGACCGGATTTGTTTTACATTAGAAAATGTGTTCAAACCATTGTTTGAGGGTTTGAAATATGCAACTGAAAATAGTGCTTAACTAATCATATATCATTTCATACTCTATTTTATCTAGCATTTACTTGGTTCAAAGAACTGTACCAGGAACTAGGACTACCTTCAGTTTTTGCCCCCATAAAATATTTAGCATATAGTCTGCCCTCTGACTCTACAGGTTCCACATCCATGCATTCAACCAACTGCAGATCAAAAATATTTGGAAGAAAGCAATACAAAGTAACAATACAGAAATAAAAAATAATACAAAATTTAAAATACAGCATAACTATTTATATAGTATTTACACTATATTAGGTATCACAAGTATTCTAGAGATTACCAAGTATATGGAGGGTGTGCATAGGTCATGTGCAAATACTATATTATTTTATTTCAGGGACTTGAGCACTCTCAGATTTTGATGTCTACAGGGGGCCTGGAATCAATGCCCCATGGATACTGAGTAACAACTGTAATAGAAACAAATTTTCTGTTAAATGAGTATTCATAATAAAATGTAGTGAGAAATATGATAATGGAAGGAAAACAAACCTTGATATTTTAAAGCAGGGAACAGAATTTTCCTAAGGAAGATGGAATTAAGAGCAAAGAGCATTATAGCAAATAACATGCTGATCTTCACAGCTATGCTGTAATTGACCTACCTTCAGTGAGAAAAGTGCTTTGAGTTGCCACTCTTAAAAATTCCTTGTAATAAATGTGAGTCGATCCACCATCTCCATCTTACCCTCTTTTCTCAGATTGTCCTTTGGCAAGCACATATTATAAAGAGAAACCTCCAAAGATTACATGGATCAGGACTAAGGTCACTACCCTTGAGAGCTGATCCTATAGGCACATGCTCTAAACAAGGGAGGTATCAAGTTATAAATTATAACAATCAGTGGCCTGGAAATATCTGTTCAGACACCATTAGGAAAAAAATGCTAGTCTACTAGTGCTCCTTTTGAGGTTATCTACAGTTAACCTCAGTAGTTACAGCAGTTAATTTTCCTGAGCATAAACAGACAAATGTGTTCCTCAACTCTAAGACCATTTCACTGCACAACTGCACTATTTAGCTTAGAGTCAATACTGATTCAAAAAATATTTCAAGGAAGGGTAAATAGGCTTCCTGCAAAATCCCCCTAAGAAAGTAAGCTGCTGAAAGGAAAATGGTGTAAAGAAGTCCTTTCAGAACAAGCACTATATCCCCACACTTATTTTAGCCACAGAAATTCAATTTGGTTGAGTTGTCTGGGGACTTGATTTGACCCTGTTTCGAGAACAACGTGCAATGGTTTGACAGCATCATTTTTAAATGGGCCATCTGATGTTTCAGTTTGTAGATATGATTCATCATTTATTTTTGTCCTGTGATTATAAAATTAATGAAGAAAACACTTCCTCTGTGTATTTGAAACATTAAAGGCATCAAGTCATTTTAAGTATTAGTTTGAAAAGATATTCTGTCCTGCTTCAAGATAGCATAGGACATCAGAAGCAGTGATTGTGTTGTGAGCTATGCTCATCATTAACTGAGATACTGAGACAGTGGGTGTAGTTATTTCCTACATACAATTAATGTTGCATGCCAAAAACATTATATTAATTTTGGTTCAGTATAAAAAGCAGGCAGGCTACTAGTCCCTGAAATCAATGACTGTCAGAAGATCCTAGACATTGGTCATTTGGTGATCACATGAATAATTGAAGACTGATTTGTTAACCATGAAGAAATGAAGTTAGCCATACAGGGAGACACGTTATCAATTGCCAGCAATTTGCTGTGTTTTTTGAAAACCACAGGCAGCAATTTACAGAAAAGATTAGACCAGTTATTGTACACATGTGACACATTCTTGATTTAAGATGTCAATCTGTAAAGCTGTAAACTGGCACCTGGATTTTGAAATGAGGTTATAAAGTTTATGAAGACCTGATTTTCCCAGAGAATGTCTCTATTTCTGCTCTGGAAGATCCCTGAATGCACACCCCCAGCTGGGGCTATGTGTGTACAAATGGTCACTGGCATGGAAGGCTGATGCACCTTTGCTCGGGACCATTCAGCACCTTTGCATCGCTCAGTGCTTGAATGCACTTGGTGTTCATGACGGTATGGTGATGAGCTTTTATTTCTTGGAGAAAAAAAAAATGTTGTCTATATATTTCTATTTCCTGTGCAATCCTGAGGGTTATAAATCACTTTCATCCTGCACCAGGAATTTACATTGTGGTACTTCATAAGAAAATGATTAAAGGGAAATCCACTTTTTATTAGTGTAATTTCTTTCCACTTTTTTTTCCTATTGGTGTTAAGTCAGTAACAATCATTTTTTTTTTCATATTTGAATTTGTGAAAAGGTGAAATGAAGGTAGCCTTGGACCCCAGAGAAATTTGAAACTAATAGAGTATCCTGAAAGATGATTACTATTGAAAGAATATTTATAAAATACTGCATCTCATATTTAAACACCATAAAGTAAAACTTATGAGTGATCATTTTTTGAATGTTACCAAAATTAGGCTTTCTGTATATGTTGAAATTTATTCTCAATGTTTATTAATTAATTTATTTAATAAATAATGTTATTAAAATTAATTTATTAGCTTTTCCAAGGATTCCTAGCAAGCATAAATCTTGCAAATACAATTTTAATTGTTATTCCTAATCTGAAATCACATATGCCAATGTAACTATTTTTTAAAAATTGAGTTAAACTTTTAATGTGAGAAATAAATCAAGACTTCCTATGTGTGTCATTGTTAGCAATAAAATAAATCTAAAGACTAAGACGTATTTTTCTTTCTTCTTCTTTTCACTCTTTCTATATTTGCCCACCTGGCTGAGTCTATAAGCTCCTTTACAAGGTGATGCAGTTCTTGCATTTTGCTGTAATCATTCTTTCCTACACTTTTCTTTTTCCCAAAAGGAGGAAAACATTAATAAATTGGTTTTGGTCTCCTATGTCACGTATTAAAGGTGAAAGATTAAGATACTAAAAATTGATCATAAAAGCCAAATTTTGAACTGTTTAATAATAGAGATGAGTATTAGACCATAATTCTGGTTTTCCCCAAAAGTTTGTGGGGTTTTCTCAATTTAAAAATCAATAAAATAAAAGTTTACATGAATGAACTAATTTTAAAACATTATGTTGAAAACTGGCACAGCTCTGAAGTGGCTCAGCAGTCTTCCCTCACTTTGCCATCCATGGCAAACAATACTCTTGCCACTCTTGGCAAACATGTATTATTTTACATGAGAGTTTGGGAAGCATAGATTTGGAATGGAAATGGAAATCACATTCGACTTTTCCAAAATACTCTCTTTTATGCAACAAGCAAGCATCTGCAATTATAGCATGTAAACTTTAACTTCCTTAAACTTTCGTATCATACAAGTCACAAATATTTTTATAATTATCATAGAAAGTAAGTTTTAAATTATTTATACAGTCTTGGCTTTGGGGGATCTAATCAATGAAATCATATAGTTTTATTGTCCATTCATTGTCTATAGCATTTTTAATATAAATTAAGATATACTTTCATAGGGAGAAAAATGTTCAATGATTTAGAAATAGCTATCCTATAGACAAAATCATGGTTTTCTGTGTTTGAGTGTTTGACTAAATGTTAGATTAGAATGTAATAATGGTGGCAGCCTAACAGAATGTTTTCAACTTAGTAAGCTTTGACTTTTGTTGCAAACATCAGGAAATTAATCTCTAAGTCTAAATTGTGATAGGTTTACACTCTAAGGTCTCTTGCTGCTCAGGTCAGTCTATAATGATTTCGACTTGATCTATTTCTTTACCCTTAGAAACACCCTACTTTATTTTTCACTAAATCATCGAAAACTCTATGCCCGTTGTTATACCAAACACAGAGTTGGTTTATTATTAGTTTGCATTTATATCGTATTTTCCCTCAAGTAGCTCGAGGTGCTTTACAGAACATGACAGCAGTCATCAGAACACTTTGTCAGGTATGTAAAGTGAGAAATAATACAGTTATAAATGTGCTGAAGGCATTGTACTTACTGGAAAATGTTTATTTTCTACATATTTTGTTATATATAAATTTTTAGTGATTTTGTTTAAAATGAGTTCCAACTCTCATTAACATTTTCTTTTTTTGGCTTTAGAATCAGACACATTTGTTCAACAAGTTTATTGGGCATCTCCTTTTTGCCAAGTATTCTTGTAGGGACTAAAAATGTAACTGGGAGATAAAAAGAACTTGCTCTCACAGAGCTTTTATTCAGATGAAAAAGACATAATATATAAATAAGTAAATATACCCTATAATTGCTTGCTGTCTTAAGTGCTATCAAGAGGAAAAAACACCAAAATAAAGGGAAATAAAAGGATAGAGAGAGAGTTCATGAGAATGGAAGGAGTTGAGAAGCCTTGGTGGCAGAAGGGAACACAGATATGGGGGAATGCCAGGTCTCCCAGATAGGAACATGTTTGGCATGCACAAAGAACTGAAGGGATGCTGAGTCATGTTGCTAGCATGCCATGAACCAGTAGAGGAGAGCAGAAGAAAGGGCAACAGCAGGATCCTAGGAAATGTTGTGTAGGTCATGAAATGATTTGGATTGGGTCTCAGTATAATTGAAACCCATTGGATGCGACTGAGCATAGAGGACTGACGGGATCAGATATTACTGTTAGGGGACAAGAGTGAAAGCAAGATGACCCACAGAGAGCCTGGTGGTTCAGGTAAGAAACAAAGGTGGCAGCCAGATGCGGTGGCTCACGCCTATAATCCCAGCACTCTGGGAGGCCGAGGCAGGTGGATCACCTGAGGTCAGGAGTTTGGGACCAGCTTGACCAACATGGCAAAACCCCATCTCTACTAAAAATATAAAATTAGCCGGGCATAGTGGCACATGCCTGTAATCCCAGCACTTGGGAGGCTGAGGCAGGAGAATCGTTTAAACCTGGGTGGTGGAAGTTGCAGTGAGCCAGGATTGCACCATTGCACTCCAGCCGGGGCAACAAGAGCAAAACTCCACTTCAAAAAAAAAAAAAAAAATGTGGCTTGGATGAGGGGGTGACAGTGGCTGAAGTGAGAATAATCAGTTTGAATAATCAGTTCAAATAACCAATTTCAAAGGAGAGTAATAGTAGATAGTAGTAGAGGTGATGCATGAGAAATCTTTAAATTCTGTCTCTGGCACATGCGTTGTTGTCTCAGACTCAAAGTATTCTCACCAGTAAAAATGCAAAAATAATTACATCAGAGAAAACAGATGTACAGCTGAGAAAACGGAGACCTTGTGCAGAGTATACTTTTGATGCTTTAAAAATGTATCCTGTCTCCCACTTCTCAACTAGCCTTTTTCTTTCTTACTTTCTATTCCCTATAACGTCACACTGCTTATTTCTCTTTCCCTTTTTTTTCCTACTTTGTTGTATCACATATTGTCCTTGCCCTCCAAATGTCTTACTTACAGATGCCAAGATTCTGTTAATGGATTTCTTTGAATACAGAAGGGGTTGGTTGAAGTGAGGCCTACTACGTTTCTTAGTTTCATGATACATATAGTTTCACAGTAGAATCTTAGTTACATAGCAGAATAGTGATTCTACTATGCTCTCTTTTGGTTTCCATAAAACTCTTGGCATAATAGTTGATGTACTTCTAATAGATACATCTGAAATTTCAGTGGGGGAAAAAGCTAAATATAGAATACTTGTTTCCTCTATCAGCCAGATAGTCTTTAGCACTGAGAATAAAAAAGAAAATATTTTTGAAATTTACCGTCAATTCTACCCAGTTATATATGTTCACCTTGAAATTCTTCTAATTTATTTTGTTTAAATTTTATGGGCATATAATAGCTGTATATATTTATGGGGCACGTGAGATGAGTTGATACAAGCATGAAATATGACATAAGCACATCATGGAAAATGAGATCTCTATCTCCTTAAGCATTTATGCTTTGAGTTAAAAAAAATCCAATTACATTCTTTAACTTATTTAACAATTAAATTACTGACTAGAGTCACCCTAATGTGCTATCAAGTACTAAGGTCTTAGTCATTCTTTTAAACTATTGTTTGTACTCATTAACCATTCCCACTTCCCCCCACCAGACTCCCACTACCCTTCCCAGGCTCCAGTAATCATCCTTCTACTTTTTATGTCCACATGTTCAATTGTTTTGATTTTTAGATTCCATACAGTGGTAGCATGCAATGTTTGTCTTTCTGTGCCTGGCTTATTTCCCTTAACATGCTGACCTCCAGTTCTACCCATGTTGTTGCAAATAACTGGATCCCATCCTTTTTATGACCAAATAGTACTCCATTATGTATATGTGCCACGTTTTAAAATCTGTTCATCTGTTGATAGACACTTAGGTTGCTTTCAAATCTTCCCACTTTTAAACAGTGGGGCAACAAACATAGCAGTGCAGATATCTCTTTGATATACTCATTTTCTTTCTTTGGGGTATATACCTAAAAGTAAGACTGCTGGATCATACAGTAGCTCAAATTTGTAGTTTTTTGAGGAACCTCTAAACTGTTCTCCATAATAGTTTTACTAATTTACATTCCCACCAACAGTGTATGAGGGTTCCCTTTTCTTCACATCCTTGCCAGCATTTGTTATTGCATGTCTTTTGGAGGTGAGATGATATCTCATTTTAGTTTTGATTTTCATTTCTCTGATGATCCGTGATGCTAAACACCTTTTCATATGCCTGTTTGCCATTTGTATGTCTTATTTGAGTAATGTCTATTCAAATATTTTGCCTATTTTTTGATCAGATTATTAGATTATTATTATAGATCTGTTTGAACTCCTTATATATTCTGGTTATTAATCCCTTGTCGAATGGATTGTTTGCAAATGTTTTCTCCATGTATTTTTATACTGGGGCCTGTCTCTCTCTTTAGTTCTAATAATATTTCTTTTATGTATCTGGGTGCTCTGAAGCTGGGTGCATATATATTTAAAATTGTTATATCCTCTTACTGAAATGATCCCTTCATCCTTAAATAGATACCCTCTTTGTCACTCCCTGTAGTTTTTGTCTTGAAATCTATTTTGTCTAATATAAGTATAATGATTCCTGCTCTTTTTTGGTTTCCATTGGCATGGAATATCTATTTTCAGTCTTTGTGTGTCTTCATAGGTGATGTGTGTTTCTTATAGGCAACAGATCAATGGGTCTTGTTTTTGTTTTTTTTTTGTTTTTTTTGGTTGTTATTTGTTTGTTTTTTAAAATCCAGCAAGTCAGTCTATGTCTTTTGATTAGAGAGTTTAGCCCATTTACATTCAATGTTACTGTTGATAAGTAAGGATTTTCTCTTGCCAATTTGTTGTTTGCTTTTTGATTGTTTTGTGGTCTCTTCTTCCTTCTTTCTTTTCTTCTTGTCTTCCTCTAGTGAAGGTAATTTTCTCTGGTGACATGATTTAATTATTTTCATTTTATTTTTTGTGTATCCATTGTATGTTTTGGGGTTTGAGGTTGCCATGAGGCTTGCAAATACTTCCTTATAATTCACTATTTTTACCTGATGACAACTTAATACTATTTGTATAAACAAGCAAGCAAAAAGAAAGCTAATAAAATCTCTATACCTTAACTTCCTATCCTTGCTTTTTAACTTTTTATGATTTCTATTTATATTTTATTGTAATTGCTAATTCTTGAAAAGTTGTTGTGGTTATTATTTTTGATTGGCTCATTGTTTCGTCTTTCCACTTAGAATAAGTGTAGTTTACACATCACAGTTACAGTGTTACACTAGTCTGTGTTTTTCTGTGTGCTTATTATTACCAGTGAGTTTTGTACCTTCAGGTGATTATTTATTGCTCATTAATGTTCTTTTCTTTCTGATTGAAGTACTTTCTTTAGCCTTTCTTGTAGGACAGGCCTGGTATTCATGAAAACCCTCAGCTTTTGTTTGTCTAAGAAAATCTTTATTTTTCCTTCATGTTTGAAGGCTATTTGCAATGGATACACTATTCTAGGGCAAAAGTTATTTTCCTTCAGGGCTTTAAATATGTCCTGCCACTCTCTCCCGGCCTGTAAGGTTTTCACTGAAAAGTCTGCTGCCAGAAGTATTGGAGCTCCATTGTATGTTATTCATTTCTTTTCTCCTGCTGCTTTTATAATCCTTTCTTTATCCTTGATTTTTGGGAGTTTGATTATTAATTGCCTTAAAGTAGTCTTCTCTGGATAAATCTGCTT
The DNA here is from genome assembly GCF_008728515.1 of Papio anubis. Lineage (NCBI taxonomy): Eukaryota > Metazoa > Chordata > Mammalia > Primates > Cercopithecidae > Papio > Papio anubis. The sequence goes on from NC_044983.1 coordinate 58,358,745, forward strand.
GGTGTTCTGTAACCTTTTTGTACTTAGATATTGATATCTTTCTCTATGTTTGGGACATTCTCTGTTATTATCCTTTTGAGTAAACTTTCTACTCATGTCTCTTTCTCCATTTGCCCGGTAAGGCCAATAACTCTTAGATTTTCCCTTTTGAGGTCATTTTCTAGATTGTTTAGGCATGTTTTATTGTTTTTTATTCCTTTTTCTCTTCTGATTGTATATGTTCAATTATCCTGTCTTCAAGTTCACTAATTATTACTTCTGCTTGATCAATTCTGATATTAAAGGAACGTGATGTAGTCTTTGGTATGCCAATTGCATTTTTCATCTCCAGAATTTTTGCTTTATTCTTTTTAATTATTTCATTCACTTTGTTAAATTTATTGATAGAATTCTGAATTCCTTTTATGCATTATCTTGCATTTCTTTGAGTTTCCTCAACACAACTATTTTGAATTTTCTGTCTGAAAGGTCATACATCTCTATTTCTTCAAGGTTGGTCCCTGGTGCATTATTTAGTTCCTTTGGTGAGGTTATATTTTTCTGGATGGTGCTGATGCTAGTAGATGTTCTTCAATGTCTGGCTATTGAGGAGTTAGGTATTTATTTTAGTCTTCATTGTCTGGGCTTATTTGTAGCCATTCTTCTTGGGGAGGCTTTCTAGATATTTGAAAGGACTTGGGTATTGTGATCTAAGCTGGTGGCATCCCAAGCCCAGTAATTCTGTGGTTCTTGCAGACTCATAGAAATACTGCCTTGCTTGTCCTGAATCAAATCTGAGAGAATTCTTAGGATTACCAGATACTCTTGTTCTCATCCTTTACTTTCTCCAAAACATACAGAGTCTCTCTGTCTGCTCTGAGGGATGGAGCGGCACAAGCACCCCTGTGGCCATCACTACTATGACTTCGCTGGGTCAGACCTGCAGCCAGTACAGCACTGGGTGTCACCCAGGACTTGGTGTAACCACTCCCTAGCTACTGCCTATGTTTACTCAAGGCCCTGAGCATCTGCTATCAGCAGGTGGCAAAACCAACCAGGCCTGTGAGCTTCCCTTCAAGGTAACAAGCTCCCCCAGACCCTGGATGAGTCCAGAAGTCCCATTTGAGAGTCAGGAACTACAGTCAGAAAACTTAGAAGTTAGAGTCAGGAACTACAGTCAGAAAACTTAGAAGTCTGCCTGGTGTTCTATTGTATTGTGGCTGAGCTGGCACCCAAACCACAAGATACAGTTCTTCCCACTCTCCTCTCCCCTATCCAAAGGCTGAGGGGCCTCACCTTGTAGCTACTACCACAGGCCCATGGGGAGTACTGCCAGACTACCTCTAATGTTCCCTTAAAACCCAAAGTCTCTTAAATCAGCTTGTCATGAATGCTTCCTGGACTCACACTTCAAGACAGTGAACTCCCCTCTGGCCCAGGGCAGGTCCAAAAATACTATTCAGGAGTCAATTCCTGGAATCAGGGACCCCAAGAGCCTGCTTGGTGCTCTGCACCCCTGAGGCTCTGCTGGTACCTAAGGTGCAAGACGAAGTCCCCTTTACTTTTCCCTCTGCTTTTCTCAAGCAGGAAGAGTTTTGCCCCATAGCCACCACAGCTGGTAATGTGCTAAGTCTTACCTGAAACCAGCAAGTCTCAGAGGCTCACCTGAGGCACTCAAGGTAGTATCTGAGTGTTACTGCTTGTTATTCAGTGCCCAACAGCTCTTCAGTTAGAAGGTGATGAACACTTCCAGGACTGGGACCTTTCCTTCAAGGCAACAAGGTGGGTCTAGGAATGTTGTCTGGGAGGTAGGACCTCATGACTCTGCCCAGTGCCCTTTCCTGATGTGGCTGAGCCGGTTTCCTAGATGCAAGACAAAGTCCTCCTGAATCTTGCCTTTCCTCTCCTCAAACAAAAGGAAGGGATCTCTTTCAGAGTGGCGAGCTGTGAAATGTGGGGTTAGGGGAGGGGTGATGCCAGCACTCCTCTGGCTGCCCTAGCTGGTGTCTCAGTATGTCACATGCCCCCTCGGTCCACTGCCTCTGGGCCTAGTTCAGCACCAGGACTCACCTAAGAGTTGCAGTCGTTGTGGCCTAGACTGCATTTCACGTTTACTTGTAGACACAGAGCATAGTAGCCCTTAGCAGGGAGGCTTGCAGGCACTCAAATTGTGACCTGTGGCATCTGCAATTCCTCTCTGGCTAGGGCTGATTTAAATACCTTCATAGGTAGGTATCAGCTGGGTTTGGTCTGGTTTTCCTTTCTGCTCTAACAAGACAGAACTGAGTTCAATGACACAGTTTCTGTGTTGTCCCTCCCCCAGTGCCTAGAGCTGCTCTTAGCACCACATTGCTGCTGCCAGGGATAGGGGAAGGGTGGCATCTGTAATTCTAGACTGTTTTTTTTTTAATTTCTTCAGTGCCTCTTTCAGCAACATTAAGTTGAAAACAGGTACTATGAGTGCTCACCTGATTTTTGATTCTTATGAAGGTGTTTTCTCTGTGTAGATAGTTGTTAACTTGGTGTTCTTGCTGAAGGGATGATTGGTGGAGTTTTGTATCCCATCATCTTACCCCGCCTCTCCTGAAATTCTTCTAATTTAAATGAGAATTAGTTCTGTGAAAATTCACATTTTTATTGTTGGGAAAATTCAAATTTTGTGGGTTGTTTTTTTTTTTCTGACTCTAACCCATTCTCCAATACCAAATGGGTGTCCAACAACTCCCTTCAATTCTGACACTACCTAGAGCTAGCATAGACCCCACAGGTTAAGGACTCAGTTCAGTTCCATAAGACTGCCCCTACATCTCATTCCAGCTACAAACAGGGTTCCCAAACTACTCACACTTCTGTCCAGCCAACTAAAAATTCAGGGGTTCCCTTGACCACTCCTCAGGTTTCATAACTCCCTAGGATGACTCACAGAGTCCTGGAAAGCACTTTACTGAAGATTATTGGTTTATTACTAAGGATACAACTCAGGAGCAGCCAAACAGAAGCCCAGGACAAGATATAAGGGTGAGGTTTCCATGCCCTCTTGTCCGTGTACCGTGGGCAGCATTTTGATGTGTTGATGTATTGATTTGTTCCAACCCAGAAGCTTCCAGAACCTCATGGTTCAAGAGGGGATTTTTTTGTTTGTTTTTTTGTTTTTTAAGTTTCATTACATAGGCATGCTTGATTAAATAATTGTACACTGGCGATTCATTCAATCTGCAGTCCCCTTTCCCCTCCCACTTCAGGAGTGGGGCTGAAAGTTCCAACCCTCTAATCACGTGTTTGTTCCTTTAGCAACCAGCTCCCATCTTGAAGACATCCAACCTCACGGTCCCCAAAGGTCACCTCATTAACATAAACTTGGCAATATAGTTTGGATGTCCTCTCCAAATCTCATGGTGAAATGTAATCCCCAATGTTGGAGGTGGGGCCTGCTGGGAGTTGTTTGGGTCATGAGGGATTTCTCATGAATGGTTTGGCACCATCGCATTGATGCTGTCCTGATGATAGTGAACGATTTCTTGAGCGATCTGGTTGTTTAAAAGTGTGTGGCAGCTTTCCCCTCTCTCTCCCTTGTTCTTGCTCCTGCCATGTGATGCACCTGCTTCCACTTTTCTTTCTGCCATGAGTAAAAGCTCCCTGAGGCCTCCTCAGAAGCTGAGTAGATGCAAGTACCATGCTTCTACAGCCTGCAGAACTGTGAGCCAATTAAATCTATTTTCTTTATAAATTACCCAGTCTCAGATATTTCTTTATAGCAAAGCAAGAATGGCCTAACACACTCAGATAAGGTAAAAAAGAGCTCCTTATTAACAATAAAAGACACTCCTGTCACCCAGGAAATCTCAAGGTTTAGAAGCTCTGTGCCAAGAATGGGGACGAAAAACAAATATGTACATCTTTATTAGACCACACTAATCATGCAATCTTTAATTACTAACTCATTGAGAAAGAGCTTTTGGAAGAACTCTGACACTAAGTGATGAAGTTAAACCAGAATGAGGAAGACATTGAATGTAAGTGCAAAGAGCTTGAAGCCAAGTTAAAATAAACAAAGACAACAGCTTGAAGGACTACTGGGTACCAAGCAAATTTACTCAGGGGGTTTGTTTCCTCCTAACATCAGTCTCCCAAAGAGTGACCTTTCTCCTGTTGTACAGAAAGATGGAAAGATGGAAAAATATAGAAAGTAAATAATTTAATCCTGGTCAGCCAAATGATATCTGGAAAATGTTGTGTTTAATCCTGGACTGCTCACTCCAAGATTAAGATTATAGTCATTATTGATAGCTGTCTCTGGTATGTAAGAGAAACACCAAATGGAAAAAAAGAAAATTAGGCAAACATATTATTGTGTTCATACCTCCTTCTCCTCCCCCAGGAGAAGTGTTTTGTCTTATCTAGGTAGCAGGAAAGGCTGAGAAAGGAGAGATTCATGACTAAACAATACTCTCTTCGAGTAGTTGACACAAGAGCTACATAATACAAAGTGATAGGAAGACTTAGCATAGTAACTCTGTGAATTCAAGCATTAAAGCCTGTAAACCAACATTCATATTTTCAGAGCTCAGAAAGGCTTTCATCTTGAATTGTTTGAAAGATTATATTCTCACAGTTCTCTCATTAGGATCTGAAATGTTGGCCGTTCCACGTGCTGTATTCCTTGGTGATCTTTATCATGACATCTGCCAAAGGACCTTGCAAATCACTATAGCTCAACTCACATTCCCCATTTAGTCCTTCACGGCACCATTCATCCAGTCTGCAGTTGAGGAAACCCTATTTCTGAGAAATTAAAATCTCTAGCGAAGACACCCAAAATGAGTGGCTAAAGTGAGAGTCAAATTTAGAACATCAACACCCACATCCATGGATGTTTTCTGGGATGTGATTCAGGTTTGGGGGTTGGAAGCATTTAATTGATTTATCAGGATCTAAAAGCTACATTGAGTCCAATCAGCAGGTAGTGAAGGGAGGAAGTCGAATCACAAAGTCGAGACAGTTCAAAGCTGCTGTCTCATCCTGCTGTGTCTGAAAACTGGTATAGAACCTCATGATTGCTTTACTCGTGGTGAACAATTAATTGTGGTGGCTTTTTTTTCTTTTCCCATGTATTTATTTATTTTACATTGCTTTTCCCTCCATTAAAAGAAACAACAAGAAAGAAGAAAGAAAGAAAGAAAGAAAGAGAGAGAGAGAGAGAAAGAAAGAAAGAAAGAAAGAAAGAAAGAAAGAAAGAAAGAAAGAAAGAAAGAAAGAAAGAAAGAAAGAAAGAAAGAGAGAGAGGGAAAGACCGGGGTCTGTGGCTAACACCTGTAATCCCATCACTTTGGGAGGCCAAAGCAGGTGGATCACCTGAGGTCAGGAGTTCAAGACAAGCGTGGCCAACTTGGTGAAACCCTGTCTCTCCTAAAAATACAAAAATTAAATGGGCATGGTGGTGAGCATCTGTAATCCTAGCTACTCCAGAGGCTGAGGCAAGGAGGATTGCTGGAACCCAGGATGGAGAGGTTGCAGTGAGCTGAGAACACACCACTGCACTCCAGCTTGAGCAACCAAGTGAGTCTCCATTGGAAGGAAGGAAGGAAGGAAGGAAGGAAGGAAGGAAGGAAGGAAGGAAGGAAGGAAGGAAGGAAGGAAGGAAAGAAAGGAAGGTAGGAAGGAAAGAAGGAAGGAAGGAAGAAAGAAAGAGAGAAAGAGAAAGAGAGAGAGAGGGAGGGAGGGAAGGAAGGAAGGAAGGAAGGAAGGAAGGAAGGAAGGAAGGAAGGAAGGAAGGAAGGAAAGAAGGAAGGGGAAAGGGAAAGGAGAGGAGAGGAGAGGAAAGGAAAGGAAAGGAAAGGAAAGGAAAGGAGAAAAGAGGAGGGGGAACAGAAAAGGGAAGGGGAAGAGAAGAGATACTCTACAAGTGTTTCCACCATGGTGCTGTTGGGTTAAGCATTCTAATTTGGTGGTAATGGTGTTTCGAGGCCTCAGATTCCAACTTGGAGAAATCGGATCCTAATGTAAGCAGTGCAGTGCAACAGGTGATTTTGTGTAAAGATGCAATCACCTGCTTTCATCTGTGAAAACACTGTCATGGCTAGGACTACAAACTCATTGGTACCTACTGTGTCACATGATGTAAATGTTCATTTACCTTAGCCGAGTTCAACTTGACAATCCCATACTGGGTCACTTACCTTAAGGAGGGGCTGGAAGCATTCAAGCCTGAAACCACTAATGTGTGTTGGTAAAACCACTGAAAGAACATGCCTGTGGCTTGTAGGGTCTTCCTAACTATTGACAAATCATTGAAAAGCTAGTTAAGATGTCCAAAAAAAACAACCAACACCCCTGTAAAAGAAATTGAATCAATCGAACACTATCCTTGAAGAGAAAGAATATGCTATATACTGTAAGGGAGGAAAAATATCTTTTCCTTCTACTCATCTCAGGTGCATTGGCTGGGACTCTGTAACGAAAGACAGATTAACTAGAGGAAAGCACATACATTTATCTCAAAAAAGTTTTACCTGACACAGAAGCCTTCATAAGAAAATGAAGACCCAAAGAAGCAGTTGAACCTGGGTGTTTTTATGCGACGTTTGTTGAAGCGTGAATAGTCATGAAAGAATATGATAGGACACAGGGGTATGCCCTCATGGTAATAAACTGGGGAGACTTAGCAAGGTCTGTTCCTTTCGATCTTCTCTGTGTCCCTGTGTCTTCAGATGTAAAGATATCTGAAGATTTCCTCCAGGTATAGGGTGGGCACCTCTGACCTGAGGATGTTATGACCTTCACAGGAGGGTCAGAAAGCTCTTCCTAGGTTTTATGACCTACTTAAAGGGATGGCTAGAAAGTTCTCCCTGCACATTCTGTTTCTCAAATTCCCTCAGCTTAACAGATTCAATATACCATATGCCATATTTGGGGGTAGTGTGTCCTGAACCCCATCAATACAGAAGTATGTTAGCAATTTCCTCAACTGACAATTTAAGAGATGGAGGAGTAATTTCAAATATATGCTAATTTAGACCCAGACCTCCCCAAAAGAGGCAAGTGCATTTTGTCTTTAAGTATCAATTCTTTGAAACCTAATAGCCACTGTTTATGCTACATCTAACACAAAAAGAAAGGTAGTTTGGAAAGAACTCTACTTTTTTCCTAGAAATAAAAATACAGTTTTTTTATTCATCCTTCTCCAGCCTCCTACAACTTTCTTTATGTAACAGGACTTTTTCTCAGCTAAGAAACATGTTAATGATCTTATTAACATATTAAACAATATTAAACAATAACCCAGGAAAGGCTGACATTTCCCAAAGCTTTTGGTCAATTATCAAAGTAATGAAAGTTGCCAGTTATTCAGGCCAAGCCTATAAACCCTGAAATTCACTTACTGTCTGAAAGGTCAGGTAAATTAGAGGAAAATATAGGGCTGGCCTTGAAGCGTATGAATGTGGTGATCCTGAGTGCTCTTAAAAGTGGCTGAAACTAAGAGGCCTGGTATTAATTCTAGCTGGCTTCCTGATATTGATTAAGAAGTAATCTCAAGTGCTTATTTGTGGGTAAATTAAGAGATAAGTCCTTTCCAGAAGGTCATTTACATGTCTTCTTTTTAATTAATATTGCTGACTGGAAGATTTGCAGTTAAATTATCCCATTAATTATAAAAGTTATCATTCTGGAGAGTAGGAAACGATCATTTATTTAATATCAAATCAAGGTTTTCAATAAATTGCCATTTCTTCTGACACTCTACTAGGAAAAGTGTGAAGTTTTCATTTGTGAATTGAATGGATGATCATGACCTCTGCAGTTCTGTTTTGTGGTTACTGATATTATTAATAAATGTAATATAAAAATGTAATATTAAAAACTGAAAAATACATTTAATTGTAAGGAAGAAAGAAAAATATATGTTTCTTTATTTTATTGCTCAAAGGTAAACCTAACATTTTAGTACTCCCATTTCTTAAGCTCAGCATAAATATAAATATATGCTTTCTTTACATTTTTCATTACTTAAAATATAGTTGCATTTTTCACTTTTTCATATAATAAAAACATTTTCCTATGTCATAAACATTACTTGAAAACCATGTCTTAATTAAACTTCACTTTGAGATTATTGTAAATTCACATGCAGTTGCAAGAAATAATACAGAAGATCTTGTGTACCCTTTTTAATTTTACTCTTTTAATTTTGATAAGATCCCATTTATTTTCTTTTTACTGGTAGTACTTTTGTTGTCAAGTCTAAGAACTCTTTGCTAGTTCTAAATCCTGAAGATTTTCTCCTACTTTTTAATAAAAGTTTTACAGATTTATGTTTTATATTTAAGTTTCTCCTAATGGTAACATCTTTCAAAGCATTGAACAGTCAAGATACAAAATATTTTCCTTCTACAAGATCCTTCAGGTTACCCTTTTATAACCACACATAATTTCCTGCCACTCCATCCTTAACCCCTGGAAAGCAAAAATGTATCCCACATGTCTATAATTGTGGCATTTCAAGAATGCTATAGAAATGAAATTTTATAGCATATAGCCTTTAGGGATGAGCTCTTTTCGTTCAGGATAACTCTCCATAATTCTTCTTACATGTATCAATAGATCACTCCTTTTTGTTACAGAGTAGTATTCCATGGTAGACATGTCATGGTTGGTTTGACCATTTACCAAAGGGTATCTGGGTTCTTTCAAACTTTTGACCATTGTGAATGAAACTGCTATGAACATTTACGTATAGGTTTTCTGTGAACCAAAGTTTATTTCTCTGTGATAAATGCCCGAGTGTGTAATTGTTAGGTCATTTGGTAGTTGTGTGTTTAGTTCTATATAAAACTTCCAGACTATTTTCTAGAATGACTGTAACATTTTACATCCCCACTATCAATGTGTGAGTGATCTAGTTTCTCCACATCCTTCCCAGCATCGGTGTTACCACTATTATTATTTTAGCTGTTCTAATAGGTGTGTAGTGATATTTCATTGTGGCTTTAATTTGCATTTCCTTAATGGCTAATGATGTTGAATATCTTTTCATGTGCTTATTTGCCATTGGTAAAATGCTTCTTCCTGTCTTTTGTTCATTTTCTAATTGGATTACTTGCTTTTTTACTGTGAAGTTTTGAGATTTCATTAAATAATTTAAATACTAATATTTTGTCAGAGATATGGTTTGCAACTACTTTCTCCCAGTGTGTAGCTTGTTTTTTCATCCTCTTAACAGACTCTGTCACAGAGAAAATATTTTTTATTTTGATAAGATCCAACTTATTTTCTTTTTACTAGTAGTACTTTTGATGTCAAGTCTAAGAACTCTTTCCTAGCTCTAAATCCTGAAGATTTTCTCCTTACTTTCATGGTTTCTGAGAAGCCAGATGTAATTCTTTGCTCCTCTACAGAGGAAATTTCATTTCCTCTGGCTTTATTTAGGTTTTTTTTTAATCTTTGATTTTCTGTAGTTTGAATATGATACAACCACTTGTCGGTTTTGTTTGTTGTTTGATGTTTATCTGTTGAAGTTTTGTGAGCCTCCTGGATCTGTGGTTTAGAGTCTTACATTAATTTTGGGGAAATTCACAGTCATTGTTGCTTCAAATATTGCTTCTGCTCCCTTATCTTTTTCTTCTCCTCTGGTGTGCTCATTATGCAGACGTTATGGCTTTCGTAGTTGTCCCATGGTTCTTGGACATTCTGCTTTTTTTCCCCCATCTTTTCCCTCTTGCTTCTCAGTTTTGGAAGTGTCTATTGTCATATTCTCAAACTCAAAGATTATTTTCTCATCAGTATTCAGTCTACTAATGAGTCCATAAAAACATTTGTCATTTCCGTTAGTCTTTTTTGTCGCTAGAAATTTTTTAAAACCTAGAATTTCCATTGCTCTTTTTACATTGTCTATCACTTCTTGCATGTTTTCTACTTCTTCCATTAAGCCCTTAGCATATTCGTTATTTAAAAAAATTCCTGGTCTAATAATTTCAACATTCCTGCCATATCTGACTTTGGCTATGATGCTTATTCAACCTCTTCAAACTGTATTTCTTGCCTTCTAGTATTTGTTATAGCTTTTGGTTAAAAGATAGATATTATATACTGGGTAAAAGGAACAGTGGCCTTTAATAATGTAATGGTAAGGTGTAGGAGAAGGGAAAGATAATCATAGCTTCTTTTCGGAGCTGACTTCAAGTGTTATCTTAAATGTTATCTCGTTTAATTGTTAGAAGAGGCCCAAAAGATAGGCACCATTATCTGCATGTAACAGATAAGGAAGCTAGAGTTTGCCTGAAGTCATATGGCTAATTAATGAAGAAACCTAGACTCCTCCCACTCAGGTTTCTCTAACTCAAAATCTACTTAAGAATTGTGCACTGAATTATGTAAAACCAGAAACTACATTTTTGATCCATTTGAGTTCTGTCTCCACTAGTTACCAAGTTTGTGACCCAGGTAGGTTGCTTAACATCAAACTCCAGTTTTCTCATCTGCAAATGGGGACAATAGTCGTCCCTTCCTCATCAGGTTGTGATAAATGTGACAATAACTTTGACAGATAAATTAACTATATGAATCACACAAGAGGTAATGCTTCAATTTGCATAAAGATTGAGAAGGGTACCTAATAGAGAGAGACAGGTGGCAAAGGAGTGAAAGAGTGAGAGGGAATTGGAAATTGCCATTTTCTCTTCCTATCTCCTTTGTTGGGATTCTTTTGGAGCCATAACCACTGTCTTTCCACCATTCCTACTATCCACAGAGGAGACTCGGAGCAGGAAACACAAATAATTATTGAACACGTAACTACAGTGATGTCAAAAATTGCTGTAAGCACTTTTCATGTGTTAACATGACATAATTGACCAAAAAACAAATCGTATAATTAAGGAAACTGAGGCATTGAGGAAACTGAGACTTGCATAAAGACCATAGCTTATGAGTGCTATACTTCATGTGTGCTTTATTTTTGAAGAGGCTAGTGTTTGAGCTCTCTTGCCTCTGAGACATTTCTTGTTCATTAATTTCCAAACACTCGCTCCTCACTGGGGTGGAGAGACCACCTGGAGATTTTTCTCATCACCAAAATAGGTGGGAAGGGTATCCATTGATTCTACTATTAACATATCTCAGACAGGCCCTTCAGAGCTATTCAATTCCCATTGATTTTCATAAAGAAAAGCCCCATTCAGATGGAAAGCAAAGAAGGATTTATTTGTTCCTGACATAAACTCGTGTTTCTTGCTGGGCTCAATAAGTGCTGTGAGTGGGGAGGCTGAATTTAGATCAATGAAGAATCCAGAGATCATTCTTACAAAGCAAACACATTGTGTGACCTGTTGGGCACAATACTAAAAAGCATCAGAGGTATGAGGTCATGGTTGTTTTCAGACTCTCTAGAAATTTATTCCAGAAGTCCTATTCAGCGCTAAACTCTGCAGCATTTCCCAGGGTGGAGGAAGGAGACAACGGTGCTTTGTGACACACGTCTAAAGACAGGGGCTCTGGGGACACACTCCTGTGCTTTGCATCCCAGTTTCAACTGCTGACTCTCAAGCAAGTTACTTAGCTATGCCAGTGTTTTCATCTATAAAAAGAACAGAATAATAGCACTTTCTATCTTAGGGTGGTCATAAGTATTAAATGAGATAGTATATGTAAAGTGTGGAAAATAGTACCCAGCACACCTTAAACGTAACAGCAAAATAATAATTCACTTTTGCTGAATGCACCTTCCCATAGGGCCTAAGTGCTAATTTCAGACAGTAAGTCAACCACTGTTTCCTTCATGTTGCCAAATTTAACAATTAAATCTGTTCAACATGTCAGTGAAATACAGAGGAATTTAGCAAGTTTTTAAAGGCATTTTCTGAATTGCTAATTGCATGATTTGTACATGCTACAGCTCAAAGGAAGAGTGTGCTGGTAGCCAGAGCTAGGAAAGAACCAAGGAAGAAAGTTATCTTCCTCAAGAAAAGCCTTATGCCTCTTTCCCCCAATGCCTCAGGGCAACTGGGAAACATAATGGACAAAATACACAATTGTGAATGAGAAGTTGGGTGTTCAAATTGTGGCTCTGGCACTTAATTGTGCCAATTACTCTGTCTAAAATTTAATTTTTCTATTTGAGAAATACAGATAACAACACCCACAGAATTAAATATATTTAAATGTCTTTTTAACAAATAGTGCCTTGTGCAAATGCTACCTATTATTTACTACACTGATTCAATCATTCAAATGCTTATGTCCTGGGAGGGACTGAGAGCTTGTTTATTTACAGCCTGTTATAAATTACTTCACAATCAGGCTGCTTTCCTCATAGACCTGGCTGGGACCAGGGATGGTGGGTGATGGGAGAGCTTTCCTTCTGCTGTGATAAGAGTAAAGAATAAGTCTTCTTGGAGCATGAGCTAGTCTGGACCTGGGATGGCAAAGGGTCCAGAGAGAAAGGTTGTAGAATTCTGTGAGTTTCACATGCTTTGAAACGTGGCTGATGCAAGACCTGATAGAACTGTTCATCAAGATGACTGAGAGGATGATGGTGATTTCAGTAAATACAACTTACCTTTCACAACCTTTTCAAGCTTAAAAACCTCCTTTTCTCTTGCAAAAATCATCATTTCCTGGTAAAATAGAGGATGATATATACATACTTTTTGTCATCCTTAGGTTGCTAGTTTCATGGTGATTTGAAAGAAAGACCAATGTGGTAGGAGGCAGCAGGGTACTAGAGACAGAAGTAGACTGCTTCTACACCTTACTGGCCATGTGCCCTTAGACAAGTTCCCGAATCCAACTGGGACATAGTTTCCTCATCCTTAAGAACAGCAGCACCCACTGCAAAGACTGTGATCAAGATTAAAGAAGAGCCTTCATCCAACACACCTCCTTCCAGGCACTCAGTAAATGGAATCCATTATCATCACAACCACCCACATCTGTCAAGGCATCATGCTGTCGGAGGCACTATGGGAGATCTATAAATGCTGGTTACATTCCATCCATGGTGACTTGGAGTATTACACTGCTTCACAGAGGGGGAAACTGAAACCCACAAAGGTCAAAGGGCTTGATGAAGCCTGTAAAGCCATCTTGCACATCAGCTTTGGGAAACATCGCGTAAGGCATGGGCCTGGAGAGGAAAGCGGGCACACATCCAAGCTTATGTCAGTCAGATACTAAAATGTCATTATCTCTACACTGAATTAAGTGCTTGTATATGTTGCTGCACAACAAAATGCATTATTGATGTTCTAATGTTTTCCTGCTGGGTTTATCCGTGGTTTGCATAGCAAATTTTGCACTACGAGTTTTGCACATTTTGTCATCACCTGTATTTGAAAATAGGAAGTTTCTTGATGAATGATCCCATTATCTAATGAGTTTTATCATTAAGTTTTTTCATTTCCAATCTAAATGTTTCATTTCTTGACTGTATAATGTTACTTCTTAGTATACAATGCTAAATCATTTTAAGTAATTCTTCTAGCCTGTTTTGTTACTGTCTTCCAAATATTAATAAGCAGTTATCCTTTTCTCTCAGTATTATTTATCTCTAATCTATACATATGCTATGTTCTTAACGTCTTGGCATAGCTCATGCTTTTAATCACTGTTATCAGTTTCATTTGTGTTCCAGTTTATCAAGAAATTCTTATAGATTTCTCATGCATAAGTAATGGTTTTAGACAGCATCCTATTCAAGATGATATTTTTTTACACCCGTATATTGGTATCTGTGTCTCTCCCAGGATAGCAACCTCTATGAGGGCAAAGACTGTCTTTTTTTTTAAATTTCTTCAACATTTTATTCTCAACACCTAGCATAGTGGCTATAATGTAGTCATCCTTGATACATATTTGTTAAATGAATATTGACTATGTAGCTGAAATTCATTTTACTTTCATTAAAGCAAATAATTCACTAAGCTCTCAAATATCTATTTGTAAACATTTTCTCCCTCCTAGCATTTTTGTGTGCTACCTAATTAATGTAAGACATAGCCCCAGTGGTTGGCAGTAGCGAAATGAATTAGGTCTTGCCTGTCCCTGATGGGAAGTAATCAGATAATTCTAGTAATGCTGGCAAATCACCTGGACAGGGTGACTCTGTGCCAGGTTCTGTTTAACACCTCACTTGTATAATGTATTTCATCCTCACCAGTACCCTATTTTTGCATGATTTTTTAATATTTTCTTATCTAACCCTAGTGAGTAAGGTAAGTTAATTAGCCGCTCTATGGCTCAGTCTCTTCATCTATCAAGTGGAGTTTTATTTATTGAATACATATATTTTATGTGTCTACTATGCCAGGCACTGTTGTAGGCAATAGTGATACAGCAGTGAACACAATGAACAGTGTTCTTGCCTTCGTGGTGTTATAATACATCCATAACAGCACATACTTCATAAGATCTTGGGGAAGATTAACTGAGATGATGCTAGTAAAATCACCAAGAACAATATTGGCACATGGTAGGCACTCCATAAATTTTAGGCATCATTATCATGCAAAGATATACATAGAGTAAGTAGACAAATACATGTTTTCTGTTGATTCTGAAGGAATTGAAAGAGAGCAAACAGTTAATATAAAATCTTCACTCTAAAAAATTAAAATTGTTGAACTATGATGAACCCAGGAATTTTGGGGTAACATATGCTTTTTTAGACTGGAAAATACCAATTATAGTATTTTAAATTTGTTTCCTTTCATTAGGCATATGAATTTATAAACCTTATATGTGGATCTGTATTCAAAGATTGGATTCATTGTGGATTTTTTAAAAGGTACATACTAATAATTCTAATGCAATTACTGTAGTCTCCACTTATCTGTGGTTTTACTTTCCATGGTTCCAGTTACCTGTGGTCAAATGCTGTCTGAAAATAGCTGAGTACAACAAATACAGTAAGATATGGAGAGAGAGAGAGAGAGACCACATTCACATGACTTTTATTATAACATATTATAATCGTTCTATTAGTAGTATAATGTTAATCTCTTACTGTACCTAATTTATAAATCAAAATTTTTCATAGGTATATACGTATAGGAAAAACCGAGTACATATAGAGTTCAGTACTATTCTCTGTTTCTGGCATCCACTGGAGGTCGTGGATTGCATCCCCTGCAGATAAAGGGGGAGTACTATACATTAGAAAATTGTTTGAGCAAGAGGTAGAGCCTGAACTATAAAAACATATGTAGGATGGAGCCCTTTCTTCCAACTGAACACAAATAATGCTCTGCAATAAAATGAGGTATAAGCCACACAGCAGACAATTATAATGGGATTTAACCTAATTAGTATTGGAGAACTGAGAGTCTTCATTAAAAGTGGCACTTCATAATCATATAATCAGGAAGCTTTGGTTCTTTAAGGTTGACAGGTGATCTGACCCTTAAAAAAAGTGTTTCTAAATTTTCCAAGTGTATTCAGCAAATTGTCAAAATGTGCTTGATTTAAACTGTGATGGGGTGTGTATCCAGAACACCACAAACCCTCCACTCCAGTGTTTCCATCTTGATTGCTTTCCCCAAATCACTCACTGGACTCTCATCACCCCCAAGTTCTACAGACATTGCTTGTTATTTCAAAAGTGGAATTAAATGCTATCAGATGTGAATTTTCTCAGCTTACCTTCTCTTTCTGAAAGCACTCCTCTGTCTGACTCAGAGAAATCTGCCTCCACCCAAAACCTTCAACTCCTTCTAGAAATCACATCTTTCGTCATGTGTTTTTCTCCCCCAACTGCTAGATCTTTCTTTTCATCATATAAACAAGCCTCAATCTTCCTCTTTAATATTAAGAGAAAAGCAACTTTCCTCTAGCCCTTATTCTGTATCTCTCTTCTGTCAGCCAAGTTTCTGGAAAGAGAAATCTGTTTTTACTGTTTCCATTTCCAAGCTTCCCATTTACTACCCAAGGGCCCCAAAGAAAGGGGCCCTTGCCATTCCAAAAGAGCTACTCTCTCAGTGACCACTAATGACCTCTTCATGTGAATTCAAGCCAACGTCTCTCCACTGTCAGGCTCCTTCTTACTAGAACTTTCTGTAGCATTAGAAACTTTTGACCATACTCCCATCAACTCTTTCCAAAACCCCCATCTCCAGAGGGACATTTTTCCTGGCCTCCACACCAGTGTTCCCAGCTGTGCCTACTCTTCCCCGATGTCGCCTCTGTAATGTCTTAACATGTCAGAGTTTAACCTTGCAATCCCCTCTCCACCCTGCCCCATCTCTGACATTTCTCACCTTGGTGAGGGATGCTGTCCTTCACCCATCACCTAATCCAGACACATACAAATCTTTCCATACCCTCCCTACTCTCCATATCCACAATGTCCTGATGTCAGAATAATTTTCCTAAGATGAAAATATGGTCATGCCATTTCTGTATTTGTCACTCTTCAGTGGCTTCTCACAGCTTTTGAAAGAGAAGCCAAAATATTTAGCAAGATACTCAGAGTCTCTCATGAATTTGCCCTTGCTAAATTTTCACTTCTCATCTTGACCTTCTCCCACATGTATTTGTCACTCCATCTGTTCCAAACTTATGTTAGCTTCCAGAGACTTCTGTTCTTTCACATCTCCAAAACAATCCTGCTCCCCCTAATAGCTAACGAAATTCTTGTCTTCAAAACTCAATTTGAGTGCCACCTCTTCTGAAAATGTTTCTGCTAAAAATTTATCTTCTCTTCCGAGCTCCCTGCCACCCTACTGCCATCTTAATATCTGTGCATTAGCTCATGCCTTGCTTGAAAGTCTCTTTGACTACGTTTTAAGTCACTTAAGGGTGAGTACAGTGTCTTATCGATGCTTTAATCATCAAGCCTATCACAATGTCTGATGCAGATTAGGCACATTAAAATTATAACTGTATGTCCATAGCCCAGTGAACACTGAAATGACATGCACAGTGCCCCTTGTGGTAAATTTGGAAACACTGCAAGTGGGTCACACCCAAGTGGACCCTGATGCTTCCCTTCATGAGGTGGCCTCTCGGTGGTATCTCCATTTCTCAGAAATGACCCTCTTTCTTACAGGAAAGTGATCCCATAAGTAAGAGCAACCACTTATATTGATTTAGTAGGTTATCACGTCTATCTCCATATTTCTGACATAGCATTTGTATATTTTTAATACAACCTGCTAGTATTAAACGTTTGTGTCTTAAAAAGTTGAAGTACTTCTTAAACCTTTAGGGAATGTAACTGAGAAATGCTGGACTAGAGTACAAAATGAAAGTATCAAGATACCTTTTATAGATACTATCATAAACATTGTATGGTTTTCTTCCTTCAAATCTGAGCAGAAAACAAAGTTTCTCTGGATATGAAGTAGAAAAGATATTTAAATAGTAATCATCTAAGACAGTTGATTTACAAATGTCTTCTTTTTTTCTTTGAGACAGAATCTTGCTCTGTCACTCAGGCTGGAGTGCAATGGCACCATCTCGGCTCTCTACATTCCAGGTTCAAGCGATTCTCCTTCCTCAGTCTCCCGAGCAGCTGGGATTACAGCCATGTGCCACTGTGCCTGGCTGATTTTTGTATTTTTAGTAGAGACAGGGTTTCACCATGTTGGCCAGTCTGGTCTCAAACTCCTGACCTCAGGTGAGTCACCCTTCTTGGCCTCCCAAAGTGCTAGGATGACAGGTGTGTAAAAATGTCTTTAATAAAGAATTAAGTTTAAGTGTTCCTGAAGGATCATGCTTCTCACAGAAAGAGTACATTCACATGCTGATTTTTAGTAAATTTAATAAAAATATGCTCCTAAAATATTGTTTTCTGCCTAGGGGAAATGCCCTATCTCTATCTTATCCTGCAAAGCTTGCCCTGGGAATGGAGGCAGAGTGGCACTTGGCTGCAGAGGCAGAGCAGGGTGGATCAATGGTTCCTTGTTTTGGGTGTGTACAGGCTGTGAAATATGGGATTAGAGCAGGGCCTCGGGAGCCTGATATTCTTAATTACAAATCTTTATGCTGCCACCTAATAGCTGCATGATTGAGAGTTACTGAATCTCTTTTAAGCCTCAGTTTCTACATCTGTAAAATGAGGAAAAATTAATTCGCACCTCACAGGACTGTTATGAACATTATCATTTTAGAACATTTTGAAAATGGGAAAGTAAAACCAGTTTTGAAGATTCACCCTCACCTTATTTTCCATATGACTATTTCTTTTGCATTGTTATTGATAACCCTGTCTCTCACCATCGTAGGGTCCTGAATACTTACTATCTCAGTAATCTTCTGCTCTTGGATGGGGGAGTCATATAAACATCCATGGTTCTGACTTACTTGTCAAGTCACATATTTCTTACAATGAAAACAAAAGCCATTGGGCAGTAAAATACAATAGTAACAATAATAGTGTTCACCATGCCAGACCGCTGCATATGCTATTTCACATCTGTATGACAGCCCCCACAGCATAGGCATCAGTGGCTGCAGGAGAGAGGGGCACCACAGATAAGAGAGAGAGATAGTGGGCTGGAGGGCAGTCTATGAAAAGGCTTGCCCATGGCTTTTTGGGAACAAAGCTGCCAAAAGTCCAGCTCATCTTTGAGCACAGATGCCACGCTATCTGTTATGGACCCCTCCAACTTCAGCCACCTGATTGAAGGTCAATGTGTGTGCCACACTGGCAGAACCCCACCTGTTAGAAACCCCATGAGGCCTTTGCTTAGCTTTTGGAGGGGAAAAGAATATGAAGAAGGCAGGCATCCCTACAAGAGGTGCCTGTCATTTCTGGGAACCTCCCCTCTTCTCTGTTCCTTTGCATCTAAGAGAGTACAGCTAAGGCAGACAATAGGGGTGGGGAGGACTCAGTATTAACTTGTAGATTTGGTACTCTCCTTCCTCTCTCCAAAAAACAAACAAACAAAAATAGGGTGGATGTAGGCATGTATGCTCAATTTAACTGAAACCAAGGAATAAGAAATGTAATTGAAACCAGCCCAGTGTCTCATAGAACATATATTTAAGGTTTCTGTTGAATAAACATAGAAATTGGCCCTCCCGGTCTCAAAAGTTGACAAACTTACAGATGTCTTATCTGACGTTTTTTTCCTCAAGAAACCAATAATCATAGCTCCCAGATAGATCAAGGAATTGAAACTTACCAGATCACTTCATCTCGACAATGAGATGCTGGACACCTTCCCCATCATGAGTGCCTAAGCGACCACCTGCTTCTGGGTTACCAGCTCCTCTTCTATATCCCTCCCTAATTCCTGTTTTCCCACACATGGTTACATTTCTTTCCAGCTATACAAACTCTTAATTTTAGTACGTTAGTGAGATGGATTTGAGACTGACCTCCCTTCTCCACAGCTGCAGCAACCAATTAAAGCCTTCTTCCCTGGAAATACTTGTTTGTCTCAGTGATTGGCTTTCTGTGCAGCAAGCAACAGGACCTAGACCAAACCCCTGGCATTTTGGTAACATAATTACAAAGACAACTGTTCTTCTCAGAAAGTTTTGTCCACAAAGAGTAGTAGCTGCACTTCTCAGAGACGGGAAGAGGTGAGCCCTGATGGGACTCTGCAGGGGCAACTAGGAGAGGAGAGACAGAGATGGAAAGGAGCAAGGTCATGCCTGCATGGACCTGAGGTGAAAAGTCTCCAAATTGCCTTTAAATAAAGAAGGGAAATAGAGGAGGGTGAGTGAGTGGAGTTACTTGTATGGGATAAACCAAACAAGAATGGACTCTATAACTGGCCTTGGAACAGCATGATGAACATGGAAAGAGAAGAGAAAGGAGGAAGAGAAGGAGGGAAAGTAAAAAGAAGGAGGAGAAAAAGGAAGACAGAAAAAAAAACTTAGGACACTCTTTTACATAGGAGGCTCAGCTCAGAGAAGGAAAAGATAAAAGCTCAACATTCAGACCAGACAAGAGAGAACCTGGGGATTCTAGTTTACCTGGGGAACCAGGGGCATGGGTCAACTATGAGAAAGCGGGCATGAGGGAGGAAACAAACAGAGCACCTCTGCAGAGACCTTAGGCACTGGAGGGACTGTGAGAGGGTGTGGATTGTATCCGAAGAATAAAAAATAAATCAAAGATCAAATAAACCAAGCAAACAGAGGAAACACCTGAAAAATATTTTCAGTGCTCTAAATATATGCACTGCTACATGAGATAGTGTCTAGTTGTGACTTCTCTCAATCATTATTTTATTCTGAGCTTCCCATAAATTGTAGTATGAAACATATATGCATATGAAGAGATTCTGATGATAAAAGGCTTGATTTGTGAAAGTTTGAGGTAACAATTGCCAAGTCAAATCCTGTGGTTCTTAAAGAAGAGTCTTCCCTTCCACCAGCTGGTGACCTCGGGAACTTCCTTCTGCACAGCATGCCTGAATGGATTTATTTTGGGGAACTGCTTAGGAAAATGCTATGGTCAGGAGATTTTTTCCACCCCCAAATTAGTATGTTAAAAGCCTAACTCCAAGGTGGCTGTACTAAGAGGTGAGACCTTTGGAAGGTGATTAGGATTAGTGTCCTTATAAAAGAGACTGTGAAAGAGTTCCCTCGCCCCTTCTGTCATGTGAAGACACAGTGAGACGGTGCTGTTTATGAACCAGGAAGCAGCCCTCACAAGACACCAAATCTGCCTGAACCTCCATCTTGGACTTTCCAGCTTCCAGATATGTGAGAAATAAATTTTGTTGTTTATAAACCACCAGCCTATGGTATTTTGTTATAGCAGCCTAAATGGACTAAGACAGAACATTTTATTCCCATATTGTTGTCTCTTAATGATACTAATCAATGACAGAATTTTAGCAGAAGCCTTACTATAATTTGGAAAAATCCATGAGAAAATATCTGAGTGGTGAGTTTGCCCTGTCTATGGAGAATAGACCACTGCCCAAGCCATCTGCATACACAAGTTCGGTCTGCACCAAGTTCAGAATGAAGCCGTGTGATAAGAAGCTCAAATCAAAGTGGTGGTGGCTGAAGATGATTCTAGGCGGCAATGAGAAAACATACAACTGATTTTATTCCTTCTTACAGTTTCGAAAATAGATTGAGGTTGAGAATTGTGCTTTGAGAAGGCCAAGATCCCAACTGTTAATAACTTATGTACTGTATTCATTTCAGTCTGTGATGCAGCAATCCACAAAATATTCTATATCAGTGTCTCATGATGAATGAATAAATGAAGAGAAATACTCATTTTTTTGAGTTTCCAAAAACTCAAAAGAAATAAGGTAGCCTGTGAAGACTTACACACACACATGCACACACATACACACGTACATATATGTATACCCTTAAGCACACGTGCATATCAATAGCTCTTGCCAGAATTTTCCTAGTACACTTTATTCACAATGGTATAAAATGGACAATAACGTTTCTCCTTGTACCTTCAAAAGATGAAATTTACAATAGTAAAGACCATATTTTAAAATACAGATCTCTGAACAATGTTGAGGTTGAATATTCATGCCCATGGCAATGCCAAGACAAAAAAAAGAAAAGGTCTCATAGAGAATAATCTTCTGTTTGTGTATTGTAAGTACCTCCAGGGGAGCATTTTAGTGGGCATACTTTCACTGACGAAACTTCTTTCTCTAGTAAGGAATTTCCTCATACATAGAGAACAGATTTAATTTTATACCGATATTGTAAAGAACAAAAAATCATATCACTGCTATAAATTTTTCTACAAAGGGCCTCATTAGATAACTCAGAAACCCCAATTAATCTTATGTTCATACTGTATAATGATAGTAATTAGTGACGTTAAATTGATATTTGAAAATACATAAGGGCTATTTTATTATTTATTATTTTATTATGATTAACTCTATACTCTCACTTATAATTGCTTGAAAGTTGAATTTTTGCTTCTTTGCAGTAAATGAACTTTCCTATTTTACATGAAATTTTTTTTTCCATTTCACATATATATAACAACTGCTATCAGGTTTCTCTGAAAAGTGGGAATCCATTATTTTTTGGAAAGGTATGGTTTCAAGTTTATGACTCTGTTGACAAAACAATTTTTAAATAACAAAATCTAACAGCAGACATAACTAGGTATGAAACAAACATTTGCTCCTAATGGATAAAGTTCAGTATCTCACCCAAAGACTTTTCATCCTTTCCATTGCCTGACATCTTTGAAGAACATCCCTGAGGCTGCTCAGAGTTCCTAGTGACATGCCTTAAAGCACGGATCGAGCAAGCCATGGAGGAAACACAGCACCTGGGCAGTAGGAGGCACATGCAAATAAATGAGTCTCCTATCTCTGCAAACTTTGCTGGACCAGGTGGTTTTGCTCTTTTCTGGCCCCACAAGTAAACTGCAGTAAGAAGACACTAATCAGTTTACTGCTGAGAAATTGGAAGCTCTTTCAGCCTGAAATGTCTTGCACAGAAAAAATAATGAAACCAAACAATAATGCTCCCAGGAAATGTTCTCCTTATCTGTATTTAGTGTTCCATCACTAGAAATCTTAGTCCTTTGTTGCTACTATTAGACTAGCCTAAATGGACTTCTAGGCTTACTTCATTTGACTCAGTGAGGTATTAGAATTCCTGGGCATTTGGCATTAATTCATTTTAGAGATTCAAGATGCACAGTGATAGTTCAAATAGTGCAGCAGAAGGAAGCCTCCCAGGGCTTGACTGGATGCCTCCAGTGTCTGGGACCTAGGAGTGGGGTCCTTCTGTTCCAACATGAGAGTGAGGCCAACAAGGGGAGATGAGGAATAAGAACACACAGGAACATGTAAGGTCAGGTTCCATGAGGTGAGATATGCAACCCATTTTTTGTTGACCCCTCTGCCTGTAACACATTATAAACACCATTCTGGGAAGGTAGAGGAATGTACTTATGGCAGTTCGTCATTCATTCCTGAAGGACTCGCCAGTTGCTTCACTAACTCTAACTCTGGGGGCCTTGATTAATATTCTAAAGCTGTGGAACAGCTCACAGTATGTCAATAACATGTTCTGCCTTGTGGAAATATGTAAAATCTTGAAAATGTGACTTCCTCCAACTATGAGTGTTCCTAGAATGTTTGACTCCTGTTTCAAGACCTTGCAAAAAAAGTGAATGATTGACTCATGCTAAAAAGGTTTGCAAGCTCCTCAGGGAAACACAAAATTAAGCAGTGATGGTAGGAGGAGGACTGATTTTGGATAAAAACCCATCTTCACTACTTTTCTCACAATTGTCATTTTGAAAAAACACTTTCCCCACTTTTCTCATCAATCCTCTACCTCATGGCAGGGTTTCCTAATCTGAGAAATACATTCTACATATGTAGAATGTACAGGGACTAGTGTTGCAGAGCAATACTTTGAAATGAGTCACAGGGAGGCAAACAAAGCTAGAGAAAGGATATGGTATGTGTCATCAACACTTGACTTACACCCACCCTTCAAAATCTTCTGTATTATCTTGGCAACTTGTGATTGGAAGATCTACATGCCCTTGGAGGAGTAGATTTAATGAGAATAACTATTGCACGGGTGCAGAACTAGAGTGTATCTTCGTCTCCTTTACCCCAAATGCCAAAAATGGCATCACCTATTGGTGTTTTTATGCTGTTTCTTTTTTTCAACACTACTCCTATTTAATACTTACAACAAAAGCCAGCCCATTCCTAATGCCATTAATCTAAAGCTGACCTCACAACCTTATAGCTTCCTTCCCTAAACCCCAACATAGCTTTTGTGTACCTCAGCCACCAGTATTCTGTAAATGCAGGGGTAGATAGGTCTTGCAATACCAAATGTTCACAAAAGAGACTGGGGGCTCCACAATCTCTATGCTCCTCCCAAAGAAAATTTTGGCCTCATTCTTTGTTTTCTTACTGTAGTGTTCTAAACTAATTCAGACTCTTTTACTCCTGGGTTTTCCTAGAAAATAGCCCTGAAGAAATTTGTAACTTTCTCTGCAAGTGTGCTATTTCAGCACTCTTCTCACATCTCAGAATTAGAAAAAAATCTCAAAACCTCTCACACTGTGCCCTTTGATTTAAATTCAGGGAACTCAGTGAGATCCCTGTAGGCTGAGGCAGACAGACACAGCAGACAGAGAATAGAAAGGGACCAATGTTTGAGCCCTGGGAACTCCAAAATTTGGAGGTTCTTTGGGAAGAAGCATCCAGTGAGATATAAGGAAAAGAGAGTGTTGATATGGAGGCCAAGAGAAGAAAGTAATTCCAGAAGAGAGATGGCCAACCGTGTCAAATGCTACTAGAAGTTCCAATTAGATAAGGTTAGAAAATAGACCACCAGATTTGACAAAATGAAACCCATGTTGATAGACAGAAAAGAAATAAAACTCACAGGGTTTGGAAGGAATCCCTCTCACCAGAGACATGAGGACAAAATGAAAAAGGAATAACTTGCTTGGAAGAATTGTACAGAAAAGAGCTGAAAAGTGAGGCAGTGCCCAGAAGATATAGTTTACATGGAGTTTTTGGTGTCTTATTTGTATTACATACAGACAATATTAAAGCATAATTGCAAGTCGAGGTTGTTGTTGTGAAAAAGAAATTGACCTTGCAAAAGAGAGGGGAAATTATAAAATCAAGATTCTTGAGTGAACTAGAAGTGATAAAAAATAGACAAGTTGGTCATCAGCAGGAGCAGGAACATGCGAAAAGAGGAAAGCGGGGAGAATGTGGGTGTGGGGAGTGTAAATTTGAGTTAGTTTAGTGATGAGAAGTGAAGTGGTTTTTTTCTGATTATTTCCTTTTTTTTTTTTTTTTTTTGAAACGGAGTCTGGCTCTGCCGCCCAGGCTGGAGTGCAGCGGCACGATCTCGGCTCACTGCAACCTCCGCCTCCCGGGTTCACGCCATTCTCCTGCCTCAGCCTCCCGAGTAGCTGGGACTACAGGCATCCGCCACCACGCCAGGCTAATTTTTTGTATTTTTTTTTTAGCAGAGACGGGGTTTCTCTGTGTTAGCCAGGATGGTCCCGATATCCTGACCTCGTGATCTGCCCCCCTCGGCCTCCCAAAGTGCAGGGATTACAGGCGTGAGCCACTGCACCCCGCCATTACTTCCTTTTTATTCATAAAGACTGAGGGGGGCCACAGCTGATGAGGAAAAGAGTTTTTGGACACTGAGGAGAGAAAAATGGGTCAATAATCATCTTGGAGAATGGGAACACGAATGTACTAGGAAATTATAGTAGGATTTCTAAGCTTTACCAAATGTCCATTCAAACTTTGTAGTCATAAATTTAGCCCTTATCTCTAATTTGACATTTAGCACCGCATCACATTATTAGTAACCATTTTGTATGTGAAAATGGTATTTTTCCCAGTCGTTTACAAGTTTCTTAAAGGTGGAATCCCAAGGTTGTACTAATTGGTATCTTCTCCACGGCGTACTTCAGTGACCTGGCAAGTAGGTACCTGATATGATTTGGCTTTGTATCACCACCCAAATCTCATCTTGAATTGTAATCCCCACATGTCAAGGGAGAGACCTAGTGGGCTGTGATTGGATCATGGGAGCTGTTTCCCCCATGCTGTTCTCGTGATAGTGAGTTCTCATGAGATCTGATGGTTTTATAAGGGGCACTTCCCCCTTTGCTTTGCCCTCTCTCTCACCTGCCGCCATGTATGATGTGTGTCTTCCCCTTCTGCCATGATTGTAAGTTTCCTGAGGCCTCCCCAGGCATGAGGAACTGTGAATCAATTAAACCTGTTTTCTTATAAATTGCCCAGTTTTGTGTAGTATCTCTATAACAGTGTGAGAATGAACTAATACAGTACCTTATAAATGTTTGTGAACTTTCAGATTGAAGACTGAATTTATCATTGTGAATTAGGTGCTTCAGGAAATGTTTCTAGCCCTTCTTTCCTCTGCCCTGAGCCATATTAATAGAGATATTCACAGAAATCATTGCTGTTTTTCCTCTGCACACACCCAGCCTGGCAAACACATGTGGCTTAACCCTTATATCACTAAAGGGATCCATGGGACTCCTCTGAGCACCCCAGAGGTGGGTCTACATTCTCCATCTATTCAAATAATGTCCTCTACTCATCAAATCTGGTCTAGGACCTGAAGAAGCACTGGTGTGAGGTGTCTGTTTCCAGTTTCTTAAATAAAAGCTGAAAACTAGGGCCAGTTCTATTCAGTCATGTTTTTGTGCTCACATTGTTTAACCCCAATAACTTCTAACCCTCAGCATTATGGTAGTAAAAGTCAGAGACTGTGCCTGAGAAAGAGAAAAGTGTCATTTTTTTTTTTTTTTTTTTAAGACCCTTGCTTCTAAAAGTTGGTCCTGACACTAGCAGCACCAGTACTACCTTAGATCTTACTAGAAATGCATCTTGGCTCTTGGGTTCATGGATTCACTCCAGACCCATTGAATCAGAATCTACACTTTAACAAGATGCTCAGATGATCCTTACACCACCAAAATTTGATAAGCACTCTTCTAAATGATAAAAGAAGCTCCCAAATGCAGTTATGTAATTGTGCCAACAGAAAGCTTTGAAAAATATGTGAAAATCTTAGTAAGTGCTTTGATTTTTGTTCATAAATAAAGACACACTGTATTGCTGTGTATCTTGCTGGACCTAAGGAACAGAAGGATTTTTTGATAGCTGTCAGGAAAGCTGAACTCTGTTTAATGTAGGCTGACTCTTCCATGGGAATTGCAGCTAAAAAGTTAGCTATGAAATACCTTATCACAATAACAAAAATGCTCTCAGTAATCCATAAATTCTTTGTAGCACATTTGCTGTTTGTAGGTTTTTGATAAGTGGTTGGGAGGACAAGCAGCAGTCAGGAAAACATCTGTATTCTTCCAGAGCCTGACTCTAGACAGACTCAAAATTCCTGAACACAGAGAAATGTTTCCTGGGCATTCAAATGCTGCTTAGCAAGTTAAATACCTCATTGATAAAGTGAGAGGCAAGATTAGGAAGGGGTTAGTTAGCTGAGTAACCTATTCTTGAATATGGAAATCACATAATTATTTTGAAGAGAATGTGTGTGAGATTGAATAAATGAAAAATTTAGATATAGCTTTTTTCTGTGCTACAAATCTTACATGTTTATTGAAAGTCTTTTCTCTAAGACTATGATGCATTTGACTAAGATTAATTTCAGAAATTTTCCTGTGTTTTTAATCTCATCTAGAAATGAATAGTAGCCATAAAAGAGCCCCTTATTGACTGCCCAGAGTGGTGGGTCACAAGGTAACATGTTCTGAGGATGCTGGGATGCTGCACACTGCCAAGAGATATATGGATGAAACAAATCAGACCATGCAATCACACTGCACTCCTGGGAAAAATGCTTTTTTAAAAAATAAAGATAATACATGTTATTTAAAGTTTGGAAGTTGAGAAAATAATGATGACAAAAGCAATGCTCCTACACCCATCTATTCTGAGATTACCACTTGAAACCCATTATTGAAATAGAAACCAGTGTGTCACTGGTAAGCTTGAGGTTCCAACATGTCACCATGTAGCATGACATAGCAGAACTGCCATCGAAACCTCAGTCAGAATTTTGTATTTCTCAGCAAAACATATACCCATAGGATACTAATGGGCACAGTCCATAACAAAGACATAATATCATTTTCTATATTTATTATTATAACATATTCTCACACCTATAGTTTGTCTTTAATATTGTCTTTTAGGCTTCTGATTTTATTTGACATTGGATAATGTTGATGCTGACCTCTGACTGCAAGGTTCTCAAAGGACAGCCTCATTATTATAATTTATTCCCCCTTTCTTGGTCTCTTGGTACAATGCTAAACAATATAATGCACGAAGCAAACAAAGCAAATAACTGAATGCACACTTTTTTGCTCTATCTGGTGAGGCAAATATAACCCACTGAATTTACACCTTAATAATTTATTTTTTAAAATGTTAATCTCTTTTTTTCAGGAGCTTTTCCCTTGGCTCCTTTTCCTGCAGACAAAGTAAGTAGTTCACTTTGTCCAAAGTCGTGTTAGGTACAAATGAAACAATGATGAGCTTTATGTAGGCAGATTCCTCCCCTTTTTACATATCACCATTTTTCTCAATTAGTTTATATGCTAACATATTGTAAACAGAAAGACTTGTTAGTAAATACAAAAAGAGGCGTGCATTTTCTATAACAACAAGATTGACTAAAATAAAAAATTTCTTGGAGCTATCTGAAATTTATACATTATTAAGCACAAAAGGGTCATCTTCGGGTTTTTGTTGGTTTTTGTTCAGATTCTAATTTTGGAGCATTTTTGGTTCTAGAAATAAATGGAAATGACCAACGAATGTTAGTGCTAAAAGAATCCTTTGATATCATCTTTTTTGGCCTTTCTTTAAGATAACTTAGCACCAGAACAATAAAATAATGTAACCACATTTATTCAATTAGAGTCAGTACAGTGATTTAAATGCACAGTTGGATTTTTTTGACCTCTAGTATAGTAACATGATTCTACAAGTTAGATATGACTTTACAAATTTAATGTGCTGAGAATAAAAATAATATACCATCAGCTAGGAACTTAACACACAAAAACATAACTTAAAGAGGTGAAGAGTAACTTGTTCAGGAGTGATTTTCTGCAGGCTGGCCTCCCAGAGGAGGAGTTGGCAACATATAAGGCTTCAAGAAAATTGACTAAAGCTGAGTGTCCAAGGCAGTTAATCCTAGCTGAATACCGATGTGGAGAATTGGCCAAAACCCACTATATCATAGGAGCTGCAAGAGTCAAGCTTTGATCCTGCCCTCTGATCATGCTGGGAACAGAGCTGTTGGTTCCCTGATTGTGCAGCTTAATCAAAGGCCTGGATCCCCTCCCCATATTCCCCACGTCTGAAGACACTGTGGATTCCCTGTCTCAGAATACAGGGGGCAATAGGAACCTGCACAACTGTTCCTCAAATAAACTCTGCTTCAGAAGGTCCATTGTGTGTGCTTTTGTTGCACAACATCCACCTGTGGAGTTTTCCTATCAATATTCCAAATGTTGCTAAGCATACCTTTCTATCTCTTAAGAGCTTTTCTCGTTCTTATATATAAGTGGTTGGATCTCTTGTTGTTTTAGTTATATATAAGTGGTTGGATCTCTTGATATTTTAATAAAGTAATTGTTGTGATGCAAAATTTCTTTCACTGAAATGCCAGATATCTTCCACTTGACTTTCACCCTTCTTTTTCCCCTTAATGCTCAGACTACATTTGCATGGACTCTACTAAAGGACACCCATGCTTTCTGGGTTCCAGTTGGTTTTGGCAAATAAGAAGACCCAGTAATGGATGGAAAAGAAAGAGGAAGATGAAGCCAGGGATTTTATTCTCCTGGCTTACTCTTTATGAACCGACTTCAGGCTGCTGGGGGTCCCTTGACTTCATGCCATTGCTCTACATGGTTCTTTCTGGCTAAACTCTCACTCCCTTAGTCCCTTCAGCTTTAGGAGGGGTGACATCCTCACTGCTCCTGCTGCTGCTAGGTTCCTGCACCATTCTTTGTAGTTCCCATAGATCTTTTCATTATCTTTATGATTATTCTCTTTGCAAACAAAGGTCTCCTCAAAATATCCTGACTTCAGTGTACCAACCTTTTCTTTTTAGGAACCTGACAGATACAAATAAATTAGGTGCAACATCCTGATTAAGAAGTATAGTTAGATCTTTTTTTGAAAGAAGGCTAACAGGTTTTTTTTTAAGCCTTTCAAAATGACACTTTTAGACTACCCAAATAATAAATCTCTATTTAATATGTTTACCCTTATACCTATCTCTATACCTATATCCACAATTTTCTGGAAATTCAGAACTACTACTTTTAGGAACTTTTAAAGATTAAGTGAATCAGACATTCACATAATTAAGTCTGTGGAAAGGACAGTCGTAGATTAGTTATTTCTGGTTATGACTAAAAGGTAAGTAGTGGCAGTTTATTGATTATAAATATTGATTTTGGCATTTTCTTTATTAATACTTCTGTTTTTTGATGGTTCCTCAGAAATCAGTGTGTGTTTGGAAGGTCTTTAGTTTTCTTCATCCACAGCACCTTGCACAGTGTTAAGCACAAAACAGATGAGGAATAACTGGTTGCTGATCAATTTGTTTGCATAATTAATTGCTTGTGCAGTTATCTGCATTCTACTCTCTTGTTTTTTATGTAGGCAGGCCATCCATAGCTATATTATCTCTGGAAAATGTGAACTCTGTTGCACTTTTTCATCAATAGACTAAAGGAACACCCAGAGGGGAATTATGTAGCAAATCCTACTTGTTGGAAATGTCTTTAACTTTGCTTGATGAGGTTATCAGTCACCTAAGTCAAATCATAGTGGTTTCTTGATGGTCTGATTCCAATGCTAATTCAGAGCCAACAGGGGAGGAGGAGCCAAAGGGTGTAAGAATAGAGCTTGGGTGGCTGTTAACAGCAGACCACTCTTCAATGGATTCGGATCACAGAGTTGAACAGCAGGAAAATAAGGATAGTTCTGGGGGAAAGCCATATCTGCAATTCTTTGAAGCTATTGCATGTCTATACTTTGGACAAAGCCTTCCTTTTACCCCAAATTTTTACTCTATATTTTTGCAGTTTGTAAGTAGAGAAAAATCCTACCAGATACTATGTGAATGACAGAATTTATTTATCACTCTGTGATAAATGTAATGAAGTCATACTGCTTTTGGAAAGGGACAGCTGTAGGGAGAATACTCAGTTTTACTGAGGCTTAATTTAAATATGAATTAGGATAACTATCTTTAAAGTAATCAAGAAGTAAAAAGATGCCCTGTGCAACAACCACAAAACTACAACTTTTAAATCTCTCCCCTTTTAAAATCGGATATAACACTGGATTGAAGATTTTTTAAATTAATCAAGTGTATATGAAGTGACGGATTATCTGAAAGCTCAAAGGTCTTCTCCTAAGTAGAATTTTGGGAGGGATTTTTGTAAAGGGCATCATTACTGCTGAGCACCAGCTTTGTTTTGGATATTTAAACATCTATTGGGGCTTCCATCCTCAGCTACTGCTCTTGTCAGTCCAATTTTGTGGTGCAAATCATCTGAGGTTCAAACTTTCCCTTGTTTAGCCCACAAAGCAATTTTCAAGAAATTCAGATTTTCAATTGCTTAGCCCACAAAACAATTTTCAAAAAATATATTCTAGTTAATCTAGGTACCTATTCATATGAAATTATATTCTACTTTCCAAAAATACTACTGGTCTCAGAATGTGTTTTATAGTTGATAATTAAATCTTAAAACTTATTGCTTTGAAATACATACCAAAATCTCTGGAGATGGAGCTATTATATTGCAATGGCTATTATATATAAACAGTTATTATATTATATATTTATATATATTTATATATTATATTTATAATATATCATATCAATATAATATATATTATAAATATTATAAATACTATAAATATTATAAATATATATTATACTATATATAATATATATTATATATTATAAATAAATATATAATATATAAAATATATAATATAATATATAATACATATAATATATTCTGTTAAAAAAACAAACAGATGCAGATGTTCTGCTGTCTGGACATTTCTGGTCATGTGTCTTTCCATAAGACACTTTTATCCTCCCATCCCCCATACCAACCACAATTAAGAGGTTTAAATAAAATAAAACTAAGAAAATGAATTTTTAGAGATGTAATCTACTCTTGCTAATAATGTAGGAGGCATCCATTTACATTCAAAACTGCAAAACGGAGCAGAGACTTAGGTTTGTTATCTGTGCTTGTGGAGCCTTTTCATTGACTCACCCAACTCGAAATAAGTCATTTAAGATGCTAAAGAAAACTAGTGCAGAAGACGATATGCTTAGACATAAAATATGTCCTTATTTGAAACTATAATATCCTGTTCTGAACATAAAACTCAAATGTAAAAGTTAATTTTTATGTTTCTAATGTTTACAATAAACCATTGTATTTACCCATTTTGAATAGGCTTAGCTTTTGTATAAAGTTGATTTCCTTGCAAATCTATTCCATTAAACAATTTTCATTTATAATATGAGTCCATATTACATTTTATAACACTAAAAGTCACCATTAGTATCTTCTGTTCAACAGAAAATAAGTTGTAAACAGAGCAAAAACTATTATGGAAACCATGCATATAACAAATAAAGTAACAGTATTAAATAAAATAAAAAATGATGACCAAAAAATATTTTAAAGGTACGGTAGAACAGTCCAATCACAAAATAAAAACTCCAAGATAGACAACCATGGGAAGAAATGGTAGTGAATGTCAGATCCAAGATGCATCAATGAATAAAAAGATGACTTGTGCCCCCAGCTCCCAGCACAAAGGCCCTGGCAAGCAACTCGGATGAATTCTTAATTTACTCACTTGCTATGAAATCAATTCTTAAAGACTGTGGGTTTTTACAGTCTGTATTTCACTAAATATTAGAATGTAAGACAGAAAGGAGAAAAACATTGAGATACATAATAACAATAGCATTCACATCTATGTGCAGTAATTTCTTAGAACTATTCAATGAAAACTTCCACCTTGGAGCTAACATCTTAGAAGTCATTTGGATACCATCCCTTGCTATTCTGTAAGCAAAGTTAAGAGTCTGCAACGGCGTAAATGCATACAACAGTTGTCTAAAATTCTTGAGAGAAAATCGTGAATGTTCTGGGACTCGATATAAATGAAAAGCAAAGTGGCAGAACTACATTTATTTATTATTTGTTTGTTTATTTATTTATTTATTTACTTATTTGAGACGGAGTCTTGCTCTGTCGCCCAGTCTGGAGTGCAGTGGTGTGAACTTGGCTCACTGCAAGCTCCGCCTCCCAGTTTCACGCCATTCTCCTGCCTCAGCCTCCCAAATAGCTGGGGGACTACAGGCGCCCGCCACCACGCCCGGCTGATTTTTTGTATTTTTTTTTTAGTACAGACGGGGTTTCACCGTGTTAGTCAGAATGGTCTCGATCTCCTGACCTCGTGATCTGCCCACCTCAGTCTCCCAAGGTGCTGGGATTACAGGCGTGAGCCACTGCGTCCGGCCCAGAACTACTTTTAAAGGTGTTCGTCCATTAGGCTAATCTCTAAGCCAATCACTGTATCAGGTTCTGAGGACAGCAATTATGAGCAAGGTAGACAGAGAACTTGCCTAAGACAGAAAGAGAATTCAGCAGTATCTCTGATTAAGTGCTTTCAGTGCTGTGAGAACAAATCTGCAGGTGCGGCGTGAGTTTGGCAGGGATCGCTGACCTTTACTAGTGAAGGGGTGGGGATCCAGAAAGTCTTCTTGGATGAAGGGATATCCATGGGGAAACCTGAAGGATGAGCAGGAGTTAGCAAAGTGGAGAGGAAGGAGGACTGTTTTAAGGAGAGGAAATAGCTTACACAGACTAAGAGGTGAGAAAGAGCATGGATCCAAGAGAAAAGAAAAACTCAGTAGGGCTGAAGCCTGAATCTCCCAGATTGCTGAAAGGCAAGAAGTGAGCCTGGAGATAGAGTTAGGGAATAAGGCATAAAATCCAAAGTAAGTTTCATTAAAGGAGTTTTACTTGAGACAAGAGTCTTCGAGATTGATCTTTCAAAGAAACTGCTCCATGCAAAGTGGACTGGAGGAATGCAGGTCAGGTAGGTGGATGGCTCCGATTGGTTGTGGCAGTGGAGTTGGAAAGAACTTGATGCAGGTGGGGTGGATTTAGAGGTAGTATTGTCAGGGCCTGTGAGAAACAGGATGGACAGAATGAGAAGTAGGAAAGAGTGAGGGACCAAAGTGATTCTTGGGTTTCTGACTTAGGCAGCTGGGTGCATGGTGGTGCAGTCACTAAGAAAAACATCAAGGGAAGGGCAGTTTGAGTTTAACAAATGGATACGTTTTGGGCAAAATGGGTTGGCAATACTTGTGAGCCTTCCAAGTAGTATGTCCTGTAAGACACGGATCCGTGGATCTGGAGCTCCAGAGAGGAACCTGGGATGGAGATGGAGAGTCATGACATTACATTTGGCAATTGAATTCCACTAAGTGGGTGGTATCTCACCAGAAGAATGTGTGTTGAGAGAAATGACCTAGGGAGAACCCTACAGAGCACCATAAATGTGTGATGAGCAGAGAAAAATAGTCTATGCCTTAGCCCATGTTCCCTAAGAAGCAAGGTGGAAGCAAAGTTACATACTAACCCCTAATGGGGGCTGGTGAAGGATACCATAGCAGGATAGAGGAAACAGAAAAATAGAAGTGAGGTAAGAAAATCAAGAAAGTAAATACATGGCGGTATATCGCCTAGTTAGCTTCACAGGAATCACAGCCTGGTGCTCAGTCACTGAGACATTTGCAGAAAAACCTTACCTTACAGAATGAATCCCCTTAACAAAAGGGTGAATGTACAATTTGTCTTCCAGCCTCTTCCCTTTTTGTGCCTCTCATTGATCAACATTTGCCTCTTAGCCATTCTAGGGCTTAGTTCTTCTAGGCAGCTCTTGGAGAAACCAGAGCCTCCATGGGTCCAGGCTGGTTGAGCCAAGGTGCTGGGGCTTCTTACGCCCTCCCCAAGATGAACCTAAGGGAGACCTTTCCACAGGTCAGTCAGTAAGCTCTGGAAGAGACTGAGACAGGGGGTGGTGTTGGGAGATGGAGCGATGGCATCAGGAGCTGGAATTTTGTAACTGATGCAATGATGTGAGCCTCAGTGGATTCTCTTCAGCCAGGAATTAGAGCAAGCAGTTGATGATCTGAAACAATTTTAGGTAATGTATAAACTGGGTCTGGTATATCCTGTGAAGAAGCCTGAGAAGGATTGGTAAGAGAAGTGGGAGAAAACAAATAATGTCAAAGATTGAAAGAAAAGAGCATGTTTCAAAAATGGATCGTCAGTGTCAAATGTTTCTTTCAAATCCAATAAAATAAAAACTGTAATGTCTATGTGTGTGTTCCTGTGATTCTAGTAAGGTACTTTTATTTTCCTATGGGAAACCATGCCCTGCCTATTCTTGGTTTATTTGGTTTGTGTTGAGTGAATTCCACTCAGTAATTCCCAGGGTCAGTAAATCGTCCAACTGCAAACAATTGTGAGTGACTCCCCCAAACACAGGGGTGGCCTGAGCTACGGGATTGTGCTGGAACAATTGGTAAAGAACTGAAGACTGAATATATTTAAATTTTGTGAACAATACCTTTTTCTTCTTAAGCCAAGTTGAGTAGTTTTTCTGTCATTTGTGTTCAAAGGATGCCTAATTACTACAGAAGCAAAAAACATCCATTAGATATAATGACAAATGTTATTGGAGCCCTCAGTCAGGATGGTGTCAGTTGAGTGGTGCTGGCAGAATTTGAGGGCATTCTCGCTGCCTCTTCATCTTATTTTCTTCAACTCCTAAAACACAGTTTTATCTACTTGTAAAAGGAGGGAGAAAAATGAACCAAATGTTTAGAGTGCTCCTGGGAGAAAGCAGAAAACAGTGTTGACATCTCAGAGCCACCCTATTCTGGGCCTCACCTGAGGAACAGGTATGCTGCATTGGGCAGGGGCTGGGGGAAGGTTCCCCAGTGCTGCCAGAGCCCAAACAAACCGCATCTATTTTAAACAATTGCAAAGTCCCCATGATAATAGACTTGCTCTTAATTTTCTGTTTCTCCCAAATACTTAATCCTGTGCCAGTGGGCTTTTATTAAATATAGATTCATTTGAGACTCCCCACCTACCTGAGCAAGGAGCAGCCCACAAGAATTACTCAATCTGGAGTTCTACGGTGTCTTTCTGATGGCTGAAAAAAAACTGCATTTTGATTCCAAGTTTGGTCCTTCTGTGACTATGGAGGCAGATATGTTTATTATCAGTTCTGTGGGATTCTTTGCTTCATCATAACTCTTTACTTGAACTTATAATAAATCTGTCATCACAGTCTCAATTTATTTTCACAACATTTCTCTTATCAACCCTTCTTTCCTACTCAAATTATTTTCTAGAATTCAGGTGCTCACTACTTCTGCCTCGCAATAGAGTAACAATGCTCTAATTGGTCTTGGTGCCTCTAGTCACTCTTTGCTCCAATCCATCATCAAGCAAATAATCCCCAAACTAATTAAATGTTCCAGTATCAGTTAAAGCAGGCAGTGAAAAAACACATTCCTAAATACTCCTAGAGAATTTATGTTTTCTAAGGACACATTGTCTGCCTTTATTACTATTAGTTGTATATGCTTCCGTGTTTTTATCTCTCATTCTTTGAGGTTGAGATAGGTTTTAGTGGATCTCATTTCACGAGTAAGGCAAATAAAGACACATTTTCCATAACTAATTACATACTAATGTACAGCATGTAGATATTGAGTCCTACATTTCTGATTATCACCAGTTAAGGGCCAAAGTATGATGTGGGAACACTGAGTTCTCAGGTAGACCACAGGCTCTTGTCAGATGCCTGCCATTGCTATGCTATTCTCATTATTTTATTGCATAGATGAGGATAGAAATAAAGGTCAGTCCTGGTGCCATATTTTTAAATATATAAAGAATAAACGGTTGGCATGAGCACCATTGAGAATATTCTAGAAAAATAATAGTTATTTTATATTGGCCAAAATAATATTTTCTTTATGAGAAAAATGTAAATTTCTATTGCAAGACTTTCTAACAAGAATTCTTTTGTTTTGTTTTTGCAGGATATTAGTTGAGCATTTCAAACTGTTTTAAAAACTCAGAGACTCTCTATAAAATGTGTATTTTTTAATAAACCTTCATTTGAGTGTAATTTTTATTTCCCATCAGTACCTAAAAAAAATAAACTTCTTTGAAAAGATAAAAGGATACGTTTACAAGATTACTTCCCTCCTAGGAAAACTGCAATATTTTAACTGAACAATGCTGATACATTTTCATTTTATTCAACTTATAATTTAATTTGTATTCATATTTTATATTCATATTTGCATGATAAAAAGGTGCCACATTTTTCTTAAGCACCTTATATTGTTTGATTGCTAAAGAGAGACACCCAAAGAATCAAACAGGAATAAAAATATTCAAATCTCATACTAGAGCAATTTGCATTACTCTCTAATCTTCATCTCATTAAATCTTATTGACAGATCATTGTCTTTCTAGTAGAAGGTCTGTGTCTTAGTCAATTCAAGCTGCTGTAACAAAATACCATAAACTGCATGGCATATAAACAACATAAATTTATTTCCCACTGTTTTAGACACTTGCAAGTCCCAGATCAAGGCAACAGCACATTTGGTGTCTGGTGAGGGGCTACTTTTTGGTTCATAGATAGCACTTTTTGTGTACTCACATGGTAATATGGTTTGGACATGTGTCCCTTCCAAATCTCATGTTGAAATGTGATTCCCAATGTTGGAGGTGGGCGTCTGGTGGGACGTGATTTGATCATGGGGTTGGATCCCTCATGAATGGTTTCACACCATCCCCTTGGTGAAAAGTAAGTTCTCACTTAGTTCACATGGGTTCTGGTTGTTAGAAGTCTAGGACCTCCCTCCTCCCTTGCTCCCCTTCTTGCTATGTGACATGCCTGCTCTTGCTTCACCTTCTGCCATGACTAGAAGCTTCCTGAGGCCCTCACCAGAAGCTAAGCAGATGGTAGTGCCATGCTTGTACAGCCTGTGGAACCGTGAGCCAGATAAACCCCTTTTTCATTATAAATTATCCAGTCTCAGGTCATAGCAACACAAGAATGGCCTAACATACATGGCGAAAGGGTCAAGGAAGCTCTCTAGGGTCTCAAAATTTTAGAAGGTCACTAAATCCATAGGGGGCTCATCCCCCTGACCTAATCAGCTCCCAAGGCTCCACTTCCAAATGCCATCATCTTGGGGATTAGGTTTCAATGTATCAATTTTGAGAGGGCATAAATATTCAGACCACAGCAGTTTAAGAGAACGATTCCTTTGCAGTTTTTATGGCAGATCAACAATGTCATTCAACACTTTATGTGATATTATCTCAATAACTTTTGGCCTTTAATATTAGAATAATCATTCAACTTTTAAGATAATTTGGCATTTAGACCAATTAACAAACTATGCAAAGGCTTTCTCCACACTGGCTAGCTTGTGGCTTGGCTGAAGCACTGCCAGACATAAGTGCGATTAATCATTTGTTCTCACAATAAAGATAACAGTTTTTAGAATTGTAAGAAAAGCTTCTTATTCCCATTGTCCTTTATTATGTCTAATAAATAAAGGGAATTTTCCTTTTTAGTCAGACAATTAGCAAAAAAAAAGTATTCCTGAGGAGGTTTTAAAGAGGCAGATTATTTGGGGTAAACTGGGAATAGACTGATATATACCAGCTTGCTGGTTGCTAGTCAAGATAACCCTGGCATATGATGTGGATGCCCAAGCTTTACAACTGCACTTTTTAGTAAAAAGAAATTAGTGCCAGAGCTCTTCTAAGAACTGTACCTTTAATCCTCCAAACAGTGCTTTGAGGTAAATATAGAACATTTATTGTCCTTTTACAGAGGAGGAAACTGAGCCATGGACAAGTTATGAACTTGCTCATGGTCCCTCCACCAGTGTTAGAGCAAAGTCAAAACTCAGGTCTGATCCTGAAGCCCTGCTCTGAGCTACTATGCACTGATAACAAGAGCCTGAAAGAAAAAGAACCAGGAAAGGGGGAATGTGATTTTCTTCTTTTGGGCACATTGAACCAAATTCTCAATATTGTCATTATGAATTTGTGTTCAAGGCCATAGCCCCACCTTGGTTTATGCGGAATTACTGTGAGATTCTTCTCTGTGTTGGGTACTAGATTAGTCAGCTCAGGCTGCCATAACAAAGTACTATAGATTGGGTTGCTTAAGTAACAGAAATATATTTTCCCAAAGGTCCGGAAGCTAGAAGTCTGAGATTAGGGTGCCAGCATGGAAAGGTTCTGGTGAGGCCCCTCTTCCTAGCTTGCAGAGGGCCACCTTCTGTGTTCTTAAGTAGCAGAGAGAGAGAGAGAAAGAGAACCAGAGCAAGCTCTGTGGTTCCTCTTCTTATTAGGGTACTAATCCAATCATGATACCCCTACTGTCATGATCTCATCTAAAGCTAATTGTTTCCCAAAGGCCCCACCTTCAATTATCATCACATTATGATGGGCTTCAATGTAGGAGTTTTGCAGCAGCAGGAGGGACACAATTCAGTCCACAGTAGGTACTCATCCAAGTATTATGGTAGAAAAGTTGAAAAAGATCCAGCTCTTCACTTCAAGGAATTAAAAATTTAAGGTGATGCATAAGCAAGTTTTTGCAACCTGATAGTTCAAAAATAAAGGAATATACAAGTGTCCTGAAAGCAACAAGGAGGATGCAATTAATTTTATTTGGATCTTGGGAGCAGGATGGCATCAAAGCAGGTTCTACAGAGGAAGAGACTTTGCACTGAGTCTGGGAATATGTGTGATTGGCTCATGATGAAAAAGGGTCCATCAGCCCTACTGTTTCACTGTGGGAAGATGGATTTTGTTGCCTGTATGATCTTATTTCAGAGTTATTCTACAAAAACAAGAAACCTTGTGATGTTCTGGGTTAAGACTACATAAAATCACCCTAGAGAGAAATTCAAAATTGACAAGCATTTTCTATGGACTAAAGGGTTCTAATCATGGTTTTAATCCCTTACCCTTAATAATATAATTCAAGTGATTATAGATTTTTACAGAAAGCTTTTGAAATGAAGGATAGTGACCAAAACACAGCATAAATAAAACAAACTTAGAGGAAACAGAGATGGTAGAGAAAAAAGAAAAGGCTAGGGGACTCCTATCACTAACATCCTAAGAGAAATAAGAGAATATTTTGTAACATCAGCAAAAGAATGAGGTGCTTAAAATAATGCACAAACACTACGACTGAGTTCACAAAAAATAAAAATATTATATCAGAAATAAATAGTTCAATAAATGAGTCAATAAAATGTTTTTCTCATAAAGACTGGAAGGAAAAGAGTAGGAAAATAGAAATGAAAAGATAAAAAAGTTAGAAGAATAGTTAAGAAAATCCAACAACTAAACAACAGTAGTTCTAGAAAAAGGCAAACAGAAAATAATTCAAGAAACTCTCCTAAGACAGGTCATAAGTTGTCACACTCAAAAGCTTCAATGGCATAAATAAATCCATTCTCAGCACATCACTGTGAAATTTCAGAGCAGTTGGGACAAGAAGATGCTACAAGCTTCTAAAGAAAAAAAAAAAAATCCACTGGTCAACTACAAAAGGTGAAAAATTAGAATGACTTTATCTCTTAATGGTGCCACAATAGCTAGAGGACAATGGTAGTGTGCCTAAAGCTGAACTTTATAAAGAAAATATTATTTATTTAAAATATAGACCATATGTATACTTGTGCCATGTTGGTGTGCTGCACCCATTAACTCGTCAGCACCCATCAACTCGTCATTTACATCAGGTATAAACCTGCACGTTATGCACATGTACCCTAGAACTTAAAGTATAATAATAATAATAATAAATAAATAAATAAATAAAATAAAATAAAAATAAAATATAGACCAAACCAAACTATCAATCACATAAAGATATAATGAACATATTTTCAGGCAAACAAGATTTTCAAAAATTTATCACACATACACATACACATTCTCATGAAACACAGGAGGCTTTTTTCCATGAAACAAGGGAATGAATTAAAAACAAAACAAATAAAAAAGAGGAACTCATGAGAAACAGGAAACAGGAAATGTCAAATAAGAGAGAGGCCATGGGAATCCCCAGAGTTATGGGGAAGGATGACAGCAGGATTATTGCTATAGGTAGTCCAGGCTGGAACAAGGATGAAAATGTGTGGTCAAAGATAGCCAAAGGCTCTATATTCATAGTCACTCTGTCCTATGAATTCAGATGTGACAAAAAGAAACTTATAAATGCAGCTGTTGGGGATTGGGAGAGTTTATAAGAGTCTGTGTAAGGGATAAACAGAGGA
The DNA here is from genome assembly GCF_008728515.1 of Papio anubis. NCBI lineage: Eukaryota > Metazoa > Chordata > Mammalia > Primates > Cercopithecidae > Papio > Papio anubis. The sequence goes on from NC_044983.1 coordinate 58,399,659, forward strand.
GCTTAAGGCTATCACAACCATCCAGCTGTTTGCAGACTCTGTGGAATGGGTGTGGAGGAGACCCAGATGGGCCTGAGCTGAAGAGGATCCAGAGGTTCCACTCCCTTTCTTCAACCAGAATGAGTCCACTTCTGCCTCTTGCATATACTTTAAATATATATGAATGAACCTTTAATAACAAAAATATTGACAGTCACTACTCTCTATAGTAGGCTGTCATTGAAATACTTTAGATGGAAAGTGATATAATTGGATTTTAATTTTAGAATATGACTTTGATTCCAGGATAGAAAGTAGATTAGAGGAAAGTAAGATTAGAAGAAAGGAGGCCATTTAGGAGGTTGTGGCAGTGCAAATAAGTTATTATAAGCTTCTGAATTTTAAATAGTCACTATAGGGATGAAGAAAGAGAAGGACAATATATCCATATAAACAAACAGGTAGAATCAATATAGAACTGGTGAGGCAAGGTGAGAAAGAATGCAAATGACTTCCAAATTTCTAATTTAGACAACTATGTTGGTGATAGTCTGTCTGCTAATATTCAAAGGAAATACAGGAGAAAGAGCAGACTGGTAGAGGAAGATAAAGATGCCCATTTTGGGCATCCAGTAGGCAATGTTTTGCAGGGAGCCAGATATATGGGTTTGGAATTCAGGAAGGGGATGATGATGCATATTTTGGCATCCAAACAACAGGTGTTTGCAAACCTGGGTAGATCACCTATGAAGAATATGTAAAGAAGAACAAAGGGACATAAAATTATGGTGGATCATGAGCAAATACAGGGTATGGGAAGTTACTAACACTGAAATACTTGGTCCCTAGGAAAGACTGTGTTAGAAATAAAATTAGCCCCATTTTCTTTGAATATCCAAATGAAATTAAACAAGAATCATCTCTGGCCAAATCTCATTGCCTTATTCCCCACAAAGACCAGAGTGATGGCTCCAGAGGTGGACCTTAAGGAGAAGGTGGCAGCTGGGAGAAGTGCTGTGGCTGCCTTCCTGGGCAGTGGCCTCGCCTTCATGGAAAGTGGCAGTTCCTTTCAGAAGTCGATTTTGCTGCCATTTTGTGCCATGACTAATATTGATTGACTCTTTACACTCCCTGTTTTCCCATTTAGATAATCAGATTCAACAACTTGTTCTGATCTCAGCCTCGAAAATCAGGACATAAGTTTTATGCTTAAGAGTATTTTTGTGGCTTGCAGAATTTCAGCAGCTGTTACTTCATACATCAGGAAACATTAGCAAATTAAAGAAACAAAGTAAACAAGGTGCATAGCATTAGATAATCCTATTTGGAGTTCTGTGGCTTAGGGCAACTAGCCTTGTAAATTAGAGCTTCACTTTGTAGACCGTCTTTATATTTAAAAATCACAGTTTCTGAAAACATATGTTATTTGAGGTTTTGAATTTGCTAATTGCAATAAGAGTGTTTGTTTTATGGTTGGTTACGGTAAAATATCTAGTCACAACCACTCCCCTAGTCCCCAAACAAAATAGAGTTCTCAGGCTTCCTAGAAGCTCTTTTGTAACCTTGGCCCCACCAATTGTTTTCTTATTTTAAAGAGAAACCTGTAATGATATTCTGAGGTTACCTCTAGCTGTTCAGGACTGATACACTTATGAACAAGGAAAGACAATGGAAGTGATTACTAAATCAACGTGTTACCAAATAATTGAAGATTTAAAAAACATCTATCATGAGAAATGAATCATTTTTCAACAAAAAGGTATTTTTTGCGTTTTCTAAGCTAAAACATTAGAAAGGTCAATTTCCAGTAGATGAGGCTATGTTACAGTTTATTCCATTTATAAATTTCATTGTTTTTGGCTACTTTGTTCAGACTAGAAACAGTATTTAAACATTTCAACTGTTGTACTGTTTAAAATGGCTGCCTATATGTGGAATTCTACCTTGCAAAGTAACTATCTTAGTATATCTGAAATTTTCCATCATTTATCAACTGCCCCAAATACTTTTTTCAATATTTCATAGGTATACAATAAAACTTCTTAAGATATCAGAATCCATTTTAGAAATGGAAATAATGTAGTATTACTAATATTCACTTTAATAGGTTGGCTGGTCAATACCCTATGTTTAATTATAATTCATTTGGATCCACTTTACATATGCATTATTTAAAAAACAAATCATATCCCATCATGTGCCCCTAGCCAATCTCAAGAGCAAGACAACAGGACTTTGACAAATATATAAGCAATCTTCTTTTTATCATCTTCTGTGTTCAAAGTTCATCCTGAAAGTGTATCAATTTCCCCTATGAGTAGAAAGCTGAAAGAAAAAAAAAAGAATAAAACTTTGTGGTTTACATATTGCATTATCAATCTCTTATTATCAGAAAGGCTGGGTCTTTTTGTTGTCCATCATTCTATCTGTGGTACCTAAAATAGTCTCATGCATGCAGTGAGCTCTGAGTAAACACTTGTTGCATGATCGATGGTGCCAACTATTGGTGCATTCTGAAAAATATGCCATGGAGAAGGTGTAGCAGAAAAAGCCCTGCACCACAAAATGGGAGCTCTGACATCTATTCTGGTTTTTACTCTTTTCTAAATGACCTTGGACAAGTTCGTATCCCTTAGAGCCTGAGGTACTCATTTACAGAATGGGGATGAAACTACCTATCCTGTCCTTCATTAGGCATTTAGTGGAGCAAATGGGGAGAGCTCTGTAAACATCCAAGCAACCAAAAGGACAAAAGAAAACAGAATGGTTGAAGAGAGTGCAGATCTCTCGCTTTATCTCGGCAGTCCACGTGTCTTTGTGTTTATACTCAGCTTTTAATTATTTGCATTAATGAAGGGCAGCCAAGGCATAGATAATCCCAAGCACTTATGTTTGGCTTTGGAATTAAACTGAATGTGCTTTGTGTAACATTTTGGGAGTATATTCTCACAAAGTCATGAAATCATGCTATAAAGATCCAATTCTCTGACACTGGCTTTGGGGTAAACTTGTAACAATCTCTTAATCTCCCCAGGCATTAAGGATCCTTATTACATTCACAGCCCTCTGTCAGTTGAGAGGCAGGCATCATAAACACGGCATATCAGCCTTTGGCAAAATTTAATTTTGCGGTGAGGATTCAGTACAAGACTCTTTAGGAGTCCGGATCAATCATTTTGTTTACTTGTTTGCTTTATCAGGCAGAAATTAGTTGAGGCTATCATCGGGGAACTGAGGCAGTAGGTGTTCATAGTTCTAATTTATCACTGCCTGGCATATTATATGTAAATAAGGTATACCCATTCATATATTATGATGGTTCACTTTGAATAAATGAATATATCACTCCATGAAGATATTAAGTCATATTTTGAGTCTTTAAAATAAGTACAGTATTCGTAGCTTCCCTTCTACGTAGTGATTTATCACTGATGAAACATGGGTTTCTGAAATAGTGTTGAAATAATTTATTTGTTTTCTAGCCTATGCATTTGTTGATTTGGTTAGTAATTTTATCCTCCCTCTGCAGCAATTGGCTGGTAAACTATTCCTTGTAACTTCAGAACGTAAAGTATTACTTCTTTCTCTCCCTTATGGCTCCAGGCTACTATAATTTCAACCTGTCCTACTTCGCTATGGACATATTTTTAAGCGTCAAAATGTTCTGCATATTTACACTGGAGTATATATCTAGAATGCAGGAGTTATTCAAGTCTCTTAAAAATGCAGCAGTAATGAGGAGAAAAGAGTGACAAAAAGTGAGAGAGAGACCCAGCCCACTGGAGAGGCATGTCCCATAATCCCCTCATCCATATGGAAATTCATTATTTTTCACCCTCCAGGTGCCGATTTTAGTCAGAAATCATTTGTATGGCTATGGAATCACTTTGTCACTGAGCTTGACTATGCCAAAGTCACAAAGTTAAATTAGTACCACAGTCAAGAGGTAACTCAAGGACCATTTGTTCCACTTTGCTTGCTCTTGTCTACTGAGCTGGCCTCCAAGAGTGATTTACTCGAGTTTATCTCTCCCGTCCCCAAAAGTGGTAGTGACCTGATTTGCGATGTCTCACCTTCATGCTGCCTCCAACTCTAGCAATGGGAGGGTGGAGTGAACAGAGCTGGGTTTAGATCCTCACTCTGGCACTTGCCAGTTCTATATCAGAGTGATTATATGTACCTCATAATTTTTTGTAAGGATTAAATGGGATGATCATGAGATATACCTTAGAGCCTTACATATATTAAACTTTTTATTTTTAAAGAGCTTAATGTGACTGACTATGCCATTAATGTGACATAGCACCTCTGCTTTTGCTATCATTATAACAACAAGGGCTTTATAAGGCAGAGGTGCTCCAGCATGGTCTGTTGCATTGGATGGAGATGGGGGCTGTTTCTTGATTGTTGTGTAATCTATTTCATATATGCTGCTTTCTGGTTGAAGGGTGAGAACAGGCTTGACCATGCAGTTGGTTGCATCCTCTCTGGCTTGCTGATATGGTTTGACTGTGTCCCCACCCAAATCTCATATTGAATTTTTATGTGTTGTGGGAGGGACCTAGTGGGAGGTAATTGAATCATGGGGATAGGTCTTTTCCATGCTGTTCTCCTGATAGTGAATAAGTCTCCTGAGATCTGATGGTTCTATAAAGGGGAGTTTCCCTGCTCCCCTTTGCCTGCTGCCATCCATGTAAGACATGACTTGCTCCTCCTTGCCTTCTGCCATGATTGTGAGGCCTCCCAAGTCATGTGCAATGTAAGTCCATTAAACCTCTTTCTTTTGTATATTGCCCAGTCTCAGGTATATCATTATCAGTAGTGTGAAAACGGACTAATATGCTTGCTGAATGCCTCAGGGGGAGGTCTGCCTGCTTATCTAACCTAGAGCCACTCCTGAGGCACCAACATGGTTGGGGAGGCAACACGACTTCCTGGATTGAGCACCGGAGCAACAATCATGAGACCTGGGCTTCTTGCCACCAAGCTCCAGCACTAACGATGAGTGACCTTGGCAAACCACTTGCCATTTCTTCTTTCCATTAGAGGAAAATAATTGATCTTTTGGTCATATCTTACAAAGATGTTGTGAAGATGAATGTAGAATATCTGAAGGAGCTTCAGAGAGAAACAGCACAGAGTACATAATTAGTTTTATAATCCATAATTAAGTATATGGATAGTGAGGGATATCCACATGTGAATTATACATTTAAAAGTTAGGCTTGCTTTTCTTTCCTTTCTAACTGTAGTGAAGAGCCCAATTACATCTGGTGTTATATTAGTAGAGATGAAGACCCAGAAAACTTCATTGAATAAGAAGTTCTTAACACATCAGGAGAATGTGATACCAAAACTGTTAGTGAAATGATTAAAGGTAGAACAGACAGTCCACGACTAAAGGCAAAAAGTGACAGGTTTTTCTTGATTCACAAAGAAAAGAAATCAAGTCAAAGGTAGTTAAAGATGAAAGGTTCAGGGTCTTAACCCAGTTCTCGATGTGGGCATGTTACAGGACAGTAGTAAACAGTCCACTAAATACTAAAACACACTGAGAAACCATCTCTTCAAGCTGTCCTCTAAGTCCACATACCTCAGCCAAAGGAGATGTCTGGGAGACAGAATGTGAGCAGCTGCCAAACTGCTACTCTAACCCATTCAGCCAGTCCAGGTGGGGACCATCTCTTGGGTCCCTCCAGGAATCAGGAGACTTCTCCTGCTTTTGTAGCCTTTCCCCACCTTATTCTTCTGTGTAGCATCCACTGCAGAATGGCAGGGATTGATACACATAAAGTATTTTTACTACCTTTCTAGTGCTTTTCCAGATCTCAACAGAAGCAATTTGAGTAAACTAGACCTCCAAAATTCAAAGTCAATAGAGAAACATGCATTACTCAGTTATTTGAAAGCAGATTTGAAGCATGTATGCCATCCTTCCACGCTGATTATCTTCACTCCTTGGGTCAGCAAACTCATGCCGTGTCCTGGCCTTTCTTGCTATTTTCTCTCTTTTCACCCTTCACAATCGAGAGGAGGTCTCCTTGGGCCATCATGATCATGAGGTTGGTAATGTACTTTTTTGTCTGTACTATAGGCCTCCTGTTTGTTTCCTCCTGAAATTTCTCTTCTCACAGTTCACAACTTCTTGACTTCCAAATTGATAGGTCACAGTTTTAACATACTGGGTTCATAAAGCAAATAAAGAGCACTTTTTAATTTTCTCTGGCTGATTGAATCTTTCTCATGAGCCTCTGCTTCCCTGGGCCAAGAAGGTAGGGGAGATTTAAACTTAGCAATTTCCCAGTTTGTTTCAGTCCAGATCATCTCTACTGGGTAAGTAGTCTGTTGGTGTGAAGTTTCACTCTAACAGACCTGTTCCTCCCACCTTCTCTCTTTCTCCTTCCCCACATGGTTGCTGGCTATAGGGGAAGCTTCTCATTCTCCTGATGTCAGGATGGGGAAGGGTCCCATGTCTCATATTAGGGCTTGGGCTCGTGTCCCCTGTATCACCTCTTTGGTTCTTGCTGTCCTCTGGCTGGTATCTGCTGAAACCTGGTGGATTCAGCCTTAACTAAGGAGTCTTGCCTGTGTGTGTGTTAAAGTCCTGCCTATTGTAGCTTGAGGTGTGTTTGCTTAGTCAGGCCATGTTCCTGGGAGCCCAGGACCTCCTTTGGCTGAATGGACCCGTTTCCAGCTCTCACTAGTATATTTCATCCACCAAGGTCACTATGTGACTCTGAGAGGCGTGTATATCAGCCCTTAGATTCAGGGTCACCTAGCCCCCACCAAAAGGAGCCCCTGCAAGCTCCTCAGCTTTTTATAACTGTCCCTATTTCGACAGGGAACAGAAATTTCTGATCTCTTCTGTGCTACAGGAGAGCCCCGGCTGACTGAGGAGCACTCACCCCAGCCCCGTCAGGCCCAGACTGGCTGAGCTGCCTTGGGTACTCACTGAGGTCTCTGCAAAATGCAGCCCTGGCTCTCACCAGACTGTCCAAACGGGAGTGGACAAAAGCACCTCAGCTCAGATTTTCTGTCAACATTCTCATCATGTTCATGGCTCCTCTCTCAGTCAGGGATGAGGGTCACAGTGTCTTTCTTGGCTTCTCTTGATAGTGCATGTCTCCCAGAAATCCCAACAACCAATAATCCATCCATGACTGACTCCACAATTCTACTCTTTCTCTTCCCCTTTGTTTAGCAACTTTTGCTTATTACTTTTTTTTTTACTAGAATCATCCTTTCCCCCTAACCTTCAGTTATACATTGATCATTAGAATCTTTTGAATCATTCCTGCAACAAGCAGTTATTGAGGTGAGCTTCGTTCTTTGTAGTGGTAATTTTAAAAGTTAATAAAAGCTTCTACCTTTATAGCACATACAATCTAGTGAATGACCCAAATTTGTATTTATTTCCTTTTTACAAAATTACTTAGTAGATTAGTTGGTTGATGTATTTATGCAAAATTCTTTGGATACCAACTATGTACAAAATACTTTAAAAGACAATATGTGAATGTGCTTGGGAGATGATTCAGTGATGAGTAAACACTGTGCCTCTCTTAAAAAGCATATATCTATGACACAGGACATAAATAAGTGCTGTAATGGCTGTACCATTCAACTCCTATGAAGATGTAGAAGAAAGAACAATTCATTCTGACTTGAAGCATTTCAGAAGGATTTGCAGAGTGTAGAATTTTATATGAATCTTTGAAATAATGTGAAAGGCCAAAACAAAGTTGAGTTGTATTTTAGATTTGAGAAATAGAATTACAGACATGAAGAAGGCAGGAAAGTTCATGGGAAGGCATAAGAAAGGATATTAGGAGCAAGTGCCCTGGGCTGCCCAAAGCAGAGGATGATTTGATGAGTGGAAGAAGGGATGAAGTTGAAAATGTCAGATATGAAGGCTTTGGATGTCATATGAGTTTAGGCTTTCTTTAAACAGTGGTTCTTGAGAAGGAGAGTGGCATGATCTGGCCTGTTATTTAAAATACAACTTAAGGAATAATGAGTTTGAAGCACGAAAGAGACTTATTTGTCTCTATTACTCTATTACTCTATTACTCTATTGCAGTAATTCAGGCAGTAATTATGAGAAGCTGAGATACAGAGGTAGGTGTAGACATGAAAATGCGAGGTCAGGCATAAGAGACAGCAGTAGTTCGACTCACAGTATGGGCTGGGATCGTTTAATAAGCAGCTGAATAAGGTGTCCAGGAATTTTCCACTAGTATGTTGGGGAGTTAGGTGACACTGGGGCAGGGAGAGATGATGAGACAATCTACTACATCCGAATACCCACTTTGTATAGTATCTTACACTGACAATTCTAGGATTGTTCTCCTTTTATCTCTGCACACAGGGATAATGACATCAGAACTCACACTTCCACATCTTAATCTTAAACAGTGCTTTCTATACAACATCATCTCCTTACTTCTTTTCTGCTTTTTTCCAATAGGCTCACAAAACAGCCCCAGTGAGTGCGGTGGGACAGTAATACAAAAGAATAAAGGCTCTGTGAACAAGTCCAGTTAACCATGTAAAGCAACAGTGCATGATGCCCAGATGATCCTCCATGAGTATTTGCTGATTGAATGAATTCACACAATTCCACTGAATCTTAGGAGTTATATGGAGCTTCCTGCATAACCCTGAAGAGTATTGCACAGGATGAAACATTTTGATCTTGTTGGAGATATCTTTTCCTTGCTTATATTTTCACTATTTTTCATCATGTATCTGGGCCCTACACCTGAGCCTAAATACTCTGTTTCCTCTACTGTTACAATGAGTGAAACATGCATGATCTTTCCAAGGCCAACACCTCTATTTCCTGGTAGATCCTAGTAGATCCCCTTTCTCCTAGTAGAAGCTTTTACCTGTAAGAATTTCACTTCTTACTTCTGAATCCACAGTTTTTACTCTCTACTAGATCACTTTGATTAACATACAAAAGGCGGCTACAAAAGCTCCTATCTTTTAATGAAAAATCTTCCCAATCTGCTCCTATTTGAGGTCCAGCCAGCACCCATTTCTCTGCTCCATAACAGTATTTAGACCCATCATCTAAATTTCCTGAGATTCCATTTTCTCCTGAACCCACCCAAATCAAACCATCTAGCTCCGTCTCCTCTGAAATTGCCCTTGTCAAGATCACCTCAACCTCAACTTTGTGGGAAGAGGGGACAATAATCAATTATCTAACCTCATTTTCATCAGTCTCTTAATAACTTTTCATATAGTGGATTCCTCTCTCATTTTTGATACATTTTCCTTACTGAGCTTCTGTGAAGCCCTGGGATCCTGATATTCCTGCAACCTTCCAGCCAGGCACTCTCAGTCTACTGTAATAAACCATTTCTCCTTTTCCTATATTTTAAGTCACACTTTCTCTACCAGAGCTCCCCAGAGATAAGACTGTAATGCCAGAAGGATTCCACTCATGTTTTTCTTCCCCCTATGCATCCACAGTGTTTAGGTAACACACTTGGGATAGGACAAGGAGTCACTTAGGTCATTTTCTATGGTTCAGATGAAGAACTCCAGCTGAGAAAGAATGCTCTAAATGTTGGTGTCACCTAAAATTCAGTCCTTGACCCTTTTCTCATCTCTAAACATCCTTATGACTTAGATGAGCTTACACTGATGACCTCCAAAATCTCTATTTCCAACCTCAACTCTTCTTTTAATTCTAGAGACTTCTGAAATTTCTACTTGAACTTATTCTAAGATCTTGTGACTCAAAATGTGTTGTTAAGACCAACATTGTGAGCACCTAGGAAGTTACTGGAAATGCAGAATCTCAAGCTCTACCCCAAAACTGAGTCAGAATCTCCATTTTAACAAGAACTCCAGGAAATTCACATGCACATATAGGTTTAAGAAGCATTAAAGTAAACATCTCAATTTTATTATCTCCTAAGCAGACTGTTTATTCTTGTTTCTCTTTAATGTTCTAAGAGATTCTGGGTCAAATTTCCCTTCTGTCAGTCTGAAACCCTTTCATAGCTTACTACTTATTTAGGTCTTATGTAAGACAAGTTGTAACTTATGAGTAAAAGAAATTTACCATAAAGAAAAAGGAGCATACATTTCAGAGCCCCTTACTTTACGTGCGCCTTCCAAGCTGCTGGGAGAGGTCCTATCAATGTGTTCACACTATCACCTGATGTGTATAATTTGCCAAAATCATTTATGCAAATTAAGACCACTTTCCCTTATCCTTTCCATTACTGTCACACTTCTGGGTGACAAGGTGGCACTGGAGTGAATATGGGTGTTTTGGTGATTGGGCCACAGGGAAATTAAGCTGAGAATGTACTCAGTTTTACTTTAAAGGGATATATTTATTAAGTTCATAGATCATTCTTCGTATAACCTTTCCAGTATAGGAATGGCTTCCAAGAATAGTCTGGTGGCTTTCTGTGCCCTCTCCCCCAGCATCTTGATGCAGTGATGCAGGGTCAGGTCTCACCATGATGCAAAGGTGTCTATGTGCACAGCACTAAGTTTCCATGAGTAGGGGAGGAGGATAACATTGGAAGGATATGGAGCCGGAAGCTAGTCTTTCAAACCTTTAACCATCAAACCATAGGATTTTTTTCTACAGAAATGATGTGAAATAGAATTAATCAGAATTCAACTTGGCACAGTGGCCTGTAATCTCACCATTTTGGGAGGCTGAGGCATGTGGATCACGAGGTCAGGAGTTCAAGACCAGCCTCGCCAAGATGGTGAAACCCCATCTCTACTAAAAATACAAAAATTAGCCAGGCGTGGTGGCAGGCGCCCGTCATCCCAGCTATTCAGGAGGCTGAGACAGAGAATTGCTTCAGCCCGGAAGGCAGAAGTTGAAGTGAGCCGAGATTCCACCACTGCACTCCAGCCTGGGTGACAAAACAAGACTCTCTCTCTCAAAAAAAAACAATTAATTAGAATTCTTGTGCTTGTACAAATTCTGTAATCATACACACAGTAAATATATGTGTGTGAGAATACATGTTTTATTCATCCCAACTATAAATTTTTTCAAATTTTGATCAACCATGCCAAAGTAAAAACTGAATTATCTTTAAATCCAATTGATATAATTATCATTTTATGTTAAGACAATCAAAGTCTATGTAACCAAAAAAAGTATGAAGCAACATCACAGAGAGATGTTGGGCAGTGCATTTATAAGGGAAGATTATGTATGCATATTATGTTGTTTGTAGTTTTATCAGTTTTAAATATTTGTTATTTTGTGATTTTTTTCTCATACTAAATAATTTATTAATCTAACTTTTGTATGTGTAATTATTTATCCCTTACCTTGAAGAAAGCCTCCTAAATTCTTTAAGTCTCAGGTAACAGTGGAGCTGGTTCTGTCCTGGGTTATTGTTCTAAAGGAAGTCCTAACTCTATACTTATGTGCCTTTCTCAAAAAGATAATTTTTACATTATGGTGTCAAATAGAACTTTAATGCTACCAAATCCCTACAAGGAATTCTTCTCTATAAATTGTTCCAGCCCTCTTACCAAAGGAAAGGAGGTTTATTCATCAAACCCACTTCAAGTGAGGTGCTAGATTTGACTGAATGTCATCACTGCCAATCCTTTCTGTCCTCTGATGCACAAGCCCAATTACAGCCTAAATTCCCTCTATCTCCCCAAAAGAGGATCCTGTGGGATATATAAAAAATTTAACTCATATCAAAGGTCAAGTACTGTGTTGTTAGTGAGTACAGAATAAAGTAGTGAGTAGAAAATACAGAACAGCACACCGCTTTTCATGTCTTGAAATTCCCACACATTGCTTATGTTAGCAGAACCAAAAATGAGGACCAACCCATAGATGTGAGTGCCACACTTTATACAGTAACTCAGGTTAGGAGTCATCCTTATCCTTCTCTTATCCTCACATCCTATACCCAGTTCATCCTCAATTCAAGACAACTCTACCTTTCAAATGTATCATGAAGCAGACCATTACCCCTGTCCCTGCCTAAGCCATCCTCATCACTCACCTGGGCTGTTGCATTAGCCTCCAGCTTCCATGCTCGCCACCCCGCTGGTGCTTTCCTCACCACATCCAGAGTGATCTTTCTAAAAAGTAAATCAGATCAGGCCATCCTATCTAAAAATATCTGGGACTTACCTTCAAGTTTAGCATGAGCCTCAAACTCCATGCCTGGCCTTTATAGCGTCACATGATATACCCTGCCTTTGCACTCCACCTCTCCAACTTGCCTCTTTTACAATCATCCACCCACACTTACTTTCAAGGTGTTCCTCCCGGAAACTCAGCTATTCCTGTCTCAGGGTTTTACCACAGGAAACTCAGCTATTCCTGCCTCAGGGTTTTACAGTTACAGTTCTTTCTGCTCCCACATCTCCTCTGTCTTCCTGTTCACATAATCCAGATTTGTTTGGGCTCCAACATTCGCTTCTCCATTAGAAGATGCCCTTGAACACCCTATGTAAATCCAGGCCCCACCTCTCTCTCTCTCTCTCTCTCTCACACACACACACACACACACACACACACACACACAGAGAGAGACTGGCATTCTCTTCCTCCTTGGTATACTTCACTGTTTTTCATAGCACTTGTATCCATCACGAATTGCATTTCTTCATCTCGATGCCCTTCCCACGAAACCAGAAACTCCAATAAGGCATGGACCTTGCTTTGTATCCCCGTTTCTAGAACTGAGATTAATGTCAGTTCTGTACTCATTAAATATTTGTTGAGTAATGGACAGGATTCTTAAAGACTTTAAAACCTTTTGGTATTGTCTATGACATACTGATAAAAATAAAAGCAATGATGGAATTTTTAGGAGACAGTAAATTTTTTTTTTGAATTTAGAACGTACATTTTAACTTTGGAAAATTCAAGACCAGCGCTGAAGCCTTCTCACTTTCTGCCCAGAGTTCTTTCCATTACACCATGCATGCTGTCTTCCTAAATGATATGTTAGGTAAGAACATGCTTATTCAAGATTCCACACTGTGCAATCATCTGTGATAACATGTCTAGAATAAAAATTAAAAAATTAACACCACACCACCCTGACTATTGACATGCCTAAGCAATTTGCTTAAAAATAAACCTGTGGAAACCCCGTCTCTACTAAAAAATACAAAAAACTAGCCGGGCGAAGTGGCGGGTGCCTGTAGTCCCAGCTACTCGGGAGGCTGAGGCAGGAGAATGGCGTGAACCCGAGAGGAGGAGCTTGCAGTGAGCTGAGATCCGGCCACTGCACTCCAGCCTGGGTGACAGAGCAAGACTCCGTCTCAAAAAAAATAAAAAATTAAAAAAAAAATAAACCTGTGAAAGGTGAAGGAAGGCGAGATATCAGTGTACACTTATTGACTAATTAATTACATATGTATTACTTAATTTTAAAAATATTTTTTAAATTTTAAACAGTTCATAGTAAATTTATTCATTTTTAAAAGAGAATAGTCATTATAACTAACTTTCTTTTTTTTAAATTTTTTATTATACTTTAAGTTCTAGGGTACATGTGCACAATGTGCAGATTTGTTACACATGTATACATGTGCCACGTTGGTGTGCTGCACCCATTAACTCGTCATTTACATTAGGTATATCTCCTAATGCTATCCCTCCCCACCCCGATCCCATGACATTTGGTAGTGTTCCTTCTGCCAAGTGATCTCATTTTGTTCAATTCCCACCTATGAGTGAGAACATGCGGTGTTTGGTTTTCTGTTCTTGTGATGTTTGCTGCTGAGAATGATGGTTTCCAGCTGCATCCATGTCCCTACAAGGACCACGAACTCATCCTTTTATGGCTGCATAGTATTCTGTGGTGTATATGTGCCACATTTTCTTCCTCCGTGTGTCACTGATGGACGCAGGTTGATTCAAGTCTTTGCTATTTAATGAATAGTGCTTTTTATGGCTGCATAATATTCCATCGTGTATATATTACTTGGTACCTTTCCAGTCTGTATCACTGATGATGGACATTTGGGTTGGTTCAAGTCTTTGCTGTTGTGAATAGTGCCACAATAAATATCGTGTGCATGTGTCTTTACAGTAGCATAATTTATAATCCTTTGGGTATATACCCAGTAATGGATGGCTGGGTCAAATGGTATTTGTTCTAGATCCTTGAGGAATCCTACAGTGCTAGCAATGGTTGAACTAGTATACAGTCCACCAACAGTGTAAAAGTGAACCTATTTCTCCACATCCTCTCCAGCACCTGTTGTTTCTTGACTTTTAATGATCACCATTCCAACTGGTGAGATGAAAGGTATCTCATTGCGGTTTTTATTATTGCATTTCTCTGATGGCCAGTGATAGCCGAGCATTTTATCATGTGTCTGTTGGCTGCATAAATATCTTTTTTTGAGAAGTGTTTGTTCATATCCTTTGTCTACCTTTTGATAGGGTTGTTTGTGTTTTTCTTGCAAATTTGTTTGAGTTCTTTGCAGGTTCTGGATATGAGCCCTTTGTCAGGTAATTAGATTGCAAAATTTTTCTCCCATTCTGTGAGTTTGCCTGTTCACTCTGATGGTAGTTTCTTTGCTGTGCGCAAGTTCTTTAGTTTTAATTAGATCCCATTTGTCAATTTTGGCTTTTGTTGCCATTGCTTTTGGTGTTTTAGACATGAATTCCTCCATCTCCATTCCATTTCCATTCAGGCCTCCATCCTCATTCCATGTTCCATTCCATTCCATTCCACAGATCATTCCATTGAATATTTCATTCCATTCCATTCCATTCCATTTATTCCATTCCATATTCCATTCCATTCCATTCCTC